>NC_137550.1:14669217-15415995 GCF_963082525.1 Nesoenas mayeri | reverse complement strand
GGAGAAGAGGAAAAAGGATCCAGAAAACCCCTGCAACAGGACAGCCCCTGCTGGATTCTAACAGGTGTTTGCTGGGATTTCAATGGGGAGGGGCTGGGTGGGGAGAAAAGTTAACTGGAGAAATAGGGGCTAGGAGAGATGCAATAATCTTGCACCAAGTGGATGTGCCATGTCTGCATGGTGAATAGTGCGTCTGGAGAAGCTCAGAGGGATGTCTTGCAAGTGATCCTCTCCATCTCCGTAGAAACACTCACCTCTGCCTGCAAACTTTCCCCTGCCTGAAGTTGGGAGGAATAAAAAAAAGCATCAGAAAATCAAAAGGGGAAGACCTCAGTGGACAAAAACGCTTGAGCTAAACTGTTGCATCCTAACCCGGGGCTCTGGTGCGAGTGTCCCCCCAGTGTCTCCTGGGCTTCCAACCCGACTGGCGGTGGGTCACGTTGGCCAAGGAGCCCGGCAGCGTCCCCGACATTGGGGACGGGCCCGAGCAGCATGCTGGCTGCGGTGCCCGCGGCCGGCGAGCAAACCGCACGTGCCTGAGCTGCCAGTGGTACCGGGGCGGGTGGCGGCCATGGCTGCAGCCATTGCCAGCTCCCTGATCCGCCAGAAGAGACAAGCCAGGGAGCGGGAGAAGTCCAATGCCTGTAAGTGTGTCAACAGCCCCAGCAAGAGCAAGGGAAGCTGCGACAAGAACAAGTTGAATGTGTTTTCCAGGGTCAAACTCTTTGGCTCCAAGAAAAGGCGAAGGCGGCGACCAGGTTGGCAAGAGTTATGTGTTTGGGGGGTTGGTTTGTTTAATTTAATGCAAACTGGGATGTGCATCAGGCGAGAGGAAAAGGGGACCAGTGTACTAGGGCTGGTAAAATGAACGTGCAGGTATTGCCCCTCATGTCTTGTGTGATCTGAAAGAAGTGGGAACCCTATGGCAGTCCCTTCCCCTTTCACATTCACCTGGTTTATTTGGATAATGCACACCGTTGCTGCCTGCCTCACTAGCACAGCCATGCGCATCCGTGTACTCGTAATTCAGTAGTCCGTCTCTCTGTTACACATACACATATACAAACATGTGATTTATTTGTGGGGGAGATGTTTGCAGAGGAAGTTCCCACACATACACCCCATTCAGCTGAATGTTAAATAACTTAGCAGTCTAGAGATCTGGTTTTGTCTCCCTCCTTTGCAGAATGCCTGTGCCATGCTTTATTTGCTGATGGCAGACAAAGCTTTTTGCTTTCGCTGGCACCTTCCAGAGTTTTGCTTCAGCACTCTGTTCCTTTCTAGGAATCTCATCCTTGCAACTGCCCTGCAGACACGATGCTCTCTGTGTCAGAGGTGCAAAAGATCAGGCATGAAGACTCTGTGCCTGATCTAAGTGGGGTTTTTTGTACATGGGAGGAGCAAAATCCACTGGTAACGTTGCTATCACTTTGCTGCGCTGAAACATTGATGCCCTTAGCCACTTAACCTGTCTGCATTTCTCAGCAGCCACAAAAGAGGTGCTTCACTCCCAATTTGCAAACAACTTTGGGATGTATTATGGCTAAAAAGCCAAAGTGAGCATTGGATTAATTTCTTGTCAGAAAAGTTGGTTCATTTGTCAGTACCCTTATTAAACGTCGCTATTAGGAATTAATACATTTGTGCAAACAATGGTAAGCTTTTGCCTTCAGCTCCTACTGAAATGAAGTACCATAGCAGAGCTCCCTAATGTCTTTGATTGTAAACACATGGAGTCTTATCCAGACATTGGTTGTTGGAAATGACACATCATATCTTCACAGTATGTTTACCTCTGAATTAAGTTAGTTATTCTGGAGCGAGCTGCGGAGATGCATCACCTCCTGACAAGCGTACTTGTGTGAAATCACTACAATGCAGATGTCATTGGGATTCAGTGGAAGTAGACCTTTTTTGCAATTACTCCTGGAGCACTACCTAGATATCTTAAATGACAGACTTGTCAGCAGATCCTGTTGCTTTATACTTTTCAGTCTAGAAAGATTTGAAGCCATGTGAGATATCTCGCTTTCTAACTGTGAATCTGAGGATGGCTGTGAAAAAAAAAGAAATCTATCCAAACTATGCGTTGTTTTGATCTTTCTTCTTCTAGCTGATGAGGTAATTACCTCAACCCTTATGGTAATATTTATTTTGCAGTTCCACACATTGCTGGATTTCAGGGTTCCTCCCTCCATTTTCCATATGTTCATTGAGTAGTTTATCACTTCGGATGCTCTGTACTGCTTGGAGCAGTGAGGAAAGAGGGTTTGTTTATTAGAGCTGCAGCAGTTCCTGTGCTAAACATTTGCTGCTATATATTTAGGCTCTCAACTGTCACTATGGCTCTTATTAGCACTATCGTAGTAGTCCTCTTTTTCCTCTCCATTTAAGAACTCACACCTTTTTACAAGACAAAATATGCTTTTTGCCAGCTCATTTCTAATCTTAAATAGGGCTGAGCTCCCAAGGCCAAGCAGCACACTGTCAGAATTTGCATTCACTGGAAGTAGATTTTACTGTGTTACCTATGAAAGTGGCATTTAATCATTTTGACAATTGATTTCATAGACATAAATTCGATCTCAAGCTAAATGAAAAGTGTTGCAAAGCTGGTTGCCCTGCTTTTGTTTTGGGTCTTTTTCACATCTCAGCCTTGAGAAGAAACCCGGAGGTTTGTTTTTAGCGTCCTACTCGCTTGGAACGGCACATCAGGATTTCCCACATTAATCTCACTATTGTTTTTTTGCAGAGCCTCAGCTTAAAGGTATAGTAACAAAGCTATACAGCAGGCAAGGATACCACTTGCAGTTGCAAGCAGATGGAACAATTGATGGAACAAAAGAGGAGGACAGTAGTTATAGTAAGTGACATGAGCATAAATGGTGTGTTTGTGAATTGTGGTGTCTCATTCTTCCCATATAGGTCCGTGCAAAATCGTTGTCCTGGGCTGACTGAGTGAGTGGAAGCAGCATTAACGCTACTCACAGTGCAGAAGTCTGTCAGACTTACTGGGTCTGAGAGAAATGCAAATAAAAATCACTTATAAAAATAATGAACTAGAGGAGGTAATGATGACACATATGACAAACAAAGCAAATGTTATCTCCATGGTAATCTAGAGAAGTTCATTGCTGTCCTTTGGATTTTATTAGAGATTTTTTTTTCAACGGAAAATTTGCTCGCCTACTCAGAGCGCCTGAAATAGAATAACGCTATCTCCACTCTTAAACAGGGGCTCATTCAAACAGAGCTGTGTTATTTCACACGAGAGTTCATCCTCATTTTAAAGTTCATGTTTCCCTATTATTATTTTTTTTTTACCACTTCTAAACGTAATTATACCTTCAGCTTTCAACAGATTTCTCTCAGCTTTTCTGTGAAGAAGCTTTGGATGCTTTTGGTTTGGCTTTTGGTTTTTACAATTTTGAGAATTAATAGAAAACAAGAGAACATTACTATAGTGTAGATTAGATGCGTGTGTGAATAAAATATTTAAGCATTTCATCTTAGTTTAAACTACAATTCTGTTCTGAAAGGAGTTAGAAGGAGCAAGGAGTTTGAGAAGGTATTTCAGGCCATTTAGACAACAAACTAGAAAACCAACAGGGAGACCTTTCTTTTTAATTATTAAAAAATTCCGATTTAAGTGCCATCCTTTTTATATGAAAAGCATTTTCAGGTGAAACATGGTTTCATTTTGCAGGTCACTTGATTATGGCAGAGTAAGCACTAGATGAAGTAGGAAGTGTCGCATCTTACTTGTCCGATCGCTTGCTCTCACCTTTTTCTGGACCCTCTTTAATCCTTTTTCGCATGCCTGTGTTAACTTCTGAGTGACAGGTCTCCTCTGCAGGCGCGGAAGTTATTGGCCTTAGGGCAGAGCCCAAGCGTAGGACCTGGAGGGGGACACCTGAAGTCAGGCTCCAGGTCCTGTCCCCACCTGCAGAGGTGACACAAAGACGAGATCAATGCAATGCTGCTGCCAGGTTATAGAGTCCTCCTCAGTGCAGCCGCAAAATTTACTCTAAGAATGATCCTTATAGACCTTAAACATTGCTTTTCTTTGAAGTAAATGTTCTAATATTTGTGATTTAAAACATGAGTGCGGATTGTTCAGGATTTCAGGGTAATTCTGTTAATTATCTTTAAAAAAGAAGGAGAAATAGGCAAACCTTTCTTTTTCCAATAACTGTGATATTGTAATAAACTTCTAATGTACCAGAGCAAATATCTGAAATGGCACCTTTGTATTTTTTGATTGTTTCATTCAAATACTTTGGTTGGAATCCCTCTAATAGGGATTCTGAGATTTGAAACAAGATAAAATTTATGGAAATACAAATGTGTGTGTTTCTAAGATACCTTTGTTTTCACTGTGTCCTTAAATTTATCGTAACCAGATAGATTACAAGCAAATCATAAAATCTCCTTGTTGCTGGACACCAGCCTTCCAAAATGCTGAATACTTAAATATAATGGAAGTATCCCAGAAATGGTTGCAACTGGGCTACATCATCTAAGTGTTCAGAACAGAGGAAAGATTTGTCGTATTAAAAAAAAAATTAAAAAAGCTTTTTAATATATTCCTCTTTTATATATGGCAAGTCTATGGACTTGAATACCTTGTAGTCCTGAATTTATTTTAATTGTAATATTTTTAATGGAATTAGTAAGATAGATTGCTTTGTGCTGTGGAACAGAGTCCACACAAAGGGCTTCACCCAAAGCCTTGCTCACATGAATATGAAGTAGGTCAGGCCCTCCAAAATCCCTCCTTCCAATATCTGGAGAGACATCTCTCAGCCCAAATTCATGCACTGTGGGGAAGCCACAGGATTTGTAGTCCCATCTGAATATGGGGGGATTCCTCTGGTCCATTCTTTCCACCTTTGAACCCCCTGAGGGGTGTCATTGCTGTTCTCTTTTGTCACCCTCACTGAACAGTCACTCTAAGACCATTTCATTTGCAATGCAATAATTAAAAATCTCCTTAACAATAAGGGGAACATCCTCAAATTCAGCTGTAGCCAGCAGAGTGGTTGCACAGCGCTAGGACTCTGCAACTGCGTTTTTTAGAGCAAACCATTGCCATAGTCCACCTGGTTTCCAGACAAAACATCAGCCTTGTTTAAATTTCAGAAATTTTCTTCCTTTTTTATGGTAGGGGTGGGAAGAGCTTGTGGCACTAGACAGTCAGCGGCTGTTTTTTGCTCCTGACAGTGTCCTGGGGCCAAGAGTCCACCTTCTCCATCCTGTAATGCCTAGAGCTGGGTGGGAAGTTTGTCTGAAGATCCCCTCCAGTTCCTGACTTGGGAGCAATTATTTCAAACTCTGCAAACACACTGCTGCATGCAAGGGTCACAAAAATAAGATCATATCCACAATTGCTGGGAGTTTAAAAGAAAGCTGAGATTTTAGAGTACAATTTAGGCAGGAGGTGAAATGTGGATTTGAGAAGCCATAATACTCGCCAGACCTTGGTTTCAGCCGAGAGTCCATGTAATTTGAGGAAGTGGACTTCCTGGCTGAGAAACAGATTTTGCTCATTAAATGTGTTAAATAGGGCAAGATTTTAAATCAAGACAGAATTTATTCCCCAATTTTGGCAAGACAAAAACATTTGAGGACAGATAAAATAAGGAAATACAGGAAACAATATTCTCCAGGAGGATTATGAAGGTCCAGGTGGCCAAGCCAAGGATGGCAAAGGCCTCACAGTAATGTATACGCTCATAAATCCAGCTGTGGCCCTCTGCCTCCTATTTTGAAGCTTTAATTCTCTGTCAGCTCGTATTGCACAAGGGCCATAGCAAAGATCATCTCTCCCTTAGGCACCACCAGGTTTTTCATTACGATGGATATTATGTGCCTATTTTACACAGCACAAATGTAATAGGGAAAGTCTAGGATGCATATAACTTTGTGTTATTTTGTGCTAACACAAATTGATAGTAGTAGCAAACAATTTATTTTCCTGTGTCTTTTTTGCCACCCTTTTTGCCATTTCTGCCCACATAAGGGTCAACCACTAGAAATGCGATAGCATCTCAAACCTGTTGTTCATGTCACTGGGGTCTTACAGAGAAGGGGGCTGCATGGCTCTGCTGTTGGTCCCATCAGCATTCACTGGTCACAGACAAGCGACTGTTAGAGAAGCCAGACTCAGACTTGCTGCTGTGCCAGGACCATGGGAGCAATGGCTCCTGCTGAAGGGGACAGTCCCTGTTTTTGTTGCATTGCCAATGGCTCCTCATTTTGGAGGCAGCAACTGGGGCAGCCTGGCTGTGTGTCTGGCTGTGCTGGTGTAGGACAGATTGCCTGCGCACCCCTCCAACAGCCGGTCCCTCTCCCCTTCAGCAGAGGCAGTCGGCGGCACAGCCAACATCACTCCCCCACAGCCCTTTTGCAACTTCCGATAGTCTGTGCCACAGCAGCTGCTAACGCCACCGATGTCTAAACCAGCTTCCAAGTCTGCCCAACCCTCATCTTGCCTCAAAATAGAGCATGTACGTTTATGGCAGGAACACTTGCTCAGCTGCTGAGGGAAGCAGCTGAGCACCCATGGCAGTGGGTGCCCCAACCCTCCCCTAGCAGGAGCCGCTCAGTCTCCCATCTCTGATCACTTTGCCAAGCACAGCACAGACAGGAATTGCTCGCTAAAACCTGTCTCTCCTGCTTGTGGCTGTGAGCTGTATCTTCTTGGTTGTCCCAGGCTTTACCCTGTCCTCAGCTGATCATCTCATGGGTTTGTAGCACTATTTACAGTGGAGCCCATCCTCATACCCTTGTGCTGAAAATACCCTACTCGTAAATAAGCACCTTTTAAAAGAAACCTCCAGGTTCTGCCTGGATACTGAGCTTTCAGTTGTGCTCTCCTGCTTACACAGAGGTCAGATGCTCCTTTTTGGGGCTGAGCTACAAAAGAGGGCTCTCCAAGGGAATATTTACTGAGTCAGACAGGAGATATTTTCTCTCCCAAATAAATTCAAGCATTTGATAGAGCAGATGAGAAATCCTTTTCCCTTATAATTTCCTTAGCTGAAAATCTAAGTTTTGTTTGCCAAAACCTACACAGAACTAGAGGATTTTGTTTTAGCGAAGAGAAAGCCATTTCTGTTGATTTTGTGCTTGCAGGTGAGTATACTGAGGGGCTGCGTGTATTTGTGTCTGCATGTACACTCGTGTGTGTGTGAGAGGGAAAGAAAAACATAGGTATGATTTTATTATCTCCTACATTTGTTTCTTAGTTCTGGATATTTCCACCTGCTCTGCTATAAATGACCATTGTTGGGAATTCAGTGTTGGAAGGGTGCTCCAGCCCTGAGCATGTCCCTTGGCTGCCGCCCTCCTAGAGCCCATTGTACCCCCTCGTCACTGAGCCATGGGCTGAGATGTTTAGGTTAACCCAGGACAGCATGGGGGATGGAGGTCCAGCTGCCTGCTGGAACAGAGACTCTGTTTTCACCAGAATTCAGTCCTTCCTCCCCAGTGCAAAATGTTAACTTCTGGCCATGCCTTTATCAAAGTACAACACACATATTTTAGCTCTTGCCTTTTTTGACACACTCTTGACAGCGCCACACCCAGAATTCAGGATCTGTACTAACTGCTGGCAGGCTACAAATTTTCTTCTAATTAAATATAACCATTTGGAGGCTGTCAGGCTGAAAAAGGAATTTATAATGGGTCATAATTCTTAGCTTATACTTTTGAAAATAATATAAGTATTTCAAGTTCATAATTCAGTTTTAAATTGGCCTCAGACAGTGACCATAAATACCAAACTTCAGCCTGAAGCAGACCGGAGTTTTTCAGCCAAGTAATAAACCCTTGAAAATAAAAGCCAGTGTGGCATTTCTTCATCCTGTCTCTGCATTTCTACAACAGACTCGAAGGAGAAGCTTTGGGTTATGATTACAGTTCTTAAAGATTTCCTTAATTCACGTTTAATTTTAATCCTACATATTGAACACAGAGTACTGGATTCAACTCATTATTACTTGTGTTCGATTTTAATGTAGCTATGAATTTAAGCTATGGCAGAACCTTTACAAACTGGAACATTCATTTTTTTGATTGTTTTGATGTTTCTCTGCTTATAAATACTGCCACTGTTAACATAGATACAAGCGAAAACACAAGCAGAACATTCGAAGCAGCTCACTTTTGAAAGCACAGATTTAGGGCTTGATCTAAAGAATGTGCTGTCATTTCATTTCATTTTGAAGTTACTTAACTCTGGCTTTTCAAACTCATTTTCCTCTCAAAAAGAGGAAAAAAACCCCACAACAATGAGTTTTGAGTAGAAATGTTTTGAGATGTTAATGAAGGTTTTAAACTTTTCTGAATTTCATCTTGCTCCTTCCTTTTGGTCAAAAATGTTTACTGAATGTGATCTGAAATTGCAAAAGCAACAACAAAGAAGTTTTGGTCATCTTGAAAAAACTTTTTGTTTGTTTTTGGATTACCTTTATTTAATTTTTTTGCACTTACTGTCAAACCAAAACCAATTTAAGTATGTTCAACTCTACTCAGCAGACCTCGGATTCTGTTCACGAGGCAGGTAAGTCATTTTAGCTTTCAGTACCTCCAACTCACTGTCTTCAGAACAGAGGAGATACATTGATACCCTCTGTAGATCATTCCTGAGCTATTGGTGGAAATTGCTATAGAAGACCATGATAGTAGCCGTATGTTCTATAGCACCCACAGAAATTAATATATGCATGAATGGACATTTTTTATTTGATTCTGGTAATTATGGCTTAATTCTCTATCTAATCTGCGCACTCTAAAGGATTAATTTTGCTCTCCATCTGCTTTCTCTCCTAGCTTTGTTTAACCTCATACCTGTGGGTTTACGAGTGGTGGCGATTCAGGGGGTTCAAACAAAATTGTATCTGGCAATGAACAGTGAAGGATACCTATATACATCAGTAAGTAAACATTTTTAATTTTGTTCTCACTGAAATGATAGTAAGAACTTAGTAAATGACTAATTTACCGTTCCAAGGGATTTTTTAACTCTTTAACAGCAAATTCAGTGTAGCGGTGATGCTCTGTTTTTAGGTTATTACTCTGTTTCCATTATGAATACATATGGATGTACAGAATCAAACTGCGGTGCCTTTGATGTAAACTAAATATCCTGAAGTGTGAAATTAAAAAGAAAAGTAAACCCACAACCAAAATCCCAGACAGAAAGGGTGCTCTCTCTTGGTCACTGTGGACTTATTTTGTTCATCAGTGTGGAGTACAGAGGAAAAAGGACAACTTTGCAAATCACATGTATGCCTGAACATGTTTTATGTCTTCCCATATAATCTGTTACGGTTATTAAAAGAGATTACAGAAAATACTTTTTTTGTTTGGCCAGGATTTTCAAATAGAACTAAGTACCAAAAGCTTATGGCTTCAAGTTGGTGAGTGAATAAAGAAATGTTTTATTAGCAGTTTTGATGAAGAATGTCAATTAATAATTTTCACTGGTATTTCTCAAGAAAGCAAACAGTGTTTTTATGAAAAAAAAAAAAAAGAAGCACGTTTTAAAAAATGTACCATTTTTCAATTAAAAGCATTTAGTTGAACTATGTTCAGGAGTTTTAATTACAAAGTCTTAATAGATCTTTCCCAAGGAGGAAAATAGAGGAAAGTGTAATTTATTATCTACTACGAATTGTTCTCTTCTATGAATTATTCCCTTAAGGTGTCTTTAATACTGATAACAATTAAGTAAACTTATTCAAATCTCTCACTTCCTTTGCAATCCTGACAGCTGGGACAAGGAACAGTTTTGCATATTTTTCCTCCGGTATCTGCCGGAGCAAAAACAAATTAGAACAGCCTGTGCTTTGGGACTAACTGAAATTTCAGTGCACGGCATCAAACTCCACTTTTCTTTTTGCTCTGGCTATTTGCTTAGTGCAGTTAATCCACAGATCTGTTTGCAGGGCTGTAGCCACACAGCCAGATCATGCAATGTCCCCTTAATCCCATAGAGTCACGGTCCTGTGACGGCACAGTGTCATTTACAATTGCACTGCAAATGTACATTTGCGTTATGTGTTTTCATTTACATCAAGATCCTCATTTCCATTCCACCTCAGGGAGCATCACCTTGAGTCTCATCTCAGGGTGGGACAGAGAAATTTGTATGTAAAGTGAAGTTCCATCACCATGCACAGCAAACATGCTTGGTTTGAGTAGGTTGGTTCTTTCATTGCAGACATTCTGGAAGAATCAGTTTTATTTTTGCAAAGGTGCAGCAAATAGGACGGGGACAGATTCAGCCCACTATTAAGCTATAACAGAGCAGTAATTTCTCATTGTGACGCATAACCCTGAAGTCAAAGGGACCACTGAGAGAATGAAGCATCACTTCTAGTATCCCTTGGTGTGAGGAGTAGCAGAAGATAACCCTTAGCTTGATTAAGTCCAGCTTTTAGTTTGTTTGTGTATCTAGGCATCTTAAGCAGAGCTCAGAGCTTCACTTTGGTTGTGTTTTTTGGTATTTGCATTGATTAGGGGCAGTTCTTCATGGGGTCTCATATATTACCATGAATAGTGTCTTTCTTGAATCCTTTAGTATCCGTGAATTTAATATTTTATGTGGCTGCAGAATTAGCTGGTGGCATCCCTCTATTTTCCCCTTAGTAACAATGGTCCTTTTGTTTCTTTATTAGACGGCTATCTTTTCTTACATTTATTCTTATATTCTTCTTGAACCTGACAGGCTTGCCTAGGCTTTAAACAGACTTTTGTCATGTTGTTTTGTCTCCTGTTCATATTTCTAAATACTCTTCAAAGACAGGTGTCTATTTCAAGTAGATCTGCTTTTCTGATTTAAGTTTCCACTCAAGTTCTCAATAATTTTAGTTTTATCACCTGATGCTTTCTGCTTTGGTTGTTGTCCTTTACCATAATTGCAAGAAACTGTCTTGGCAGGCAAAACCTACTCATGTCTCTGTTGATATGCCTGGGGAATGGGCAAGGGCTGGTGGGGAGCGTCTGCCCTTCACCTGCTATGCAAAAAGGTTGCCAGAATTGGAGTTCCAGCACCATTTCTTAAGTGTTGGTAGCACTAATTTGCTGATAATGGTTCTTTCAGTAAAGAATACAGTCTGACAGTCTGATACATGGGAAATTAGCTCTATATTTTGGGCTGGATTCTTGGTTGATGTAAATGAGTCCCTAGAGATCTCAGCTGATTTGTACCAGATGAACACTCACCTGTTCAAGAGATGCCAACAGGGAGTCCGGGGAACAGATCAACTCAAGTGAGTGACATCCATCTACACATCCTGAGGATTTCCAAACCCTTACAGGCATGTGTTCCTGATGGGATTTGTCAGGAGCAGACAGATGGCAACATGGGACTGATCACGAGCAAAAGCGCCAAAAAACACTGTCAAATTCCTGAAGCAGGAATATAGACATATACTTAAATTGTAGATAACTGTAACAGATAGTTGCACCACTGCCAAAGAGAAATGAAATTATCATTGGTGTTGCAATGTCATAGGGAGAGAGCATATTGTGGTCTGTGTCATGACCACTTGTTTTTTGTTTTATTGTGACTCTTGCACTTCAGTCATGCTTGTGTCTGCACAGAACCCTTTCCGTCAGATTTCATTGCCAAAGGTTATAGATTCATTTGGTAAATGGTTTGAAAAACACCCTACTGCCATCCCCGGTCCTCTCCCTTTGCTACTGTCTGCACCTTTTAGCCTGAAATGCTTCCACAATGCTGTGCCCGATAAAGAGGCCATTAAGTCCATGGCAATTACCTCACTGTAAATAGGTAAATAAGACATCTGGCTTACGGAAGCATAAATGGAGGCTCAGCTAAGTGCTTTCTCACACTCACACGGGAAAGCACATTAGGGCTAACACAACAGGTGTCCCACTTCTATGCATCTTGCACTAAAATGCAATATTAAATCACAATTCCTTTTGCTTTCAGTGACTGTGGCGAATTCTTGTGTTTTGTTCCTTGTGGTATATTTTTTAGGTTTGGGCTGTGCAGCAACAAAATTGACTTTGTTGATTCTGAGTGTTCTGCATATGTAGAAAATATGTCCTAGCCAGAATCCATTACAGTTGTTGGCAGATGGAGAATATTTGTGGATCTAGTTTGCTAATTTGTTGAGCTCTGGCTTTGGCCTTGCATCTTTCTCCCTAGCAGTCTGCCAAAATGGGGATTCACATATCTGACCTCAGAGGTAGTCTGCAATGTGGTTTGCTTCTGATTCAGTGACTATACTCCAGAATGAGATGAATTTGCTCCATGAGAGGAGATCAGTCATGTATAATAAATCTGCAGCAAACACATATCTGTAGTTGGCTGCCTGAATTTATAGATAGTTTGTGGCATCTGTCAGTTAGAGCAAAAAATAATTAATGATAAAAGATCTTTGGGGACAAGGCAGCAACTCAGCTAAGGAAAAAAAAAAAAGTTAAAATAAATATATAATAATATACATTTCTTATTGAAGCACATTAAAAGTCCAGTCATTAAGAAGACTGCAGGGAAGGGAAGTGAGTGTCACCTTGATCCTCCCCACAGCCATGCTGCTGCTGCTTTCCCCACTCTGATCAGCGTGTCTTCTCTCTGCCCTGGCTGGAAAATGCATCTTCATATCATAGAACACCACATTTTTTTTTTCCTGTAGCCAGTTTCCTACCGAAGTTGATGGGAGTTGTATGACTGCACCTCCCAAGCTGAGCCTACCCTCACAATTTTATTTGGAGGCACCTTGTCAGGAGCTGTTTGAAGCTGTAGCTCTTCCTGCTCTTTGATGCTTGAGCATCCATTTAAAATGAAAATACAGGGTTTGATTCATCCCTTCTTACACCAGTGTCATGCAAGATAACTTAAACAGTGTTAAGGCACTGCTTTCTTACGTAACCACATAATGAATCATGCCCTTTTGTATTTTAGAATGACTTCTATTTTGTTTTATTTTTCTTTCTATGAACGACCACGTCTTTTAGATGACCACCATATGTGCTACCCATGGGTATTACAGGTCTCATACCCTATGAATTCATTGTGTTCTTTTGTTGCATTGAACAAAAGAGGGAAAAATATTTTAAGGATCTGCTTGTCAGACATGTAGTCCTAGAGCTATTGCTTTCTCCTTAAAGTGATTGTGATGTGACAGAGGAGGCTCAGAGTGATACAGAGCAGCAGCTAAGTGAAGTTCATTAAAGGGAACGCATGTATGTAGGTGAAGAGAATTGGCTGTACTGCTTGAATTCTACATGGGCTGAAATATGACCTAAAATACAGCAAATTTTAAAAAACAGCCTCAGAATATCTAGCCGTGTGTTTTCCATGAACCATCATGTCAGAGTTTTAAAAATAATTTAATGATTGTCAGAGAAATGCATATTTATCCTGTAGAACATTTCAGCCCGTATAATTGTGTGCTTGTTTAGCCTGGACATGTCAGAAACAGTAAAATTAAATATGTGCTGCTCATTGTTTCCTTCTGGCTGATCTCAGGAGTCATGCAACTCAGCTTGTAAAGAATATCTTCCATCTTGTCTTATTCTGGGTTCCTGTGATTTGCCAAAGCATTTGATTTATTAGTTTCATATGTGACTGGGCTTACAGCTTCTCCCAGGCTGGATAGACACTTGTCTAAGAGCAGTCCTTTGCCCTGGCCAGGTGTGATAGAGGTCAGTCTGTCCCTTCCTCCTGCAGCCTTTCAACTTGTTTACTGGAAGTTCAGGGCATTCAGTTTGTAGGATGGGTATTAGGAAGTGTGCTACATGACAGAGTTGTTTATGCTTGCTTTGTTAGCTATTCTAGGATGTCCAATATGTTGGCGTTAACAGAGCTGCTGTACATGACTTGATTTTGCCATTTCTTGTCTGTTGCACTCAGTACAGAGTTAGCATGGGTTTAAGGAGCACTTAGATATAACACCCTGTGCAGAATTTTATATATAATTGAGCTTAAAAGAGCATTCAGCTAACATTGTCCTCTATATGTAAAATAGATTGTCATATATAAGTTGGTTACCTGCACAGAAAGTAAATATTGTATGAAGTGTGCATGTTGATTATAACCAAGAGAAGTGAAATGTGATTAAAATCTCAGAGTGATTCAAAAATTGGTTTTGGTGAGTTGGAGAGAAGTGTTTGCATATTTTAATACTGAGCAGTGCAGTGGAGTCCTGCTGCAGCTAGCTAATGGGAATGGCTGGGACATTTATAATGAATTACTGGCAAAGAGCATTTTTCCACCTCAGGGAAATAGCACAAACCAAAAGATAGAGGAAATAATCAAAAGCTTCATCTAGTTAAATTTGCATGTCAGTATAAATCATTTTTTACCATGAATGCTCAAGTGCAGACTATACCTTAATATAGTGCATTCTCTTCAGTGACAGGATCTCAGATACAGCTGCAGCGCATTTTTCTTTCCATTGCAACACCTTGCTCTATGCTGCATAAATGTGCAACATCCTCACAGTGTGGAGGAATGCTCTGACCCTCCCGCAACCCGGCGTCGTGCTGACAGCCCCGACTGTTCCTGCTGACCTGCAGAAAAGGTGGGAGAGGGGGCAGGCGAGGTGTGGGATCAGCGCTGGGACAGAAGCATGTTCTAAGGAGCTCCCCAGGCATTGTAGGACCAACTCAAACTGACAAATGTTTTCTGACACCTTCAACCACAGACACTGCTCTACATTATGCTGGCAGCTAAGCTCAGCAGATGCAAACACTTGTACCTTGGTTCAGTCTTACAGGAGCATTGCAGCACAGAGGTGGATGATGGCTGGTGCCTGGTATGGGATAAGCTTGGTGGGTCTCCATGCAGCATCCTAGACTCCTGGCACTCCCTGGCTCAGGCTGTGCTCACAGGCTCAGCCCATTACCAGGGAATCAGACCATGAGCTTGTGGAGTTGGTTGTGAGCTGGACTGTGCCTTGCAGCATAGCTGCAGAGCCTGCTGCTCACAGGCTCATCTCCTGCTTGCTAAAGGGACCAGCACCTGTTACTGAGTTTGCTGCAGCTGCCTGTGTATGGGGAACACTCCTGGGGGTAGGGTCCTGGGGGAGGTGGAGAGGTTTCCTGCAGCAGGTCTTCCTTAATTAGATATGTGCTGGGCTTGCTTAATCATATGTGCTGTTGCTAAGTGGTGGGATAGAGAGGTGGCTGCTTTTTGGTTCAGGCAGGTGCTTGTCTCTGCTGGGTTCAGTGTGGTTCCAGATGTCAGGAGACAGACTGCCTGCTGTCTCCAGCAGAGATGCAGGGAGGGCATCACCCTCCTATAGGAGAATTATTGCAAGACTCAGCAAGCTGAAAGTCTTGGAGCTATCATGCTGCTTTTCTGTACAAGTCATACCCTAAACATCTGAAAGCCACAGAGGTGCTGCTGTACATCCATCCCTCACTGCAGGTGGTGGGAACTGAGGTTGTTCAGCACCTTTTCTGATGAGGCTTTGTAAGCAGAACCCAAGCATGAGAAAGTGACACTTCAGTGCTGGGGACTCCACAGATCCTGACAGACCTGCAGTGAGATGCCTGTGCACTCGTTTCCTAACAGGGCAGCTGTTAAAAATCAGCAGTGAAATTGCCGTTTGTGCAAGAACAGTTTCAATGTACTATGAGATAAATGACATACAGGTGAAGTAGATAAATAACTAAAAGTGCATCCACTCTTGTTAGTCATTTGCTAATCAATGCTAAATGCCTTGGGTGAAAAGAGTGAAAGCTCAGAAATGTGGCTGAAATAGCACTGTAGCTCATAAAGCCCATTTTTTTCAGTCCATTATGCTGCTCACTGGGGTCACAGAGAAAGAAATCCAGCATGGAAAAAACAAACAAAAAACCCCAAACAAACAAACAAACACACACAAAAAAAAAACCCAGACAAGCCTTGGCAGAATGTGGAGCTGGACCTGAGTTTGATAGTTTGGCACCTGGATCACATACCACTTCCTTCCAGCATCGCATTTTGGCCCTGTACCAGCAACAAGGAATACCAAGTTCCAGGACTTCCAGGCTACTCACAACTCTTCACTGTCACGTTGCAAAGCATGTTTGGCAAGCGAGAGTTGTAAGCAGATAAGAACTAGAGCAGACGGCGTGAGTTGCAAAGTGCGAGAATAAGAGCATTGCCAGGTTCTTGGCATGTTCAGCTGGGACTGTGTATTCAGATCGCCAAACAACCAATTACTTTGCTATGATTCAGCATGAGAAACGTGCTGCTTTTCTCCTCTAAGTTTGATGTGGGTGCTACATGTTGTGACCGGTGGTGTGGTTGCCTGTGGAATAAAATGTGTTCCTGCTCCCTATAGGGCTAGGCTCTTTTGCAGTTTGCTGGGAAAATATGTATGTCAGTATTTATGTGGATTTTTGAGTTGCTGCTTTATTTTCTTGATAATCATGAAATATCTTCCAAGATCAGAAGCAAGATAACTTTCTAAACTTAACACATTTTTTCCAGAATGTGGCTTAATTAAAAGAAAACACCATTATGAAACCTCAGCTTATTTTCTACACTTGCCTTTCCTTCTAGAAAGCTGTTTGCCTTCCCTTCTTCTGCCCAGAAGGGCTTCCCCTCCCTCTCGTGCTGCAGGTTGAGCTAATGAGCAGCTCTTGTCACAGTGACTCAGCAGCACTTCTGCCTCGTTACACTCACTCCATAACCTGCTGTTGAGATGGCTCACCCCGTTGGTGCTCACAGCCTGCTGCTAGCTGTAAATGCCCACATGAAGATGAACATCTAAACAAGGATGCTGGAACAATCAAAGAGAGTCCCTAAAGTCACCCCAAACCAACAGGATGTGGTCAGTACGGGAAAACAAACTCAGAACTTCAGTAGAAACTAACCCTGAATTACACCAAAACATGAGGATTCGTTACATTTATTAAAGCTGCAGGAAGTGTTTTCCACTAGCACATCATTCAGCTGGAGAAATTGCAATGGGCTACCAAGGATGTCATTGTTTTTGTGGCTTCAAATATAATTTAGGCAAATTCTGGAAAGAAAAATGCTGCAAAATATAAAATAAGACGTTTGGCTTAGAAATGTCCTGAATCATAGCTCACTAGAGGCTGGGGAAGTGTGCTGGGAAACTATTCGGATAACGTTCTTTTATACTCTCCCATAGGCATTTGCATTTAGCCAACAACAAGCCAATGGCTTGAGAAAGAGATGCCCTCACTGGTCAGTGCTGTTGCTGCGTCCTGTTGATGTTTTCTTTATGAGTTAGTTTTCAGAGACCTTTTGTGCTCTGCTGAGAAATACCCTAAAACAGGGGTGTCGAACTCACTTTCACTGGGGGCTACATCAGCCTCGCGGTTGCCTTCAAAGGGCCCAATGTCATTTTAGGACTGTATAAAAGCAAGGCTGATGTAGCCCCGGTGAAAGTGAGTTCAACACCCCTGCGCTAAAATGTTAGTTAACCCTAGTTAAGGCTATGCAGGGAAAAAAGTGGTTCCAGTGAGAGTATAGGACTGGGGTGAAAATGGGCTGCAGAGAAAGCTGAACCAGGAGATGCATTTGTGATTGTTCCTGCATGTGTGTTCCAATGCCTGTTCTTGTGTGTGCCGGTTGCTGCAGGGCAGGACTTGAAGCTTCAACCATTGCTGCAGTGCTAGGACAAACAAAATTTGGCAGCTCCTGTGCTAAAAGTAAAGGGCAGTTCAGGTCCCCAGAATGAATATCCATCAATCCAGGCTGGCATCATCAACAGATCTGTTGTGTGTGGGTATTCAGAGTGACTTTAATACAAAGATTTTTGTGTCTTTTTATCTTCATGTAGCCCTGCAGTTGAGACAGCGCTAAGAGGAAGTGAATTCAGTTCTGTTCCTAGTTGGCAGCCTCAAGAGAAATGTTTACTGCTTTCTGGCCATTTACATCCTTGCAAACCCACTGAAAGCATCCTTTTCCTGGCAGAACTTTTATTGCAAGTGGTGAGGTGCAAAAACTGAGAATCCAGCTTGACTATAAAAATTCAAATTGTATTTGTAGCATTGTCAGTCAAAAGGCATCTTTTGAAAAGTCTACTAAGCAAAACTGATGGGAAGTCAGTGGGCAAAAAAAAAGGGGTCGTAATCCCCAAGGTTTTGAGGTTTATGTTTGCTTTTGGGTACTCTAGCACAACCGAAGGGAGGTTTCCAAAGGAAACTGTTACTTCATTTGCAGAGATCCTAAATGCCTCGTGGCATGACTTCTCTGTACTGAAACCAGAGACATCTGGATGAGTCCTAGAAAGCAGTATAAACATGGTATGTGATAACAGAAGCTAAGCAGGGACAAAGGGAACAGAAAAGTCGTCAGATGTAGATTATGTCCTTAAAGCCTTGGTTTCAGAAACTAACTTTTCCATATATAAGCTAATTCTTGGAGGTAGGTCTGCTGAGTTCCTGGATGGAATAGCTAAAAAGGGTCTGGGAAAGAGAACAGCTCTGTTGAATAAAAATTGTATCAAGAAACTTGCATTTCCATACTGAACTGCTTTCATTGGGCAATCTAGGACTAACAAAGGAATCAAAATTTAGAATGGGTTAGGGAGTCTTTGGATATAATGCCAATATAATAGCTTTTACCAGCAGATTGGATGGCTTAAATAATTGAACAGATAAGACCTTTCATATTTTACGTTCTGTGGATGCTACAGGTGCTAGCACATTGTTTTTCATTTTTGCAATTTTAACCAAACAGCACTGAATATTGAGCGGTATCGTTCTTCTAAAATTAAATCCACTGGGGAGCTAAGCAAAACAGGCATGATAATTGGTGAAGTACAATTCTGTTTATTTAAAGCCTCAGGAGGTATCTAAAAATCAGAGAGCTGGTTTCAGAAGCACAGCACAAGAGGCTGGCTGCTTTGTAAAGCAGCCTTCCCTCCCCTTACTGTGATGACTTTGAATGCACATTAATGAGGGAGACAATTTAGACCCTCCGTCCTCATCCCTAGAGCATTTTAGGATGGTAGAAATCCTATTACAAGAGAGAAGCATTCTTCTTGAACCTTGAGCGTTGGTAGGACCTTGCATTTGAGCTGACTGAAAATGGGCAAACCTCAAAGGATTTCTGAAGCCATGTTTCCTCAAACAACAACTTCAGAATCTCATGTTTTAACAAAACGGGCCTAGCAAACTGAAAAGAGTGGGCTGTTCCTTACCCTACCCAGTACATGCAGCATTCAACTAAATGGAAAGATCTACCGTATTTTTAGAATCAAGTAATCTTGTGGAGCTGGTACACAAATTAGGAGCAGAATTCCATGAATCTGAAGGTTTCAGTTCAGGTTTTAGGCAAAAGTTTGCATCAATTGTGATTCCGTTCTCATTATTTCACACCAGTGTGCTCTGATCTAGAGGAGCATCTGCTGCCAGCTGAGCCATATTGACAGTGACAGAAGGCACAATAAGCTCAGAGTAAATAAGTGAATGATCTGAAACAGAACAAAAAGTCAAAGAAATTCTAATAAGTGAAATAGACGCAGTTCAAAGTGCAGATCTGTTCCCTTCACCTGATGAACTTAGAGTTTAATGGGTTTAATATTGCAAACCCTTTCTCCTGTAAGGAGAGCAAGCAGTTTCTTGACCATCTGTCAGAGGAAGAATTAATTCATCTGAGTAAGATTTTCAGGATCTGGGCAAGACAACCATTGATTTGCAATATGAAATTTCTGAGTGATCAAAAAATGAACAGAGCATTTAGGAGGCCAATGAAGCTTAATGACTAAAATACATCCCTGCTTGCCTGAAGACAGGTCCCAAGGCCTGGAACAGTCATTAGGAATAGGGAGAGCAGCAAACCTCAGTCCTGGATAACCCAAAGGTTTGTTCAGTGTCATGGGCAAGACCTGAGCCCTCGGCTTGGAGTCTTCTCTGGAACTGGATGCGTGGGGCTCATTTTGAGCCATGTAGTAGCTGGGCTAATGCTTTCCTCTGAAATATTAATAGTTCAGCGAGTGCAGAACCAGGTGTTGTGTTGTTCACAAATAATCCCTCTCTTCAAGTGCCGTATACTTTTGGAGATTTGCTTTTAGGACTTCAAATTTTCTGGCAGATCCATATGAAAATCTCTAGTTCTCTGGGTGTGGGGGAATGTTTATCAACAGGCTCTTTCTGCAGTGCCGTCACGGCACCAGGAGCGTTGTGAGCAGGTTCACCATACTTCAGTACAGCATCCTTTCCTCTGACACCTTTCTGCGAAAGGCAGTGTGTGCCTGGTGTCACAGATAAGCAAGAATGACTGAGTTTGTGTTACCACCATTGGGCGTCATGAAACTGGAGCCAACTTCACTCACTTATTTTTGAAAATCTTGACTTTAGTTTATGCTTTAGCTGCCTCTGTGTGAAACAGAGATTCAGTGTGTATTCTAGACAGAGAGACTGGGAGCTTGCTCCATGGGCAGTAGAGTTCGGCACAGATATCCTTAGACGTTTTCTTGGGGAAATTATTGCAGCTGTGACAGCAAAGACCTGAAAGAGCTTTATGCAAGTTGATGTTTTCTACCACATTAGTTAATTGTTTCCCAGATTTGCATTTCTAATGAGTGAGATGCCAAAAAACACCTGTACTCCCTAAGTGTTGCACTAACAGTTTCTATTTTCTTTAATTATGCTTGTATTAACAATACCAGAATGGCAAGCATTTCTTATAAATAACTTGTAGCTCTTGCAACTAAACTATAAATACTATTTTTCTTTACAAAATTATGTCCAACAACAGTGGCAGGTAGAGGGTATTCCCTGCTCATCAGCCAATAGCCATTTCACTGATGATATATTTTCCTGAACAGCATTGATTTGATTGCACTAAAAGCACATGTTTGTGCACCATCTATGTTGTACAGCCCAGGCAGTGCTATGTTTAGAGGCCATACAGTAATTTCCCCATGGTGAATCCCTGAAGATCTTGAAATTTTCAGCTGAGAAGGAGGCAGTCTTGATCTGTAACTGGCTTGGAAATATCTGTACTAAGGAAATGAACCTCTTCTTTTACTGTTAACTGAGAAGGTGAGCACAGTCACCCTGGCTTGGCTGTGAATCATCTGATGAAGCTTCATTTGCTGCCCAACGGCAAACCCTCTATGCTTGCAGTCCGTCATTTTATTATCACAGGACTGACAGTAAAAGAAAAGTGATTTTTTCCCCTCTTATTTAATACCAGGCTTTCAGTTGTTGAGCTGTTTTGTTTCCCTCTGGCTCTGGCCATCTTCTAAATAGTAGTTGCTTCTCTTATAAAACAATTGATGTGGGTAATTGTGATAGTTATGACCTTTGCTTTTTGATATAGCAGTTATCCAATCTGTACTTTTTTTACTGAGTCAAGCAATGTTGGTAAAATTAAGTTGTCATTAGACTGATCTCTCTGGAGACTGTTTGCTACAGTAAGGCCAAATCCAAACATCTCTACTCTTTCTCAAAACAAATGTTGAGTAACCTAGAACTAAGAGTTTCTTGTGCCTTGCACCCACTCAGGTTGTACCTTCCACATGCCCACATTGCTGTGTCAGCTGCAGCAGGGTCACACACATTATAAAGAGAAGAGTTTGGTCCTTTGACTGCTGGTTTGGCATTTTTTAAGCTCTGTTGGTAGTGAGTCTTGTGAGGTTTCACAGGTCATGTAGTTCTTAGAAATCAAAGCATTTCTAGCTGGAGGTAGAAGTTTCCATTTTTGTAGGTCATCAGTAAATACAAGGGATATGTAAATTGCCCAAATTACTCTTATAAGTAGACTCTTGTGAGTTTATATGATTACTTCAAAAATGGATAAATATATTTTCCTTCCACCTTCCTGAAAAATAGAGTCAGACAGCTACAGAAAATTTCATTTCTCTCTAAACTTCAAGGACTTGAATGCCTGATAAAATTTTATTTCCTTGGAAAAAATCATCTGAAACAATATTTTTATATCCATATGAACTGATGCTACAACCATTTAGTTTTTTGATATAAAGTTAAGGAACATGTCTGCTATACAGAAAATATGGATATAAATTCATATAGAGAGAATAGAGATAGACAACACTCAAGCCTTTAAGCAGGGTTGTGGAGTTCTTTGTAGTTATATACTGCAACCTAGAATAAAACTTCAGCTGAGATTTGGAGCGGGGAGTGGGGAAGCTTCCAACAGCCAAACAATAGAAATAGAGATATGCCAGAACTCAGGACTTTTCTCCTCGTCCAGTCTGTCCAAATGTAAAACTTCTGACTTGGGCTTAACCTGGATTTAAGACAGCTTACTTGTTTTTTGGTTTGTTTGTTTGTTTGTTTTTCACTTTTCCGTTTTTGAATAGAAATCACCATAAAGCAATCCTGGTGTTTTAACTTCATAATATGAATTTAATTTCAAATCATGATTTATTTGCTCTTACTGACTCATTCAGCCCTTCCTCAACCCTTTCTACTGGCGGAGATATTAGTCTGTTGCTCACATTGGTGTATAAGATTTAGAAGGAGGCAATCATACCCCTAAGGCTAATTGCATTATCTCTGAAAGACTGGGTGTGAATAATGCTTTGCTACGGCTAGTCAGAAGTGGAGCATTCTGCTTGACAAGTTACATGGATGCAGGCCAGCAGTCACCTGACAATACTCATACCTCCCTGAAAGCTTCTTCCAGTCCATCACTTAGAAGAAGCTACCATGCCTGTTCACTAGATGAGACAGCTGATCTTATGATCAGACTGTATTCATTAACTGGGATATTAAGAGTGAAGAATTGTTTTTCTGCTTAGAAAACACATTTTTTTTCTGATTTACAGTCATCCATGTCCAAATGCAGAATCCATCAACCTCACTCCAAGGCTATAATCTTGCCTGCCGGGTCCCACCAAGGGTTTATTTTTTAATGGTCAGGTAGGGGGTTGCAGTTGAAATAGTGATGGTCAGACAGGCAGCAGTCACTGTAGCCCTTTTCTAATAGCAGCAGCTCTGGGAAGGTCCCTGATTAGAGCAGTGTCCTTAGTCACTGTTTCAGAGCATGCTGCGGATGCAGAAGGGTTGCACTGAGGTGTGCAAGTAGCAAAGTGGAACCATCAAAGGCAGCATGTGGAACAGCACATCTCAAACAGTCCTGATATCCACCTCTCCAAGTACTTATTTTGCACACCTTGCTTTCTCTCCTAACAAGTCACGTCAGCATTTATTGCTATTCGTGTGCCTCTTTCACTTATGAAGTGTTTTATCAGTACACGGCATTGCGTGACACCACATATTATAGCAAGCACAATACGAAGAGCACTGTACTGAGTGGTGGTTCACCTTGAAAGAGCTCATTTCATTTCTCACTTTGGGTGTTACGTACCTGCTCTCAAGCAAGAGCAAACTGCCCCTGGTGAAGTGTTTGGCTGCTCTGACAGAGCCCTCACCCTGAACCCTGATTTCGAGTGGGATGCTGCCCAGAATGCTGCATCGCCTGATGTTGAAGAGGCTGCAGCTACGTGGTATGGATGCGAGCCAGTCTGCTGTAATTAATGCCTGTTCCTAGAAAGGCATTGCTGCAGAAGAGGGTGAGGTGGGCTATAACCAAAACTCATGGCCACACGTAGCGGTGAAAGGTCCATACTGATGCCTGGTGAATGGAACTTTTCTCACAGGGCCTCCCAATGGAGGAGACTTCAGTGTCTTTAGCTTCTTCTCCAAACTGATGAAATAGCTGTATACACGTTTACATTATGCATAATGTGCAAAGAGCTCAGAAATTGTCTTGCATCAAAATCTGATGTCTCAACAGCTCAGGCATTATTGAAAAAGGAAGTGGGGAAAGATCTGAGGTAAAATTGGGAGCTAAATGCTGCTGCTAGGCAATCTTCTCTGAGCTGAGCCAAAAGAAGCCTCAAATGTCCAGGGTCCAAGTCTGTTCTCATGCACTTAAGCCCACATAGGTCTTGTAGGAGAGAGAGAAATTGGTTAAAAATAGCTGAACTTCTCCTGTTCGGTTTGGTTGCATCCTGGGGAAAGGATAAGAGTAGTAGTAATACTTTCATGTCTCCTGCTTTTTAAATCTCTGAACATGAATCACTGAGACCACAGTATGCAGAAGGATGAAATGCTAGTGCTTGGCCAAGCTATGGCCCATCAGTGTCAAAGCCATTGTTAACTCCAATGAGGTCAGGGTTTCATGCTGATATTTTCATTTGCAAGGCTGTGTTTGTAAGCTTTTGGAAGGAGATTAGGCATGCCCTTCTCTACCAGCTCCTTTTCTCTATCCCTTGATCTCCTTTTCTTCTTTCTGTCTCTGTGAGCATGTCACACAGGCTAGGGGAGCAACCACTCAAAAATCCTGTTACTCTGACCTTTTTCCTGGATGGTATTATGATCCTTTTGTTCTTAGCAAGCTCCTGGTATCCCAATTTAACAAACTCCTTGACATGCAAATCTGTGTTCAGTTCAAAGTACAGTCATCTAAGCCTAGGAAAAAAAAAAAAAAAAAGAGAAAATACCTCTTTAGGGCCCAGGAATTGATGAACAGTAGAGCTGTTATCACCATAGGGTGGAGCAAGAAACTTTTCCCAAGATCTTGGCTCTTCCGTAGTGACTTTCACCCCCTGCCTGTGTGCATTACAGCAGATGAAAGCAAACTAAGCATCTCAGTCCAGCCCTCTGCCCGTATTTGTGAAGCTGCACAGTCCAGACTGGTTGAGATCAGGCATGTAGGGATGAGGGAGGATTGGCGACCCACATCCAGTGTTCCTCTCTGTCAGTGCAAAGAAGTTGGGTATTAGCTGAAAACCTACAGGTGATTTTGTGCCTTATTTAAATTGTTCTTGCTTGATTTGGATCTTAAAGCTTCTTTATTACTTCAACTGAATCTGAAACTGCCTGTTTTTAAGGCCCTGCAGTTGTTAGAGCTGTTGGCTATCTCTGGTGTATCGGACGCTGCAGAGGATACAACCAGGAGTCTATAGTGCAGCCATCGTGTTGCAGTTTCTCACGGGATGAAAGGTCAGAGAAGTCTCGTTGAAATATGGAGTTTGTGCAGAGGCCAAAAGTGCAGTAAATTGATGTTCTTGGCTATGTTACCTACTGTACAACAGTATTTAATAAGCAATCTGCATCCAGCAAGCTGATATATTTGGAAATTGTTCACTCCTTTGGCTGTGTGGTATGCCAGAACTCTACTTATCTGTATTGTTGTTTGTAAAGGTGGCAAAAAAATAGGGTTAGGGCAATGTTTGTTACCAAAGACTGGAGGAACATGTTAATAATATTCACTATTACTTCAAAGGCTAAATGCCAGTCATAAGCAAAGATTTGTTGTAAGGCCGGCGAGGATTTTAATCATAAAAGCATTCCTGAGTTAATTTGTGTGCTTTATCTTTCTAGCTCTGGCCCTGGTCATATAAGCAGAGAGCTGATAGGACAGAACTGACCTGCAGCATTTCTGTTTCCAGGACTGGAAACCGGGGAAGCATGTATTTGTGTGTGTGCATGTGCTTATTTTAAATGCTTAGCTTTTCCTTTAAACCCAGCAGATGAAGCAAAGTAGTGTAGTTCTTTGTTAAAGACATTCTCATTAATTTTCACCCCCCCACAAATAGCTTATTGCATTATACTGAAAAATCTCATCTGAGAAATCCTTTCATAATGCAATATGTTGCAGAATAAAAAATGAAAACATTTACCCCATGTATATTTTATCTTTCAGGGATTTAGACAATACTATCAGTCTGTTGGCTGTAGCAGGTGTTTCTTTGCTAAACCAGGTGCACTAATGTAATTTATCAAGATGTATAAACACAGTTTGTTTAGTGCTTGCTTTAGGTGCCGGAGGGCACGTGTCTGCTCTAAAAATCGTCCAACTGAAATTTGGTATCTTCATCTGCCTTCTCCAGCATCCTTGCTGCGATGCTCAACTTGTCCCCCATTTGGAAAATGCTCGCAAGTTTAGAGGCTCAGCAGAGTGTCTGGATGTTAAGTAAATGCAACTATTGAAGTAGTAGGTTCCATTTAAACCTTGTGGTTGCCTATCAAAGACATATTATACCTTCAGTCCTTGGCACTTTACGTCTACACTATTGCTCTTTTCCATTTTGACCCAAGCACTTAAATGTTCTAGCAGCTCCGTGAGCCTCAGCTACCACAGGGCATCATGGCAACATGGTGGTGGTGCCTTGCATCTGAGCTGTCCTGGGGGCATTAGCAAATGTCATGATGAGCTAGTGGCCAGGCATCCCCCTGACCAAGTGACATGTCCAAGCCACCAGCAGGCAGTAGAGTTCCTGCTGAAATGCAGTCTGGGGATGACCAAGGTGCAGAATTCAGAAGGCTTCCCATCAGATGGGGAAGGTTTTTATCCTTCCTGACTAGTACAAGCTAGGATAAGGAATGTATTTGCTTAAAGAGCAGCAATGCATATTCCCAAAGCACTTGCATTCCGAAAGGTTCGTGCAGGTACTGAGTTTCCAAGACACCACTGTGTGTCCTCGTTCCCGTAGCACAGGACTCCTGCTATGTGCATGAGTTCAGTAGATTGGTAAACATGGCTCTCCCAGTTGTCACTGCGTGACTGTCAGGGTAATATTTCCCACCCCAGGGAGCTGTCAGACCTCAAGGCAAGAGCCCAGGCAGCCTCCTTTACTGTGAACTTTCAGACACCCCAGAATCCCCATTCTTACCCTCAGTGCTCTTCTGGGTTGGGCATCAGTAATTCTCCACACAGCTTTTATCCAAATAAGAGACTAAAAAAATCCATCTGCTGCTCATTACTGTCATTGACCAGTCAGCAGCACAAATGTGTCTGTCTGCTGACAGTACCCTTCCCTGAGATGATAAAAGAAAATCTAATTCAAGGTAGGGCAGGATTTATTAACAGAAATCATTATTGATAAAAAGGAAAAGATTAGTTGAGAGAGAATTCCAACCTGCAGAGCCTCATCTTATCTTTTGGTCTCTTTTGCCTTGTTATTTTCTGCTCCAAGAGTAAAAACTTTAATATAAGCCCTACATTTTTGCATGCATGCATATTCAGGGTTGTAAATGAAAGGAGAGTGACAGTTTTGCATTTAGTAACTTCACACCCACACACCTCTTTTCTTTCTGATGCTGACACTTCAGCCTTTGAAACAGCTCCCAGGAGCAGTCCTCGGCTGCAGACAAGTGAGATCTAAGGAGACAACCTGGATCTGCTACTGTTTGCACACAGCACCTGGAAAGGGCTTTGAAGAAGGGCACTTTTCTGGATAAGTAGCTCAGAAATTGTTTCTCATTAACTCGGGAGAAAGCCTAAAGCCAGTTTAAGGAAGACACTAAGTGTGTGAAGTTGTCTAAGGTCTTGTTAGAACTGAGGAGAGAACCTAAGTCCTACACCAGCAACATTAAAGGTGAGGTGGGCTCTCCTCCTGCCCACAGGACAGGACACTGTCTTTGGTGGGACTTCAGGCAGATTTTCGGATCACAGGGGTTCCTTCTGGCTTTTGTCAACCAGTTCCCATGGGTGTGAGGTGGATTTGTGGGTACACACTGCCCTGCATCAGCCAGGGTCCTCAGCAGCGGCACAGAAAGCCAGTGGCTGTTGGTTACACCCAAACCCCTGTTCTGCTGTCATCCTCACCTTGCAGAGGGGAGCCAAGGGTGAGTCACCGCATCCCGAGCACTGGCTGTTTCCTCTGCCAGGGTGGTATCAGAGACTATGCTTGATTTTCCCTAAATTCAGTGTCTCCCTTTTCTCCTCTTACTGCATCTTTTTTTATTAACAGCTTGTTGGTTTTGACTACAACTGACTTCTCTTTTCCTTTCTTCCTTTCACTTTCCCTCTTTTCACATCCACTTTCCTCGATATTTATTACGTTTTGCTTTTTTCTTTTTCCTCCTTCTCAATAATTTATTGCATCCCTCACTTTGGCAGTAGAGAGGGCAGATTTCCTTCCCACCACCCCATCTCTCCTGTTCCCAAAATCATTGCAGGACTGGTTCAGAGCTTGCTGGAGCCAATTGCAAGTATGTGACTATAAAAATAACAAAGTACATTTCACATTTTGGAACCAAATGAGTGGTTTGAAAACCTGTTTCTTCTCCTACTTGCTTCAGAGGACACCCTGGCTTGGAAGGGCTTTTCTTTTCCAAACACTGCTCAAAATAGACATTTAGTACAAAGAAGGTAATTTTCCATTTCGAGTGGGAGTGGTAGGCATACATATTCAACTCAGATCGTATATATTTTGGGTAGTTTAAAATTACCATAGCTACCCTTTTTCCCCTGAAAATAAGACAGGGTCTTATATTAATTTTTGCTCCAAAACTTATTACTTTTTTACATGTGTACTTGCCTGGACACTATTTAAATTGGCTTTTTTAAAGAATTGTAACTAGGGATTTTTTATTTTTTTTTTTGAGTAGGACTTCTATTTTGAGCATCCTCAAAAATCCTGAAAAATCATGCTAGGTCTTATTTTTGGGGTAGTTCTTATTTTTGAGAAAACAGGGTAGGAAGCCTGTGCCTTGTAAGCCCTAATGGTCCTTAACTGTTCAAAGCAGGGCATGCAGTTTCATGAGCTGAGTTTAAATTAGCCTCAGAGTGTGTTTGCCTCTGGGAAATAAGAGTCCATTTCTCCCAGGTAAAAGACTGTGCTTGAATTGCCTTTGCAAAACCTTTGGATGAGCTGCTTAGGAATGTGATCATCTCTGTGAAAAAGCAGCTGTAGCATTTAAGCACCTTCATTTTTATTTGAAAGTCAGCTTGTCAAAAAAAATGGTGAAAAGGGAAAAAAAATGTGCTGCTTGCTAGCAAAGATACGTGAGTTTTCAAAGACTGAAAGTCTGACAGGGGCCTGGGCATTATTAGGTTTGTTATTTTCTTCAAGGGACTAAAAAAAGGAGACACGGAAGCACAGAAGAATTCACTGATAAAAATAAGGCTGGAAACTGAGCAGAGAATTACCAAAGGGTAAAGCCAGTCTGAGAGAGGGGAGAGAGAGAAAGAATTAATAATGCAGTAGAAATAGGGAAAGAAAGCAAGCAGAATAATATAAAATATGATATAGGGCAAGTGTATTACAGATCAGACAGCCATCCATCACATCTGAGATTGGATTATTCTTAACTGAGTGTACCTTTGCAAAGTATTAATTTCATTTTTTTTCACATAGAAAATTACTTAAGGAAAAAGAATTGTTGGGACATAATTAATTAGTGGCGGGGAAAGTATATGTACTAGAATTTGAACCCTTTGACACATGGAGTCACACACGGGTGAGCCAGGTGAATGCAGGCATTAGTAATGTCTGTCTTCTTTCCTTATGGGTTTAAAACATGCAATATTTTCCCTTGGAGAAACAAATTTTCTCTAGAATTTGTATATCTTCTCCCTGTGCACATGTGTATATTTTTCCCTCTAGTCTGCAATGCAATTTTGCATAGGAAATTTCAAACCATTTTTTTATACTGATCTGTGGCAACAAGACCATTGCATAGTTTTCTCCCACCGAAAATACTTGCAACAGTCTTTCCAATGGCTTGATTTTCTTTTGCCTACCAAGTTAAACAAAGTTGTTCCTTAAAGTTTCCAACCTCACTTTGGCTGTAGAAGTAATGGTGGGGACTTTAGGGGTGGTTTCATGTGGGGAAAAGCACACTTTTCAGATTTTCTTCAACTTGAAGATAATTTGAAGGTACATGTGGAAATTTTCCAGAAATTTTTACATGGAACTTGACACCAAGGAGAAAAGTATCAGGATGAGTGGAAAAAAAATTGAAGATTGTCAAAGTGGTGTGAAATATGAGAGTAGAGGGTTAGCACAGAGACTGTTTCCTCCAACCTAAATTAGGTACACAATCAAACCTTCCCCTTGGTGCAGCAGGCAAACTTGATGGTAAGGATCCATTTATAACTGTTTTACAAAGGGTTAGTCCATGACAGCTGAAGATGAGAACTTTTTCACTAATTTTTGTCAAAAAAAAAGAAACCACCAACTTCTAAGTTTTAAAACCTTCAGGAAAATCTCTCTTATTATTATCAGGCAAGAAGGGGCAACTGCAGAGCCAGGTGCCGTGATGCTGCTGTCAGCTTGTGGTGCCCCAAACTGCCCAAGATCTGGTTCTCCTTGGCTAAATCTTGCAGCAAAGGCAGGCACTGTGTCTCCAAGTCTGCAGCCTGATTTCCAGAGCTCTGTATAGCCAGACACTCTGGTCTCATCAAGGGGAAGAGATGATGTACGTAGACAAAAGTGGACAAGTTCCAGAGCTTGTCTTCATGGGGTGTGTTGGACACTTATGTTGTTCCCAGCACATCCTTACCACCTCTGCGTATGCTGCACTGTTGGTGGCAGCTAAGCAAACCCCTCTGCAGGTCTGTATTGCTGCCAGCATTGGTGATATCTGTCTGGTCCTTCGTGCAGTCACAGAAATTATGATCTAGCAGCTTGTAGAAGTAATGCCACTTTCAGAACCCAAAGGGCTACTGTCTGACCTATGGTCTGACCTGTTGAGCTGTAGAAGTCTAGCCTATACATCAAGGAAGACAAAGATGCAGCTAGATTCAGTAGAAATTTTAAAGTGTTTTTTGTTCTTTCGGTTTTTATGAGACTTTAAGATAATTTCATCTACCTACTAGAATTACTTTTCAATAACAACTGATGAATTTACCTGAATCTGTACTTTTTATACCCAGAGATGGATTTTCTGAGTCATCATTGCACATGGTCTGAGTTGTCCAAGCTCTGCCCTTATCTTTCCCTTTTCAGGAAATGGTGCGGAACCTGCAACATCTTATCAGAGACTTAATTTTGTGTAAGCAGCAGTTGCTTTTGCACCTTCTCAAAGTGGGGTCCAAGTACCAGGGTTAAGCAAAAACATTGCTTTAGCATTTCTTAGCTGGATGTGAGTGTTCAGAGAAACTCAGAATTCATTACAATCCTATATTCATTCTTGTTACATTAACAGTGTGTATTTTGACAGAGGTTAAATCAGCCCAGCGCTAGCTAAAGAAGGTGGTAATTTAATAATGGTGATTTGCTCATTTAAACAAGGCAACATATTTTTTTCTCTGTAAATTCTATCTCATTCTTGTTTGTTGCAGTTTGTGTTCTGCTGTGCATTAGGCTCATTTGCTCCACAGTAGTGATTGCTTCTGAACTGAATTCCCATTCCCATGCAAACTTTAACCCATGGTTTACATTTCTTATAACCACTCCCAGGAAGGAACAAATTACATTTCTGTTGCAGGGAAGCACATAAGGAGGTGGTTGTTGGTTAAACCAGAACAAGGAACATCTTCAAGGCTTGGCTGTTCCTGGAGTGGTGGTGTTGACTCAGGCCTATTCAAGGTCTCATTTGCCATGAGAACTGATTTTGACACTAGACATTGCTCCCTGTGTATTATTTGCACCTACTAGTTACCATACCCACCTATTTGAGGCAGAATGAAATGCAGCTGGAGGAAGGTCTTATATTATGACCAGAGAACCTGAGGATAACCAGAGCTTCTCACTGGTTTAATCTCTCTATGCTTAAATATGGTGTCACAGGAAGGGTGCCATTAACAGGGTCTACCAAGGTTTTGCTGTAGGAAGAAGGGTGATTTCATTTGTTTCACATGCAGTGTGTAAGTAAGGTACTTGTAGGTCCTGGTTAGGATGACCCTCCAGAGAGGCAAAGAGCAGCTGAAGTCTGTCCCATGGGCACGTTGCTCTCTCGCTCCCAGGGAGCAGGGGGAGCAGCAGACAGGGCCAGCTTCCCTCATTTTTCCAGAATTTCACAGAAAGGATTTTTAAATGCTGCTGGCTGATTCATTGTGCTTGAGCTCAGGAAGCTACCTGGCTAGCAGCGCTTCTCCTCCAATCTCATCTCAGCCGTTCTACAAAATAAATTACTGTCAGTCTGTGGCACGTCTGCACTTAGTGTATTCAGACCTCTGAATATTGATAAAACACAACTCACCTTACGGTGTAATAAATGAACAGTTAATGCAAGGTAAGAACAAAATTGTCTTTCTGAATCTCAGTTCTGACCAAATGAGCTTAGTCCTAACTGTCCAGAGAGTACATTAAGCACTGAATTTGGTATGGCTTTGTGCGGGACCTGGGAGAGCTGAACGGTTTGCATAGGGAAGACAAAGAAAGGAAAATATCAGCTCTGTTTTGCAGCATGGGATAGGATGCATGGAGGGGAGAAGGCCAAGGGGATGTTGCAGTTGGTGATGGATGGGGCGGGGCACAGTCGGGCATCTCGAGTGTTCTGAGTTCCCCTCATGTTATGTTTTTGCAGAGCAACTTTGGAGGCAGTGTGGTGCACTTAACACTAAATCATTCTTTATTAAAAACGACATATGGTTATTGGGCATTTCATCTTCTGTCTCGCTGCTTCTGAATATGTTATTGTGGTTACAGTAACCAGTTGTGCACTTTTCTGAACCATTAGCTGGTAAAAGCATTTTCTTTTTATGTCAAGATGTGATAAGAGCTAAGTTACAACTTCTCTGAAAATGTTTTCCTGTAGAAAACAGTTTCCTGCATATCAGGCAATACCCTCACTCTTCCAGGTCGGTCTCTGTTTAAGTAATATTGTGAATCTGTCCTTTTTTTTCCCCGATGATAATCAAAAGTGGCACCATTTCTGTACATTGAGCCTCTGGACACATCTTCAACCTTCTGGTGATGTACTGTGGGTGGGACTAAGAAAGGGCATACCTAGGACGGAGCTCATCTAGGAAACCACTGTATGATTTAAGATTTTGCTTTTTCTTACCAAGATTGATTTTTACAATGAGAAAGTTAATCAAGCCCTGGAGGTCTTCTTTACAATTGAGTTACAGTAGTTACTGCAAATCTCCCACTTTACTATAAAAAGAACTGCTCCGCTCTTAATTGGGAAATGTGCTCTAAGTGCATAAGGGGCAACATTTCAAACTTGCTGGGATCTGAATAGCATCAGTAGAAATCATTAAATAAAACAGATGTTTTCCATCTGACAGTCAATCCAAGGATAGCGGTTAGACCCTTTAATGGAACTTAATGAGACACTTATCAGTCCATTTCCTACTGCTCCTGGCTTTTACTTACAGCATCATCCTGTCAGTGTGCAGCACCATGCAGGCACAGCTGTGAAGGTCACTAAGCCTCTCTGAATATGTTTGCCATCCCCACTTCACACTCCTTCTGGGGTGGAAATGCTGAAAGCAGAGTTGGGGTTCATCCCACACCAGCACAGAGGATATAGAGGTCGATGGCAAAGCCAGGAAGCAGCACTGGGAGCAAAACTCCTGTGGGAGCTGCCAAGGTGAAGGGTACCAGGTTATTTGAGTTGGGGGGGTTCACTGAAATACAATCCTGGCAATACTGTGGCTGAAAATAAGTCAGGAGAAGGGGATTTCTCAGATTCTCCACAGGTGCAATTGCATGTTAATTAGAAAAGCAGTGAAACAAAAAGGAAAATTTTGTGCAGACTATTGGCAAAGATGCCGCCTGGTCCTGCATTCATCCTAGCTTTGTGGTCACTGAAAACACTGATACTTTGCATTCTCAGTCATAAAAGTAAAAGGTTTTTTTGGTTGGTTGGGGTTGCTTTTGTTGTTTTTTTTTGTCTACTTTACTGCCAAGCACTAAAGCAGACAGAATCTAGTGGTTTTACAGTTCACTGTTAGCCAGGAAGGAACAGCTGAGACTAATCAGCTTTTACCTAAAAGTATAGCGTTCCCACTAAGCTCTTGTTGCTGCTGGTTTTATATTCTTATTAATCATGGGTATTATGAATTTAGGAAAGTACTTAGGCAACCACAATCAGGGATCCTCTGGATGAGGTGCTGTATAAAGACATATATAAAACAGGGCTATTCATCCATAGGAATAATCAACAACTTCAGGAAAACAGGATTCAGGATAGAAAGCCGGGGGGGGGAAGATAACAGGATCCAGAAGAAAAGCTGGAAGTTTTGATTTCTAAAATTCTTGAGGGAAGATTATTAAAAAATTGTATTATGACTAAAAATATTGCAACATTACGATTTCAGTTTTCATGTTGTATGGTAGCCTAAGTGATGCATTTTGAGACTATCAGGAGATTATTTTTGTGATTTCTGATATTTTGTTTTGTGGAAAGATAAAAGGTATTTATTTTTTTCCTGTTGATTTGAAATAAGAACAGATTTCGTAGTCCTAGTGTTTACCATGGGACTGAATTTGTTTATATTGCCTGTAATGATACCATATCGTTTGATAGAGATGTTGCAAAAATAAATGAATGGCTGTTTGAGGAGCACTTGGGCTTCAGAGAAGCCTGTGAAGAGGTTTGCAGTTCTCCTCGCAGCTGAGGCTTCGTGCGCTGTGCCCCAGCTGGGGTGGCACAGGAGACGGAAAGCCACATGCTGAATAGGTGCAATATATTGGGTAATGTTGGTGAGAGCAGAACTTGAATAATGTTGGTCAGCATTTTTATGTGGGGTGTATGACAAAAGAATTGGACAAATTAAGTTTCCCAAGATCTATATTTGATAGTGTGCTCAATATCAAGTATCTTTGGTCATCTTCAGTAGACAGACTAGATTTGTTGAGAAATAATAATACTGTGCTTTTTCTCACAGCAATCACTATAGATAAAGATTTGTCATTACATAACAGTCATAAGATTGAAAGATCATAACTTGCTCTTAAAAGGGTAATTCATGAGTTAGTGCCCAGTGGAAGCCTATATGGAAGACTAGGAAGGTAATAGAATGAGACACTCTCCTGCACATTGAAGTACTTTGCTTTATAAATTTAACAAAGATAATCTAGCTTATTTAAAAAGGAATTGATTAAATTACTGAGATAGATAGAAATATGTATTTTCTACAACTGCTCTATTGATTTCATGTTCAGCCTATTAGTGCTGATGGTGAGGAGTATGAACTCTTATGATCTGCATAAGAAGTTGTCCTAGGTACTTCAGATTAATAGACCTTGAAAAGATCTTGCCATATGTGCACATGCCTGAAAATTCAGAATGGATTAAAAAGTCCTCATTTTTTGAATAGCCATAATACATTCAAAAAGAAATTCTTGAAATTCATTGTAAATTCTTGCTTTTGATGAGTAGTCATAGAGTTGTTCTAGCCTTCCTTGTTCTTATTCAGGTCTAGAAAAGAGTAATATTTAGGTAAGTTTGTAGCTAATTTTGTGAAAGTGATCATCACCAGAAAACCTGGAAAAGGTAAGGGAGATCTCACCTCTAACTCCTTGGAGGAAGCCAGTTAACAATAAAAGAAATCAAACCACAAATAGAAATTCTTTAGTTTTGAAAGATGACATTTGGAAAAAGCAGTGTCATTTGTCCCCAATATATCTTTCTGATGATGACAAAGAAATGAAAGAGGCAATTCTTCCTTTTATTTTTCAAATATAATAATACAATATAAATAGGTCATGCTATTTAGTACGAAACAGGCCATGGTTTAAAAAAAAATAGGACTTCTGATTTGTGTATTTCTTGTCGGTTTTATCACTCAACACCCACGTTACCTAATTATATACACCTCAAATCAAAACTTAAGAATAGCTTAGTTATTAAAATCTGTCATTGCTGTTAGAAAACATGTCACTGCCGCACACATTTTGTTTCTGGCTTACATTGTCACCACCATTGCCACCTTAATAACCTGCTTGCCCCCATGTACCTGTTATTTTTTAAGACGTGTGGAAACGGCGAGAGCTCAGCAGGTTTCTGCTGGGGGAAGAGGCAACTCTTTGGTTGGGATCTCTCTGAGTCACCTTTGCAGAGTGTTTAGCAAAACTAAACCAGGAGGACCCAAAGCATATGTTACCAATCTGTATCTGCATAAGTTTCCCAAATGCTCTGATCTCCTTTCTTTTGAGGGATTAATTACCTGTTAGCTCATTTTTCAAAGGCATTTTTTTACTGATGTTATTTTTCATCTTTCCCTTGTTCTTATGCATACTCTTTCATACTTGTCATGGAGGAATATTGGGATGGAAAACTTTTATCTCTTCCAATATTGAATTTTGCTTCATGATGTTATTGCTATGTCTACAACAACTCAATTTCCTTCTTCTCTGTATATACCTTTATTGCTGAGTTATTACCCAGGTAAATTTTCTCTCTTGTCACTCTGCCATTTGACACAAGGTGATTAATTTAATAACAGAAGTTATTTTTTAGAAGCTCTCTGAAAAGGTGGTGGACAAAGGTGTCTCCCACATGCAGTGCAGAGTAGCTGTATTTTAAGGGCTTTATTTTAACTACATTTCACTCCTTGGCAGTTGTGCTGAACCTTGGATACAATTCCCCAAGTTGGGATATATTGCCCAAGATGGAAGAGACAGCAATGTAGAAGCAAATAAGCTATTCATTAAGACTGAGTAAATACAGGGGGGAAAATGTGAATATTCACTTGATTTAAAAAATAAATTAGCTTTAGTTGTGTTCTCATCCCCTTTGGCATTTATTTTCCAGAAATCTGCATCCCATCAGATTATACTAGTGTAGATGTTCTCAGAAAGCTCATTTTTAGCTAGTACACTGAATTATTTGTATGACCCGCAGGGACTGGTTCCTTGTAATTACACAAATAAAGTACTTGACTTACTTGTAGCTATGTGCTGTAACTTGTGCAGTGTGCAGTTGTTGATGCCCATTAACGATGTTTTACTGCTAAATAGTGGTCACCAACAGATCCTCTGACCAATTACTCCTCTAACACCACCATGGACTCATTTTGGCAGGGAATGGAGAAGCTTGATAGTGCACAGAGCCTAATTAATTTTTAAAACCATGGTAGCGCCTTGCTGCTGGTGTAACCCAGCCTTCTTCTGATGCCAACTAGGTGCTGGTGCCTGCAGTTTGCCCTCACCAAGGGGTTAGTAGTGTGCTGCCAACCTCAGGGTGAAAAAACCTTTGTCAGGAAAAAATACCCCAAAAAGTTCACAGTCCTCAGCCTCTGCAATTGGATGGTGTAGGTGGGGTTCAACAAGATGTTGTTGCAGGAAACTCTCACTCCAGAAAGTATTAATAAAGTTGGAGATGAACCAGTCTGAAGATGCTCCTGCCTCCCTTGGTGTGTACCTTTTCTAAGCTAGCTGCTTCAGTTGTATATGTCTGATACAGAGGTAAACTTAAATGTAATGTAAATGTAAATACAGAGGGAGTTTCCTCTTTGCTGGGAAGAGTGTTGCTATTCTGCACACAGGAGGCTTAGACCCTCATTAGCAGCTACTCCTGTGCCTTTTGACTTTGTGGCCATACCCTTTGCATGAACTTGAGACTGGATACTCTTCCCCTAGTCCTAGCTAAACATTGAATGCATCTTCTGGGTGTGAAAAGGTTTACAGAAAAAGACAAAAGACAGATTTATCAATGTAGCAGGCCATAGTAAAGACATCACAAGGACTGGGGCTGTTTCAGGACTTTAAATGGGTATAAAAACCGATAAACCGAGGGACCCCAAAGTTATCTCAGATTCAATGTGCAGGAGAGCTTGATCGAGTCAGGGGAGACAGAAAGTTCTGTACTAAAACCAGTGATGGTGCAAGAACTGTTCTGGGGTTTTAATCCTTGCTGGGAGAGAAATTCCTCACTAGCCTTGGGCAAAACATGTAAGAACTTGGTTTCCATTTCCTCCTTTGTAAAATCGCTCATGTGGGAATATCATCCGAGTTCTGGGAGGTGCTGCTGACAGACAAGTCCTGTTTCCAAATGCAAGGAGGGAACACAGGGAGCCAAGCCAGGTGATAAACCAGGAGAGGTACATTCTTAAATCACTGCAACACTTCCACAAGTTTACCTCGAGCGCTGAAGTTCTACTGAAACTAAAATGCACTTCAGTTCTAAATATTTTTTCTTTTTTTTCTTTTTTTTTTTTAAGTTTTTGAGCATTACATTTTTGCCTGTGACCCCTTCTTTCCTTCTGCCTCTAATGAATATTTTTCATCATTATCTTCTTTATTCTTTGATCTGAAGTTTCTTAGCACAGGTGGTTCCTTCTTGTGTGTCTGGGGCATGTCCAGCACAACCAGAAAACTGAGTAAATGAACAACAGCAATATTGCAAAGGTCTCTGATGATGAAAGATTAATTTGTTTATGTGCTGAGGTAGAAAGTAGCCCACTAATGTATTAACAATTATGAAGGGATAATACACACAACTCAGTCCAAATGCTGTATTATTTAAGCAGTGAGAATTATAAGTGCGGGAGTTCAGACCCATTGTGCTTTACATCTCTGCCTGTGTTGTACAAGTAGGTTATTAGTATATCACTGAACCATACAGAATTGTATTTTGGAGGTATCATATTATAACCCCAGTGATAAGCCAGCCTATACATTGTTTGATGGTTAGGTTACAAGTCCTTTTGATATAATTCAGATGAATTATTTAAAAATATATAAATCATCTTTCTGTTTGCAGAAATAATTCAACCCTTTGCATTCTTGGCAGGTATCACTAGTGACTGCAGCTACCGGGAGTAGGAAAGGTGAATCTCTTAAAAGATTGGGTTTTTTTTTCTAAGCACACTTCAACTATGTAAATGTGATTACACTCATATTATTTAGTAGTTTTCATTTTCACAATGGAGTGCAAACATTAATTACTTATCACAGTTGTAATCACTGCTGTTTTACAAAATAGGAAATTGGATATAGTGCTTTCCTCATTTTAGTATGTGCAGCTCCCCAAAGTGTGTGCCTGAGAAATGAAGTTGTTTTGAAAGGATTTGTCCCAGGCCATGCTGGGAATCACCAGACTTGCAGTGCCCTGACCCCACATTGCGCTGGCTGATTTGAAAGGTCAGGTGAGGTTGTGTCGACACCAGCAAAAGACATCTAGACCATAACTTGGCACACCTCTTCCCTTTTTATCAATAATGTTAAGGTTTTGGTGACAACAATCATGAAAGATGGGCTCTGCTGCAAAGACATAGTGTCTTATTTTCTGTATAATTACCTCTCTGTCTAGACAGGTCCTTGCAATCTGGATGTTGGGTAGGCAGCTGGTTGGTTTAAGCTAGACTTTTGTAATTCATTTTGGAGTGAGTTTAGCAAGCTTGCTTTTAAAAGGAATGTCATAGGCTGGCAACTCCTGTCTTCTCTCATCTGAAAAAATTGTGAAAGATGATTGTGCTCCTTGATGAGATGAGATGTGTCAACAGCAAAGGCCACCTCGGTCCCAGCCCATGCTGGTGCCCACTGCAGTGACCCACCCAGGGTACAGGCAGGCAGGAAAATGACTCTAGCTGCTGTTTGTGGTGGTTTCTATGCCCAAAAAGAGGGGCACAAGAACCAGGTACATGAAGAGAAGAGGTGGCAGGGCAGTCTCAGCCCTCTGGACAAACATCAGGACTGGAGCCATGGGAACAATCTGAAGGAACGGTGATCTCAACCTGAGGGATTTCTGCCTCTGGGGCCAGCAAAGCTCCTTCTGTGTTTGAACCCCCCTGTGTTTAGGAAAACAGGACCTCATATACCCCTGTTTATGTTTGAAGAATAAAAGGCTTCTTTATCACATTTCCTGCTAGCAGAAATAGTCTCTGGAGTGTAATAGTTAGGCTAGCCAAGCTGACCATAAAAAATAAATGTTGTAGCCTGGATGATTTAAATCACTGTTGTGAATGTGCATTACCCTATGCTGACCTGCTCACAGTTATCTGATTAAGCTTCACATAGATCTGTAAGGAGTTTTGCAAAAGCTGGTCACATTCTGAGGGACCTGCAGGGTTCAGCCTGGCAAGAAGGAGGCTGAGGGGAGACCTTGTTGCTGTCTACAGTTGCCTGAAAGGAGGTTGTAGCATGGAGAGTGTTGGTGATAGGACAAGTGATAGGACAAGAGGAAATGGCCTCAAGTTGCACAGGAGAGGTTTAGATTGGGTATTAGGAAAAATTTCTTCCCAGAAAGGGTTGTCGGGCATTGGAACAGGCTGCCCAGGGAAGTGGTGGAGTCACCATCCCTGGAGGGGTTTAAAAGATGTGTACATGATGATTAGAGGCATGGTTTAGAGGTGAACTCGGCAGTGCTGGGTTAACGGTTGTATTTGGTTCTCTTAAAGGTCTTTTCCAATCTAAACAATTCAGTGATTCTATGATTCTATTCTGCTCATGCAAAGTGTTATTTAATAGATGGGAATTTATGCCAACGCTGTCTGAAATGTTTTCTAGTCCAAGCCTAATTAAATTTCCACAGGAAGCCCATTGCCAATCAAATATCTCTGATTTGTTCAGACTTCTGATGCTTTGCTTCGTTTCAGATAGTTGTGTGAAAGACCAGCAGCAGCCCAGGTAGCAACATCTATTAGTAAGTTGGCTGCGCTTTCCATTACCAGATACTATTTTCAGCTGCTCTGCACTTTGTCAGAATTTAAGATTTAACATCTGTAAGTTTTCCATTTCAGGCTGAAGTTTGTGAGGAAGTTTTAGGTGTATCACTGCAATTATTTCCAAGAATTACACTTGGAAAATGCTTGGGTTTTTATTCAGTGAGAGCCTTGGGATGGGACTTTCTTATGTCTCCATAATATCTGATACAAGATTTTCATTTGCTGTGAGTTCAGTGTGTACTTTTGCCCTTGCTGTGGAAAAAAAAAAAAAGGGCAAGGCATGAGCTTCTGTAAATCTCTTTGCAGATATCCAATAAAAACATATTAGGGTTGGCAGATAGGTTTTTATAGGTTTTTCCCCAAATATGTTTGCCTTGAGCAAAGAACTAGGCAGGAATTGTTTGTTTTGTTTTGGTTTTTTTCCTTTTTTTTTCTTCCCCCCCCCCCCTGGGGGGCAATCAGGGAAAATGGGCTTTTTAAATTATTTTTTCTTTGTCTGGAAATTGACTGACCAAATAAATCTTTACTGCTTTTATTAGTTTGCACAGATGGGAAGATGCATCCGTGTTTACTGGCTGCCTCTCTCACTGGTTACCCAGCAGCACTGATGAATGACAGAGAGGATTTCTCTCCCAAAACACAAGACTAGAGGATTTGTGTATAACCTGTGCTGCTGGCTCCAGTGTAGGATGCTTCATTCTCCCATTAGTCACACAACAAAGAGACACCAAGTGCCTCAGAGGAATCCTCTCCATACCCCTGTTGCAAACTCTGCATCTAGATGCAGTTTTGCGGGTTTGCAGGGCAGGCATCAGCGCTCCCTCCAGCACAGGACTTGCCATTATCCTCCTGCCACATCCCCTCCCTGAGGGTCCTTCCCCAGGTTCAACCTGGGCAGCTTTAAAAATCAGTGATTTAAAGCCCACAGAAGAGGACCTGGCGTCAGGCACAGGTGAAGCAGGGATCATATCTGACTACAGCAACTGTGTGTTTTACCTCTGTTCACAGTGTGAATATTTGGGCTGTCTAGTTAAGCTCTCAGAGAATGCAAATTTGTCAGCGGCAGCTGTAGGAGCTTGATGGTGGAAGAACAAAGTGGGAATTCATAATGTGCATATAATTGTAAAGAGAAGGATTTTTTTTAGTGAGAGATCAGCGGTGGTGCAGAGTAATAATCATCTTAAAGGGTGACTCTCTAGAATTAGTTGTTATTTTGTTTGAGTCCTTTGAAATCATTTCCATACTATATAATTATCTTAAATTTTAAGCGCTTCCTGCCGTGATAATGTGTGCATTTTTTGCATTCTTATGTAAATGCTTTAGCAGTTCCCAGTGTAGAATTGGAAATGTCATTCAAAAACAGGTAATGGCTTTGCAAAATCTAAGGAAAGAAATTAATCTTTTTCTTCTACATCGTTTTACAGTTTGTGTTCTGTGCTTGCGTAGCTGCGTTTTCAGCTCTGACAGAAGCCGTCTTTCAATAACAAACATCCAGTAATGGGATACGCTGAAGCAAAGAACTGAATTTCACCAATCTTAAAAAGACAAGAGACCAGCAGCCAAGCTGTTATATCCTATAGAAAGAAAACAATTACTCTGTACACTCAATCTGCACTCAGACATCCTAGGCAAAGCCAGTTAGGAATAATTATAAAAACATTCCGTTGTACTGAAAGACTAGGAATCCCTGGTAAGATGATGATTTTTATGTGGTACTACTGAATTAAAGAAACACAAGTAGCTGGTCCCTCTGAGCACCTGTGGATGTGGTGAGGGGCTGGAGCTGGGATCAAGGGCATCAGGTGTTGTTCCTGAAGGTTTCCTACACATCACATACACCAGAGATCGGTCTCTGCCAGTCTGGGCACCTGGAACTCTGCCAGCCCCAGTCTGGTGGGCACTGCTTCCAGTTTAGCAAAACACCAACTCACCTGACACAGACTAAAATCCCAGATCTAGGGAAGAGTTAGTTACCTGTTGAGCTACAGATGCTGCTGTACCTATGGCTAATTTTGCAAATGCAACTGCAATGCCTAAAGCAATATTTGTTGTTCAGTCTGACTCCCCCGAAGGTGTCATGTAGGAGCAAGAAGTGATATCGACAGGTCACTCTGGCGAGTACATTTGCCTGTTCAGACAGTAGATTATTTTGCAAGAGGGAGAAAAAATAACAAGCCTACATCTTCCCCAAGAGGAGAATGTCAAGCTTGTGATACAAGGGGCTCATTTAAACTGTAAAGCTAGTAATGGTGGAGGTTGTATTTGAACCAAAGAAACAAGGCAAAGATTCTGCATTGTATAGAACTATGATGATTTAAATATGAAGTTTAAAAGGCACTGCATTTCACTAAAAACCTAGGGCTGAGATTTCAAAGTAGACTGGGAGTTCAGTCACATACCTTGTACTAGTTTCAAAGAAGGAATTTGTCTACCTTTGCTGAGCTGTTTTGAAAATTGACATAAATTCTTACATATCGTTTGCTTTTAATAATTTAAAGCTCAGTTCTGGAGCACTAACTCAGGCAAAGTCGTGATTCATTTCAGTGGGAGCTTTGCCAAAATAAGACTGTAAGGTTTGGGGGCTATTCCAGTGAAGGGGAAAGAAATCCCTGTAAATATTGCAAAGCAAAAATTGTATCTCAGATATACCCAAGGTAATTTCTTTCCATTTCAGCAGTCAGATTGCTGATGCCAAGGCTGATCTGGGGCAGACTTTCCCTGGCTTGAATGAGAGCAGAACTGAAATCTTCTTCTATACAATAGCTGGCATTAAAACTCACTCAACTCGTCTCAGATTGTGACAGGCAGCAGCAACTTGGGACCACCTGGGGACAGTCTGTGCTGCTCTGCTGAGCCACAGCATCCTGGGATGGACTGGTCCTGGGACATTGAACTTGTTCTTGCCGTGCTCAGAAAGGATGAGAGGCTTTAGCAGAGCTGCGTCTGTGATGTAGGATCCACCTTTCCTTATCCTCTCCAGGAGTAATTTATCCCAACTATGCTCGTTGAGGACAGGAGAATCCCAGACTGACCCAGCTCCTAACTTTGGTGTTTCTTTTAAGTGCCCAAAAGTAGATGAGATGAATCAGAGCCTGGACTTGCACATGCAGGTCCAGATTTGGACTCAGATACTCAGGGATATTTAAACAGAGGAATCCCATTTATTTCATCAATAATCTTTATTTCACTGGTAGAATTTAAATGGCATTTAGTTAGCCCATTTAGTTTACACAGCCTTAGCCTCAAAACCCTCAAAGCCCAAAGATAAGTGAGGAGTCTCGCTTGCCTGCGGAAAAGGAAAAACTTGCCAGCCCATATTCCTTGTGCAGACTTCAGAAGACAGGTGATAGGATTCATCAGCATTTCCCCTGAATCCTTGGCTGGCTCTATCTTCTTCCCTCAGCCTTTTTCACTGCTTGTTAGGTTATACTAACAACATGTAGCCCTGGACAGTGAAATGGAAGATCAACCAGTGGGTAAATTGAAAGATGATCACTTTTTCTGATGGACAAGCTCACCTTTATACTTTAGGTCTCTGCCTGGCTTGCTGCAGCCAGCTATTATTTGCTGACTTGGAAACAGATAACCAGATTTTTGTAAGCAGAACCAATCCAAGGCAGTTTAGATTCTCAAAAAAAAAAAAAACCCAAAAAACCACAACAGTAGTTTTCAAACTGAGCCTTGGACTTAGCTTTCAGATTCCTCCTTGCAATGCAATGCAAGGCATTTGTTAGTCTAGTGCCAGATGTTCTTTTTTTTAACTATGCTTGAAAGTGCTTTTTTGTAGCAGAGATACAAGATTTGCTTTTAAAATCAAGGTGCTCACACCATTCAACTTTTTGTATGATTCAGGGACAAAGATTTCTCTGCATCGGGACCATCTGAATCGTTGCAGGGAGCTCCCTGTCTGTTCAACAGGTAGCACTGGAAGAGAAACTGAGACATTAAATGTTCCTTGACTCAAATCTGAGGGACTTGGTGGTGCAGAAGTGTAAGCCAGGGAGTGGTCATATCTATGTTTGAATTTAGTTTTGTTTGCTACTTTTTTCTCTGTGAGGTAACTCAGAATGGCAACAGCTCTCCTGTCGAAATACCGTAATATAGAGGTCTGCAGTGTTTGGCTCATGGAACAACTGTTCCACACTGTTCCCAGAAATCTGCGATTGCAGTCCAGGCTATCTTAGGTTAGGGTTTTAAATTGCACCTCCTAGAGACATTTGGGTGTCTTCCAAGTTTAAATTAGCTTTGCAAGTGTTTTACCAGGGATCTGTGTCTCCTCTTCTGCTTAGACAATAGCAGCGTGGTGTCTCCCAAAAGTCTGGCTCCAGACTAATCTGTTACACAGCCCAGGGGCAGCAGGGAGTCATAAAACAGCCAAATGACAGACCCTCCCAAAGTCCATATCACTGTGTGGGGAAAAAAAACAGAGCTTTATAAGCTTATCTCTGTGCTCAAGTTGTCTCTTGGAAGGACATGGGTTCCTATTAGACTGTGTATTTTTTTTAGAGAAAATTTCTCATAAATCACTGAAAAGAACGCATGTATTGTTGACTTCATTAGGACAGTTGCTGGAGGACTGTTAAGAGGACATTTATTATGCAACCCAGTCTCTAGATGTTAATGACGTAGCAATATCATGAAGTGAGGTATTAGAAAAGTTTGTTTCTTTCTGCACTAAGTGGCTTGCTTGGGGGCCCTATTTGAACTACCTTAAAACCCAGAGAAACTGTATTTTGGAGGCAGTTTCATGTGGCCTGTTTCAGTTGGGTTTCCCTGTGGCTGTGCCTGGGCTGGTTTCTGAGGGGCTGATGAGATGTCAAAGTGGCTGTTTGCTGCTGTCCCCCGCTGTCTGGCTGTTCCGCGGGATGTACTGAGGCTTTGCTGGAGAAGTGCAGTTTGGTTCCAGCACTGACTGTACCATGAAGCCTCCCATTTCTTAAGGTACATAGTGCCAACCTGCTTATTAGAGCAATACAGCATCTTAAATGCTAGTGCGTGTCTTCCCTGAATTACACAGCGGCATATATGTGCTCCTGTTACCTGTTCCTGTTGCAGAGGTGGTTTGGCTCTGCTCTGCTACACAGTTTTTCACGTGCAAGCTGCTGGAAAACTTCCCCAAAGTTGAATTTCTGTTAATTTACCCCTCAAACTGTTGCTTGTGAGAAACACATATGTGTCATTTAGAGAGAGAAATTTAGCCAGTTATCTGCATAAGAGTTCCTTCTTAAGTGGGGTCTTTACCTGCTGAAACAAATGTTTTCTGCCAGTCAGCATCAACTCTCAAATAAAGGGTCACTCTTACATCTGCTCTTCCTTGTATAATCCTTGATTATCTTGTTTTTAAAAGTTTTTGCCATCTGAAATCTCTCAAATCCCTCAATTAGCCTGTTGTCTAATACAAACATCCCTCTGAGATCGTCTTAGCAGCATATGTTCAATAGCATAATTTAGAGAACCATGAGGGCGGAGGAATTCCAAAGAGCATCGCTGCTCTATATCAAGAAGCAGGGTTTGGCTGCCAGTAATGCCCTGGCACTGTCAAAACAACTGAGGTTTGAAAAACATCCATCCATGGCATTCATGAATAAATGGATTGCAGTAAATCAAGCTCATTTGAAAAGGTCTCATTACCATTTGGTCATACAGAGATGCTGGTTTGGTCAGGGTGGAGCTAGCCAGCTTCTTGAACCTCTGACATTCCCATTATTATTAAGCTTAATCTTTTTTTATTTCCACCTCATAGTAAGCAAGTAAGCTGAATTAATAGTGACAAATATTAAATAGCCTTGACTTCTTAAAGCAAGTCATAGATGTTTCTTTGCAAACTATATAAACATCAGAAAGCTAACCAAAATTCAGTAAAGGCATGGGTAGTATTTTCCTTGGTTATAACACATTTTGGATCGGGTCCTGAAAGTGGTACTGTTTTTGTTCAGTGTATTGAGCTACTTAACTTTCCGAACACTGACATTATCCATGTTAAAAATTAAGCTTGCAGCATAGTGCTTTGCAGAATAAAAACCTAATTAATAGGCTTATTAGTTTGGTATTAATTTTATTTTTAGTATATAATACCGGTCCAAAGACTACAGTACATTTAGTACCTTATAGAGGTTTACAGCGGGTTCCCAAAACATGTTGGGTAGTATTGGTATAGGTGAGGCACCTTTACAGCAGCGATTCCAGCCCAGGCAGTGCAGGGGGATAGTCTGGGGAGAGAACAGCAGCCACCTAACTGCACACAGGAATAACAGCAGCCAGGACAAATGCCTTTGCCGAGAACTCCAGCATAAAAGGACAATATTGAACGCCAAAGTATTGACTAATCCATAATGCCATAAATATGCATCCACATTAATAAAATATACAGGCCAAATGGCAGGGCTGTCCTTCCGTGCAGAACAGACTCTAAGCTGACAGTGAAGCAAGGACCTGTTTGATGTAATGTGGCGTTATTTCTTCTCCTGCAGCTCATGCTGTTATTTATCTTCCACTTGCAGCTTCTCGCAGTCAGTGAGCAGAGGCAATTTCTAGCGTGCAGAAAAAAGAGCTTGTTCAGCAGCATCTGTCTCTAAGCGCTTCCTCTGGGGTGAACCCCATCTTTCTTGTTTAATGTCAGTGAGGAGGCTGCTGGTAGTTTAGGGAGGTCCAAGCTGAGCTGAGGCTGTGCTTGGGAGAGCTACCTGCCCAGCTTTTGGGTGGAAGAGCACTGCCTCTACGAGTTTGCCATCACAGACATAGAGTGGCACCTCACCAAAGTGGTAAAGGACAAGGAGATCACTTTCACATCCATTTACCCATCGCAACTCACAGCAGTTGTACAGACAGGCTTTCAGCCAGGTTGCAGGTTACCACAGAAACAGCATTCCTCGTTATCCCCTATTCCCATGGGAAGGACTGTAGCTCTTGTTCTGACTGTTGTTCATTCAGTTGCCTGTTGCCTAAAAAAGTGAAACCTTTGCATGCTTTCCTTTTTTCCATAGAATTTTAGGAACATCTGCTGCTAAAAGGGTCATGTCCCTGCTTGTAATTAAAGAGACAGATTTAGAGCCTGCTGCAAACACTGATTAGATTATTGTTTTTTTCGCACTTTAAGATAAATCTGCATGAATTCATGGGTGACAGTCTGAAGGAGATCTCTTCCATCTCCTTATACCCCAGGGCTGATGTGCTGTTTCTAGGATACAACAGTAAATCCCACACGCTTCTAATTAGCCCTGCTACTTCTGCAGAGCCTGTCTGGGGAGCTCCCTGGTGTTAGGAGAGCTATGACCACAAAGCTGTCAGGGGAGTGCCTGGTGATGCCGTGCTCCAGCATAGCTGCCCATCCTCTTTGCTGAGGCCAGGGATGCCCCGGTGTAGCTGTTGCTGCCTTCTGAACCCCATCCCAGCTTACCTGTATCCTGCAGCCTACAGAACTGCAAGCAGCATTTTGGGATGGTACAGCCAAGGCACTCGATGTGGCAGTAGAAAGGTTATGCTGCCCTTCTTGCTCCTCACTCCCAGGTGGTGTTTTAACAAATGCCAGCCAAGCCACCTTGTTCCAGGAGCAAATTAACCCACGGCCACTGCCCTGTGCTCTGCAGCCCCAGCAGCAGCCGAGTGGGTTTCCCCTGGTGCCACTGATCATGTAGACAAATACAAGAGTAATTGTGTGAAAGGGCTACTGGGACAGGAATGTGTTTTCTTTCTCAGCTGCTCTTGCCAGCTCACAGACATCTGCCCCTCACAGCGGCTGGGTTGTGACAAAGCCATGTCTCTTCATGCCACACTCCTCTGCCTGATGGAGTGACTTTTCCTGTGTGCATTCTTGCTGCAGCTTGTTGCTGCTTGATGGAAGATACCTGGCTTTGCATGGTTTCTCTGTCCCTGAGGTGACATACAATGCTAAAGGGAGAGCTGACGGATGAATAGCAACTCTAAGGAACAAACCACAAGTAGTTCACTCCAAACAAAGCAGTTGCAGTGTTTCCTAAGACTCAGGCTCGTCTTAGTCCTTCAGCATCTCATGCCACTGGTCATGTTCAGTGAAAAGCAATGGGCTCAGTGCTTGGCCATTAAAATGAGTGGGATGCAGGGTTGTCTTTAACTAAAAGCAGAACACGGGCCCCATACTTTAAAAGGAGTTTTCCAACTAAGATATATTCTTTTTCAAAGTAATGCGTGACACACTTAAACTGAGGACATTCTGCACAACAGCTGTGTCAGAGAGATTTGACAATACCAGGATTTGATGTCAGTTATAACTGCTAGAAATCTGATTGCAATGGCTGGCAGGTTATCTGTGTAATAATGGGTATGTTATAAAATAGGTTGCTTAGCATCTTTGGGGCTCTCTGCTCTAGTTCTGGGAAGAAAGCTCTCCTATCTGCCTTTTGCTTCCTTCTCCCTTCCTTTAATTTTTAAGCTTGGGTACACTGACTGATCGAAGGGTCAGAAATACCATAAAATTGGGTGGTATTTATCAGAAACATGACTTGAAAGATAGAGAACTTTTGTATGAATACAGTGAGGCTAAACAGCGAAGACCATTTTACTTTGTCATAAGACAAATGACTGAAAATATCTTACCTCCATTATGCAACTCCATGGTACAGCCTCTTTTTAAATGTTGTGTTTCAGTTCTGGAAATGACAGAGGGAAAAAAAAAATTGAAAGGATTCGGTGAAGGGTAATGAAAATGATTAGAGGCACAGAGAACCTTTCATATGAGGAGAGATTTAAAAAGATTAAGCCTGCTTAGTTAAGACAAGAGATGAATAAGCAGAGACATGATGGAGAGATGTGGAGTAATGAATGGCACAGAAGAGGCACACTGGGTACTTTTATGTGCTGTTTTCTAAAAGTAAAGCTGAAAGAAGAAAGCCGAAAAAAAATAAGGCAAGAAATTTACTTACAATAAAAAAAAAAAAAACAACGGAAACATTTAAGCTCTGTTTTCTGCAGTACTGACTTCACCTGTGGAAGCCACTGTTGCAGGAAATGGAGATAATGAGCTTAGGAAAATTATGAAAAAGACTGACTGCTTTGGGGAGAATCATGAGCCTATCAAGAGGGAAAGGGAGCTCTCCAGTAGCTTTGAATGGGAGCAGGATTGACCAGCTGGCATGATCCACCAGCTTCTGGAATGAACCACCAGCCCCAATGAGCTCTGGGTACTCTTGGTGTCTCAAAAAGAGTTCTGTCATGCAGTGTGCAAAAAAAAAAGCCAAATTGTAGCACACAGAGATGAGATATTGTTTATTACAGAGTTGCACAAACCTGGATGCTGGAATAAAGCCTGCATGTCAGAAAGAAAAGTAACAGCCTTTATATACAAAATGTTATCACTACATTCACACCTTAAACAGCCAATTGGTTACACATTTGCGTATTGGTTACATATTCATTTTAGTGTATAATGAGCAACATTAATCTAAAGGACACTTCATCCAACAATCTCGAGATATGTGTTAAAGCAAGACTCAACTAATTGTGCAGGCTTCAAGACATCTAAAGCTGCAATGCCAGTCTCTCTGATTAGGTGTTTTGCAGGTCACCCTTATCTTTGTTAGATGAGTGAACTGACCTAAACTGAAAGGATATATGTATCTTTAGGCTAGCAATTGCAGCCAGGATTCATGCTGTTAAGTGGTAAAGACAACACTGGTACAGTAGGCACAGCTACACCTGCACTGGGTACAGGTAGTTACCCACTTCAGCTGCCTTCGGTGATGTAAGATAATGCAATTTTCTTTCCAGGTTGAACAAGCACGACCTTTCCCACCATGTGTTGAGAGAGCACGTATTTTCCAACATCCCTGTTTTCAGTAATGTCCGTGTAGGTCATGTATTGAGGCATCTCTTGCTTTTCAGTTGACCTGTTTGGAGGGTAACTCTTTGTGCTCAGCCAGGAGGGTTTTGTTCCTTTGCTTGACTCAGTGACATGGGAGGAAGGATCATGAGAAGTTGTAGTGCATCAGATCTAAGATCCAGCAAGTTCAGCATCCAAAGATGTTCAGAGGCACATACTTAGATAAGAATATGAGATTAGAGTACAGAAGTATAGGGAGAACATGCAGGATACTTCCATCCCATTTTTTCCGGGGCTGAGGATTATCTCAGCCAGTGCCTAAAGTGGTGTTAACCAGTCCTTGACCAAACCTGGAAGTACATGATTCATGGAGATTTATTAGGCAATATAACCTTTGGTTAGATATTGAGAAAGTTATTATATTTTTTTTTAAAACCCCAAACCCATGCTTACACTAGTAGAGAAGATCTCTCTCCAAAGAGGCTTAATTGTAGATTAATATATAAGTTTTCCTTTACAAATTTAGAAGCAATAAAAGGACTTTTGTATGTGTGAAACAATAAAAATTAAATATGATTAAAAAAACAGTTTCTAAGTAATAGCAGGATTGTATCATATATGTTGATCTTCTCAGTTAGTCAAGTCTGGAGTCCTCAGACAACCTGTCAGGCACTTATTGCTTAATGAACCTTCCCAAGTTTCACAAAACAGGCAATTTTTAAAGACTAGATTCTTTCTTTTATATTATGAGAATTTCACTGATTTTCAACTCGGACTGGAAAGTCTAGTGCCCTAAAGCCACTGAAATTCCAAAAGGGTAGGTGCAAGCATTAGAAGGTATTAAAATATTTATAGAGGACGTGATCATTCAGGCAATTGCAGAGGTTTCTCTGTGTGATGCTTCCAGGATCATCAGGGGTGCACAAGATGCAGAGAGAAGCATTTTGGGGCAAAGTAGATCTTCTCTCTTTCGTATTCATACCAAGTAAATTATGTCTCATAACTTTGTGGGCCAGATTAGGAAAGGGGCCTGTGTTTGACATCTGTGAGGTGTTCTGGGCATCTCACAGAACTTTTAAACCACATTGCAGGCTTTTTCTAACATAATTAATTTCCTCTGCAATAATCAGAAGACTACCTTATTTCTCTATGTATCATGTGTTAGTTCTCTTGACTCAGTTAAGGAGTGCTTTGGTTAATCAACACAGTTGTAGAAGTGAAGCATCACCAGAAGACAGGGGAACAATAACATGATCATATTTAATTCCTATTTCAATTAAATTTCAGCACTGTTTACAGTCACTGAGGTTTTTTCCCCTGGGGTCATCAGCAGTATATTCATTCTGTGGGCAGTGCACGCTTAAAGGTGACGCACCAAGCTTTAAATAGGAATTTATTGATATGCCTAAATGCCACTTAAAAATCTGGGCAAAGATTACTTGGACAAGTTTTCACAACTGAGTCACTGATAAGGCTAGAAAAAGAGTAATGAACAAAACTTAAACCTCTAAATTTCTGTATTTGCAATTACTATGTTTTCTGCTTCAGTTCACTGTGTGCGTTTTTTTCCCTGAGTTTGTGCATTTGATTTGCTGTGCAAAGGAACAATGTCAAGGGAATAATTACAGGATCTTTTCAATGCTTTTCTCATAGATTCAGAGAATACCCAGTGACAATCTGAAATCTTACTCTGGAGATGCTGGATATCCAGCTGCTTCCTTGGGCTCCATTTTACTCTTTCTGGAAGCTTTATCCTAAATAAATGCACACCCTGACAGGTTGTGTTTCACTTGATAAATTTCTGTTCATTGCACTATCCCAGGCAATTCCATCCTATGGAGTTGTTTGGGATCATCTTCCAGGAAAATTATGCCTTTTTATCACTCCTGCCAGTAGGTAGGTTTCCTGATGAAAGATTTTAGTGTATCTTTTCTATATAATTTTGAATTTAATTTCTTCTTTATATGGTCGCATGGCTGGTATTTGTGCCTTCAGATTTTAGTGAACTCAAGGGGAATTATAGCCTTCCTCAAATTCCTGTTTAGCAGTAGGATTTGTTGTTGTTGTTGTTCAAGCAGCAATTAGATGAGCTTTACAGCACCTCCTGAGGGCTTTGGGCTACCTACTTGGTGAGAACTCACCTGGAATAGACATAGCCAAAAATGAAGCTCTTCACTGCACCTGTCTTCAAAAGTCCACACAGCTTCTTGGTGAACATGTCTTTTGCTGTGACTGGTAACTGTTGTATATGGTTGTGATTACATGATCAAACAGTCTTCCTAATTACAGTCTCACAAGACCTATTACATACTCATATATTGTGAGTTGCTCCCTCTGAAATCACTAGGATTCCTCAAAAATAGTAAATTTAAGCAAAATGGACAATGTTACAGGACTGGAGCCTGTCTGTGGAACTGTAATATATCTGATCCAGAATAAATTGCTTCAAGATAATTGGAAGTTTCCATTGCTAAAGAAAATGGCTTCTGGTGGCTTCACAAAATACCAGTTTCTTCCAAGTCTTCTCACACTGGTGATCTAAAAGCTGTTATATCTGATAATGTTTAAGCTGAAGTATTTGCATCTTGTGCTGTTGATATGACTGCACATTACAGGGTGATGATCCAGAGGACACACCCTGGAACTTCACATGCCAAGATGGAGAAAATCAATCTCTGTTAATAAAAAAAGGCAGGCTCAGTGGTGCAGAAAATAACTACTCGGGAGCCTTAAAGAGACTCCTTCAAAAATTCATGATTATAGAATGGAAACTTTGGCTACATTGTAGTCCTGAAAGAAATCAGGATATGGAAGGAAAAAAAATCAAACTTTCTTTAAGTAGAGAAATTAAAGAGTAAATCCCATAAGAAGATACAGTCGTTGATCAGATGGAACATAATTATATTGTCAATATGTAAGAAAGTTTTCCAGGTTTCCCAAGTACCAAACACTTTTCCCAAATACTTTTCAAAGGCTGTTTGTTTGTTTATTTTCTTCTTGTTTATTCATGCTCCTAGCACTAAATCCATCGAAGCAAAATTTCTGATTGTTGTGGTCAGCTGCTGTAACGTAGCCACAGGACATTCAGCCTCTAGTGATATACAGACATTTAACAAACTCAGTGTTGACCTAATGACTTAATACTCCCCAAAGTATTTGGTGATGTCCTCTGCTGATGGCATCCACAATGCAAATACAGTATGCAGTAAATAGCAGAAAGCCAATATCTTTGCCCTCATGTGTGCACTGTGCCTACAGCCATCTTGATGAAAAGCTTTTATAACATGACAGAAAACTGAAGACACTAAATACCTTTCTATAAAGCAGATTTCCCATTTTCTGTGTATGGGAAGTCTGAATTATTGTGTCATGATATTTTGGGGGCCAGAAGAATTAATATACATTCCTGCAGTGTAGGTGGGTGTGATGGCTGATAATTTGGATGGTCTTTGGCTTGAAACACAGCTTAACTTACACTCACGGTATTTTAGCTTTTAGCTGTGGCATATCCATAATGCAGTATTTGTTTGAAAGAGACTGGATTGTTTTAGATGTAATCTAGTCAGTTGCCTGGAAATGCAGCCACTCTAAGAGTGTGCTACAAGGCCTTTCTACCATGTTATCATACACAAAATTATTCTTTTTAAATTATTTTGCACATATTTAATGCAGCTGCAGATCTATTCATGAAGAAACAGTTCAGCAGATCGGCTTAAAACCAAGAAGAAGCTCCTGACAGTTCATCTTCTTGCTTACTTAAGCATGGCTGAGTCATGACTACAGTGAATCCAGCATTTATTTATTTATTCATTCATTCCTTCCTTCATTCATTGTTAAGTGCTTGTGTGAGGGGCTTGGGTGAGTGCAATTTATTCATGTAGGTGCCATCTTCCTTGACTTCTGAGGTAAGGTGAGACTGAAACACTATTTTACACTAATACCTGTTTTTCATGTTTTGCATAACAATATATTCATAACATTGGACTCCTCAGAACTCATTTGAATTATTTTCATTGCAAAGCTGGACAAAGAGGACAGCTGGGAGACAAGGAAAAAACTGGCCTTAGAATTCAACAATTTATATTTATAAATTTTCAATAGGAGCTGGAAAAGATCATTTTTAATTGAGGCACTCAGCTCTCTCTCAGCTGTAACTTGCACTTCCTCAGTACATTATTAAATAATTTGCCAGCAAATATAACATAATGGCTATTTTGCACTTGCTGCTCTGCACTGTACTTTGGACTGATGTGCTGACAGTAGCCCTGTCTGTACCCAATTGGTTTCACACATGGACTTGCCCAGCTCAGAAAAGTACATTTTAATTGTAATACCCCCAAATCAGGGGCACATCTGCTAGCATTCCTAATTCAGAACTTCCCTCTGCAGTTCTCCTCCCCGACTCTTTAATGAGTAGGAAAGACACAGGTTTGATTAAACTAAAGGCAAGTGATGGGTGGAACAAACACTTGCACAAAGTAAGCAGCTGCTTAGTATTCAGGAGCAAGCAGAGCACTTCAGCTTCTGCAAACAGCTCATGGGGGATCAACTTTTATTTGGCAAAGAGGATGCCTTTCTCACTGTGCAGCACCTTTCTGAAACTGCAGATGCAGCCGAGGAATTAAGCAGATGTCAGCCAAGACAAAGGAGTCTGATTCTTTGCCAAGCCAGTCAGGTGAATGAGGTGGTCTGCTTTGGTGTTGGAAGGGAATTTGACGTCGTGACTGAGCACGTTATACAGAGGTGTCTGTTTCCATACCCTGCTGTCATGAGAAATCATTGCCATGGTAGTTTTTGCTGAATAGTGCGATGCTCCAGGGAGGCGATTGCTGTCTGGGATGCTCACAGGGGATGCCTGGTGTGCACCATGGTGCTCGTGTCTGATTGCACACATGCTCAACTGCAAACTAACTCACAGCAACACAACACTTACACCATGGCTTGTTATCACAAGCCTTACAGCCAAGGAAAAATCAAGGGTAAAGGAGTTTTTTAGTGTCCTTCTGTCTCCCCATTGTTTTTCTCCCTCTGTTTCAAGGGACGCTGCAGGCTGTTGGCTCCTGCTGCTCATACTGAGGTTAAGTTGCTTCCTAAGAGAGACAGAGTAAATGTTGTGGTTCTGTTTGCAATCTGACCCTCTGCTGCTGTGTACAAGCAGGCCTTTTGTACCACAAACAGCTTCAAATTACTGTATATAAACCATAATTTTCCGGTGGGATCACTGTAGTTTTCCATTTTGCTGCTAATTGGATGATACACTTGCAATAGCCTTTGTTAACATGGCTAGCGCTGGGCAGGGTACAGTGATGGAAGGCTTTTATTTAGAAATCATGCAAAACTGCAGTGACTGTCCCCACTTGACAGCAATTGAATCCAAACATCACTTAACTAAATAACAGACAATTAGCTTGAAGAAAAAAGGAAGAAAATTGCTTACTTCACATTCTTTGTTGAAGGAAATACCAATCAGAGAATGGGAGGATTTTTCTTTCTAAGAGAAGACGAAGTGGCAAAAGAGGTTCAGAAAATGCACTGTGTTTGTTTGTTGTTTTTTTTTTAATACTGTCTTTTTCTCATATAAGAATATTTGAAGAACTAGATAAGAATATCTTAAGCTCCTGAGACATGTAATTTCCTTTGTTTGTTTGTTTGTTTTTTTAAATTCAAATTGCAGTCACTATGCAAGCACTTTTTTTTCCTCCTTTCACCCTGCTGTAGGATACTTTAAGTGCAAGGGCAGCTTCACTGAAGCTGGCTGCCTTCACAAGGAAGGACGAGCAAACAGTGGGCTGCTGTGCAGTGCAACAAAAGGACTGTGATTGATATTAACATTTGCATCACCAGACCAAGCCCTTCTTCTTTCGTATTTTATGGACTTTTAGGGATCCATAGGGAAGGTGTTGTCAGAATGTGTGATGTTAAAAAAACCTGAAGCACTCAGAGGCCTTAGGAAGCAGCTGAGTGATGTTGTCAGGACTGGTGTTTCATGTCTAGATCTTTTTTTGAATCTGGGCAATATTGCCAAAAGGTGATGATTCACCCACGACCATTGCACAGGGAAAGTCAGCCATACCACTGGCAGGAAGAAAAAGGCTCGCTCCTAGTTTATTGCCCTTTATTTTAAGTATTAGCTCAGTATCATCTTGCCAAAAGAAATAGTACAAGTCAACATGAAGCATAAAGCTCAATCCTATCGGATTTCAGCTGTGGTAGAGCAGAGGCTGATGTCTGCAGTGGGTCTCTGACAGCTGGGCTGTCGGTGGATGATGCACTGGGCAGAGAAAGAGCGTAGGTCAGACCAAAAAGGCAGCTGCTACAAGCTGACTTAATATCATGCAGTAAGAGATGACCATTTACTCATGGTATCCTGGCTTTGAATTTTTATTGCACTTTCCTCATAAGCAGTTAAAGCCAGCAGTTACTGCAAAAAGGCATTACGTGGCCCCACCTCTCACCTGGGGGCTGGACTGCAGCTGGTCCCTTGGGGTTGACATCAAGGCTGCGGCTGCCCCGTGTCCATTAGTTGCATCAATCAATAATTCTTCACTTCGACTTTTTACTCGTTGTTCAAAAAAGATTTTATTATGCTACTTTGAGCTGCTCACAGCATCATTTCACAGGTTTCAAATCGTGTTACTCTTTTGTTAATACTTTTAGGACCTGTGTTTCATAATTGGATAATGGAGGGTGAGAGTCTTTTAACCATCAGGAAAGCAATGAATATTGGATGCTTTTTCATTAACTGATGTGAGATTCAGCACTGCAGATATTGATCTGTTACTTTCTTACAGGAACATTTTACACCTGAATGCAAGTTCAAAGAATCAGTATTTGAAAACTACTATGTGACATATTCTTCAATGATCTACAGACAGCAACAGTCTGGCCGGGGTTGGTATTTGGGTCTTAACAAAGAAGGAGAAATAATGAAAGGAAACCACGTGAAGAAAAATAAACCTGCAGCACACTTTCTTCCAAAACCATTAAAAGGTAATTGCTTGGGTTTGTTCCATCTATCTGAACTGACATTGTCTTGTGTCAGAGATGTTTGATTGCTGTGCATACATATTTGAAGGGTTCAGCTACTTATATAACTGAAGCATGATGTTCTGTAACACATTGTTAATATAACCAGAGCTGCTTTTTTTAGGTTTCTCTACGTCACTGCTACATTGCTCTAATCTAACCAAGCACGCGTATTAGGTTATTTGTGCCCAAAGTCCATGGGGCCTTCATTATAGGTAGTGAAAGCTCTACCTGGGATGGACCCAACATCTGCTCATAGGCCATTAGCACCTTGCTGTATAGCTTGTCAATCTGTGCTTCATATTACAGGATGTCTGTTTTTGCCTGGGATAAAGCTCTAATGTGCAGTGCTTATTAAACCACAATTAATGTGGTATCAGCATGTGACGTTGAAGGTAATAACACATGTGGTATGTGTACACGCTGTGTATTAAAACCCAAGACCTAGAGTCATCCCAGTTAACCGAAGCCTCTGCAGCAGGAGTGTAGTCAGACTTTGCTCCTCTTTGGTCAATGCAGAGAGATATCTCAGTCAATGTCTGAGGTGCTCTTTTTCTCCAGAAGAACCAGCTACCTTTCTTTCTGGGTTATGCTGTTAAGTAGCCTTTCAAGACAGTGCCATTTTAAAATCAGAGGGGTTACCTCAAAGGTGCATGGCCCTCAGTGGAAATTGGATTAGTCTGGCAGTCTACATTTAGGACTGGGTTTCAGGCAACTTATGTCAAGGTTGATTCTCACTTCTAATGTGTGTGAAAACAAAGGAAACAGAAGACTAAAAATTAGTTTTCACACCCATGTGCTTAGGCTACATATACAAGTAACAGATCAAATCACAGCTGTTGACAGTGCTACTTCACTATTAATAAGGAAATGTGGATTTTTATCAGCTTAGGTCTATCTTGCAGAGTTTTCTAAGTGCAGGTGGGTGGATGACTGTTTTGTTTGCCTTCTCTAAAATGTCATTCCCCTGAGGAGTAGCTCAGGGGTTCTTAGGAATGGAAGAGGTCTCCTTGCCATGTTTCTTTCATTCACTCATTACATTGCATATTGCTGAATGAAAAACCCCAATGTTTCACAGCTGGGCTTTGCAGGAACAGACTGAGTAGCCTGTAAGACATGCTGATGTGTTGCTTCTCTTTTGCTTTGCAGTGGCCATGTACAAAGAGCCTTCTCTCCATGATCTCACAGAGTTCTCCAGATCTGGAAGTGGGACCCCAACAAAGAGCAGAAGTGTTTCAGGAGTGTTAAATGGGGGTAAATCCATGAGCCAAAACGAGTCAACGTAGCCAGATTCAGGCAAGCCAAGTGCTCTCTAAACAGAACCTTACCTCTGGATGCAGTTGAATTCTTACTAGCAGTCTTTCATCCAAACGTTCAATTGCCCAGCACAAGCAACTGAACTTGCATAGGTCACTCGTTTATCAGCCATTAGATCTACTGGTTGTCAAAGGATATACCCCAATAATGTAGAATATGCTTGTGCATATCACAAGGCACTTGGATAGCCAGCAAACATAACTGCGGAATAAATCTCAGAGAAGAAATGTCCAGCTCTTTCTCTCTCTCTCTCTTTTTCTCTCTCTCTTTCTCTCTCTCCCCTATGCTTTGTGGAATACGAAACAGAAAACATTTCACTGCATTTACTGCTGATAAGCATTTGCTTTCCAACTCAGAAAAAGACCACTTTTGCTCTTCAAAGGAAATTTTAATGCTTGTATGTTTTATAGGGGCAAACAAAAAACAAACATGTAAACTCCGTTGTTTCCTTGGCTTACTGTTTTATATCTAAGGCTTGATAAAAAATGTATCCTTTAATTTGGAGTAGTGCAACTTTTTGATTTCTGAACTCCAATGGGTCTTTAAAGTTATGTCTTTAAAAAAATAATAAAAAATTCAGGGTTGGAACTGAGAGTTATTGTCTCAGGCTCAAGCAAACAGTGTTCTTGTGGTTTTAAACACAATGAAATATAAATTTTTATAGATTTGTAGTTTCTGGTAAAGTTCTTGTGCTAACCCCAGTCTGTAGGAATTGAGTTGTTTTGTTATCCCAAGTGGAAGTTAACAGAAAGGGATAAAATTATCCTCCAGTGTAGATTTCTCTTAATTCCATTTTGTGTGTCATGTTAAACTATTGTTGTGGCTTCTTTTCTAAAGACAGAAACTGTGGAATTAAGGTGACTTAATTTTTTTATAAGAAACGTCTTATTTGTAAAAGTCCTTCTTTCACTGTAATGGGCACGTGAATATTGTGTAGAAGGAAGCGTTAGGACAGGTTACCCCTAAACAACATATACTTATACATGCTATTGGAAACAATTGTTTAAAAAAAATGTAGTTAGGTTTCCATTTAGGTCATCATGATGTCTGTTGCATGGGAGAAAGTTGGAATATTGGCATAGAGTTGCATGATGTGTAAGATTTTGTGCATTAATCATTGTTGGATTCTGTGCTCCAAAACTGACATAGTTCTGTACAGGCAGCTTTCTGCCTCGTACAAAAGAGTTGTTTATTATTTGTTGTATACACAACCATGCACTGAATAAACTATTTATATTAAGATGTACTTTTTAAAAAAGCTTGTTTGATTATATGATGTACATCCATGATTAATTTCAAGGGAAAGGGTTGGCAGTTAAATTATAAAGTTATAAAAGATACTGTAATTAATGTTCAAAACCTTTCTATGTAATGGGTTATTCCCTTGTAGCGCCGTACACTATACAAATGAGAACAGGTTCCTTCTTTTGGATCTTGTTAGAACTGGTCTTACAATGCCCAGCCAAGATACTCAAAACATAGTGACGATTAAGTGCCACAAAGTCTTGGTAACGACCCCTCTGCTGTGTGCTGCTGGAGCGCCAGTGAATCATGCTCCTCTGCTTTGAGCTTCTCTGGTTCCTCCATGTCTGAGCTCCCCAGTAGACTTTCTCGGTGCAGCACAAAGTGCCACCTCGCAGCACAACCTCCTCAGAGCCCTCAGTACAGGGGTGACCCAAAGAGGTGCGGTAAGCCAAGCACTGCTCGTTGCCAGGGTGGCACCGTGAGGATGCTCGGAGTTGCTGTGCATCACTGCAGGTACATTTTAAGGATCAGCTTTATCTGGTCTCAAGGAAAAAGGCTCCCATGCCTCCTGCCTTTGTGCACATGCTCTGGAGGGAAGAACATCCCTCTCTCCTGCCTTGTTTCTCCAAAAACTTCAGTGAGAATTTTTCTCATCTATAACATCCAGGCAGCTCTGACAGGTGAGCTTCATTCATCAAGGTGTTTTGAGAAGTCCTAGGAGGAACACGTTATCATCACAGGTGGCTGAAAAACCTGTTCTGGGAGGGAATAATGGAAATAGAGGCAAAAAATTACCTATAACTGTTAGCCTGAAATTAATAATATCAGATATTCTGCTGTCTGCTCTGTGTCCCTTCCACCTCACCAAGCTGGAATTAGCCCTCAGACCAGGCTGGGACAATGACTTTTTTAAAAAGGTTGGAGCTGAGAGAGGAGGGAAGGAGATTGTGTTTCAGATCAAGCCCCTAAACAACTGGTTGGTTTGTGGTAAATAGTAGGCAAAGAGCTCTGGCTTGCTAAGCTCCCATATTGGAGCAGAGTGTTGCCCTCCCAAAACCCACCATCTTGATGGCCTTCAGAGGGCCAGGGGGTCCTTAGGTCCAAAGGTTGAAGAAAGTGGGAACATTACCAGTGCCATAGAAATCCTTACAAATTTAAGATGCAGCTCTGATTGCTCCAGAGGCTTTTTGATAACTCAGTGAGTCTGGAGCATCTGTTCCCTTCAACTTAATATGCTATACCCTCATGGAACATTTATCTTAAACCTCCCAGCCCCGAATATCAGACCTATTGAGGTGTATGTTCCAAAAAAGGAATCCGAGTGCCTTAGGAACATAAAACCTGGTTAAAAATATGCATGTTTGTAGCAAAAAGTTAGTTCAATGCAGAGTGTTAACTGTCCTAAAGATAACTGGAAGTCTGCTGCTTTGCTTTATAGCTGCAATCTTACTGTTATTCCCCATGCCCAGTACATCCAAACTTGAAGGTCATCTGTAGTGGGAAAAAAGTGCTCATCTCCAAAATTGCCCGTTCTGAGGTTTGTAGTCTGACCCATCTTTCATATTGACATTGGCATCAGCTGTGTGTTCACTGCCAAGTCCCTAGTTTCAAAGATTTCTAATATACCAAGCTAACAAAAGCCACTCTTAGATTGAGATGAGAAGAGAGACGTAGTGATAGACGAGCCATAAATAGCCACTTCTGCTAATCATGTTAAATTTCTGACAAACCTGTTCCAACAGTATTTTTTTCCTTCAGAGTATCTTGGACTGAATGGGGAATATTCTTGATAGACTCCTGATAGCAGTCAAAAGCTCATCTACACTATGATTAAAGTTGGGGAGTTGGGGGGCATTATTCCCTGGGTTTAACATGTGGAGCCATAGACTGGGATTTAATAAGGAGAAAAGAGTTAGAGAGAGTTCAGAGACAATGAAGTGAAGGTGATACTCTGACCCAGTCAGAAAAGTCCCTTAGGTAGACAAGAATGGGGCTTCAGCAGAAGACTTAAGAATTCTGCTAGACGTTGGTTATTGATCAAGAGGAAAACTTACTTATAACCACTGGTCAACTCACTTTGCTTTGCCCCATGTACAGTGGCGAAGTGCAGTAAGATGCACACCTTGAGTAAGGGCAAAGCCCAGGGGCTGGTACAAAACCAAGGCTTTGCTGCTTCTGAGCCAGTATCTATCTGCAGCAGGCTTGGTCCCAGGCCCTTCTTTTATTGCCAATGATGTGATGGCTGATGCCTTTCACCTGCCATTTCTCTTGTCCCTGCCTCTCCACCGATGCTGTCCACATGCAGTGAGGCAATGTCACAGGCCTGAAGTTGGCTCAGGAGGTGCAAAACTGGCACAGCCACTTTGTGATTCACCTGGGCTCCACTTCGCAAAGCCCTGAACCACCACAGGGGCTGTGCAGAGACGTTATGAAAGGCTGACAAATACTACCTGCCAACCCAAAAGAAAACAGGTCACCTATGAAATTGCGAGGAGCACAACTATTATGAGGCAAAAATGCTGCCTTTTTGTGATCCACCTGTCAGAGTTGCTTTCTCGAAGGTCTCTGCAGGGGGCTCAAGCATTGCCTGCTTGGCCTGGTTTTGTCATGAGGGAGAGTGGGAAGAGCTCTTCTCTGTATCACAGAGATCTTTATTTTTCTTTTTTCTTTTAATTTACTTCATGCTACCTCATAGCATGGTTGTATCTCTGTAGCCACTTGCTCAGCCGTGTTCATTGCTGGCACGATGGAAGACATTTCCCTACTTGGGGCAAATATCTCCGTGTTACCCCAGGCAAGAACAGTGCCCCTTCTGCAGCACCGTCTCATGTCCCCACCCGCTGGTTTCCAGCCCATGGGCCAGGTTTTCCAGTGGGATAAAGACGGTGTAATGAGCTCAGGGATGCTGTGGTAGGCCAGGCCTCTCCTCAGCTGAGCACCAGCATGAGAGCCAGGTCTGGCAGAGCTTTGCTGTGTCTTGAGTATCTCTGTGTGGAGACCAGAGCCAGGTCTAACAGGTTTAAATGTCTCCCTGACATATCTGTGACCAGGACACTTTTGCAGGACAGAATCTGTATGTAACAATCTCCTGTCTTCTAATAAACAATTCTCTCTAAAACAGACTCCCTCTTGTCTGGGCTTTGATTTTTAACACTGCAGATACTTAAGGGCTCTCCACCACCAGTGCACTACACCATTGCTTAGCTTTCCTTGGGACGTAGACCCTTCTGTATCAACTTTGTCTTTTTCCTGTGTCTTCCTGAACCAGAGTTGGGGCAACTTGAATGGTCAAGCCGAGACCATCACAGGTTCAGTTTGCTGTAGCCTCAACATGGTCCATGGAGGAAAGAGCAGGTGTGATGCATCCAGCTCAGAGAATGGCTGCTCTGAATATTGGAGCTCAGTTTCCTATACAGTGTAAGACCAAGACGAAAACCACCATGGTTTTGTCTGACTTTGGTTCTGCAAAAATTATATGAAAGACTAGTAGTAAGTCTATTTAAAATAAATACACTTTTTAGGAAAAAGCCCTACCATGTGATTAACCCCGAATAATACCAGCTTTGGGCTTTTTCAGCTCTTTTGAGGGTAGTTGTTCTTGACAACTTAAAATTCCCAATTCACAGGGTAGATTTTTAAGAAACCTTCTCCCCTGGCATGAGGGAGCAGAGATGTGGGGCAGTGCCCTTTCCTGGCAGTCTGGCACCAAAGTTCATGCATTTTGGAGAGCAAGATCCTGAAACAAGCTGGGTTTTCTGGTGCATGATGGCTTTTATTGCTGATATGCCCCAGTAGCAGAGCTTACCCTGCTTTGGGAACATGCCATGTCAGTTTGGAGGACACTCCATCACCTTGCCCTTCTGCAGCTCCTCTCACGGGGAAGTTTAAATATTAAAGGAAAACCTAAATTTGAAACACATTTTACACTAATCAGAGAAATTGAAGTAATAAATTATTCCATCTCATCAGGAGCTGGAAGACAGTTTATAGAGTTCCCTTCAAAGATCATTATTAACAATTTGTAAGTTAAGATTCTTAAATACCATGTTTGTAAAATTACTTTCAAGCACCTCTAGGCCTAATTTTCTTTCCCCACATGTGTTTGGCATGTCTCACCTAAATTCAACAACTGGAGGGGCAGGATGGGTTTCTCAGCATCACACATTGTCACACTCCTTTTCTGAGCTTGTCCCCTTGCTGAGGACAGGTTCACGGGTCTGCCTTCCACCAAGGGCCATCACACATGTATGGAGGAAGAGTTGTCCCTGTCCTGGCTTTCGTGGTGCACAGAGACAAGATGTTGAGTGGGGCTCATCTGAGCTGTTGGTGGTATATTTTGGGGGACACAGCAGACTCACAGCCCCCTTTGGTCCTGCATAGAGACCTGAGCTGAGAGGCTTTGTAGAGAAAATAACTGCTCAGGCACTGGCAGCAAAACGCTGCTTGCTGTGGCTGAACGGCCGTGGCAGCATCAGCACTGAGAGAACAATGGCTAGTGCCTGTTAAAATTAATTCATTAGTTAATAGACTGCAAAGCTCTGAAAAGTAATTTGTCATGGTTTGTCACCCACACCTTAAAGAAAACCAAGGCACAAACAAAAGCCCTATTGAACCAAACCACTGCCACTCATTGAGTTTAGCAGGACTCAGCTCATACCCAGACACACAACCAGTACAGCAAAATAATAACCCTCTGTTGTGGGTGTCTCAAAGCCTGATCCTAACCTCAGTTATGAAATACACCAGGGACTATGGTAAGTCTGAAGTCCAATGATGATTTGAAGTACCTTTATCTAGATCAGCAATTCACCCAATTACTGAAGGACCAGTGGTTAATCTGTGAAATATTTTTAGATAACGAAATTAACCAGTTCAAAACTTAATTAAAACCTATTTCCTTCCCAAATGGTTTCCTTCAAACGGTACTTGAAATATTTTTACTTTCCTCTGTTGTCTGTTCAATGCACTGGTGAACTTTTTCTTCTGAGCTTCTCCTTATTTTAATTGTCTGCTCATCCAACCATCCCTTCTGATAATTAAGCAAGTTAATAACATAGAATGATCTTTAAAAATTAAACTTCTTTCATTATTAAGCAAAAGCAGAACTTTTGTTGTTGTTTAAATGGGTTAGTTTTTAACTTTCTTCATTTAAAAGAACAATTATTGTCTTTGGAAGTAGTGGCAACATTCGGGAATCCACCTGCTACAGAGATATTGGTCGAAATGTTACTTTGCAGTAAATAACACAGAGGTTTCCCATCAGGTGGAACAATGAGGTTTTCAAGGGAGTTTCAAACAGCTGATCTTATGGTCAGTCAGTCAGGGTAGACTGAGCAAAACAAAGAGAAAGTGAAAGAAATCATAAACTGGTCAGGAATAGCAATGCTGCACTTACCAGCCAGTGTCCTCTTCTGCTTGGGTGATCGCTAAGGCTTGGCCTATGAACACATCAACAGTCTCACCTTCTTGGTCACTAAGGCTTGGTCCTGCTGTATCCTTTTCTGCAAATTTACTCAACATTCAAAAAAAAAAAAAAGCTTTAGCATTTCTGATTTGCCTTACCTGGCAAAAGCAGCTGCCTTGGATGCATGATGTGGAGCCCAGGCATGTTTCAGACTCCCATGGCAGGTCTATGGCATCTCTGCTTAACAGACAGCTGCTAAAACATCTCAAGTATTTGAAAACTGCTATGGAAATGCAGAAGGGTTTAAACAGCTGACAAAGATTACGAAGTTGGATGGAGCTTGCTGAGCAAGAGGAAACAAGAGAGGGGGGAAAGGTTAATCACCAGCAGAGTTAAAGGAAATTAAAAGTAAATGTGCTAAAAGGTGTTGGGAAAAGAGAGTAGGCCTAGGAATAACCACTGAGTGGGAGGGTCTTAATGATGACTCAAAAGTGGCAAAGAAGTTATTGAAAGTTAGGCTGCCTACAGATCCAGTCACTTGTCTTAGTATCAAAAGTCTTCATTAAATGCCAATAAAACTTCCAGCCATCTGGTTCTGAACCACCTAAGCCAATCTCTGCTTTGATTGCCCAGAGCACTGGGTAAGTCACCTCTTCACCTTCCTGGAAAATGGTTCCAAGAGGAAAAATCACTGTAATTACAGAAAGGTCAACAAAAATTAATGAGCTCGTCAAGCCCAAATGTATTGCACCCTGGAACAAACAGGCCCAGGGTGACTGGCTGAGTAGCAGTGTCTCTAACCAGTTTTATTTATTATCTGAACCTTGTGCTAAAACCATGTTATTGCTCTATAACCAGAAGGAAATAATTGATTTCTAAGCCAAATTTGATATCAAATGGTTTGTGTTAGTTCACATACGCAATGGATAACGGTGTTCTGCCAAATACCTCATCTGTGTCCAAGTAGACTTAATGGTGTCACCGTGAATTTAGCAGCAGAATCAACTAAAAGTTTAGCAGGAAATATGAACATTCCCCTGTCCCATAAATACTCTTTGAACAAAAACATCCTAATCCAAATAGCTCAAGTATCACCTGCCCTTCTTAAAAGTGAATGCTGTGCTATAAAATAGAGTGATGCATGCCTAAAAGTGCATGAAAAAGAGAGCATAAGAAAAGAGCAAAAGCATTATACTGTAGGCATGAAAAATAACTGCATATAAATTACTTCAAGAGCTATTTTTCCTGTTAAAAAAAAATTGAACTGACACGTGGAACGCTCAAACTGCAGATGACAGAGAGGCATCTGGACCATGTGGCCCTGCTTTGCTGTACTGCATGTGCTAAGAGAAGATGAAGAAGATAAAGAGATAAGGAAGTTTGTCCTTTTTTGAAAGATCTGAAGAACAAATACAGAATAAGCATTTTCTCCTTGCTATATAATAAGGCATCATGGGGATATATGAGACTGAAGTCAGCTCGACTGTGCACAGCTTGGGAGCACCAAGGTAGACCTGATGGCCACAGTCTGGTCTGGCTCAACTGTTGAGAAAGGGTTCTATTGGGCTGAGTGTACCTGGAATTGCTCCTAACTCTGGTCAGAGATTTGACTTTTGTCTGCATAAAACCAGCACAAAATGTAGTGTAATAAACCACCACATCATGTTGTTCCCATCTCTCTCACTAATGTCAGAAAATGAACCAGTCAGTGACTTGATGAAAGAAAATGTCTGCACTCTTCCTCACATGTGCTAAAGTACGCAGGCTTTTAGGGTAACCTTTACAGTAATTTATGTATTCAGGAACAGCAGCCAGAGAGGACGGTAGCGTGATATTCCCTGCAAGAACCCAGCCTTCAGCCCCAATGTCTGAGCACTTATTTGAACAGGATCTTGATTTTTTTTTTTCTTCTGATGAAGGCAGCTGTCAAACCACTCAGGAAGCAATGATTTGTAAGTAACCATGATATTTAAACCCCACAACCTTTTAAAAAGTGTAAGATCTGGCTTAAAGGGCAGCCTTCCTGAAATAAATGGCTCTGAAACACCCTAGGTCAGATTTAAAAAAAAAAAAAAATCCATAACAGACAGACATCACATTATTTTACTATAAGATGATGAATCACTAGTACCTGGCAATTGATTTCCAAGTTACATTTATTTATGATGTGTTTGTACAACACCATGCAAACCCTTATCTGTTACCTAGATCCCAAGGAGTTACTTTGTCCAAATAAATCAATGCAATTTCTGAATTAAATTATATAAATACTCTTGGAATGTGGACAAGTGAAAGTTTCTGTAGTCATTCTCATGTCTCTCATTTATGCACTAGGAGCTGGCAAATCACAGTCTAAAGAAAGTCAAGGAGGCTAGTGAGTTTAATATGGACGCTGCAGCTGGGTTCCTGTGGCTGCCTGTGCTTTCCTGGGTGATTCAAGTTTTCAGCTGCATTACTGGTACATGCATTCCAAGGGAGAAAAGGAGAGGGGTGATTTTCTCCACTTTTAAGCAGTGTGCTGGACTCTTTTAGTGATGGATGTGCTGACCAGTAACAGGCTGCAGTCTGTGAACAGGTGCCTGAACAGATACAGAGCAAAAGGATGGCAAGAAAGCACCCACAAAGTCACATCACTATTTTCCTTCAGCCCTTGTTTTTAAATTCACCTTGGCATAAGCCTGTGCAAATCCTGGCCAAGTGGACATTGCACGTACCCTGCCATCTTCCTCGCTTCTCCTCTGTCTGGCCACTGTTTCGTGTCTGGTGCCCTGGCAGATGCTTTGGGCAGCATCTCTGGCCAGGCAGCAGCTGCCCACTGCAATCCTGCCCTGCTGCTGCCTAAAGACACAGTGGCAGTAAAGCAAGAAAATAAATCATATGTGCACGGAGACATCAGCTCTTGAGCATCTCAAGTTGAATCTCCCAAATTAATTGTCATTGTTGACCAAATCTTTCTGTGTCTCTGTTCCATATATATAAAGTGATAGTGTTTCTCGCCTGCTTTAATGGGCTTCACAGAGTCAAATTAATTAATAGTTTGCATGTGAAAACAACTAAATGCGACTGGAGTAAGGAGTGTCATGGAAAAAACCCAAGTGGAAACAGTATTTCATCTCTACAGCAAGGCTGAGCAGTATGCAGTAAACAAGGGCTGGGGCCACACACACAGAATGATGAGAAGAAAACAGATTTTTGAATTGCTGCCCACTGATTTGCATCAGGCAGCCTGCTCAGCAACTGAGGCAGAGCCCCTATGGAAAAAAGAGCATTTGATCATATAATGCACCATCGCTGGAAGCCCAGGAAATGGGCTGCATTTCAGGATAAGACTTTTCCTGTTCCTTGCACACCTGACTTTGCAGTCTGAACACTGTCACATAACTTGTCTGTTAGCTTATATAATTTGATAGAAATTTAATAAAGTTTATGAAGCTTATCTGTACTATCACAGCTGTATGCGGGACTGAGTCCTTTGGAAGTGCATTTGTTAAATGTGCAATTGTTCAAACTATCCTGACAAATACAAAACAAATATCTTATATAATTCACTGCATCTGGCAAAGATAAAATTTTACATGTCATAGCAAGACATATCAAAAGAATTATGTAAAACTCACCCATAATTTAAAATGTCACTGGAATCACTGCATAATTAGGACACGGTCTTCAAAAGGCTCCCTATGGAAGCAGAAACCTCTGTAACAGAGACTCAGATGAATGCATATAGGTAAAACACATTGTACTCTCATTGTATGGTGGAATTGGAAGCAACGATAGCATTAACACAGTCTCTGTGCCAAGCAGCACCAAGTGAGCTGGAGGTGGCCTCCACACTTTGGAGAGATGCTCCTGCTAAACACCTGAGCATGTCTTACAGAGTGTGGTTTCTTTTATGAGCATAAGGCTGTTGACTTCGAGCATCATACACTAGAACCAGAGAATAAAGACAAGTTTTGAATGCTCTGCAACTTCACAGGACATCATGGTTCTTCCAGTCTGTCTCCCATGCCAGGCTAATGTGATGGATCATGCTGGAGATGGCTGAGTGACCATGGGCTACAAAAATTCGTGGAACCTAGAAATGCCTTTTCCTTCATTAATGTGTGTGTTCAGCAGAGCTTTACAGGAATTGAGGAGAAGAAATGAAAAGTGGATGGCAGGGAACAACTTAGTGACATCTAACATCAAAGAGCAAAGAGATAAGAGTTGTTATTTAGACCTGTCAAGTCTCCACCATACCCAAAGGGAGAAAGCAGGCGTGACCTACTTGCAGAACGAAGAATTCACCAGAAAATAGGTTTTAGGATTCAGCAGACAGTCCAGCCTCTAAATCCAAATTTCTGTTGTTAAAACCCAGTGCTAACTTATGACTAGGCTTGGAATGCTGCTTCATTTTCCAAGCTAAAACCACTCTCCTCCTGCTTCAACTTCTCTAGATCCCTCCAGTTGAACCTGGTCACTTTGCAGTGTACTGCAGATGATGCTGAGCTGCAGCAAAAGGCTTTCATGCAAGCAGGGGCTCTGGCCCCAGAACAGCAGTTAATGCACATTACCAAGAAATTAGGAGAAAAAAACCCAAACCAAGCCAACAACAACAACAATCACCACAAAAAAAACCCCACCACACCTGCCTTCCAAAGCACAGCAGGGCTGAGACATTGGGAGTTGAAAGGAAGGAGTCGGGGAATGGAATTATGCAAGTGAGGGTGGCCGGAGCTGCCAGAAGCTGCAAGGAGAATATGCCTGCCCCACGTTCCCCCCATCAGCTACCTGAACAGGACTTGGCAAGAGCCAGGGAAGAGACACAAGCTTTAAATTTGCAGGTGCAAAATTATAGTTTAATCTTGCAGGTGCAAAATTTAAACTTGCGGAGCAAAATTTTTTGCTCTGCTTGCATGGGTGGATTTTTGTCCTTCCCAGTGAGTGTCTCCCTCAGCATCGTACCTGCAAAATGCAATATCCTTGCAGGACCATCTCTGCCAAGCACAGGCTCTGGAGGGGGCACAAGGGAACACCAGTTAGGCATAGGGCACTGGAACAGCCATCAGTGAAGCCTTTGAAGGATCTGTCCAAGCACAACTCTGAATTCTGTACTAGTATTACAACTTTCTTCCATTCTATTCCTTCCTCTGTGTGCAAAGGACTAAGGGTATATTTATCTGTCTACAAAGCGGTCTGACCCTGAGCACCTGAACAGCACTTGTCTGGGGTGAACAAAGTTCAAAGTGCTCAGCCCACAGCCTCGTTTTGTCACTCTCAGGGGAGCACAGGTTTACAGGAGCAGCTTTCTCTGGGCTGGAGACAAAGAAAAGCAGCGTTACCAATAGCATCAAACCCAGAGGGACTCCTGCAGAAAAAGCGAGCTTGGGGCACGAGAAGAGAACAAAAACGAGAACGTTTCACTGTGAAAGGGCATCAGAACTAAATACAGCTGACGAAGAACTGCCTGGAGAGAAACAGGACTGCCCTGGTGATGCCGAGGAAGGCACATTCTGGGTAACACAGAGGTTTTTGAAGAAATCTGGAAAGATTTCTTAGATGTGGTGCAAGAACAGGGGAGAAGAGGATGTTTGAGTGATCCATCTGGCCACGCACATTTGTGCTCTATGAACTAAAGAGATACCAAGTTTGGAGGTCTTTTTCCAAATTTGAACTTCTTTGCTTCAGCTACTAGGTTAACCTTAACCTGAAGAAGGGGGTTGTGCCCCAGGATTGGAAAGAGAAAAGAGGAGATAAGGGGGAGGCAGGGAGGGAAATGGTGTGTTTAAAAAAATAGAAGTCTAGAGCTGGTAGTGTCTGTCTCAGACCTCAACAACTGTAACATCAGGGCTATGCTCTCAGCTGCAGATGTTAGAAACATCTGCTCATCACAAGGTGCCCAGAAACCTGGGCAGGGGAAATTTCCAGGTATTTCTTAGTTTCTCAAAGCTTGCCAAGGCCAGGAGCCAAACACACCAGCCTAACAACAACCTGCTAAGCTTGATTTCTGGCTGCTGCCGGTCCTGCTGTGTTCACTGCTCTCCTGCAGTCTCTTCACATTTCCTGGATCTCCCCCTCCCCAAATCTACAGCAGTAGATAAAAACAAAACGTGAAAACCAGAAGCATGAAAGAAGCAGCTAAAATTCTAGCTCTCAGCACAGAGGAGAAGAGCTGAATAAAACAGTAGTAAATGCATCGCAAAAGCCACGTAGATCCTAATTTTCTTATTTTTAAGTTTCTGACTTTTAAGCTTACCTGGCTAACCTCATGGTTTGGGATTTATAAACCTGAGTATATTTGCATCTTGATTTAGGATAGCAGATCAGCAAGTTCATTGCACCACTGCAATTGGCCATGAAAAGCCATCCTCAAACTACAGGCACCATGGGCATCAACATTAAGAAGAAACAAATGCCCATTACAAGCCTCAGAGCTTCAGTCCAAAAGATGCAAACACAGGAGATGAGGAGGGGGCGGGTGAAGGGGATGCATTTGTATTCCTATGAATATTTATGGAAAGCTGGGGAATAAGCCCAACGGAAATCAATAGGAATATTCTCCATCAGCTTCAGCACCTTTGTAGCTATGGGATTCCCTGTGGATTCACCCTCTGCAGGTCTGCTGGTTGCTGCAGGGCTCAGGACCCACAATGCTCCAGGTATCATTGCCTCCTTCTTCCCCAGGGCACCAAATAAATGCATCTCTCATGCCTTTTCTACAGCCTCAGGGGACCGCTTACAGGTGGCTGTCACCAGCCCTGTCCTGGAGACACTGGGAAAGGAGATTTTATGTATTTCATGTTGAACTGCTGAAGTCTGTATTTCCTTTGTTCCCGTGCTGTAGCTCAAGGCACGATGCGTGTGGCAGAGGACGGGGCTGGGTGAGTCAGCTCCAAGCGCTGGGGATGGCGGTTTCCCCAGCAACGGGAGATGGGAGAACAAGAAGGAAAAAAAAACCCTTCGGAAGAGCTTTTTCCCTGTAAACAGGTTCTTGCTCTCGCTCATCTCAGAAGCCTGTGTGCAAACCTACACACACACAAATACACACACTCCTGCCACTGCAGAACAAAGGCTTGATTTGCTTATCTGTTTGTTGCTTTGCTTTTTTTATTTTTGAATGTGAAATGCAAAGCAGAAATTGGTATGAACAAAACCGAGCAATCTGAGACCTTTGCATATGTCCTTTAAGCAGGGATAATGAGAGACATTGTAATTATTTTTCAATCAAAGGGTAACTATTAGCAACCTCCTATAAACACGTCCACAACACTACAAAGCTGAATTTAATCACAGGTCCTGATGCTGGGCTGTAGCAGAGCACTGAGTTATACAAAAAGCACCAAGGAGAAGAATAAAGAGAATTATCAGTCAGCTAGTGAATTTTATATTTGAGGAACATCCCTCTCGAGCCTCAAGAGCTTAGTGACCTATCTCTGTCTGTTCCAGAAGACTCAGAAATGCTAGTGGAGATTGCCTTGTTTTCCTCCTCCTGCTCTTCTCTCCTGCCCCAGGAGAAAACCTGCATCTGAAACTCCTTTCTGTCTGCATTAGAATCGACATCCCTCGGTTATCCTCACCGCATCTAAAAATAGCACAGGGAAATCCGCCTGAGATCAAAGCGATTCATTTACAAAGCGCTGTGTGAGGACAGAGCTCTGAGATTCTCATTCCCATCACATCCGCACTAGTCGGATGGCAGGAATCGCACCAGCATTCTGAAAATGCGGGGATGGCTCCTGCTTCCCTCCTCCCTCACCCCGCCAGCTCTGAGGAAAAACAAGTGGGAGGAAAATGATGCAGGGTTGGTGGAAATGAGCAGAAATAGGTTTTCTCTGCACATATTGTAGATGATGCTCTCCTTCGGGCTAGGCTTCAGCAGCTCTGTGCAAGGTGGAACAGGAGTGAAAAGACCAGAAAATAAGGTACAGCCTCAGTACCCAGAGAAATGAGCATCCAGTCATCTCCAAGCACACCAAGGAAGGCAAGAATATCGAGCACATTAAATTAGAAATACTGGGTTAGCCCAATCCTCCTCCAGCAGCGAGTCTGCCCTGGGAGGTGCTGCAGGACCCATCCACGCTGCAGGAGGATGCTGCAAAGCTTTCCTCTGAGGTCTTCATGTAAACCCCCACTCTGAAAGCTTAATTATGGTTGCTGATTAATTGAGCAGTACATAAGAAACTGAGTTACAGTATTATGTCTTGGGATAGCTAACTCTGTGCTTTTTAATGCAAATCTCAGGATGATTTGGCAATTTACCCAATAGATCCTGACACAGGGATATGCCCCAGGAAAATTTCTGCTTTTTCTTTTACATGAGGAAGTTTATTATTAATAAAGTTCTTCAGGAAAAAAAATAAAATAAAATTAAATTAAATTAAATTAAAAGCTTTAATTATAGAAAGTGAGCCACTTTCAGAAGCTCAGAAACTAGAAGACAAAGTAGAACAGCTCCTTACAAGAAAAAGTAAATGCATCATTTTTAGCTGGTTCCATGATTTCTGAACACTCGGGGGTAGCATTACCTGAACGTTCATACTTCCCACAAAGTGCTAGGGCTTTCATCCATGCAGGGCTGTTGGTTTTGAGGAATGGCAGAGATGGTTTTCCGTGGCCCTGGCTCAAAGCACGTGGCACAGTGTCTGTAGCATCACTGTCCTCTGGCAAGCATCTCCTCTTGGCTAACAGCAAGCAAGGCTCTGTGCTTCACTAACAGCATCTTGCCAAAACAGAGTCACCAACAGTCAGATTTTGGGAAGCTGGACTGGACATGCATTAAATAAAGATAGATGGTCTTTGTCATTAATGACTTGCACAGTTTATATTGATCTTTGACCATCAAATACAATTATTGGGATAATAAATAGATCATCATAAAGTGGAAATAAAAATTATCTGATGTTTTTCAGTCTTGCCAACAATATCTTTCAGCTGGGCAAAACATTCAGTGAACAGTTTGTTTCTCAACTAGAGCTCCTTTTTTTTGCCTAGTGAATTACATCCTGAAACCACACTGTTTATAAACATAACAAGTCACTTCTCAGTTTATATTAATATAGTGCAGTCAAAAACTATCCTTGTAAATCCTTCATATATGGATCCTGGTGTTTGCTGAGTCCAGAGAGCTGCTGTGTGCGTCCAGCTGTTTGCTGTGTCCAGCCCATCAGTGGCACAGCCTCAGCCAACCAAGGATTTCGAGATGACCAGGCAAGCACTTCTCAGACACATCCATTGATGCAGGTGTCTCTTCCATGTCCCCATCCATATGTTCTCCTCCACCTAACATCCCTGAGAAGTGTGTTTTACTGGCATTGTCTGAATGTCTCAAATATGCTTTCACAGGGAGTGGAAAGACGAATATTCCTAAAACTGTTTTTGTAGTATTCCCTCAAATGATTGCAGATCACTGCTCCCTAACACACGCTCAAAAAACCTCAAAATCTTAAAAAAAAAAATAGATTTCAGCATAAAACCATCACCATCCCACTTCTCATTTCTTTTCAGATGCTTGAGGGAAACAACGTTTTGTTGACGAAACTGCTACTCATTAGAAGAGTATTAGAGTGTAATGGCAAGAATGGCAAGGCCATACAATGCCCAGCATCCAGTGCAGTATTTTCAGACACGTTAATCTACATTATTATTTACACGCCAGAATCTCATCATAGAGAAAGAAATTACAACAGACTGACCAGACACACATCTGAGCTGCTGATTGCAAATGCTAATCCTTCCCTGTGAAAAGCAAAGCTGTAGCTATAGGAAAGGGGTTTGGAGGAAAAGTTACTAGATATAGAGAAATCTGCCGAGCTGGCCGGTGGGCTCTGCTGCAGCCCAGCATTTCCAGCTCCCAGCAGCACGGTTATTCCCCAGCCTTCCTGGAGATGTACAGACAAAAGATCTGGCAGAGACCTCACTGCATGCAGTCCCATTTCAAAACACACAATTAGGAGAGTTTGCTGCCTGACTGCTATCCCAGGGTGTATGTGCTCTGGTTGGAGGCTGAATGCAAAAATTGCATGCAACAGTCATTCACTTGTTTTATGTGAAAAGAAAGTTTGACAAAAAGCTTTGTCAAGAAAAGTCTGGAAAAGAATGAATGAGATCCTGTGCTTTAAGGCTGGGATGTGAACAGGCTACATCTCTGGTGAGGCAGGACTCTGAGCTTCAGGACTCAGGAAATAACCATGAGCATTCAGCTTCCCCCATCCCAAAATTACTCTCCCATTGCCTTTTATATTTTAACACATTTTTGTATGGGTTATAAATATGCCTCACCTGTTTAGCACATTTAAATATCTGAGAGATTATACTTAAGAAACTCCTTTAAGTAAATATTTTCACCTAAATAATTTTCATGACAATGAGGCAGAAAGTCCAACTAATTAAATGAAAATGTGAAGTTTATTTATAGACAGCCTAAGCTGGTATTGGTTTGCAATTAGAATGTCAGTGAAGAACTGTGGGAAGGACTGGTGATGGAGCCGGTGCTTAAAAGGTCTAAAGAAAGTTCGAGTGTTTTTTTAAGATCCTTCTCTATTAGCACTGCAAATGCCAGATACTTTCGTACCTTTGACAGTGAGAATTTAGCTTGTCCCAGAGCAGACCTTAGGTGCACTGTCTGCAAACTGCATTTCCATTGCAAAGAGGGTACGCAAACAAGCTGTAACTGAGAATGTCAGAGACTCCTGACTGACTTAAATAAAAACATCATCAGACTAGAAACTCAGCATGTCCCTCATCTGTTGTCAAAACTGTCAATATGGCACAGGATCACTCCTTCCTGCACAAACCAGGATCACAAGGTCAGGCATCCACCAGGAACCCCCAGATTCTTGTTTAGGCATTGGGCGGAGGGCATGCACCAAAGGGACGTGTGCTTGGTGGCTGGAGTGGGATTTGTGTCTGCTCATGTAGACATGGTTATTCCACATACCAGGTGATTTCTGATTTCTCTTGTTCTGCATATGGATGAGGATGGGGGCATGATGAGTTTGCCATCAGACTGTAGAGGAGAAGTAAAACAGCCCAGGTAGAGTCCTTCTAGAAATGCACTAGTACCTTTACACCTATACATCAAGGAGTAGAAGAATGGTCTATTTTGTTGTTCCAACATTCTTCTTTATAGCTAAAATTCATTATTCTGCCTTTTATAAATGAGATGCTGAAGGCTTGGGGAAAATGAACGCTAATAAGAACTAAACTATATAAACATCGAACTGGAGCAAAGGGGTATTTTGCTTTTGATTAAGTCATTACCAACCCCCTGCAGCATCAGATATTTCTCTCTTAAATTGTTCATGAACAATAATGTGACTTCAAATATATGGACAAAAAACATTGTTCCCTTGACAAAGGAAAAAACAATCCATAATCCACCTTTGGGACTGCACTTTCGTTTGGTTTGGTATTTTTGTACCTAATTAGGACAGTACTGTCCCTTAGCTAAATAGTGCCTGGGACACAGTAGCAAAATACAGCAAAGGAGGGAATAGATAGCAGGTTTGGGATTTAGGATTAGTCAATATCCTAAACCTGAGAAAGTCACTGATGAGTGTCCTCTTGGGAGTTTAGGATTAAATGCATCTAAACCATTTCTGAGCCCCGTAGTCTCCATTAGAAAAACATACACACACAAGAGAAAAACCAAACCAAAACACCAACAACCACACACTAACAAAAACTTTGCAATCTGAATCTGGCAGCAACAGTCTTGTTGGTCCTACATGACCCTTAGTTGCTGGAGAAGGCACATGGGCCCTCTAATGTCTGCCCACAGGGCAGGTGCGGAGATGTGCTCATGCCTCATGTTGCTGCTGGTAGAGGACCAGAGGAGTTCAAGTCTGTTCCTGTCAAGGCAATACCTTCTTTTGCTTTCAAGAATTAGTGTATCAATAAATAAAGAAATTGGGTCTTGGCCCTGGAAACCTTGTGTGGTGCCAAGGAGTGACCTTATGCTGGCATAGCTTTCATCCAAGGCTATACTGACCCTCCTCTGCCTGGGCACGAACCACTGAATTACAGACCATCAGAGAGAGAGGTCACATTTCAAACATATCAGTAATACCCGATGGGAAATGATTGCCCTGTCATGCATAGTTAAAGCTGCTCCCTTCAATATTAAATGAATATCAGCCAGGCACACCATATTAAAAGCTCATTTCCTCCAAAACTACTACAAATGCCAGAGCTACATCACCACTCACCCTTCCAGCTGGAATAGGCACATCCAGAATCAAAGGGGACAATCTGCACACACCACAGCCACACAGATGCGTTGCCATGGGACTGCAACGCCTACTCCAACCATGAACCACTTCCATCCAGCCAGCTCCTTGTACTGTCCCATGTCGCTTTTGAAGGGAGTGGGGGTGATATTGCCTATGGAAAACTGGGATCCACAGCAAAGTCTGTGGCCACTAGCATCTGTTAGAGCCAAGAGCTCTCTAGGCAGCCTCTGTTCCAAGCTTAAAACCTATAAACTTCACTTGTGCATGGTGGAAAAGGGCTGCAAAGACCTGTGTCCAGAGGCATCACAGCATGGAACCCACCTGGGAAGGTCTGGGATGTTGCTCAGGTGCTTCTTTCCCCTGCGCAGCCAACACGAGAGTAGAGGACCCAACTGCTGCCACCTCTTATCCCACCATGACATCCCCTCTGTTGGCTCCAGCTTCTCCCAGCCATCCTCCACACAAGCAGAGGGATGTGACAGTACTGCCCTCATGTCACAGATGGTCCCCAGAGGCCTGTCACCCCCTCCAGGATTCCAGAGAAGGATTGTGGGGCATTTCTCTTCATTAGAGCCATTAATGTGCAGAACAGACTTGAGCTGCTCTGCAGTCCTATCCTTCCTTGCCCTCCACCCATGCACTCCCATGACAGATCCATTACACGCTCCTGCTCACACCTGCATTTTGCAGAGCTCCCTGGAACAGAAACAGCTTTTAGGACTGTTTGCTGTCACTAGCATTATATACTGAGAGGATAAACACCACATGCAAACATTCTATGGGAAAGCTGTAGAACAGGATTATCGGTATTATCTCCACGTAATTGTGTTTCATGAATTTAGTGATCTTCAGCTTCCAAAAAAAAAAAAGAAAACCCCACAGATTCAAAATAGAATTTGGCAACAAGTTCAGGCTAAAAATTGATATTTTGAAATAGGGAGAAAAAAAAAAAATCTGTGAAAAATTTGTTGCCCTTTACTAAGAAAGGAACTCAAATTACAGGAGATGCGGCTTGAGCACCAGTAGACTGCAGAGCACAATAAACCACACGCTGATTTTTGTGTGCTGTGCGTGGGTGGTGATGGCTGCGCCTGCACGGGCTGGGGCTGGGCAGACAGCATTGCTGCTGCCTGCATTTTCCAGGATGTGGCATGATCACCAAAAGGTTGGCTACCCAGTCCTGAGCACAGTCAGACCCCACTTACGAATGCTAATATGTATAAATGCAAAATATCTTCAATTTGTACATTTTGTTTTAGCCCTTTATTAATTCTAAATACAAACTGTGTGCAATTTGTACATCTAGCTTTAACTTAAGCAGAATATTTTTTAACCATTTCTATCTCTGTTCACTTGGTGAACGTTAACATAGCTGTTGGGATGGCAGCCAAGTGAAAATTCACACTCATAAGTGCTCTGTCCCACTTAAAATTGCCTAGTGGCAATGCCAGCTAGTCTCTGTAGGTGTCAAAACCAACTCCCCAACGATCATGGCAAGGAACAGACAGATGGCTATCATATGCTTAAAGTATCATTTTTCCAGTAAAGCACCATTTGTTTGCCCTGTCAAATTAAATATTTTCCTGTTTGATTTTTTTTGTGTAAGAGCGAATCAGGAAAACCTGCCGGTGCCGTGGAAACATTCTGCGGTGCCTTGACAGGGTCCCCGCAGCCACAGTGGCGCGGGGGGTCCAGCTGCCCAGACAGTGATTAACAGCATCTGGCCTTTTGGCACATCATTTGGGCACCCTGGCTGGCAGCCATCTATTTGCCGGAGGGGAGACCTCGGCACTGAATGCATTAGTGGGATTGTCTTGACCTCCTCTGTGACATCTCCGTTTGACTGAGCAGCCTGTGAGAGGGGCTATTATTTCCTCTTCCAGTGTCAAGGCTCTCAGAGTTTCAGTCTGACACCTGCACAAAGGGGGCTTAAAATAACATCATAGTAGATATTCCTTTATGATTAGAGCTAAAATTATGAGTCCAGATTGAAGGAAGCTTGCCTGGGGATTCAGAACAGCTTTTCCTTCCTCTCTATCACTTGACAGCAAAAAAAATGTAATTAGAGATAGAGAGCAAAAAAAAAAAAATTCAAAATTTGAAACATTACAGTGGAGTCTGAACTCAATCAGAATATCTAGCTGTGGCCAGACGTGGGCCAAGAGGTGGCTTCTTTATGTACGATTGCTAAATTTGCTGCCCCAACAACTGTGTATGCTCAGCAGATAATGTAGTTATAGTACAGTGCACTGTGTGCTTGTTGCTTTCCTGCAACTCAGCCTGGAGCTTCTCGGCTTGAGGGGGATGAGAGACCAAGGTCTGTGCAAGCTCCAGGAGAAGGAGAATTAGGGGATGCAAAGCTCAACCATGTCAACTAGATCCAATGGAATTAGCTGCATTGCTCAACCAGTACATGACCTGAAACGTTGCAATGACGGTACTGTCAATAGTCTGTTTTTAACAGACAAATTACTGCAATAAACCTCATAAGAAACTGCATGACGCTAAAAAAAAAAAAAAGAAATCTGTGTAGTCTCTCCTAGGCATGCATTACATGATTATGAGAAGTTATGTCTACACAGTTGATCTAATAAGCAAACATTTATTGCAAATTTTTAGAAAGTGCCTAGTTAGAGGAATTTCCTTACAAGAAACTACTTACTCATTTTACCTTTCACACATCTGTTAAATTGGCAATGTAGTCCAAACAGAAATCATTTTGCTCTACTTCAGAGTTACCCAGTTTTAATGAGTCTCTGGAGGTAAAGGGATGGATTTTGCTGCCAACTACCATTCAGCCTAATATTGCGATGGAAACATCAAACAAGAAGAACTCAGTGTGTCCCTGCTGTCAGACTGCTATGCGATAAAGTTAGCACTCACAAAAAGAGAACAAGAAGCATCAAGGATAGACAGGGAAAGGAAATCCAGCAGTGAGATCCAGACCTACTTTCTCAGCTGAGTTGGCTGAATATTTTTCTTGCTTATTTGAGAACATGAACATGTAGTGATGTGTTCTGTTCAGAATAACAACGACAACAAAAAAACAACATACTGTGTTCAGGCTAGAATAAATACCAAAGACAGAGTTATCTTCCAAACTGTATTATTTTATGACCCTAAGGAATTAATTAATTAAATGGTAAGCAACTATTTTTTGGAGGAAAGAAGAAACAAAAACCACCACCACCAACAACAAAAATACACCACAAACCAAACCAACCAACCAACAAAATCACCACAAACCAAACCAACCAGCCAAACCACCACAAAACCAAACCACTGTGGACTGCAGTTTGCTTCATTAACTCTCCTAACAGCCCTGTGAAAAAATGCACAGGCAGTGGGTGTTTGCACCAGAAACACTATAGCATGAAAGCAAGCATAGATATGGTGAGGAAAATCCCATCTGTGCCAAATATAATGTCTTCAAACTATTCTTGGGACAGTAAAAAGCCATGAGAAAGATTTCTCCTCATCTACAAGGAAGAGAAGATATGACAGCAAAAGGTTTGCAACATAGACAGCGATCCCAGCTCCCAGCCTACAACTGAGCACACATAATGGGCAAGGCTGCAAGAAGCCTGCAACCTCGTAAAACCATAGTGATGTCTCTTCCTCTGAATGTCGTCACATATTAGCAGTTTCTTTATAATCAGCTGAACAGTTGATAAGTGTTAAAAAAAGATCTAAAGCAGCTGATTATGGGATATGATCATTCCTATTAGTGTAGCTCTCCTGGAACAAGAACTCATCCTTGGGAGGATGAAGTACAGAGGCAATATTGAAATCTAATCAAGAGAAATACTCTTTTCCTGTTAAAGCAAATGTTCCCCCCTCCATTGGCTTCTCTGCAAAAATATTGCTAAATCAGTAGTGAATTTTCAATCAAAAATAGGGGTTCCCCTTAGTGATATTTGTGCACTCAAGCCACTATCACACTATAATGAAGACTTTTTGTTTCCTCTTTCAAAAGCTCTCATTTAAGCACATGCTTATCTTTAAAACATGGGAAAAGAAATCAACAGGATGCAGTCATTAAGACAGGATTGCAGGCTTATGCTTCAAATCTCTAACAGGAAATGGAAGACTAAAGACAGTATTAACTGAATAATTTCCCAAGCTCAATATATATTAGTTAATTATATCTAATAGAGAGAGTTATCCACTGATTTTTGCTCAACATCAAGAAAATGGAAAGTCATTAGAGAGAAGAGACTCGAGATAATCAGCTAAAAGCCTTTAGTTGGATTTTGAAAGTTCAGAGGAGAAAGTATGCTAATTTTTTTTAACCTTCAGCAGAATTTCGGAGTCCTCTCCCAGCAGCAAGAACTGCAAAAGGCAGGCAGAAAACCACACATGCAAGCTGGAGATGCTAAACCCCTTCTGAAATGGCTGTAAAACAGAGCTGCCTCATCTCAGGCTGTGAACACAAAGCTCCTACGATGTGTCTCTGTACCTTTCCCACCAGAATCTGCAGCTCATGTCCCAGCCAGGGGTGCTGCCTTCCTCCCAGTCTGGGAGCCCACTCCAAAACAAGATGAGATGGTCCATGGTCCCTAAAGCAAGAAAATTCTTCAGGTGCAGAGCTGCGCTGAGGAGCCACAAACCTCTGCAAATACTGCCTTGAGCTGCAAGGAGCATTTTTCAGGTGTGGTCCTGCCACCCCAGCCTCCCCTCCACTGACAGCAGCCCCAAACCCAATCCTGTGCACACCCTGGCGTCAAGGTCCTCATGAATCAGGCCACGAGGACAATACAGCCATGCCCTAGATGTGAGATGCTCCCAGGACTGCACGATGGCATCTGCACAGCCAATGTTTGAGGTCTGTCCTCTCTACAGAGCAGCCCTTGTCTGCAGCTGATGAAAAGCACTTCTCTGATAGAGTACAGGGACAACACCACCAGCTCAGCCATACAAAACCCACGTGCAAGAGATGTATGAGAGCATCAAGTGCTGCGAGAAATTTCATTAATTCTAGTCAATTGGTTGAATGCGTTTAAGGAATTATATTTGGTTAACAAGGGATACCAGATTTGGTCAGCTGCTGTCCATTGTATGGGGCAACTGCAAAATTTATTGCTGCTTAAGTCACCTTTCATTAGGGATCTCAATTAGCTGATTTGTGAGAACAATTACAGTATGACTGCTGAAATCAATAAGTACATTTCAGAGCAGACAGATAGATTGTATTTTCTTGCCTAGCTCCCATTTATAGAGGCCAAATGAGGCATCACTGGAAAATCTTATAAAGCCTCAGAGCCTCTTAGTTAGAATCTAGTTAGAAGCTAAAATTCCACCCTTTATTTAGCCTCTTGCCTTGCCAGGGCAAGATTGTGGTACGTTTCTTAGCATCTTATAAAGGGTTACCATCAAATGAAGTGGATTTAAGAGATTCTGATTAAACCCATTTATCTCAGATGAGATGGAACAGAACCAGAATCAAAATCAAATCCTGGGAACAATATATTTGTGGAAGGTAACACATATCAGGCAAAAATTAGGATGCATACATGACAGCTCATAAAGTCTAGGGACACACCTGGTAATTGCTCACTTCTGTAGGGTTTAATATATTATGCAGGGAGAAGAAAAGCAAGGAAATCATCAGAGTACCAAACAAGACCTTCCTCATTGCCCCCAAACCATGAGGAATACACATTAATTCAGGAATTAATCTAATGCCAATTAAACATTTTCACTGAAGATGGAATATTTCATTCCTGAAACCCCTTGTGTAGCTTCCCCAGCACCAGGTAGGACTGAGTTGTCAATGGTGGCATCATGGCAGGTTCATGAGGTGATGGCCATACTGAGCAGTCCTGCATGTGGCATGTTTTCTTTGCAGTTAGTTTCAATGCTGTTAGGACTCTGCATTGTCCCTGGTGGACACCCTGACCTGACATTTGTGGTCCCATAACACATTGCTATTTTCACAAGTTCAGATGCATCATCAAGTGACCAGAGTTTATCAAGTGATCCCTTGCCTGTTGAGCATCCCAGCTCTTCATGAGCACAGTTTCTCCCTGGCAAAGAGAGGTTGTGTGACTTTTCTTGTCTGGGCATGGAGGTTAAACTAAGTCTCAATAACTTGAATGTGCAGGACTAAAATGGTGGAAACAGCCAGTTAGTATAGGTAGAAAGGTGTGCACAGCTCAGGTTATATTTCTGAATCTTAATATTCACAATGAACATTGTTAATAGAGTGTTCAGAAAGTCTAGCAAGAAATGGGTCCTTACTGGTTAGTCCCTATGTGAATATATCTGGACAGAATATCAAAATTACTTTCCCTGATTCCTTTTCATTCTCTATTTACATGTGAAGCAATATACTTGCAAATATAAGTCCTTACATCTGGAATAATGACATTAATTCTAGACAAACAGCTCGGATGGGGATACTCACAGTTGGCAGCTCTGAAGTCATTGCACACTGCTTCAGGCTGAGTCTTTTGCAGTCCAAGTACGTTGTTGCAAATGGCACTTTGCCTAGAGCAGCTGCCTTGGCCTCTGTACCTTCAAAAACCATTGAAGGTTGGATAGAAATAGGCTTTCAAAGCATAAAGATCATTCCAGCTACAAATGTTCAGCAACAACAAAATGAATTCATGAATGAAATGTCATTTCTGTGTCCAGGGCTGTATTTCCAGGAAATTAGCATTTGGCATAGTATCTATTCAAGCAGTTAGCCAGCTCCTTGGATAAACTCTGACCTCCAGGTTTGCTAACCCATGGTACCATTCATAGGCTTCATTCACGAGTTACACAATCTGAACTGTAACAAATGAGGTTGAAACTGTCACCTGAAGAACATGAGATTTTGTGTTATGGGTTGGAAATGACAGAGGAGGATAAAAACCTGGGTGTAGTCACTGAATAAAGGATGATTAAAAGACAGCAGTATAATTTGAGTACATCAAGCACAGTCATCTAATCATCCCACCGCATGCAGGATGGCAAAGCTTCCCTCAAAACCCTTTGCAGCCCTTCAGCCCACCTCTGCCAGGTTCTGACTGATATTTTACTGAGCCCTGCAGCAGTGTGTAGGTGCCTAATGCATCTTTATCATAATTTGTGCTGAATTCAAAGCTACTTGTAGCCAGAGAAGAGGCTTGCATGGTTTTTATAAGGCCCTGTGGCTCAGATCTCAAGGGTCTGGAGGACCCATACAATCCATCTTTCCCACCTCCCTGGTCAGAAAAGGCTGAATTCAGTCAAAGCTGAGTTCACTGACGCCAAGCAAACCACAGGCTCCCACACGGGCACACTGGCCAGTGGTTCACCACAGCGTGACCTCGGTTCACATCTTCTCGCTGCCTCAGCATGAGAAGTCAAGCATGGATTAGACCCGGTCTGACTGTTAGAGGGAAATGAATCATTCATCAGCTCAACTCTGCCCAGTCGAGCAAGCCCAAATCCACCTGCATGCAAGACAATCCCTGCAACCTGAGTGATGATTTTGTATAAAAGTGCGTTACATATCAGAAGTATTTCTCAATCTTGTTATTAATAAAAGAAAAAAAAAAAACAACACAAACACAACCAAACAACCAAAAACCAAAACAAACAAAAACCCCCACCACAAACAAACAAACCACAGAGCACTTATCTGGCATGGTGATAAAATCTGGAAAACTATAAAGTCAATTAAAGCATTATAAACTAGGGGGCTTATGAGTTTCTGGTGAGAGTCTTAGCCTGGTAAATCTAGACGGCACCCAGACACAGAATTTCTTTCGAGAGCAAGGCTTTAAATAAGGCTGAAATCTTCAATTAGGCTGAAGAGAAATGCCTGGAAGCAGTCTAGTCTGCAGAGTAGTCAGACATCGCAGAACAGGAGGAGAAGAGGCTTCTCAGCCCCTGGAAGGAGACAAGTCACCCCACAGCCACAGCGCTTGCTCTTGGCATCCTCCACACAGGTATTTTTAGATGGCCCCATCGCTGCAGCCTCTCAGCATGCCCAGGGTATTTTTAACTAGAAACACCACCACACACATTCTGCCCAAGCCCCTGGGTTTCTGGATGTGCACTGATCTGCTCTCTCTCCTCGTTGCTGTCCTGTTTGGGGGGCACAGGGCAGAGAGCCTGCATAGAGGGCACAGACAGACAGACCTCACTGCCTGAAAGCAAATTCAAAGTTATCAGGTTTGTGTTTATCAGTGAAACCCTCAAGCCATCCAAAGAGGATTTTGACTCTCAACTAATCTCCTAGGGATGTTAAATTTAAGCAGTTTTCTGCAGCACTTCATGAATCAAAATCCCCATTATTGGCAATTGGTATGGCCAGTTATGGACATCAGAAATCAGAGGAGTTTCAAGCTAAATCAGAGTTTGAAGTCTAAACTCTTTTTTCTTGCAATGAAAAGCAGGGGAAACATTTCCTGCAAGAGAACTAATGACTCGCATAAGACCTGAAGTGCTTTTTCTGTCTTGGAGTCTGACTGCCCTCCTGCATTGCTGATGCAAACAAGTAAAGGAGTGAAACACAGCAAGAGTGCGAATAATCTCATAAAGTCTGTTGAACCCACTCCTACAAACATTTTGGTTCACCAAGGAAAGCACAAGGGAAACTTGAACAGACATTAAACAACAGATTCACTTTGCTGGCACCGTTTTAACAGAAAGATATACTCTGAAGACAGAAAGCAATGTCCTATTTGCAGAACACAGCTGAAAGGTGTTTATTTTCATTAGTTACGTTCTTCATCTGCCCCTGAGGCAATCAATACATGTTCTGAAAAACAGTTTTATTCACTTGCACAAACATATGTATATGAGCACACACTCATAGCACTCTATTTTCTTGCAAAATATAAATGCTGAACCAAATTATTATCTATTTTTAATTAATCATACAGGCATGTGTATAATACTGATAGAACTATGACCATCTATACATCTCTTTTTCATAAACAGCAAGGCAAGCTCTGTCCTAATCTGGGAGTCTGAACAGATGTATTTTAAAATAAAGCTTGCAAAACCCTATTTTTATTCCCTAGGATTTCTTGAATGACATCTTAGTGCCTGAAGTGGGTTTCAAATATGGGATAGGTTTTTACTATCTCCCACAATTTTTACTATAAAAGAACTACTAGGAGAGCCCCACTCTGCACAGGTTTTAAAGGCAGACAGATTTCCTGGTGTGGCACGTCTGTACCTGAAGTCACCGTGTTTCAGCTGTTGCTGATTGCCAGTAAAACACACATGAACCAAGTTGCAGGAAAGACTTTCATTGACTCTCCCAGTGAGCGATAATAACCTCAGCTTCTCTGCAACTCCCTTTTTCTAACTTTCTGATCACATCTGTAACTCTGCCTGCAAGGAGGGGTCTCAGAGCCCATCAAGGATCCCTGTGATACCTCAGTTTGGGAGCACCTGCCCAAGTTCTAGGTCATGATGGACCATTTCTCCATGGCACTGCTGCCAAGAGAGAAAAATGCTACTTTCTTAATATATGCAAAGAAATTTTTGAAAAAAAAGAAGACATTTCACTCATTATATAGACACATCCATTTCTTCATACTCAGACAGGAGTCCTCTGGTTTTGTTCTAGACCTAATTAGATTTTAAATGAGATTCCAGCACCTATAATAGCTTATTCAGATTGTTCTTTTTATATCATACAGGCACTGAATATTCATTGTGTTCATATGATTAAGTACCAAATCAATAGATATGACTAGTGGACCTGTTAGAATTTATGCTTTGCCTTATAAATACAAAGAATGAAGTCATATCTGATGTACAGTTCAGCCTCCCTCTTTGAAAAACTGCTGTGACTGACATGGCTAGTAATCACAATGAAAATGGGGGAGAATGAGTAACTTAATGAAATTTCTGCATTTAGGATTAAAGTAACCAAAAGGGACTGTTACAATATGGGATGAGCTTCCAAGGCTTTATCACAGAAAAAGAACAATATGACTTGAAACAAATGCAAAGGGTCACTGCTCCTAAAGCAGCAAATTCTGGAATCTGGCAATATGCACCTTGGTAGTGGGAAGGAGAGGACCACAGCGGTTAGCCTGATACAGCCCCCAGCAAACGGTGCTTATAAAAAACTAGTCAATAGATAAGGAAAAATAATATTTTTCCAAGTGGAAATCACATGTCCTCACCCATGTGAGGCAAAGAAAAACTCACTGTGTCTTGCCACGGAAAAGAGCACTATGGAAGAAGAGAACCTGTGGTGATATTCCTATTCAAGCTCATTGCAAGGACAAAGGTTTTTCATTCCTCTATCCCACATGACAGTTGCTGGCTCTGACCATGTTGCAGACCCTTCCCACCAGAAGCACAAACAACCCTCTGTGAGCCAGAGCTGCTCACTGGTCCTTGCCCGGCTTGCAGGTCTTCACCACTCATATCGCTTTATCTCTCCATCACCAAAATCACAGCAATAAAAGAGGGAACACACTCGACCAAAACATTTCTAACCTTACACCAGGATGAAATTACTTTCTGAAGCCATGAGATGGGCTGCCGACAGCTCAGCTTTCTGAGAGCAGCCCATGTGTGCGTACATCATTCACAAAGGCATAGCGGCTCCTTGACATGTTGGGTTTACAGTCAGGGATTTTCTTCTCAGTTTCAATAACCCAAAAAGCAGAAATTCCCAACCATGTCCCAATGATTTGATCATGAAAAGAAGTTGAGTACATACCAACACTGCTTAGGAGGTACCAGGAGGTGCACAGGTGGTATATGTGTATAATGGATGGTGTTTGTGTGTGCACAATGGATGGTGCTTGTGCATAGCAAAGTTCAACACCAAGCGGAGGCATCAGCCAGCCCAGGCAGTGCACAGTCAGGCATTGCATGGACTCCAGGCAGCAGGACAACAAAGTGGCACTGAAGTGGTCCAGCTTGGACTTCAAAACTCTTCTGTTTCCCTCCTACATGACCTACAAGTGATCTGCATCTCCCATGTTATTACCACCCTCCTCCTTCACAAATGAACCAGATCCTCCCTGTTTAGGAAATGCTGTCTGAGCAAACAAGGCTGTCTTGCGGCAGAGTTAATTAGCTCATGTTTAGCACTGCCGGCTGTGCTGCCTCCAGCTTCCAATCCAGTAATTTGAATTAAACTTTAGATGTGCACTTCCAGTTCAGAAACAAAATATCGATAACCGTAATTAATACATTGAAATGACTGCTCATGTTCAAAGTCAGGTGATGTTAATGACAGACTACACCAAAACAACAACAGCAAATTTTCTGTTAACTCTTGAGAAGAGACATGGGGCAAGAAGGAAATACAAGTATTATATCCATAGTAATCTAGACATGATTCAGTTGCCCTAGTTTGTTTTTCGGTACACATTTTCCTTGTCCACAGACTATGGCTACAACTTCTGTCATCTCTACTCCAACCATGGCTTCAGCAGTGTGAGACCTTTACTTTTTTCACCGAATTGGGATCTTAGATTTCATCTGACAATTTTGCATGCCTGCTTTCCTTTGACTAAAATATTGTGAATTTTGTTTTCAAATATAACTGGAGCTTTGGCTTCCACCTGGAGTAGTCAAAAATGTAATAACTTCTTTTGTTATGATGGAACAGAGAGAAAGTGCCTTCCAAGACTTTTGAGAAAGAAATTGCCTCATGTTTGCACAAACCACAGAGAACCTGGACCTGATCTACAAAACAGATCATTATAGCATGACTCACCACACAGGAATAAATGATGCACTTTAAGGTAGCTTGACTGGGAAAATCAGATTAACATAAGCAGTCTGGGATTTTGTTGAATGCCAAAGGACATTCAATCAGTGAGGGAAATACAGCACAGGGAATCTTGTCAAACACACACTTTAAATCACAGTATCACAGTGTAGAGTGAATAATCTTATGGAAATCACCTGTAGAGTTAGCCAAAGTGTTATTGTAAACATGTGGAGAGGATTTATATGACCTAAACTGAAATAGGCACCTCAGAGGTAAAGTTCTAAAACATTTTTCCTTACTGCACAGATACTGGTCACCACTAAATTACAGTTACATGTAGATTCCCTTTTAATTACCTTTTCAAACTGTTCATAGATCAATGAGGAAGCATCTTCAAAAATGCCCTCGTTTTAGTAGAATGTGTCTGGATCTGACATAACATCTGCTGAAATTAGTAAGAGCATTTTAGGTGACTTTGCTGGGTTCTGGATCAAGTGCTGGGCCAACACTAACAATGTTCTTGTCAACAATAATCAGAGGATCATCATAAGACACAGGTAAGAAATAAATGCAATTCCATCAAATCCATTTTAAAATAACCCCCAGACTGCTGTTCATGGAAGGGTCCAATCCAGATATCTCTGAATTTCTAGACCATGGCTAAAGCTACCTCAGCCTGATAGGAGGACACAGAGAAACTGGAACAATGTTATTTGTGGGAAGAGCAGTATGTTCTCATCCCCTGTTTGCAATATGAAGTTAGCAAGCGATGGGGCCATATGAATTCACTGTATTTTTCTGATCTTTGAATGGAGACAAGAGTGACAAAGGCAAAAGAGTACATTCCCCTTCAAGCAGGATATTTGACTGAGCTGAAACTCAAATACGTTTATACAATGCGATACTGAATACTGTGAGTCAACACTCCCAAGAGCCTCTTATATCTTGCATTAGTTGACAAGCATAGCCTGTACTGCACCTAATTCTTGGGTTTCCAAGGTGGGTAGAAGAATGTGTTGTCCCTGATTTCAACTATTTATCCTGTTCAAAAGTCAAGATGACACTAGAAGTCCCAATATTCCTTGGGAAGCTGCCACACATGCAGAGTGGCACCCTAAGCAAGCTGCCAGACCCACTACATGCAGCAGTGAACCAGTCTCACCCTATGATCCTGGTAGCGTCATGCAGAATTAAACAGCTTGCTTTAAAATCAAGAGCTGAACTTACTAGCAAGATACCAATGAGCCATGCATATCTCTAGTGGAGTTTATTAACTAAGCTTATGTGGCTGACTTATTTAAACCACTAAGGCATCTATATGTGCTGTAAAAGTCTCCTTCAAGTTTTCTGGTAACACTTGTTCGTGCCTATGCAGAGAGGTCTGTTTGCCGGGGCTCCAGCTGGTTGGCAGCATGTTCCCAAGGAGCTAACCTGCTCACACACAGTATCATGAAGCCCAGACGCATAAAACTCTGCCTTAACATAGGTTTATCTCTTCCCTTTCCACAGCCCTTAACAGCCACTGCAGAATTAATAAGATAGGGAAAAAAAGGATTTCTCCCTCAAGGCAATGATATAAGACAAGTATATAACAGATTTTTATAGAAAGTAGGGACCAAATCAGATTCTGATTGGTGCTCAAAGGAAGCATGATTCTCTTCAACACCAAAATCCTGCATTTTCTGTGAGAACACCTTTTCCAAAGGGCAGAACGAGTACAGACCAAGTAATGCAGCCAGTTCTGCGGTGTCCCAAATACCACATTAAACCAGGGATTCCCAAATATACTTTACTCCTACACTGCTGCTATTATATCTGCAGTAGCAACAGCCTCACACATGCTCTGGATGACAAAGCATTAGGCATCTTCACCAAAATCCTCCCCCGCTTTGATGGGGCACATGTATCACTGCCAAAAGAAGCAGCACTTGTTTAAGCAGTAACATCAGCAATGTCATTGACATCAGGACACAGATGCTCACCAACCACCCATTGCTCCTGAGCCTGTCTGGGATTCAATTTTCCCCAGGGGACAGAAAGGTGAAGGGAAAATATGCACCTCTGTAATGCCCAGTGTCCTGTGGGCTTGTTTACTCCCTGAAGTGCAGTTGTGTTATTGCAGTGTAACAAAATATGACATCTCTACCTCCAGGTCCTCAGTATTACACCATTGCTCTATGACATTACTACTGTCTGCAAAAGCTCTAGGAAACATTCTTGTCCTGGAAAAAGCCTAGAGGGTCAGTCTGGCTCCTGCCCCAAGTCCTGACTGTTATGTCTGGAAGTTGTCCTTCCCCTTCATTTTGTATCCCCCCTTCATGGAACTTTTTTCTTTGATTTTTCCATGAATCCCATGTGGATGTTCACAGCACATGCAATACTGCTCTCTCCTCTGTTAGCCCAATCCCATCTCTGGACTGTTTCTCAAAGGCATAGCCTGTTCTAAATGGAGTTTTGATTAATCTGGGATTGAGCAACCCTGGCCATCTGCTCCCATCAGAAGAAGGATGAGGCACCACGCCATAACTGATCATTTTCCTGGTGCCCCCTAAGGAAATACAAGGGACCAAACTACACAGTCCTTACTCAGACTTGCCCTACAGGTTTCACCCCTCCATCTGGAAGCTTTTCACAATTCCAGTATTTCTGCAAAATGTCTAGTTCAACCAATTAGTGCAAAATGTGGGGTCTGCTCTGGTTTCTATGTTCCAATACAATAGAAAAGCTTTGCTTTTATTGATGAATCTGACACCCCCGGCAGGATAGTAATTGTGTTTAAAATCCTGTTCCAACTCCCACTGCTGCATCTATTTCTGAAAGATGCTTAGTCTTGTTGTTTAATTCCCTGTCTCCATATAAGTTAGAGTGTGAAATTTCAACTAGATAAGCTACTTTTTCCTAGAGACCTGCACTGTGTCTCTCTTTAGCTGGTGCAATTTCATTTTCTCCTCAATTTGTATCAGCTGAGAATCTGTTCCCTTAATATTATGTTAAATTACGCTTTCATCAGCTATTAACTTTCATGCCACATTCAGGTTGCTCCTGCTGTTAAACACCTCGGAGATGCTGATACAACAGTAGTCCTGTGAGTCACCTCTTCTACAAGGAATGAAAATTGGAAATCAGTCGGAGGAAGAACATGCAAGGAGAGGGTGAGGGAGACAGCTGGGGCGGGGTAGAGGTAACGACATTATTGGAACAAACCAACAAAAAAGAACACAAAGAGCATTGCCAGCTACCCCAAGAAGAATTAAGCAAGAGTGACTGAAGTGGGATTAGATACTGTTAATTTTCCTTCAGACTTCTTTGGTCCCATATTAAATTCAACATAGTCTGGTTACCACTTTGAGCAATGACACTATTAAATATGTCAAGCCATGGGGCAACAGGAGCAGCTTATTCACTTTAGCCATGTGGGTGACAAAATTTCCTTTTAAGTCTGGCAGAGTTTTCTAATTACACTTTCCAAGCCTGTCACCTGTATGTTTTGGGAAATTAGCACTTAAAGGCAGGAGCTTGTATTCCCAGACAAGGCTGATTTCGTTTCCAGTAAGTCTGATGTTTGCCAGGTTTAAGTTTAATGACACAGGGAAAATCTTCCAGTCCTTTGCAATGTGCTAGTTACAGATGAGATGTCTCAAGTGATGTTTGCCTCTGTTGTTGTACTTCATAGAGTATTTCCTTGAAAAGCTGGAGAGCTGACTCACATTTCCAGCTTTGCTGTTCACTCACAGGGTGCTCACCTACCCATGGGGTATCTTTATACCATGATGTCTTCAGGACGAGCAGCTCCACCTCTGGGGGTTTGCCAGTCTCAGTCTAGGCTGGAGCCTGTGCTGCGGGCACACAGCGCATTATGCCTATTAACACACTACCCATCTACCCTTTCTTCCACCAGAGATCACTGCTTTTTTTCCTAAATATTCATGCTAGAAACACAGGAAGAGTGGTGTAGTTGGAGCAAGTAGAAATTTCAGAACAGGCAGGGAATCACTGCTGGGATGCCCACAAAACAGCCCAGGACCCTGCATGAGCTTTGTGCAGGCACATTTATGTTATCTCTAGTATCCTAACACAGTGTCCAGGATCCTAGATTACCTCTCCACAAAGACCAGTCAGCAGGAGCAAGGTCCAGTCTCATCAGCATGTCTAGCATTAAATTACATGGCCAAGGTGAAGCACCAGGGATTTAGGATCAGCTAAATTGTTCAGGCTCTGCTGGAATTCAATGGGAATAAATGTGTGGGCTGAATGACCCTCCAGAAGAGCTGATTTCTTTCTGCAGACTACGAAGGAAACTAGATTTTAGCTAAAGTTGGATGTGATTAACCACAGCCCATTTACCCAATGCATCCTTGCTGGAGCAGAGCGACTTTTGAACTCAGGTTTGTTCTTGACCTGCATGTGAGCATGAAGAGTGTGGTGGTAGAAAGCACATTGACTGGAGAGAGCGACAGCTCCTAAACAGCTGTTTGATCTGCTTTGACCTTTGCTTCCTCAGAATCATCATTTGGGGCTGCAGAACAGACTTGCTGCTGAGCCATGGCCAGAAATAGGGCACTTATCTCAGCAGGGCTGCTCATGTTCTTCTGGAGGTGAGCTGTGGGGCGAGCATGGCCTCTCCATTTTGATAGATGAGTTTTTCTTATCAAAATACTTTGCCCTAAGAAGTTTCAGAAATTTCATTTCAAGTTGATTTAGATACAGCACTTTTTCCTTTTTGAATGTGAAAAGTTTGATGGGGCTTTTGTGATGAAGCCTTTTCAGCTGAGGTGTGATGGAGAAGAAAAATAAATAAGCCCTATCTACAAAAACATGCTGCACTCGCTTTCCTCCTACTACATGTTTTCAACAAGCAGGTAAGTGCAGAGAGGGGTTACAGAATACGGCACGTGTGGTGTGGGCGAGAGCTGCTCCCTGGGTCAACTTTTATTTACGCGTTTGCAGTCCTGCTCTCGGGTTAAATCACCATGTTTTCTTGGTTTCCCTGAGTGAAGGGAGATAAGGAAAATGAGAGAAGCAGTATTCTTATCTCATGAATGTCCTCTTTGCGTTGCTGAACAACTTCTCTCTCAGACGGCTTTGGTACACTGACAGCAGAGGGGCACACGGAAGGCGTTTGTGAAGCAGAGGGGCTGGTCACTGCCTTCTCACCAAACTCATGTATATATTTTTCCCAGTTATGGAAACCAGATTTTTTTTTTTTTCTACATTTGGTGGTTATCACTAAATTTCAAGTATTTAGTAATTCGCTCAATAGGTAGATCTGAATGTGCATTGAGGTTACAAATTAAGTCCCTGTTTTGTGAACACTTTGCTGCGCAAAGAGTAATGCACTAACTGTACAGTGAAAATGTTTTCCTCAGACTTGTGAAATTAATTTATTTATTGGAAGAAATCAAAACAAACCACTTTGAAGTGGAAATATTATTGTGCCCTTCAGAGTTTACTTTGATGAAGCCTACAATACCATTCCTGTTAACCATCTGTTTAAATCTTAATTAAATGGTGTTTCCATATGAAAAACAATCACATCATCTTCTATATATACAAGGTTCTATAATTGTTCTAAACAGAAATACAGAGCTTTAAAAATTATATCTCCTCTATCTACAGGATTTGTTGTAGGTTGTAAATTTGGCTAACTTAACATGGACTTCAAATCCCTGTGGCTGCAAGTAATTTGATTCTTAGAGCCCACCCTTTTTTCTCAGAAAGTAAAGCACAGAAAGCCAAAGGAAATGTTACTGACTTCAGGTTTTATCTGGTTTTCTAAAGGTACCCTCAGGCAAAAAGGTTACTCTTCCATTCCACAGTATAAGAAACAACATATCATTACCCTATCCTTCATTTGTTTCCTGGAAATATCTTATGCCAGTGAGTCACCCTCTTTGAGCTCAACATAATCACACACATTTGCTGAATGCCCTGTTCTAAACAACACTCAATTTTGTGCAACAAATTCAGTTAAGAAACTGAAAAATATTCTTTCCTCTAGGAAAAAAAAAAAAATCCAAAGCAAAGTTAAAGTGTTATCTCCATTTGTCCTTCTCCTCCAGGATTCCCATTTCAGTCTGACTTAAGAATTTTGGGTCAAACTTTGCTCTCACATACACCCACCTAGAAATACTCCGCTAATCACAGTCTTGAGGTGCTTTCCTAGAAAAAGTAACAGGGTTTGCAGAGAGAAAAATGTTGCTGAATTTGTGGTTTTGCAGGCACTGCTGTGACACCCTTCCATGTGAGCTTGCCCCTGGGTTTGCCTAGTGAGCAAGGAAGGAGGAAAGCAACTGAGAAGAAAAGCATCCTTCCTCACAGGATGTACACATCCACCAAAACCCAGGGATGGAGCAGGCTACTTGCCCTGACCGTGCCCGTGTTGGAGTAGTTTTGTCTCACACATTTTGCCATCACTTTGCACCTCTGAAAACCTACTTTAGTGAAGCTCTTAGGATGCATGACTTCCATCTCTTAGAGGGTGTCTCCTAGACAGAGAGCCTGCTAATCTCACATCCCACCAGGCAGGGGAGCACTGGTGTGCCCTGCATGGAGCTGGGAAGCATGGGCAGCCTCAGCTCTGCAGAGAACAACCCCCCTTGGAACCGTGTTGCTGTCCCAAGAGGGCTATGAGCTTCAGAAGAGGCTGATAGGTCTCACCCAAAGTGCTGGAAAACACTTTAAGTGTTTTCTGGAAGTTTTTAAAGTCTAATTAATTAACATTCTCATTTTGTTCATTTTTGCACCAGATGATTTAAAGACCAGCTCTCACCAGGGTACAGCTCATGCTGCAGTTTCTCTCCAATGAGGAATCTGCACAAGAGAATCACTGCAGGATCACTTTCTGTGAACACGTTGAGGGGGATCAGGGCTTCCTTGCTCCAAACATCCTGGAGATCTGGACTGGTGAGACCTCTGGCCCCACTCATATCCATAAACATCCACTTCCCAGAGCAGCTCTGTGTCTCTGGGTTCCCGGCACCAACCTCCTATTGGATGGTGCCTGCTGTTCCTGACAAGGACCCAAATCTCCAGCTCAGAAGGGTTTCTGTTTCTAAGCAGAAGCAATCCTACATCTGTGACATTTTTCTGGAGGATGCTGAGATAATGCCATAAGCTACCTCTGCCAAGAACATAGCTGGCAGGGAAATGTCACTAACAGCTGGTTTTGTGCCACCTTCTTTGGTAGTAAAGTAATAAACAAGATGAGAAAACCTCTTCCTCTCAGGCACATGGTGTTCAGTCTCCACTGCAGTTGCCATTTGCAGACCAGAAATCCCACAATTGCATGAGAAGGGAGCAAAGCATGGGCAGATCTCTGATTTCATCACCATCCAAAATTCCTCTCCATGTGCACAGGATGCAATTCCTCCCTCTATAAAGAATAATCAGAAAGTGACTGCCTCCAAGGTAGATTAGAAATGGAGGTCAGGCAAAAAAACACTGTCCCAGTCCCTGAGTGATCTCTCTAGGATCCTGCAAAACTGATTCTTGGTGTTTCCCTCCCAGTTACTGGCTGGCTTTAGCAGTGCATGCCCTTTACTTTCCCAGTATTGGGAGTGGTACAGAGACAACCTTGGGGAGGGCCAGAATGAGCTTTTGCTTCATTAAGCTATATTTTAAGACGGAAGTTTGTAGCCAGCATGCCAATGTATATGCTAAATTTTCCACACCAAAAAGTAGCTGTTTGATGAAAACTGGAACTGCTGACAACAATGACAATATAAAGCCATCTTAGTCACTTAAATTACACAGTGGCAGGCTCAGATTCTGACACTGAGAAAAGGAAAAGTGATGCTTTGGAGCACGCGATGAAAGCAACACTTTGCATCTCGAAATGGATTAGTTTCCTTTGAGATTAAGCCAGTATCCAGAACTGCACAACATGTGCTGATGTTACTGGCAAAGTCCAGTTTATAACAACAAAGTGGTCATTTAGTAACATAGAATAATACTGTGACTCTGCTTTAAAGTACTTGCCTCAATGTAAGTATCACAGTTCAGCTCTCAGCAAATGCATTTTTTCCTTCTACAATGCCGTTGAATCATTGACTTCAGCCTTTATTTATGTTCCTGTCCCATGCACACCAACATGTTCAAGCTGGCCTGACACAAATTTCAAAGTGTCGTGCATGAGCCAGGCATGACAAGACACCCACAGCACCAGGAGTTGGTCATTCAGCCAGGCAACCACAGCTCAGTCTCAGCTCTCCCTGCTTGCAGTACTGATTGCTGAACCTTGGTAGTACATAGAATAAGATAAAAATCCAGAAAACTTATTGGTATCTACACAAAACCCTCTCCTCAAGGCATTGCTTAAAGATTCAGACCTGAAGGGTGCTTTTAGGTCTAGGGAAAGTAGAAAAAAAAAAATGGTTTTAACACCATTTTTCATAAACTAGCCACCATCCTCAAAAACACTGCATCCAGCAAGTGACTGAGCCCCGCCACAGGCTGGTCCGATTTCTGATGCCTTCATCAGGGAGAGGAGGGCTCTGTGACAGCCACGGCTATGCCACACGTGGTAGCCAAATGCCTCAGTCCTGTCACCTCCGTGCAAGGTTCAGCTCTCACTTTCCAAAATCAGGGGTAGCTCCTCACCCGCTTGCTGGCTGTGCTTTGTTCCACATACAATCCACACTCAAGTCCCACAGGTGCCTCCCATTTGGGGTAAATTTGCTTTATTTTCATTGCAATAGTAACAGCTATTGTGGTTGCATTCAAGAGCAACCCTTATGTGAGCATGAAGCAAGGGGAAACCTTGGGATGCTGCAGAGGGGACCTCCTCCTTGGAGATGTGCTACTTATCACGTTGCCATGGCAACAGCTCCCACCAGTGCCACTGACCCCATGCAATTGCATGAGAAAAGTCATCATGCCATGTCCAGGAACCTGCTTTCTGTGCACAGACAACGGCTGCTGCTCCAGCAGCATTCACAGTCCTTGCTGGGAAAAACCTTGGCTGGATCTGTCAGTTCTGCGAGACTCCCATCACCAATGCAAATGCAAAGAGACCATTAAAAGCATTTGGGGATTAAAACACCCCCTGAAACATCTGCTGCCTTGAGAGATGCCCATCCTGGCAGCAAGTTTCGAGCAAACAGAAAGAAATGACATTCGACAAAGCCTGTAGTTAAATCATGGAACTTTTTGATACAAGGTACTGTAACCACCAAAAAATATAAATAAGCTCATACAGAGATTGCAGAAAATCATGGAGTGCATTTCTATTGCACCACCACATGCTGCTCTGTTGGCAAAGGCCACTCCAGGAATACATGAGCCAAAAAAGCTGGTGGTTGGAGGCTGAGGAGTGGAAAACTGGGGAGGGACCCCACTAAAAACACCCTGCTTGGATGCTCTTTCCCAAGCATTGGTACTGGCTGTGCCAGAGACAGGTCACAGGGTGTGAGTCCAGACCAGGCTGGTCTCTGCATTTCCCTGCTCTGGCAGAGATCTGCATTTCACAGGCAGATTTCATGGTGCAGATTACATGGTATTTGCCCTGCAAATCTCTCTGAGATACACATGATCTGTGCAGCACCCTGAAAGCTGGGCTGCATGAGCCTTTGCTCCCCACCCAGCCATCACCCAGGCACCTGCAGCAGCTCAAAGCTGGGGAGAAGTTGGGCTACTACCTCTGGAATAGCAGCTCAAAGACTCGTCTGCAGGGATGTAGCACCAAAGTAAAAATGAAAGGGTGTGCTTTGGATCTTGGAGAAAAGAGAGAAGGGAAAAAAGTGGAGGTTTACAGACCTTTCCATCCTTTAAAGAAATTCAGGTAGTGATTTGCAATTGCTTGTGCCTCTAATGATATATATATTCTTTTTTTTTAGACTGACTCAGAAAATATGTCGATTTAAACAAGTAGTTTAGTTGTAATGAGGCTTTGTTTGAAGATACTAAGCAAGAAATTCTCATAATTGTAAAACTTTTTTCCATCCCAATTCAGAGACAGCTAGCCTGAGGCTTACCTCATAGAAAATGTAGGTTACTTTAAGATTCATCAGATTAGTTTAATGTGGTATTTTCTCTTGTCATTACATGCTATAATCATGTATGTAGATGCAATTCTAGCTGTGGGAAGTGAGCTCAGCACAGTGTGGCTTGTTCTTACCCTTCAAGTCAAAAATTGAAGGATTTGTCACCACCATTGCAAAATAGCATCTAAGGAAAATCCCTTCTCTGTACCGATCAATTGCCTTCCATGAGGGCATGAACCCATACGGCAGCAACACGGTTGAAGGAAAATGCTTGCAATAAAATACCTTCCCAACACTAAACTTGCTCTAGTACTGATTTATTCTTGTTCAGGTAAGCTGCCCTTAAAACTGCTTCCAGGCCTAAGGAGGACCATTTCAAAGGCAGTGAAAACTAGTGACCCCAAATACCTTTGAAAAAGTCTCCTCTGCTTCCAGCTATAACCCAAAGCTCTTCTCTTCCTTCCCCAGGAGAATTAAAGCAGGGAAAGTTGACTTGTAATTTGATCATTGAAAAAGCAATTTCCTCACTAGAAATGCAAACACACACTCTACTGAAGCTAAAATTAATGGGAGTAAGGAAAAAAAATGACCTCTTCCTCGCAGCTTTCTGAATTACTCCAAGGTCTCCCAGGTCCCTCTCTTGGCTCCCCCACCTCCTGCCAGGCTGCTTGATTGCCCACACATTGCTCGGTATGTCTGGGGATTCCTTGTCCTTAAAAGGTGGTGCAGGAGCTACAACAGTGACAAACCACGGCACTACCACATCTTTTCCACAGAAGCTGAAATCCCTCCTCTGACAGTCACTTGTTCTCCCACTTGTATTTGTTGTACTATTTCTTGCCTCTTTTTTGTCTAATTTTTTTCCTACGTCTGGTGCATACATATGTCCATACCCCTCTATCATGCTATAATGGGTTGTCTCACACTGTGGCTTCCATATCACTGCTAAAAGAAGGAGTGTTTTAAATAAATACTGAACATAGACTCAAGAGTGAGGAAGATCTTTTGACTGGAAAGGAAAAACAACTGAACTTGTGTTCGCAAGGAAGCACTGTCAGAGCAGCATCCAGGAGGGTGAGATCAGGCCTATTTCCACAGGCTGTTTTCTGTTGACAAGGCAGACTTGGTCACTGCTGTGACAAAAGTCACCTGTATCTGGTGCTAAATTTATTTAAAGAAAAAAAAATAATAGAAGGAAACAGCCACATGTGAGAGCTCTTAGCCACGTATGCCACAGTGATATGCACCAGTGGAAAAGTCATCTCAGTGAAACAATCAGGGAATTAAAAAGGCAGTTTTTCCAATAATTTTCTTTAATAGTGGTTTCCAGAAAGCAGAAAGCAACAGAGATGCTGAGATAAGCACAGGAAGCATGGACTGCATCCAGGAAAGCAACCAAGTGTGGCTGCCTGTTACAACCCAGTGCTGCTTTTGCAGACAGCCATGGCTGCTGCCAAAGGGTTAAAAATCAGCAGTGTGAGCTAGAAAGAATGAGTAAAACACAAAAATCAAGGGGACACCTGATTGCAGGCAGCCAATGCCTGTAACTCATGGGCCCTGGGCAATTTGCTCAGCTGGGAGCAGGGCTAATAATGAGATCTTGGCTAATAACGGTGTCCTGTGGCAAGGGCTAGGGGCTGCTGCTCACCAACCTTGGACCCTCAGGGGTGAAGAGGGGCTTTATCTCTTGCTGTTGGAGGCTGTGGGGTGGCAGGGAGAGGCTCTCCCTCAGGATTGTCTGCAAGAGATCATTTTCCTATCAGTTGCTGGTGATTCTGTAGTGGAGAAATGCACCTTGAAATAGTCAGGAAAGCGATGTGATTAGGGGCTGCAGAGGTGAGCGTTCTGGGAGCACCAGGCACTGCCCCTATGTCAGCAGTTATAAAAAAGAGCTGAACAGGGCACTCTGAAGAAATAAACTTGTACAATTTTAATTTCCTATTGACCTACAGGAGAGCAAGGACTTCTCTGTCGATGAAAACTTGAGCAATAGCTAGAATGAGGAATGCAGAGAAAATGAAAGAGAAAAGTCAAAAAAATGACACATTCCATATTATGATCAAATTTATTGGCAATAGAAGTGAATCTGAGCCTTGAGCTAACACCTAGACACCCCCAAAGCATGGATGTAAATATCAGCTTTGAAGGTACAAAGCTGAGAGTAATTAGATCTGCACTCTAAAAGGGATTTGACGGTAAGTGGAGAATTGTTCGTTCAAGAGCTTTTATACCTGTTTCTTGTCTCTGCATCTGTCTGCATGATTCTTCAGTTCCCTGGGGCAAAGCCTGGCTGACAGGGTGCTATAAAGAGATGTCAGCCAGGCTTCAGGTCAGTCCTGCTAGACAAGGTATGGGAACAAACACCCAAGGTGACAAAACGGCCCCCAACTTCACAAGCAGTGGGTGGGCAGGCGGGACATAAGAGCAGCAGATGCTACAGAAGCAGAAGAATAGGGCTTTCAGGGAATTTGTAATAACAGAGCAGAAGGATGTTACAGTACAGAGCTAGTCTGCAGAATCCTTTGTGCACATGGAAGAAATCCCTCCTCCATCCTAAACACCAGAGCTGCGGAGGGCGTAGCTGTCTGGCAGCACTGAACTCAGATGGTCTCCACAGGGGACTGGGCTCCACTTCTTAGAGTGATCATTGCCACAGACCCACCACTCCCATGAGGTTTTCTTCTAACTTAAACATAAAAAATGGGGTGGTTTCTCTCAAAATTCTCAGTTACTTTTCTATGGAACAATTATGTGATTATGCATGTATCTATGCTTACACACAGCAGAACACAAAGAAACCATATTTAAAAAAAATAAAACCACATCAGGGAAGGGAATACTTTTGGCCTGTGAGATAACTGAGCTCTCAAATAACAGCTACCAATTGGGATATTTAACATCCTTCCTCTCCCATTTAAAATAAATAAATAAAGCAGACAAGCCATCCAGTCAAAGCCTCCGGGACACAGGGATAAGCGAGAAGAATGGTGCAAATCAATCTGCATTACATTACCTCACCAGAAAAACTTGAAGGAACTACAGAACATTTTCATTAATCTTGTATACCACTGCTCTGCGTCATCCCAAATCGCATCAAGATGAGATGAAGCCAGCAGCCACCGCCACATGGGGGCCAGCCAGCATGCAATGGGAAAACACCTTGCATGTATTCAAAACCATTAAAATACAGGATTGCCACCTTCCCACTTTAACTGAGAACCATTTTAAAGGTGTCAGAACCAAGGAGAAGATTGCCATGTCCACAGTAAACTTTGTTTTACTCCTATACTGAAGTTAATATACTGTTAGCCATCAACACAGCTCCTAGCAAGAAGATGGGCTTGTTTACATAGGCAATGGAGTATTTGGCCTCTCAGTTCAAAACAATGTCCTCCTTAGTGGGCCGTGGACCTGTGAATGAGTTAACGTCTGGCAACACAAGCTGTCCCAATTAAAAAATAAATCAATCTGTCCATGCAGCCCCCCAGAATGATTTAACTCTGTCCCCTGGGTTGAATCCTGGCTAAATTTGACACACTTTCCTGTGTCCGCCTTTCAACACATCGTCTGCTTCTTTGTTTGCAGCTGCCACAGTGTGAATTGCTCCTGGTTTATGTCTCTGAGTCTTGCTTCTGTTCATGTGCCCATGGCATTAGCACAGAGACATGCTGAAGGTAGCTGTATTCGAGCTTTTTCAACCAGAAAATATTTAGTTTTCCTAATCTGGGGCTGTGGGTTGCCAGTAGGAAGGGGTAGGTACAAAAAAACCAAACCAAAACAACACAACCCACACTAAAAAATACCACAAAACCAAACCAAACAAACAAAAAACTCAAATCAACCAAACACCAAACAAACAATCAAACAAATAAACCCCTAACCAACAACAACCACACACCACAGCCCACCACAACCCAACACTGGAGTATTAGCCCATGAAACAGCTCCTGTGTGATGCTTTCAGTTCAAATCCAGCTTGACATTAATAGTTGCCTTAAATTCCCTAGAGAAAACAAACATGCTGAGACTCATGTAGAAAACAAATTTGAAGATTTAGTGGGCCAAAAAAATTGCAAAAGTACCAAGCACTGAATCTTTAACTCTAGTAATTGTCAGGCCAAAGTTGCAAATGCACCAAGACATCACCTGGTGCAGAGACACCCACTCTCTGAGCTGCATAAGCACTCTTTGAAGAAGATAAAAGGAGTCAGAAACAGGCACAAAAGGAAAGTAGCTTCCAATACCTGGCATCATTTCGCATCACTTGCACAAGCTGCCTCAAAGCAAGTGTCACAGGCTGGGGCTCTCTCCAGAGTTATTGTTACGTCCTCACTGCTGGAAAACTGAGCAATATTTTATAAGCTACTTATTCAGTCAATGTGTCCCTCTTTTGTTCATGGAGAAGCTCTAGAAGGAAAGTCTCAGCATCCTCCTATGCACACATAGACACCCTGATATTCACTCACTCCCTCAGTCCTTCCAGCCTGTCCACAGGCACCTTTTGGCCCATGTTGACTGTGAGGAGCCCGTTATGGAGATACCCTAAAATCAGCCGGGCTCTAGGTGATCACAGCTGGGCCATTTATAGTCACAGCACCTTCATTTCCACTTGAATACACCTAAGGGACAAATTTAGTTGTTTTTTTATAACTCTGAATTTTATTTTCTGGGGATTTTAATATCGGTAAACCCACAGTTTTTGACATGAGAGTATGATTTTCCTTATTCATTTCAAAGTAACAGAAAAGTACCAGTAGCAAAGTCTTCCACATCATTCCACTGGTGTTAATAGTCAAAGTTTAATGCCTCCATTAATCAGCTTTGAAAAACAATAAATAGTTACTAGGAAGATTGTACTCTAAGAACTACAAAATTAAGTTGGTACTACAAATAATGCACTAACAGCTTCAAAAATCACGTTATTCCTTGTCACTGAAATAATTACTGCATCAACCAGTGGGAAATTCCTTCTCCCCCCAAGTAATCATGGAAATATTTAAAGGTTGCCAAAGCCCTGCAATTATGGATTTCCCAATAGTTTCCTGTGTGATGTGGGAACTCAGTGTATCGTGCACAGAAAACCAGGGATTCATGCCACAGAATGCAAAAATGTACTTAATTATCACAACAGAAAGTGGAAGTTGGTCAAAAGACAGAAACTAGAATTACTCAAAATCAATATAATACTGCCACCAGCATGTAGGATGTGTCTTATCTGCCTTGTTAGAATCAAACACAGCCATATACTGTATCTATCAAAGGTTGCAAAACGAGGCAATTCAATTTTAGGGAGTGTGAAGCTATCACAGTTATGCATATGGATGAGGCTGCAGGCATCAGGGCCTTTGTGCAACCCATCAAATGTTGTTGGAACAAGTTGAATGGAAAAGACTCTGTCAAAATTACTTTGGCCTCTGACCAGTTACTGGGGCTGCTAACCTGAGGAAACAGAGCACAGGAAGAAGGGTTCATCCCCTGGGTGCCGTGAATGGGATGAGGCTGAGGCTGTGGAAAGCAGGTCCAGGTGACAAAGGGAGACACCTGTACCCAGGGCAGAACTAGTAAGTTCTAGTAACTAGTTACTAGAACTAGTAACTGACTATGGCCTCATAGTTACATAAAAGTAAGCACAGACCATCCTGGACACACTCGCTCCCTCCTCATTTTTCCTGATCTCTCTGGTATTTCCCTTCCACCTTTTCCTTGCAGGTTGTCTCCAAGAATCTTCTATCACATTCACCCGTCTCACCTCCTCCCTTCCTTCCTGCTCCCCAGTGCCAGCACATCTCCACATCACCACTTTGGCCCCACAACTGCCATAACACTGTCTGATTTAGGTTCACTTATTCCCACTCCAACATCAGTTCCTGCCATCAACAAGCCTGGGAAAGTCACAAAGGACCAGGTTATACCATCCAGAAAGCAGTTTTAAAGGAAAACACTGTCTTCCCTTTCAAGTTGTTTTACTTCTTCAGCATAGAGACTTCAGCCTAATGAAGGGAACCATCCCCTCTGCAGCATGAGTCTTCTGCTGCAGGACCAGACTCCATTAACTCTTGCAAATAGACTACTAAAACTGAACTAGCACAGCAATGTGAAAAAAGAGGTTGCTGAAGGGATCTGCTGTCAGCAGAGGAGCGGCCCAGCCTCTTATGGTGCTGCACAGAGGAGAGGAACTCCCCATCACTTCAGTTCTCCCCAGCACAAATGACCCAACTCCAGCTCTTCTGCAGGACACACGAGATTTCTCAGCAGTAAAAGCTCCAACAGACTCAGAAGTCGACTTTAGGAAGCAATGCCAATCTATGTATAATTTATCTTTGACACTTTAGATCACTGCAGTTAAAAGCACTTCCCTCAATTTTCTTGTTTTGCTTCTGCTGGTATCATTATCCTAGGATCACTTTGGGTCTAATTGAGCTGGCATGTGCCAAGTGAAAAGAAAATCTCTGACATGATAGGTATAAAAGTTGCCACACTCTGTCTTTGTAAGAAATCGTCATTCCACAAATCCTTTAAGCGCTGGACTGTCCTGGCTCTAGGAATACTGCTGGAGGGAAAATATGCTAATTCATTGTGCTTCCACACATCAGTGCAGGTTAGTAGGTACATACAAGAAACATCAATCCTTTCGCTGCAAGTTCCATCTCCTTCTTAACTCCCTTCTCCAAAAAAAGAAACAAAACCAAAACCAAACATAACTACGTTGAGTAACACAATAACAGGGGAGAACACATCTTGCACTGAGGCATTTCCTCCTCTTTTACTGCATAGATTTGAGTGCCTGAACCTTGCCTTCTGGTAAGTCTGTAGGACAGAATTATTGAAGAACTGGCACTGCAGATCCAGAGCACTTTGGTCACTGATTTGGCCTTTTTTTTCCCCACCTCGGAACCGCTGTTAGCCCACTTCAGACTTAGACAAAAAAAACCCCATGCATCAAATCTTTTCTCTCCAATAAGCTAATTTGCTGTCTACTTTTTGCTAAAACTACAGAGGTATACAATAGATCTAATCTTGAGGGAATTTTTCTTGTGAAATGACTTTGCTGTTCTTTTTACTCTTTGTATTTTGTCGAATCATTAAGAAAGATTACCTCAGCCCAAAGCCACACTCTGGCTATACAGAAAAGCACACACAAAGCACAGCAGTTCCCATTTGTTTTCCCATGTCAGTGTTTGCAGAGATGTGAGACAGAAAGAGTTAGGTGCTAAACAGTTCTTCTTGCCTGACAATGTGCCTGACCTTATGATGAGCCTTCTTCAGGGACAAATCTTTCAACAAGAAAGGAGTCATTTGGTTTCATACAGCAGCACATTTGCCCAAATTGCCTAAGGGTCAAAATGATTCCAGAAATGATATTCCTTTCAAATACATCTGGACACCACCAAATGCAGATCAGGAGAATCTTCAAACCTGGTGGATACTGACTTATTCCACTTACTGGCTGGCCAGGTCTCTCAGGACATCAACAGTGACTGATGTGATGCTCTTGTTAAATGTGGTATTCCATAAAATAACTCAGAAACATGAAAATCCCAGCCTTGCCAACAAGACAAGGTGGTATCTGAATACGTGTGTCCTAACACAGCACAAGTCAACTCTGGCATCTGCGTGCAGCTCCCTACACAGTTGTTTGCATTCATGTACTAGGAAATGAAAAGACTTTTTTGTTCGACAGGGAACAGTGATTATAAAGCTGAAAGCATCAGGATTTGTAAATGTGGAATTAAGCCTTTATTGAATTGGCGATTATTTCTCAATAACAAATTGGGTATGTCTTTCTTTTGATGTGCTTATTACAGGTGACTCACCTTTCCAGACAAATCAGGGATTAATTAAAGAAAAACAGCCTGAAGTAACATCATTCCTGAACTAGAAATATGGAAGAAGCTGATGGAAACAGACCAAATACAGCATCTCCTGCAACACACAGCAGACTCTACAGTGACCCACATCACCCACCCTTACAGGATTATGGTCCAAAACCTGGATTAAGTTAGAACATGGCAAGTGAATAAACCAAAGATCATGTTAATACCACATCAACTGACTTTCTCATAGCTTCTCATACATACAGAACAAGTGGTCTTGTTGGATAGTACATGCACTTACTGCATAACAAAAACCACCATGACTAGCACTGGCTTTTGTGGGTAGAGATACCCCAGACCATGGCTAATTACATAAGCTAACAAACCACAACATGAATATAAATTAATTCTCAAACTGGATTGACATTTAAGCCTTCAAGCATACAGATATTTTTGTGTAAGTACACTAATATTTCCATTTACTTCAGCGGGACAACTCATAGGCTTTATATTAAGCCCTCTCTGAACTGTTTGCATGCTTTAGTCACACCAAGTATCATTTTACTGCTAAGATACCCTTGAGTGGCTCATGAATTCAGCATCCCCTAGGTTCCACTGCTGCCATAACTATCACCAACCTTGCATGACATACAGTAATTATAGGCTGCTATCAGACTAGTAACATCCTCAACAACTAGAGCTGGGCTCTTGAATGTCCATGTACCAACCAGACAAACACAGAGCTTCTCTAAAAAGAGATTAACTGAAAGAAACCTGCTCTCATTTACCTCTCTTGGTTGGGCTGTGTGAATTTGGCTGCTAAGATGATATGACAAGTCACAGCCCTCCAGCAGCACGGCCTCTTGCAGGGCTCCTGTTTGCTCTGCCACCAACATCCATACAGCTCTGCAGATGGTTTATGCTGGATCCTGATCTACACACATTTCTGAGTCAGATTTCCAGTTCTGGTCAGCCAAAAATACTCATTTTGAAACATCTTCCCTCCAACTGAAGTACACAGTACAATTCAGAATGGTTATTTTTTTCTTAGTAAAGGGGGAAATATTTTTATGTCTTAAATAAAAGGAAAAAGAAGTGACTTTCCTCAAAAATCATTGACTAGAGACTAATTCTGACAAAATTTGTTTTACAAGTAAACTACTAGACGAAATCTTAGAAATCAGCTTTCTGAAGACAAGGCAACAGGCCTGTGTAATTCTCATTCAACCAGAAACAACATATTTCATTCAAAGTCTCAAACAGGAACACAGCCAGGTTTCACTAATTGCTGTGCCAATAAGCTCTCTAATAGGGTACATTTCTTACTGAGACTATTCATTTTTCCCTTTTCTTTTATCAACAAGGATTCCAAGATTTAATGGGAAACTGCCCAGCTGCTGAAATGTAGAATATGGAGATAACATGTCTGATTTTGTTCTCACAACCAAGACAACCCTAGTGATTTCAAGGTGGTCAGGTCCCTTATGATCCTATTCTCTACCTTCACAACCATACCCTGGGAGGAGAGAGGAGCTCAGCTTTGGAAACCCAAATGAAGGGAAGGAAACTCCAGTGAAAACAAACTCAAGGGATTTTTTTCCTGCTTCACAAACAAGGTGAGAAAAACACACAGCTGACTCTCCACGTGAGCCTGGGTCCAGCAAGATAAAGGCAGATTTCTCCACCATGAGACTGACCCCATTCAGTTGGCAAAGGGACAATTGGGAAACATCTCCCTGGCAAGGAGTAAGGAGGAGGAGAGCAGGAGATCATTTTTCTCACATATAAGAACAGCCTGAAGGTGCACAATTAACTCAGCCAGCTGTACTCAACAGTATGTGCAGTGACCCACCCACCTTCTCACATGGGATGTAGGCATAGGCAGGACAGCCAGGCTTGTCCCAAAACACAGGAAAGTCCTCAGTGGGGGTTGGCTCCAGATTTCCAGCCCATCCCTGCTGCTGGGAAAGAGGAGGTCTCCCTGAAGCAACTGCACTGGTTGCCTACAAAAAAAACAAAAGACAAAGCAAACTGACCCAGAAAACATCAGATAAATTTCTAGAGACAATACAACAAAGCATCAGAAGATAAGAATAAAGAAGTAGGTCTCTCCTTCCAGTTAACCTCAAGGCACTAGGAAGACAGTGATGGATCACTTAAAGAGGTTAGAAACATACTTTTGGGGTCTATCAGGTTTATGGGCTTAGCAGGAGAAAGAAGGAGGATTAGCAAGGGCTATCACAGTTGACTCACTCATCTTGGGTACACTGCCACAGTTCCACACCAACAACACCACCTTGTCCCACACACCAGCTGCAGACCTTCTCCTTATCTTCTCCTGCCAGGTGATTCACATTAGGGTGGGGTTGGGAGGAATAGATCCTGTCATATGACCTACAAGCCCAAATTAGGAAAAGCCCTGTTAAATCATCCTAGTGCAAGACAGGAGCAACACCCCAGCCGGGGGTCCTGTTGTGGGCAGAATAATATCGTGAACAGGAGATTTTGCCCCAGTGGCTGCCATGTAGTGATTCACATCTCACTACCAGTCACTTGAGCATTTAGGCCTTTTGCTGGGAAAATTTTACATTCCTGAAGTATTTGCCTTCCCTTGTGAACAGGGGGACAGCGCCAGAGCTGGTCCTGAGTCCACACAAACTGCAGCAAGAGCATCCCCCACCTCCAGCCTACGGGGAATACTTGATCCTATTCCCAAAAAGGCATTCTTAATCTCTGGCACCTGGCTACTTGGACCATCAGTCACATTTTTAAACACAAGCAGACCTCTGTGTTTAATTTGGATGAGGTAGGCTTTTATATACAGCATCAATTTGTGACCACATGCTACAGAGTAGCTATGTTTCTATTTATACAATTATTGTGTCAAGGGTAGTAACAAAAGATGAAGTGATAAAAATAAGTGTAAGCAGGATGTATGCAACAAGGGTTGGGTTTTATATGGAAGACAAGACTGGGGAAAACTAAGAACAACAGAGCTTCAAAGTTTTATTTCATGTTAATCAGTCAACAGATATCTCAAACTGTAGCCTGAGGATTTGTGAACTTATGTTTTTTATTTCGTACTTATTAGTCTGATTTGTAAATCAGTAGTGTTATTTCTAAACTTACTTTATCATGTATAAATCCATTTCTTGACTTAAAACAACAGTTGAATATTTTTGTCTTACAATGATCTCTAAAGTTGTGGGGTTAGGGTTTACTGGCTGTTTTATACACCTGTAGCAAAATACAGTTTAAAGACCAAGCTGTAAAGAAATGCAGATGTAAAAAGATAAAAAATAATCCTAGCACGTAAGGCAATAGGAAAGCAATGTTTTTCTCACCAGGAAATAATTTTACAAATGGAACCCATATTTCTGTAAATAAACATCTGCCTTCTCATTAGCTTCACATCAACCTATGCTGAAATATACATCAGAGAAGTCTGTCAAAGCAGTCACAAAGGAAAAACAAGAGCAGAGTTTAAAAGCAAAGCCTTCAAAAGTTGTTATGCTTTTCAAGCCTGAGCAGTAAATAAGACAGGAGAATGACAGGAGAGTTGGCAACAGAATCTCATGACTGAATTTTTTTCTTTTTTTTTCTTAAAACATAAAACTTATGTTTGGTCAACTGTCCACAAGTGGTTTGCAGAAAAAGAAGATAGACATAAGATCCTGACATACTGTAAAATCACAGGCCTAAAAAATGCAGTCTAGAGTCCCAAACCAACTGTCAGCCAGCAAACAAGCCCAGCAGACGTGGTTGGTGGACCGCAGAGCACCTCTTTTCTGCTTCTTGAGAAGCAAGGGATGAATCTAGCTACTAAAAGAGGACAGGATCAATACCAAAGAGAACATAATTAGGAAAAAAAAAATAGTGTACTTAGAAATACAGAACAATCTGTCATTACTGAGCAAGCCCTTGCATTGCATTGCTGAGTCACCCACGGGTTTGCACAGCAGCAGGTGACATTTCTAAGGGCTGTGCCTTGCTTGATGAGGCTCTGGAAAGCTAAGACAGGGCTCTCAAGGCATGGAGAGGGGCTTGTCCCTCGATCTGAACTGGAATTGAGGGAATGCTATTTTCCGACGGAGTGGATGTCCATGCCCCATAATGTCCACATCTCTCCCAGGCAACTCCTCTGCCTCCAGTGGAGTTGCCTCCTATCTAATATCCTAATTCCCACCCCATACCAAGCAGTGGATGTTGTCTTGGGATTTCTGAAGCCAGATTAGATACAGCACTGGAATTTACAATAGAGGGAAATACTGCCCATTAAAAATCAAAAGCGATGATAAGGGGGATGCTCTGTTCTACTTTCCAGGAAAAAAAGTCATTTAGTTATCTGCCCCCACAGCACCCCAAGCATTTCTCTCTCGATGGAAAAGTAGCCAGCCAGAATAAGCACAGAATGCTTCAGTCTGATCCAAAGAAGTGACTGAGCATGAAATGTGTAGGACTGATCTGATGCTCTGTGACACATATTGTGGCTTTGCTGGGAGAGACCAGAGTGCTTGGCCCTTTGCAGGACTGAAGTGTCTGCCCTGGATTAAAAACAAAAAAAAAAAAGCACAGCAAGCTTCCTTCTTTAACCTCAGGTAATCAGAAATTGTATTACTTTAAAATGGTATTTCATATATCTCTTCTAAAAAACCACGCTATCATTTTCTTTAGAAGTTTTAGTATGCAGTCCACAAAGAAAAAATTCATATTCCATTTGAAGAAGTATTTTGTATAACCACTTCCCCTGGCTTCCAGTCTCAGAAGAAACTATAAGCAAACACCGGAACACTATTTAAAGCGAAATGGCTTTCACAGAAATCTTAGTGTCTCACAGTAAGACTAAGCAAACAGGGGTATCCCTGGCCAGCACAGCTGCTGCACTGCCTATGCTAAAGCCCAAGGGCATTTCATAGCCTAAGTAGCAACTCCAACTTGTTTACTATTATTATGAATAGCATTTTTAAAAGCACTTAGTACTGATTTAAATCTGCTACTACAGCAGAGCTACCATCCACTCTTGCAGTCTGATGATGCTAACCTGGATGGTGAGGCACGTGTCATCTCCATATGGCTGAAGTGAGAAGTATGCAACATACTCCACCCCTGCAGTGACCAAGTATAGTATTTCAGAAACGTGAAGTTGCTCTTTCTTCCTTTGAAACCTGCCAAACATCTGGCCTAATGTATTGAAGAATTTTGAAATAGAGACAAATCAGAAAGATGGAAGCTCTAGGATTTGCACTTCTGAGCCATCCATCAGTTCAGACGTAGGTTTTCCTATTTCAGGCATGCTATCCTCCTTAAAATTAAGATTTGATACTTAGTTGGCTGTGTTTTTTCTTCATCCTTATCAATAATTCCCTCCCGTATTTTTCCTTTCATTTTCCTGGTGTTGTTAAAATGCATCATTTTCCAGCATGTCATTGTACCCTCCATTTTAAAAAACCTAACCAGAACAAACTGATTGAGTAGATCTCACTTTAAAAAAATACAAATGCGTTTTTTTAGACTGGTCCAATTCCCTGCTTTGCATCTCACCCAGCAATTTCTAACCAGCTTTCCTCATGTAGTCCTGCCTGTTGTGCCAGGTGTTTGAGAAGGAGAACCCAGGGCAGGAGGAGCCGTTCCAACTAAGGTGCAAGACAACAGACGAGAGCTCAGAACAGCCAGGTGCATGTTCCTTCAAGGCTGCAAAACAGCTAAATCCACACCCATGGTGTAGCAGCTCACAGGCTTCTAGTTGTCCTCATAGTGGCACCTTTGCTGGATCGGACCCAGAGTACTCAGCACTTTGCAGTGCTGATTTTCCTTCCAATGCTGGAGACTTTGGATACACTCCAAGGACAACTGGCTGTGAGTTTCCCAAAGAGATAAAACATTACTGTCTTATGGTCATTCACAAGATTTAGTCCAAGGACTGCACCAAAGTTGGCAATGACCCAAGGCTTGATAGAAACTTGTTCTTGGATCACATTTACTTCTGAAGACTGATAACTTCAACATCTTTCTTTTGACAAATCAGTCTCTCTTTTGCTGTCATAAGAAACTAAGAGTGTAGCTCTGAGAATTAGTTTGGAGAGGTGTTTGTCCACTGCCCATATATTAAGGCAGTGGCCAAGTTTAGATGGTCCACAGGAAGGGAGAAGCAATCTTGCAAAACAACATGCCTCCACTAGAAACTTCATTTGTGCCTGAAAGCCTTGCTTCAAATATATACATGAACACTTTGAAGAGAAGTTGGGTTTTTTCCTTGCAACTTGCAGAGTTTGGGGTGTTTACTTCTCCTTAGCAGTAGTAATAGGTTCCATGAGCAAAGCACACACTGTGGGAAGAAACATCTTCTGGAAAGCTGAATTTCAGTTTCACCAATGTTCTCTCAAACTGCGTGTCTAGAAATCCTTGAATTCAACCTTTGTGAATCAACAATCATTTTGACCACCTTAAACTGACACCCATAAGGGGGCAAACCCAGAAGAGTTCACTTAAAGTTAATTCCTGCTCAGGAACTGCTGCCAGATTTCCCAAGCAGCCTCGAGGAGAAGCAGAGGGTAGAGCTTCAGTGCAAGCACAAGACATTATGGGCTATTAGAAGTTACTTAGGAACTTCTGGCTGATGCTTTGCCCACCATTAACTACCATTGTACTGTATTTTTGCACATATTTAGGCTAAACACTTCAAAAAAAATACCGAACAATTACAGACACTGTGCTGCTTGTTAACAGTGTTAATAAACAATGCGTTAAGATTATTTGCAAAGAAAGAGAAGCCTCTGTGCAGGTAGACACCATCACTAATCTGGGGCACGACAGCTGAACGGCACATTCCCTCCCACACTGCTCATGAAAAAACAGAGTAATAACTTCTACAAAGTTTAATACATCCCCATGCTGATGGAAAACTAGTTCTAGATAATGGTCTGAAGAAGTCCTGGGAACACATGAATCATAATACAATGACGAACAAACATATGCTAATATTGCCTTAATAAGACCAAAGTTGCCAGGTTATTAACAATCAAAAATAATTGTAATGATGGGAAACCTTGGGGAATGTCCCCAGAAGAATCCAGGAGAAAGAGATCTCATGGTTTTGTAATCCACTCCTGCTCTATTTCCGGCTTGTACCTTGAAAACCAGCTCTATTTTCAACAGAGCTGAGTAATAAATTCCATGTGTCACCATCATATTTTTACCTCTACTTGGCAGAAGCAGAAAGGCTTTTGCAACAGAAAGAGTTCCTTCTCATTTTTACAGCCAAAGTTTCTTTTTATGAGACTATTTCATGCCTTTTTACTATTCGGGTAACCCTCTGGCAACTACTCCCTATCTGTCCCTTGCTACACACCCACACATCCCTTTTCTATTCCTCTTTCATGAGTCCTGCTACTTCATTTTTAACTAGTCATCTGAAATAATCACACTCTCCTTTCAATACTACATGGTTTAGCCTATTTTAAAAGCATGTTTACTTTCTTTGATTGCCACTTCTCATATTCTTTAAATTATCGTGCAATGTTTTCTATGAGCACTAAAGTCACTTTACAGTTTCAAAGGCAGAAATACAACTAAGCTCTGCAGGTCCCTGTTTTGTGAGCAGGTGCCCAGCTTTGTACCTCATTGCTCACAAAGGCTGAAATTCCACTTTGGGATGCACCGTTCAAGAGGAAGAGCAAACGTTGACACCACAGATGGTCAGGAGGGAATGAATTGTTGTGCATACAAAAAAAAACCCCATAAACACAGCTCACCCATGAAAAAATACAGAGTTCAAACACAAATTGACAAAGCAATTTGTGTTGATGCAGTATGGTGGGATCAATCTGTTGCAGAGGGAGAGAGGACCAAAGCTTTCAGAGTACCAGGGTGGTCCGACCTAGGAGGAAAATGAACTGGCCACCCCAAAATCATTATTAGTACAAATTTCCCGGACTACCACTAAGGGCTAAATTTATTACTGTCAGCAGAGGCTAACATGCACAATAACCAGCTGTTGGGAGCCACTTGATGTGCAGTGTGACAAATTACCATGGGAATCCAGGAAGACACAGAAGCAAGGCCAGCTGTGCTCCTTAATCATCTCTGCTGAATATTTCAATAATGTAAGCAGACTTGAGAGTAGGAACAGAAACCAGCAAACCACTGAGCTTTCCCATCTTAGTCCTAAGCAAGGAATAAACATTTTTCTCTCACCCAGAAGGCTGGGAGCAGGATGTTTGAGAGACCTGGTGGCAACCAAGATCCATTAAGTTGCATTTGGAAGGAACTGGCCCCAGGGCAGTTCTGTGCCCATCAGAGCATTGCACAGATCCTTCAGATGAAGCTGATGATTCCCCACCAGATTGTTTTATCAGTCCAGGCAGACTTAAGCCCAGATTTACAGACCTACAACAACAGGGGATCTTGCAGCTTTTTCATGATAAAACACCTCAGTGCACCTGGAAACATGGCTGTAAATGTTCAATATGTTGAAAGCTATTCCTGGCAAGTAGGCAATTGAAGAATTAAGTAGTGAAACCTCTAATACCAGTCATGGTCACCAATACATTTTTATTGGGGCATTAGGTGTTTGCTTTACATTTGCTGATCATTTTATAGATTATGTGGCAAAGCTGCTGAACCGAAGTGATATTACAGTAGGTAACCACAGGGAGGTCTGGGTCAAAAAGGGGGATACTTTCATATAAAAAGGTTCAAATATTACTCTGGAGTTGTGGAAGCTCCAAGCCTCAACCAAGTCACAATGACAGACCCAACCTTCTCATGAAATAATACTAATCAGAAAGAGCAAAACTAGAAGAAATACAATAACTGGAAGAGTGATATAAAAATGCAGGGAATATTATCAGCCAGCTGCCTTGTAACTGGCATCACATACCCGCCCAGAGGGAAGGAAAGGAAAGAATGATCTCCAAATTCTACAGCCTTTGAGAGGCAGAAAGGCAAATGACTACATTGTCAGGTGATCTACCCCCTTGTGTGCATGTCTGTTGCTTGAGGAAATTCTATATTATGCCCTGATTAGATACAAGAGGATTTTGCCTGGAAGTGAAAGGTATGGAAGGATTTTGACACATGGATATTGTAAAATGTTAGTGGTATTAAGAATGTTATTTGTTGTCAGTTTAGACTACTCAGCTTCTTTATATAACTAAACAAATTACTCCATTATTCATATTTTTTACAGCTAGATAAATATTTTAATCCGTGTTTACTGCCAGTAGCTTTAACTAACTGGTTTCTATAATCCTTTTATAAACCTTACTTGTAATGCATTATATCTGATATAAATTCTGAGCTTTTCCTCTGGTTCAGTAATTTCGATTCCAGCTGCCTGCAATGTTCTACAAACCAGATCAGTCCTATTAGTGATCTTTAGAAGCCCCTCTCTGGGTGACATCATGTCCAAGTCTGCAACAAGGATTTAAGTCAGAAATATGTTCAAGAAGAGGCAAGAAGCAGTCTGCAGAGACACCTCTGACTACACATGGACTGAACACACACAGGTCTTGGAAAGATGTTTTTGCCAGCTGCAAGGGCATGAAAGAGTATAAGTGCTGGCAGTTTCCCAAAGGACTTTATACAGGTTGGTTTTTTTTAATGGAATTTGAATTACTTTAAAAGAAAAAAAAAATGCAAATACATATGTATTATTTAAGCAAGTATCTTCCTGTGTCTTTGAGTAGGTATGTCTACAGTATCAGTTAGGGATGACAGCAACAGATGACACCCAGGGTTATAATTACAGTTCCACAGCCTAGGACAGTAAGAACAAGGCTGTACCCCTAACTCATTACAGCCCAGGCAATAGAAGAGTTGCAGTGGTTTTCACAGTATGCTCAAATCACACTAAACAACAAAGAGCTGCAACTTTGTGCAAGGAGGTAAATGCTCCAGAATTGCTGTAATGAGTTCCCTTTGTCCCCAAATTGGTGCAACAGCTCTTTAACATGCGTGTTAAGGCATACACAGCTGATTAAAAAAAAATAATAATTAAAAAAAAAAAAATCAAGAGATTCTTAAACAAGCACAAAGCACTTGAAAGTACCTGAAACCTCAGAGCTCCAAACAGTATTGTGTCCTCAGGTCCAAAGGCCATTGTTCTTGGGAGCAGTGACTTTCCTTAAAAGCCTCCGCATACACTCATCTGGGGTCCTGTATTTCTAGGGGACTGTTTGTGCCTTTCCCACAGATAAGCTAAGCTGGCCTTCTCTCACAATGTTATCTTCACTCCTGACACCTTTTCCACTCTCAAGCCCATGTTTCTGTAGGTATCTAAGACCATGAAGACCCTGGATAAAAGTGGAAGCCCTTGGGTTCTTTATAAGCCACCCAGGACATCACACATGACTCATGCAAGATGATCAGCAGCTCCTTTAGCATTTAGTTTCATTGGCTTCAGCACAACCTTCTGTGGCTGAAAAGGGCTGCAAACTGACGATGACAACTCATCTTGATTGCAAAGCCACTCTATACTCAGCACAGCATCAGTCTCTCAATCAAACTTCTGTTCATCTTAGCTATAAGAAACACTACTTGCAAATCATTGATGTGAGAAATCCACTGCAGGCTCAGGTCATAAATTCACAGTGTCGCAGCTCTCTCATGGACTAGCAAAGAATGTCTCAAGCATCTGCTGCTTTTATCTATATAACAAGAAAAAGTGCACAAACTTTTCTTGCAGGTCTTATTTGAGCCATTATGACACCTGGCTGCTGCTGTTCATGAACACAGAACTATAAAGCATTTTGAAGTGAAGTAGCTGAGCATAGGTAGTATGTTGATTATCTAATTTCTTATCTGGAGTAAATTTAGACTGATATCTTCTAGGTTGTTAAAGTAAGAGAAATCCAACTCTACAAGTGGCTCTTTGGAGCCAGCAGTATTCCCTGTGATACCAGTGAGGACATTTGCTCCCTAATGCTCCAGCCAGGTGGCTCAAAGGACACTGGTGCTACTGCAAGTGTCCCTCTGGCACTCGTAGTTTGTGGATTAGAGAACAGGTGAATACAAAATGAAAACAAACAAAACAAAAAAACCCAAAAACAACAACAACAAAACAAACAAAAACAAAAAAATACAAAAACAAACAAACAAACAAAAACACGCTACACACAACTGTAAAATTAACACTGAACTAACAAGCCATTGGCAACATCTCTCAAGAGCAGAATATGAATCTTTACCATAACTGTCTCTAAAGATGAAATATTTCAGTTACACAAGAAACAAGAAAATAAGAGAATTTTCTGTCGCACTTGGATGCTTCACTTACCACGGTGATGAATCAAAATAATTGCCTGGTCTAACATTTTGTATGACGCTAAATACAGTGCTGGATCTATTGATCCTTTACATAAACTGCTCTTTGAACCTCAAGCAAGTGCCTTCTTGCACCTACTTACTTCTTGGATTTTATGTTGAAGGAAGGAAACACATTTAAATGTCCTATTCTGCCAGGAGGGCTGCTTCTCTGTGGACATTTACTTTTCACTATTGTCATGACAAGTGTTAGGTTGGGTTTCTCTCATCATCTCAGTTGCTGGTGGTGGCCTGGAGAACTTTTCAACACACAGGAAAAATTTCCATGAGGTTGGATGGAAAGGCCGCTTAATTATTTAATGCCTCCAGCTACAGAAAGTCTTTAGAGGGTTAGTAACAGCCTGCTGGCAACCCAGCACTGAATCCTCTCAGCACATTTTCTACAGGAAAAACCCTGAGCTCCTATAGGACCTTTTCTGTCCAGTTTCAATCAAGACCTGACATGCTTCTGTCGGTAGACAGGCAACACTCCAGTCAAGCATCCCAAGTTCTGACATGATCTGGGTCCTCATCCCAAGCTCCAGCGAGCGCTGCGGTGCAATGCTCCTGGTTGCACACCTTCTGCAACATTTTAAATGTTGGAATAGAGAGGGTTGCTTCTGAGTGTGGATTTTTGATGTGTCAGGACCTCATCAAAAGGATGAGATGAAAGTAAAACACACTCTGAAAGCTTTGATTTTCCAGGTGAAATTTCCATAGCAATCACAGAGAGAGAGAAAGTGCTATATTTGAAAACCTGATTTTGGGATAATTAAAAGCATTGTCAGATAAACAAAGGGAGAAGTAGGCAAATTTATGCAAATACTATTTCAAAATTCACTGGCCAGAACCAGAGAAGACTAGCATGTCTGTAAACACTGCAAAAGAGGAGGATATTGATTTCATTTACTGGGAATGACATTGTGCAGTTGTACAGACTTCACTCTGAATATCTTAGAAAAGACTTACAATCCAGCTAGATTATGTTCATGCTTTAATTTTTATCCAGCTCTGAATTTAAAATATCTTTCTCTCAGAAAGAAAATGAAAAGATTTCAGGCGCACGGTTTGATTCACAGAACTAATGAGATAAAACTCCTGAATGGAGGTAAAACAAAACAAAACAAACAAAAAAACCCACACATTAAATCAATAGGAAACCCTTTGAAGGGTTTGATATCAAGATTTGACCCACATGCGAACTTCACAGGTTGGAGACGTTTCAGCCAGAGGTGCTGACTTTCTCTAAATCTTGGGTCCAGCTGGGCCAGAAGGGTGCAGATTACAGAGAAGTGAAGAGCGTCATCCAGACAAAGCAAGAACACAGGGTTTTCTTGCAAATCGCTTCAGGAGTCAAAGGGACATCTTGCTGCTATGTTAGGGGTTGATTCGGACACTAGATCTTTCCCAAAATCTCATCATCTTCTTCTTAGACATCCTCTGCCACCTCTGGTGCTGCTGCTTCTGCTCATCCCCTACCTGCAAATACATCTTTGCTCACCTCGAGTCAGCCACACGCACGTGCAGCAACATCACGAGAGGTTCGTGAATCATCTGCAGCTTCCGGCGACACTGATGACATCTGCATCCTGCTGAGCCATCGGTTACAGATGGGACGAGTCACCTGGCCTCTGCTGCCACAGCTGTTTCAGAAAAACAGTGACGCCATTTAATGTCACAGACTGATACGGGGGGAAGAAAATATATACATATGTTTGAAGCCCAGGCACAAGGGAGAGGGTGTGAGATGATGTTGCTGGAAAGAAAAAATCATTCAGCATGAAGGATTCTCAACAATATCCATTCTGACCCTTGCAGAGCAAACCCCCCTCCCGCCACCACACTCCTTTCCAATTACAACAGTGTAACATCAATTTCTGGGCATTACTCCATGGGATGAGAAAGCTGTGAAAGACTGTGCATCATACAAGAAAAACATGAGTTTTTTTAAACACGATGTGCTAATCACATCCGTCCATTGTACTCTCAACTCTCTAGCGAGGTGGCAGAAGGGCTGGTGGATGCTTAGCTCTGGGGTCCTTTCTAAACTCTCCAGCACAGACCCATCCTCAGCCCTTCAGGGAGTGGGAATCCACCCAGAAACTCCTCCAGCAACAGTTTTCAATAATCTTAATGAGCAGGTGACCCCAGCAGCCTGTCTGCACGAGGATCACAGAAGCTGCAGACAACTCTTCTATGACATTGGTGTGCCTTGGGACCTCCTGTCCTCCCAACACTGCAGTGGGCAATGGGAAAGAGCGTCAGAGTGATAAAACACAGCACCCTGGTGCTCCAGAGGCAGCAGGTTCATTGGGCCCTGCAAGAAATAATAACAAAAGTTCATTCTTTGCAATAACACAACAGAAAGCTAGGAGACTTTGATATAAGTAACAGAGCCCCTAAGTTAATGGAGATTAACAGCAAAGAGGTTTATTAAGCGTGAATCATTTCCTACTTATTGTCCACAAATGCATTAAAGTGTGCTTTTCTTTTTGGTAAGCCAAATGTGTAATTGGCATTATTAGTTTCCTCCTCCTCCTCTCTCCCTCTTCTTTAGTTTTTAATTAGAGCATAGAGGGGGGAAATGCATATTTGATATGAAGAACTGGGGAGGAAGAATAATAATTCTGACTGTTTCATTTATTCCTACACAAGATGAACCAGATTTCTGTAAGAGCTCAGCCCCCACAGTCGGCACTGGATCTGAGCTGAGGCCAGAACTCGCTGTGCTCTGCAGGGCTGAAGCACTTGAAGATCTGGGTGCAGGACTGCCATGGTTTGAGCCCAGTGCTGGAGCCAGACCTTTTCAAACCACTGGCGCTGCTTGGAAGTTGCATTTCTGGAAAATTTCCCACCAGCAAAGTGCTGCTTTAGGTTGAATATCTCTTTCTTTGCAACCTTCACGTGCTGAAGAGATCCATCCTCCAACCCCATGTACTTGTCACCTTCAGACACTCTGATATGGATGGAGCTGTTTGCTCATCTTATTTGCTCTCTCCTGAATCTTCCTTTTTCCCCTTCCTCTCAGTGTTCTTTCAAGGCTGTGTCTCCCCAACCAGCCTCTCATTCCCTTGCCCAACATGTGTGCAACCAGCCTTGCTCTTGACAGGGCATGTACCCACTCCAGGCGCCTGTCCCAAACTGAACTGTATTCACTAATGCATATCACAAAGTTACATGCACAGTCCTTGTGCCAGGGGCTTTCTCTGCCTCCTTTTCCTTCCACCTCTAGTTTGGGAAAAAATTAAGATTAGAGCTGAGAAAGCTGCAGTGACCTTTTAAAACCTGTTTAGTTCTTCTCATCCAACAAATGTTTCAGGAGTGGTTTTGTGCAGAATGCACTTAAGTGTAATTATTATTCCTGAAGCAGCAGAAATATATTTCAGGTGTTGAATAGTGTTTGCAAAACACTGACACGTGTATCTATGGAAACTACAAGACACAAATGCCGTATCACTACGGTTCCATCAGTTAATTCCATATCATTTTATCAGCATATTTACTCCAGCAATTCAAATGTTTAATTCCAGGTTGGTTTCATTGATAAATATGATTTTATGACAAACACATTTTTCCAAAGCAGGTGTTACACTGACAATCACTTCCAACCCGGTCTCACAACCAGCAGGCTTTTCAAGAAGTGCATTTGCAGAATCAGTGAGGAACAAGCTGAGAACAGTTTTGGGCTGCTCTGATACTCACTATAACGCAGGAGGAGGTGGGGCTCATACTTCCAGAACTGTAAAGAAAATTATGAGTGCCAAGTACTAAACCATTCTATCTCCATTACTAGCACAGGCAAGACCATTCCCTCCGCCATCCCTGACAGCATCCAGAATAGCCCGCACAAGCCGGGTGTGCACTGGCATTTCAGAGCAAGGTGGTCAGTTGTGTTCAAGAATTACACTTGACTAATAAATTTGTCTCAGCTGTGGATTCAACATGCACACAGGCCACTAAGTCCTTTCAGGGCTTGTCTCTAATTACATGTAAGTGAATATAGACACGGATTAGAGAAACCCAGACCTCCAAGGAAGATGAGAACTTGTAGTTCCTTTGTAGTTTAAATCTCTCCCTATTTTGCAGAAGCCTGAACACCTTGTCAATCCTCTTAAATACAAGCTATAGAGTCTTCTGAGGCAACACACTTGTAGAAGGTAGTTTATCTCAAGCACATAATTCATTTTAAATGGTATTAATTCTTTCCCACAGAAAGTGCTGCAGCTGTTCCCATCTACCAATACCTGTGTGCACTATGTCTCGCTAGGAAAGAGAGGGATGTTATCCAGAGATGTGCTGCTTTTCAGCTGTGATTCAGATGCAGCCCTGCACTCTTTTCCTACCATTGCAAGGTCCACTGGGATAGCTAAAACTTTGCTGGCAGAACCCCAGGCCAACAGGTTTACACTAGGTTGATTTTAAAATCAGAGAACTCACAAAAGATCCCATTGAACTGTAGTGAAGAGGTAGCAAAGAGCTGAGGATTATAAAGAATGGGTTCAGTTACCTCAACCAGAAAAAAATGAAATCTTTTCCCTTGGTTACTCCTTTGTCACCTGCAGAAGTGCCACCTCCAGCCCGGAAGCAGCAGGGACAGCTCTTCCGTGTACAGACAGCGTCAAGCGGCCAGTCATGCCACAGGGGAGAAACTTTGTTGGTGTCTCTCTTCCCCATATGCAAGAGGGGAGGAAAAAGGTAGCTGTCACCAAAGACTCTGCAACTTGTTCACTTTCCTTGCTGTCAGAGTAATGGAGACAGACTTTAAAAAATAATAATAATAAAAAAGAATACAGCATGCACTATTCCCTGAAAACCAGTAACTTGCTTCCTCTATTATATGCAAGCTCCACATGACAGAAAAGCTTAACATCAGAGTTTTAGAAAAGACCTTTTCCTCAATACAGATGCAAGAAAACAGAGAGTCAGGATTTCTGCTAACTCCAACCAGACTTGGAAGAGTCCCCAAGCTGCAGACAGCTCTCAGGCAGTCCCCAAGGATGAGTTGGTTTTGCCTCTTTGGGACCAAGCCTGTGAAACCTGGCTTTTGCTTTCGCTGTCCTCAAACATAACAGGTTCTTGTATAAGCACAGGGTGAAATTTTGAGAGGACACTTCCAATACAGCCAAAACACTATGTGCAGAGCAGAAGCATGCTAAGAGATAAAAGTAAGGGCCTGGTAACATCTCCTTACCCAGCTTGGTGCTGCAGGAAAACAGGGGAGGGGATCAGTTAGTTGTGCCCTTCATTTCCAGTTATCACCTTACATCGAAGATCTGCTTTTGAAGGCAGTTTCCTGCTTTAAAAAGAAATAGCTGCCCAAATCCAAAATCTGTTACCTCCCCTAAAAACAACTGAAGATTGAGACTGATGGGCCTGTGGGAAGTTCACATGCTTCATAGCAATGACATTTCGGGATGCGACATGGCAAACACTGGGAGCACTTTGGTAAACAGAGCCGATCTGTTACACTGAGTCTGTGCAGCTAAGCCAGATGAAGGCTATGCTTCAGAAGATAGTATCTTCTACCATCCTTTGGATGTTTATTGTCCCGATCGAATTTAATTCATCCATTTGATTTGTAAATGAACAAAGCCTACAGAATTTGTAAATTACTAGAGTTCGGTCAGCAAAAGTCTCATTTGGTGTAGTAAAAGGCTTAAAAGTACACAAGTAAAACACAGTGCAATAGGGAGGACTACCAAAACCAAACACTACTGATGTGCAAAGTGCTTAGAAAGTTTGAAGTCACTGCAACTTTTGATAGACAAAAAGTCACTCCTCATATCTTTAAAGCCTAATGAGCATGAAGGCAACTTCAAAAATGCCAGAGCACGTACATGGTCTTGACGTATTATTCTTTGAAGATAGCGTTTGATGCTTTTCTAAACAGAATAATTTTTCCCAATAGTATTTGATGTTGATGTGCAAAACATAACCATGACATTAAAAGTAGAGTCTCAGCATTAAGAAGAATTCTCCCTACCTGTGACTTTCTGATATTCTGTAGGTGATTGAAGAAAACAGAAGAAATCAGATGACTCCCCCACCCCATCCTTCGGCCACAGACCCTCTTCTAAAACTTGATACCTAGACACATACATTCAACCTCTAGCCTACGTCCCCACACTTAAATATTGTTGTCCTTCACGGCTCTTGTTCCAGGACAGTCCACTCATAGCAGCACCACCATATAACGGAGAGATGTGAATTCAAGTCCCTGCTTTGCGTATTTTCTGTGTGATCTCAGACACATCCCATAGCTTCACTGGTTATACAGGCAGAGCTAAAACTGGCCTGAGTTCCAAAGAACAGTTATTATTGCATTTGTGAGCATTTGTTTTTGCCCAGTGTGGACTGTGGGGGCCTGCCAACGCATCTGCTGGCTGCATCCCATGGGGAAATGCTGCATATGGCACATTTTGATTCGAATACCTTAATGGCAAGTAATAGATTTCTTTTCCAGTCACAGGATGGATGTTTCAAGGCAATTTATTTTCACTTAGGGCTGCCAAGCTCCCTTTGGGAAAGCAGAGAATCACATCCAGGACACCTAATTCCCGAAGCATGGCATTAAGCACGGGGTAGAGGTTTCTCCAAAACAGAACTGCTGCAAAGCTCACAGATGTTCATCCAAGCATCCCCAGCACAGTTCCATTTTGCAGACAGGTGTCAGCCCATGAATCCCACCTAGCAAGCATCCCTCTCTCTTTCTGAGCCCCCAGCCCTCCCGGATGGGAAAACGCCACTCTCTGGGTTTGTCTCATATGCACCTGACTCCATGCCGACAAGTTCTTTCCCTTTCGTTAGCTCCTTCATCATCACCCCTCCGTGGTGGTCGCCTCCCCCTCCCACACCCCTCTCCGAATAGAAAGGGCACAGACTGCCCATTTTCTAGCCCAGGTCTGAGCACCAAGGTTCCAAATCCAGCCTCCTCTCCAGGGCTAGAGCTGCACATTCGCTGCCGAGCATCGCCACCTGCAGCCCGGCCCGGCAGCAGCTCCCGAGAGGGATGTGGCCATAAAACCTTCAGGAGCAGCAAGCTGGGGGACATGATGGATGGTCCCCCTCATTGCTTTGGCCTCTGTGGCATCACACTGGAGACAAAAGTGGTGATCTCACATCATATATGTGACGACTCAACTGCTGAAGAAGTTAACCCAGCCCCATGCTATTAGCACAGGAGGTTTAACATCTTCACCAGCGCTATAACTGATGATGTAAGCAGTGCTGTGTTTGTGTCCTTCAGCACCACAGTGGTACTGTAAGACCCGAACCCTGCAGAAACTGTATTAGAGTAGCTATTTCTATTGGCCAACTTATAACTAAGTCCTGGCTGTCTGCACAGGGTGAGATCTTTCCATGGATTTTTTGCAAAAGATAACCAGAGTGCTGTTCCAGGGTGCTAATCCTTCAGGAAACAGCAAAGTTATCTGGTACCACATGCTGACTACATTGCATACTAAGTGAAGATGAGGAGTAAAGACTCTGTTGGCTGCTTAACCTGATTTAGAGCTCCAGTTTTTATTTAATCACTCTGTTAAAAGGCAGAAGCTCTTAAGTACTCTGACAGATCTCCTCAAGTGAATCTTCCCTATGAACACCATCTCCTCCAGCCCTCCGGTGAGGTCAGCCCACTCCTGGAGGGGTGACACAGCCAAGCTCTCTGGCTTTATTAGAGCTAAGCCTCCTTCATGTGCAGCTTGAGCTGATCCGGTGCACTATGAACACAGCCACGTGTTCCCCAGCTCCTGTGTCAGTGGAAGAGGTGGCTGTGGGAGGTAAGGCTGCAACCACTATAACAGAAATGTTCATAACTAGCAGACAATTTTAGCACTAACATTAAAAAAAAAATATAATAATCTTTCTTCTCTCTGGAGTTTACATGACAAGAAAAATACGGCTGCATGTATTAAAACTCAAGACAAGTCCAAATGCAATCAGGTCTTGTTATCTTCTATTTGAATTACCTTTTGGTCCCCTTGAACTGGTTCAGAAATTGATTGGCTTGGTGATTTTTAATTGGCAGGAAAAGAGTAACAGGTTTCATTAAAAGCTTACAAGAAACCCACATTTGCTTTGTATTTAAACTTACGATGTCTTTATTTTAAAAATAACATTTCAAAAAACCACTTTTCCCTGAATAAAGTGTTTGGGTTATTTTTTGTTGTTGTTTCATTGTTTATTTTGTTTGTTTTGTTTTTCCTTTATGTCAATCACTGTTTTGTTATATCACTGGGATTTAAATCTAGTAGTTCATTTTTGTTTCAAGACAGTGGTCAAATATGTGGAGAAACACTTTCTTTACAGAAAGAGTTCTGCTGCCCATGGTCAGGGAGGTACAGCTGGCTCCTTCCTGGCTGTATGGCTGTACATGGAATAACACCACCACCCCCCGCAAGTGCAGGACAGCCCATTTCCTGGCCATGACCATCACCTGAGGACTTTCCCAAATCATAATTTTCTGGCAGAGAATGATTTAGACAGAAAAAATTTAACAAGCAGCATATGTGTATAAGTATACTGTTTGTAGACCTGCCTAATACCCTAAGGCATCATGTTATAAGCCAGTGACCTTGTGATGACAGCGAACTACACTGAACTGCCAAGACCCCCTCACAGGACCTAAGAAATGGTAGCTTGGATTTATTCTGTGCTAAGTAGGCTAAAAAAGCAAATTTACTACACACAGAGTGAACATCTTGTCTCAGTCACCACCATACACATGATACGGACATGCCTGTTGCAATTCAGCAGAGTCCTTTATGTGCTAATGTGCTAAAACATGATCCTAGGGGTGGAAGGATGGAGAACACCTGGAAAGCAAGGAGCAGAATTAAACCGTCAGGTTTTGCCAAAGAAAGGAGTCTCAAGGATCCCTACAAGATCTTCTGCTGTTTAATGCATTTTCTGATGGGATGAGAGAAGACAGCAATGGGCACAAGGCAGCAATGCTTGCAGATGATTCTGGTGTTCAGATTAGCCCAGATCTCTGCTGTGCTTGAGGCAGTTTGGTCCACTGGAGTAAAACCAGATTTCCAAAATTACAGCCAGTTCTCAGCCCATGAAGCTCCATTTCCGTGAACTGTGAGGAAGCCTGTACTGTCCCCCTTGGGCAAGAGGGAAAGCCACAGCAGGGCTGAGCATATGTGACATAAAAGCAGGGACCAGAGCTTCAAACGCTTAATACATATAAAGTCACAAGTGAGCTTTTTCAATACTGTTCCTTAAGAAAAAGAACTCTTGGGAGCAGGTTTCCTGTACCCTTTCTATATACATTCATACATTAAATATGACAAAACACAAAGCATATATGAGATGCCTGTGAAATATTTATGTGCACGTTTATTTTCTTGTAAATACTTTTTCCATTAAGATTCTGGCTTGATCCTTTGTATAAGATGCAGTTTTGCCTGCGAAGTGCAGCTACTGGAGAACAGCAAATATCATTTTTCTCTCAGTTAAGAGGATGACAATGATGCCAAATACATCAATGAAATTTCAGTCTATGTTAACATCACTGATGGAACAGGAAATTGAATTCCACTGGCTAATCCATTGTTAATGATTTCATTTCATAAATACACTTAGTCTTCATTATAACTTCTTGTTGTTGGAAATAGTTTAAGCTTTGGGAAAAATATTCTTGGAAGAATCTATTATCAGCATGGCACCTTCTAATATTTTGATTTATTGATTTTTTTCACAGGTAAGAGACCTCGAACCTGGACTTGGCTGGAAGAGATGGAATGAGTGCCATTGCCTCAACCTCCTGGTAGCTAACAAGGCAAGTTTTCATAGGTCTAAATCCCACCTATGGGAAGGGCCAAGTGCACTGCAATGTCACGGAACGGGAACCCTTGGTTGTCTTCATTAGTTATGAACAGCGTGAGTTTGGGCTGTACCACAAGCTCCTCATAGCAATGTGATTTTGGAGCAGAACCTTCATGCCAGGGACCTGCACCCACAGGATCCAGGCAACAATGTGATACCATAGCATAGATGCAGATAAACGTGCGTAATTAATCTTCTCTGGTATTTGTCCCTGTCTCTGACTTGAAGGTCTCTGTTCCTGTTCTTCATCTCAAGTGTTGTTCAGGCTGACAAGATTTGTTACAGCAATAAGTTCTGCACATGTGCTTAGAGCTATATTTGAGACATATGTTAAATAGGAGCAGATAAATAGGAGAGTGTCTGAGCAATGAGTCAGGACCTCACCGCACTTCCCACTAAACATCACATCACAATACAGGTCCTATTGCTCCCTACTGTACTTCTCTGTCTTAACAGTCTGTCAGACATTCACAGTAGTAAAGCACGACCTCCTCCAAGTCACGGAGCGAAGGTCCTTGCAAGGCCAATATCTCCCTGGAAGAGTCAGACACTTGTAACTTGCACCTGGTGCTTCCCTAGTCACCTGAAAAAGAGAAGAAACCAGGATGTGGGATCTAATCTATAAATTAAAGAAGTTAAGCAAATGAATAGATGTTATGGTGATGAGAGAACATATAAAATAGCCAGAAAAGACTTCAAGGTAAATTCAGCACCAGGTCAAAAATGGAATTGCCCAGGAGTATGGCTTATAAACAAGTATTAACCCCTAAAGCTTTACAGCTTTGCCCTGGTGAGGGCCTGCTGAGACCTTCTAGGGTTTGCACAGGTTCCAGCCAAGAATAAGGCTCTTTTCTGGAAGTGCTTGAAGAGAATAGAAAGTAATACGTAGTGCAGTATTTCCAAGCACAAAATAAAGTTTCATGTTTCCTACTAAGCTCCATAGGAGACTTTTCAGTATTATGCACTACTTGCATTTCAGAATGGTTCAAGTAAATACATCACAAATAGCAAAGGAAATGTTTTTCAATAACACAGGTGTCCACATAAATATATGCATGAATCCCGGCACAGATTTTTATTGTGCTAAGAATTGAAAAGTTGCCCTCTGGCATTTTTCTTTGCTGTTTGCTGTAAATCTCAGCTGAAAATGCAAACAGGCAAGGACATGAAACTCATCAGTAATCCTAAAGAAACACTGCAACAGAGATTACCAAAATCTGACTGAAGTATCCTTATGCAAATAATTAAACAGTAGCTGGACACCATGTAATCCTGGAGTACCATTCAAACTGGATATCCCGGGTAGAAACAAACCACACAAAGAGTTATCTAACTAAATGCACTATATTATTTAAGTTTAATCCACACTTGCTCCTGTTCCCTCATCACAACCACCCTCCTCTGCCTTAGCCTCTCTCTTCTTGTCCCTGTTGTCTTACTCAGCTCCTCCCTTCTTAGCCACTTTCAGCCTAACAGAGAGTGAGCTCCGTGATTCGCAGGCCATGTCCATGTGATATCTTAGAATACCAGGTTGAAAGGGACCACACAGATGAAACTGGTCCAACCTTTGTTCATTTTTGTCTTCTGCACTAGTTGTTCCCAGCATTAAAGGATATTTTGCTCTAGATAGATCTCTAATTTGCTTATTTCAACACTCCCTGTATTGTGTTTGCATCTAATAAACAGAATATGGTACCAGAGAGAGGGAAATGGATGCTATTTTAAAAACAACTTAATGGCTAAACTATTCATTTCATGATCCAGAAAGAAGCAGAGAACTAAGTTCTCCCAAAGAACATCAAATGCTCCAGTTATAAAACTTCATCTGTATTCCCCATGGAAACTTTGATCTGGTGGGAGCATCAGTGACAAAGAGACCACCAAATACACACAACTCTATATTCAGTCCAATTTCAGCCCTTTGGAACTGGGGAATCTTGGGTGCTAAATCATTCTGCCAGAAAGCCGCTCCTCTTCCATCAGATGAATGTCTTTACTTGGTCACATTTTTTTCTTCTTTGACAATTTGCTGTTCAGCATAACTTTTGTAATACTACCCATGGCCCAAGAGGGACTGCGTTTATTTGAGCAATAGTCATGGCTTTTTCTCCTTACAAGAATTTTACCCGTAGTGGAATAGAGTCTAGCAACCATTCAGAGGCATTTGCAAGCAAACTGATGCTCACTCTACCTGCACTTCAGGCTTGCAATGTGTTCCTCTGGGAGAGGAGTGTGAAAAAAAGGGCAAGCACTTACTCAACATTTCCCACATCTATCCTGAACTGTAATGGAGACATGGTGCAAACAGTATGGAAGAAGACAGGAATGAAAACCAAAATATTTTAAAACAAACACAATTTTTACTGCAAATCACAGATTTTGCTTCAAACGGCACTAAGATACCTGGTTCCTGGAGATCAGATCCATCAGATATGCATGTATTATAAAACAGCCTCGTTACCTGCATTTTGCTTTCTTATCTGTTTTACAGCTATTAACTTCTCTGACAGTGATATTTGCTCAGATTAATTTTCATTAAACAAAAAGCTAATGTACTCTCTCTCCTCCTCAGCTGGACAACCACAGCTCTCAGGTCACAACTACCTCTTTACTCTGCTGCAGGAAATTGTGCCATAATGAAGAAAAGTCTTCCTCTGCACATATACAGCAAAGGAAGCACTCAGGGAACTTTACCAAATCATAAAAACTTCCATTTCTAGGCTTAAAAAGCTTGTCTTCTACAAGGTTGCTATTCATTAAATAATTTGCTCTGCTTGCTCCACTCAGTAGGTGTTCTCTTCCTCCAAGCACTGCGTTTCTTTAAGATGGAAACACTAACACCCATACGTGTTGCCCACTTTTATAGTTTGTGTTGGAAGGGACCTTCAAAGCTCATTCAGTCCCACCCCTGCCATCCAGATCAGGCTGCTCAGAGCCTCATCCAGCCTGGCCTGGGATGTCTCTAGGGATGGGGCATCCACCACCTCTCTGGGCAACCTGGGCCGGTACTTTACCACCATCATTGTGAAAAATTTCTTCCTCCTGTCTAAGACCTACCTTACCCACCCTCCCAGGGCTCCTCAGGGAGCAGACTTGCCCCAGGCAAGTTTCCCATTGTCATCAAAGTCCTGACACCTCTCTGAGCTGACACCAGATTGAATCAAGCCACCAAGCTCCTGCAGCTAGTGGTACAGGCAAACAGACACCACTCCCGGCTACATATAACTCTTATCTCATATTGGCCTAAATGAGCTCGTTAACTTAATCACCAGCCTCTGCTAATCCAGCCCATTTTAATTTAAAAGTATTGGAAGTGATGACGAGTGGAGAGTGTGAGAGCTGTTATAATGAGATGGCTATGAGGGGCTGGAAGTGGATGAGTTAAGAAGGTCTAAGTGAAAAGCCTGGGCAAGTGGGCAAAGTGGTGAGATCTGCCTAGAGCACGATCACCACGAGGCAGCACTGTTGCTGGATAGTGCCCTTAGACTAGCACCAGCAAGAGCATCTTGTCTGATTAAAAAGTAAGGATTTAATTTTTAAATTTGTTTATTCTTTTTAGTAAGTAAACTTCTATCCCCACACAGGAGCATCTCTGGATGATGCAGGGAGTTTCTGTGTGGCCACCTCTCCTGGCACGCACAGTACCAGTAATGATGGCTCCTGTAATCCCAGCATGGGCAGGAGAGTGAACATGTCTGCAGAGAGTGCCCATGGGAAGGGAGCTCAAGGACAATATCAAGCAGCAAAGATCTGCACAAACAATTTAGCAGTAGTTCAAACATCTCATTAATTTAATTTATAGGGAAAAGCTGTCAGCCTTAGTTTTAGTTAAACACTGAACCACAGGTGAATCTTGTGCCTGTGAAAACCCCAAAGAGAAAAGCTCCACGTTTTCTCATTCAGCACCCTGTGGCCTTATTAACCCATGCCAGAGAGGTGGGCGAAAGCCACACAATAACTTCCTAGGAAGCCCAGGAGTTTTCTAGGCAGTACCACATCTGCAAGCTGTGTGTTTGTAGCAGAAACATAATAGCAGCTGTGTTTCCATGATGTCATACATTGTGAAAAAGCAAAGCAACCCCAGCTGAAGGATGGAAGCTGTACTCCCTGTGCTGGCTGGAGTACAGCACTTGTACTTTGCAGTTTCTCCTCCATGCCTGAGATCTGTCAAATTGTAATTGCAGGTGGGATAACAAAAGCTTTAACACCTACTTTAGTCCCCTGTTAAACTCCTGGCATCTGTATATAGTTCTGATGAGCTTGGAGAGAGCACTGCATTTTTACTTCTCTGCTTGTTAAATGAGAGACAAGGTGTTGCCCCACCAGAAATTTCCCAGGTTTGTGTTTGCCTGGGGCAAGGCTAACATGCACTTACTGGAAAGCTACCTGTCCCCAAGACTGGGTGCAATGGAGACACTTCTGCCTCCAACCAGCTCTTGTTCAAACTCCCAGCACTCTGGGTGTATCTCCCACTTGCAGATTTAGTTGCTTCAAGTCACCCACTGAAATAGTGTGTTGCCAAAGGTGAACTTGACCAGGAGGAACTGGCAATAAATACACTGTGAAAGCACTTCCCAGTGCAAAGTTCCTTTCCTCAGGCTGGACCAGCAGGCAAACACCCTCTAGGATCAAACTGGGAAGGATACTCCATGCTGTTGGCTGCCAGGGCAGACTGCTGGTGCCCAGGTGCTGCCAGTGCAGTGATTTCTGTGACTGTGTCCACTCCCTGACTCATATTGGGCAAAGCAGGTGGAACATGACCCCATCCGCAGACAGCCATCGTGGTGCAAGGTGTACATGCACCTCCAATGCGACAAAAATACCACTCCAGTATTTCAAGGAGGCCTTTTCTCTGGGTTTGTGCACGTCTCAACTTTGGAAGCAAGGAAAAAAATCCAATATATTTCTCAAAAGCACCATCTCCGGCAGTGGGGCAAGGTATACCCAGCCTGTCTTTCTCAAGCTTCTCCTCTGCCAGGGTCCTGCCAGCTCATACACTGAGTATTGAATGTAATACTCCCCCTACACGGGCACATAAAACCTCTTTCTGTATTACAGCTGTACATGTTTTTCATACCCTCCTTACTCAATACTTTGTTTTAAGTGCGCATCCTCCACAGTAATTTCATACGTTTCTATTCCTAGCTTCAGGAGAGGGAAGGGAGAATCTAATAATATTGATGAATAATCAAGCTGCTGCTAAGAAGTCTGCCTTTTCTTTTATTTAAAAAATATCTGCTAGAAAAAGTAAAAAGGATGTGCCACTGCAGACTGTAACAAATGAGGTAAGTGACAGATTAGGGGCCAAGTTCCCAAGCACATTGTCAGCATCAGGAAAAGAAAACATAGTGTTGTATCTTCAAAGAGCAAGGACAGTTTAGAAAACAGATCACAACAACTGACACCCTGAAAGGTGAACCCTATTGAAGAGCACATTTGGCTTTTACTTTCCTTTGAACAAACACCCACCTATTTCCTGGGGTTCTCTTACTTGTTGAGATCCACTTACCAAAGTATATTGGAATAAACAACACGGCCATGATGAGGCTTGCAATGATTTTTAGGCTGTTTGGCACGTGTCTTTTTCATGTGATTCATCCTTTGACTGAGCCTTCCCCTTGGAAAAAAGAGACCAATCCCTCCCCAAACTGCACAGCAATAAGCCAACTTACCCAGGGTAATCAGCACAATGAGTCTGCGAAGAATTGCTCTAAAGCAACAGGGGACCTGATAAAATGGCAATGGAAAGAAACAGCTGCTCGAAGGGATGTCATCAGAGTTCATGTAGAAAGGGGAAAAACAAAGCAATAAGGGAAAAATATTATTAAATTGTAACTGATAGCTTTCGGGTGAATGTACAGCTGTTCCTTTATTATCTCCAGGAGCAATATTCGGTGCTTAGACTACATCAGGGAGATAAAGGCAACAAAACAGATCACTGCAGTTTTGACAAAATACACTGATTGACCTGTAAGTGCAGGGAACAGGGTGATATGGAGAAGTGGGCCCCTGCGCCCCATTTGCCCACCCTAAGCCTCACAGCACATAATGCAGCAGTGCTGCGGTTCTTTCGCACCAGCTCTTTCCCTAAAGGTGTTATATCATGTTTGGGATGAGCAGCGTTTATGTCTTCTATCAGAGAGGCACAAGACAGCTGATACAAGAGCTGACAGACTGATTTCTTCTACAAGTGCATGCCAGGAGACATAATTAACAGGGAAAATGAAGAAACTGGAGGCTCAAAATAAAAAACAAACAAAAAATTGCTATATTTTTATTAAATAATCCTCCCAAGTCCTAAGTGAAGGGTAACTGCCCATCCACAAACCACCTCCTCAATAACTGGGACAGTTGCATACTAGCGTAGCCAGGAGTTTGCTGCACATGTGTTTAGCAGGTGGGTATTTATTGCCCTGGGCTAATGGGAGTTTATTTGGCCCTCACAGACCTTGTTACTGGGCCAGAAGTGCTGTTTTCACACTCTGTTTTCCAGCCATGGAAGAACCTTGATGCTGCCTTTCATTGCTTTCACATTAATTTTAAGTCCTGTTCACAAACCACCTCCTGGACAAGGAAGAGACAAGTTTTCCTTAGGTGGAGGAAACGTTAAGGGGGAAAAAATATTAAAACATGATGAACAGCAGCGTTAAAGTTTGGAAAAAGACTGGGAACAATCCAGGTGCACTAATAAAGCTGTGATTTGCTGAGGAAGAGCTGACAGAGCTCATGGAGCTGTGCAGCACCGCAGCCACCTCTGCTGAGACCCTGGAGCAGTGGCAGGGACCAGCTGGACACAGCTGTTTGGATCCCAGCTGCCTGCACAGGGAAGCATGAGAATTCCCAATGCGAATTATGTTATTAGACCTATTACTTTTTCACATCAAGGGGAAAGATTAAAAAAATTCTGTGGCATAAAGGAAAGAATAAGAGGACAATAAATAACACATAAAAACAAGAGGCAGACAGCTCTCATAGCCTTTTAAAATTATTCTTACATGGGTATAATATACCATAAATATCAAAGCTGCAGTGCAGCCCTTATATGAAAAATCATGGACTCATCAGAAAACACTTTCTGAGATCTGAATCATGGCCACTTAGCTATTCACTTTTGGGAGGGGGGGCAGGGTGGGTAGGAGTGAGAAAAATTAATAGCATCTCTCAGCAGAAAGTTATTTCTGGTCTTCCACTTTGCAAAGGGAACTGTCATTTCATTATTTTGGTGGGTGTAATGGCACATGCTGTACCGACCATATGCAACCAGAGAATTAAATGCTGGCTCAGATATGAAGACATAATGAGATATACACTTTTTTTTTTTTTTTTTAAATGAGAAAAATGATTGAAAATAAAACCCAGTACAGTGCAAAACACAGATGTCTCCATCGTTACAAAACTTTCTGGAAATACAGATTCTAAGTTGCCGTTGTTGCAATTGCTTAAGACTCCTTTAGCTGAAAATTGCTGATTTTAACTTTTTCCCACTAAAATGTTTGTACAAGATGCATGACACACATTCAGTATGCCAAGTCAATGCCAGTCATGAACTGGTGAAGCCAACCTGGGAGAACCTTCTTGTGACGCTGGAGACTTGTGCTGCAGATTGGCATGGGGTGCACCCCCATGGAGAAAGGGATCTGTGACCCTAAAGAGATTAGAGTTCTTATTGAGGGAGGGTTTATAGATGCAGAGATGCTCTCACCAAGTGCTTCCAATTGGTTACATGAATATAAATTCAATTATGGAGCCACATTAGACACAGCCCTGACTTCCATGCAGGAAACCTTCTGCTCTTGAATGTGTTCCCTGACTGATAAGGGGGGATGCAACAGGAGTCAGCAGGCAGGAGCTGTATTCCTGGCTTCCACCATGCCTCTGCCCTTCTCTGTTTCAGCATCCCCACCTGCAGACTGGGCACAGCTCCAGTGATCTGATATTACTGAGTGAAAACGTCTGAAGAAGCGGTAAGTGCTAGAAACAGTCTCTACCACTGATTTCAGTTAAGTTGATGGGCCACTTAGACCCTTTTCTAATGGGTATAGAGCTTCTTCATCCTCTCCTCTCTCCCTTCAAATGCTCTCTTGTCCTGTGCTGTCTTCCACCAGCTTCTCTTTAATCTGTGGGAAACTCCTGCCCACAGATCACCTCCATGGTTTCCACATTGCACAGCCACCAAGGTTGCCCCTGGACCTCACTTTGCATCCATTTACTGAAATGGGAAGATAGAAGCAGAGTGTAAGGGAACAAGAGCAAAGACAAGCAGGCACTTACCGCACTTAGTGGTGGGTGGGGGCTGCATGGCCGTGCCAACAGCACAAGCTCATAAAACCCAAGGGCAGGATGTGCTGTTCTCTCCGGTGCACACAGCACACAGGGAGATTGACCCGTTGTGTAACATGGAGCCAAGCAACGGCTGCTCCAGCCCAGGCGCACGTCACTGACAGCAGCTGGTACGAAGAGTTGTCTTCCAAATCCACTGCTCTATGAGCATCCGGAGACCAATGCCAGCTACAAAGACTCCCTTTCCCCATGAACACTTCGCTTCATTTGTCATTTTTCTCTCAAAACCATGTCATCTTACCTTCATTTTGGAGCAGGGTACTAAAAATACATATCCTGTCCCTTTCATTAGGGCAGAAAAGAAATACGATGGTGCTTATTGTGACTACAGAACTATGATTTTTTAGCTACTCATAAAATTTTACCCCTTCAAAGTGATCCCTGGAGGGGTGTTTATTAGAGGAGTCTGAACTCATCTCTGGCTGAAACTGGCTCTGTCTTGCTATCATGAGCCACATGTGGTTTCAAAGTGGCTCTGATAGCAGCCTCCAGAACAATGTAATCCATAAGTTTACATTAAATATTTATATGACACTACTTTGTGCTCTTTTTGGTTTGACTGGTCTTTGAAATTCATCAACATGTATTAGCAAAGTTCATTACTTAACATTGTTGGTACCATTTAGTGCGACTGCTCTGCTGAGCAAATAAGTCTGCCTGCACAGGCCACATTACAGGGGCAAAATGCAAAACCCTACCTTGGCTTATGCCGTTCTCAAAGAGAATGGGCAGGAAAAGTAGACTTTGGAGCCATGGTCAAATCAGCACACTAATTCCAGGCAAGAGCACAGTTTTTCAGAAATTTAACGTGGAGAAGGGCAAATGCAGTTTCCAAGGAGGAGAAAGACTGTTCTGGCAGACTGAAGAGTATCTCTTTTTTTCAGAAAACTCATGATATTTCAAATGAAATAAAGTATTTTTAAACCTATGGTATGAAATTTCCCAATTGGAAGAGAAGTGTTAGAAGTTAAAAGTTCACAATACAGTCAAAGTGGCATTTGAGTTTGTTGGTCTGAATTGAAATGAAAAACAGCACAAGTCATTTTGGCAACTCCAAAACATTTTGCAGATTTACAGTTTCAATAAAAACACTGTTGTGTAAGACATAAAGCTTCGATTTCAATCTAGAGTAATCTCATTGTCTCTCACAGAGATAGACATCACCAAGAACGGAAGGTGGACCGCTGTATCCCGCAGCCAATATTGTCATTTACAACTGAGAAATTCACTGGGTTGGGAAACACATGAGCAGAATCTAATACTCCTGCTGGAGGGCCTGCAGGAAGGGGAATAAAAGTGCACCAGTATGGATAGAGCCATTTGGAAAAGTGAAGACAGATGTGTCAGTGACATCTATCAAGTTTAAACACCATTTTTTTTTCCACAGAAGGTTCGCCAGTTCATTCATTATACTGAAAATTCCTAAAAAGAAATTCTGAAATGACAGAGAATTGCATTAAAAGCCCAACTAAATCAAGGACAAAGAGAAGAGACCTTTGTGCAACAGCCAGGGCATTGAAAAGTTACCCGTGAACGAACTTACTGTGTAAATCTGGAATGTGCAGTCCAATGCAACAGCAAGACAAGAATTGACTCTGTTACCGTAGCCTTTCAGCAAGAAGCAGCAGTTGTCAAACAGCTGGAACAAACAGCAGGAAATGTTGCAAGGACATTGCATTGAAGGCCAGAAGCCAGATGTTGGGCTATAAGGTGGCTTGCAAGAGGCCAGGATTGCCATGAAGATAAACTGCTTTTCCCTGTTGTAGCTCCCTGTGAGTATGAAGAAAACGTATTTTGAAGTCTCAGATGCAAATACTCACCTGTGTATCTGCTGGGATTCATTTTTAGGGGTCACAGTACAGAGGACTGTCCCCATCACCCCAGGGTGCTCTCTGTAATGAAGTCAGCAGCAACTCTCTGCTGAGGTTTTCCCGATGGAGCTTTCAGTGGCTTGGGATGATTCTCCGTCACTCTGGATTTATACATTGCAGTAATCACACACATTGATAAGGCCAAATACTAAAGCAGAAAGTTAAAGTGCTGGGATTTTTTTTTGCAAAATCCAATTAAATGTCATTAAAATATTTACATTGTGCGCAGGTTTTCCCAAAGGGGTCTCTCTTTTACAAATAACTGTAACACTAAATGTGGGTTACAGCAGAAACTATTCCATTAATTGCTTTCAGAGCATTTTAGCATTACCATTTTTCGAAATTAACAGCAAGATAAAAAAAGAAAAAGATTAACTCAGAATGTAAATAATAACACCCAGACATCCAGAGAGTTACCATTTGTGGCATCTAACAAGTTGGAGCAGAGGAAAAAGCAAATTCAGAGTAACACAAGGACCAAGTGCCATCTTGTGGATCATTAGCAATTGCACAGGATATGGCATGGCCATAGATGGGGTTTAGGAGTCTGTCAGATGCAGGGTGGATTTGTATGCTGCAGGCATAGTTACTGGTGTAAAAAGAAATCAGTGCATTGAAATCACTGACACACTCTCCCTTTTGAAGGCTGCAGACATTGCCTTCAAGATTTACAGTTACCCTATTCCCCTGGCTCCTACAAGAAATCCATAAAACTTTTACCACCCAATTCTTGCATCATGGCCATAAATTCTGACCGTGTGTTATCTCAGACGGCACAAACTGGGCACTGACTCAAAGCTATGCAGAAGCTGCTGTTGTACAGCCTGGAGCGTTCACACACTTGGGGTTGTACAGAGCCAATATCGCAGTCCAGGTCTGTAGGAGTGATTTCCCAGTGCAGGTCAGTCTCTCCACTAAGTCAAGAGTTTCCATCCCTGCATTGCTCTCATTGCACAAGGGGTTCTTCTGCTCCTACCTCCCCACTTCATCATTTAAAAAAATCTGTGATACAGTGCTTGGTAGAGGGTAACACCAGATTTCTGTGGTACCACAGAGAAGGTTGCACTGTTGCTGGTTGCTCAGTGGTGCCAGGCCAATAACCTGATTGTTTTGTCAAAGGGACCACACTCTGTTGTAAAGTAAAATTCTTGGGGCTAAGGGAACACACACCTGAAATCAGTTTTTCACTCTTTGAAAAGTTATAAACAGTCATGCTACACACAGACACAAAACCTGTTGATGGCTGAGAAGAGCCAGAAGACACTCCAATTAAAATGTTTATGTTGGAAATGTTTCCTGTACCTGTCTCCCAAAACAAAGATAGCAAGGCAGAAACTAATAGTGAAGTCCTTATTCCTCCCAAGTCTTCTGCTTCTTTTCCAGAAGTAAGTGCCTCCTTCTCAGAGGACGTCTGCAAGCTGCCTCTCCCCAAGATCCAGTAGCTGCCAGCAATCCCATGGAGTGAGATGAGTTTTGAAGTGCTGTGCAAGGTGAGACTACACATGAGCATAGCGGCAATTAAGTGTGCATTTACCCAACATGGAAGAATTTATAACTTTCTGTTTTGCTCATCTGCCCATTACTATTTTACCTTGTCCCCACTCCAGTTTTTGTGGCAGCCAGAGGATGGCACAAAATTCTTCAGGAGATGGTTAAGGACAAAACTCACAAAGCAGCTACTCCAGCTCAGGACGGGGGAACTTAGGAGTAGCTCAGGAGTAGCACCTTCATGCTGTCCAAGGAGCAAAGGCCAGGCCAGACATCCCTCATGGCTTGAAACCTTTATTAACAGCCCTGTGGCAACTGTCTGCATGTAGAGACATGGTTCAATACACTTTTTCTGATATAATTTCAAACAAGAGCCTCTATTAAGAGGCATGAAAACAACAACTCAAATGACTCCCAGGCTGCCTTCCCCCTGCACACCGCATCAGCTACACACTTAACAAATCAGCTCTGCTGTTCCCCCTCTGTCTGGAGCAGGACCAGCTTCTCTGCTGTGTCACGGGTACACCACAGAGCAGTTCTGGCTGATCTCTCCGTAGCCAAAACCTTTCCTTCATGAAGTGGATCAAAGCTGTTCTTAAAACCACAGTTATCTTGGACTTGCAAGATAGCAAAGGAATAAATAATTTAAAACTTGAGGAAAGTGTCCATTTAGATTAATGTTAGGCTGAAAATAGTGATTCTCTCCAGTTCACTGGATGAATATTATAATATTCAGTCCAGTTTAATGGAGTGATATTCCAGTTACTTGAAGTCTCTCAGAAAGAAATGTATTATCTGTCACCCGCTTTCTATTTCATTTATCTGTAATGAAGATGATTACTTTTAAAATATCTTTCTTTAGTATACTCACATGCAAGTCATCTCTCTTGCCTAACTTTTAAGAGATATACTGTGATGATAAATGTAACGCCATCAACTTTGAAGGCAAAGAAAGGTGACCTGTCTATTGATACAGACAAATCAGGCTTGGAAAGAATCCAAGAAGAAACACAGAAGGGCTTTCAACCCAGGTCAGGGAGACCTCCCATTTCTTTCTTCAGAGCTGGAGATCGAATCAGACAGGCCAGACATGAGAAGAGAGTCAGCTGAGTGCCTCCAAGGAAGCAAGAGAAGACCTGAAAAGCTCCGCAAGTGTCTGAGGGCTCCTGCATGGAGACACGGGCAGCCACAGGCATTGTTCTTCCCTCCCCTCTCCCATGGCCAAGGGCAGCATCATGGGGCTTATCACTTGTGACACCCCTGCCAGAACACACAGCTGCTCTGCCTGCTCACTCCTCTACTCATAGCATTTTAGCTCCACCTCTCTGAGGGAACTATATCTCTAAATTGCCGTGGTGAAGCCAACAGTAGGCACACTTCAGGCACCTCCTGACCCAGGCACACCTATACGTGCCTGTATATCTCCTCTCCCTGAAGACTGCCAGCAGCATCAACCCCCAAAATTCTTCCAGAGGTTTCACACCTCTCTGGGTGAACATTTTAGTCCCTGCTAAACAGCTCTTCTTTCTTTCAGGATAGTAATTCAATAACTGGATTTTGCTCTCCCAGATGAGTCTTTCCCCACCATAAAGCTTCTTCCAAGGGAGAGATGCTCTTGCACTGGTGTGCTCAGTTTTCAGAGCAGCCCAAAGGCTAAGTCCACAGTCCCACTACAGAATAACCGGGGATTGTCCTAGGAAGTGGTGAAATGCTTTTATTCATCTTTGAAAGACAAGATGGCAGACTCAGAGCCAGAACCAGCAAGTTGCCTATAAGAAGAGTTCAGATGGAGCGGGAGTAATTGCAGCTAAAAATCACCATTTACACTTTAGCCCTGGCAATGTCACCTCTTTGTGTGACTTTCAGCTTCACCAGGTCTCTTAAAAACCCACTGAGATACCCAGAGCTGCCCAGGTTTGAGCCATCCACTGTCCAGGACTCTCCAAGGAGGGTAGCATTTTCCAGCATCTCCCCAACATGTCCCAAGTGGAGGCATCCCGGAGTGTGCCCAGCCTACACCAACAGCACAACAGCATTTCAGACAGCTTTTCCTCGAAAGAGAGGTTAAGGTGTCCCCATTAGCACCACTGCTATGCTGGAAGAACAACCTACTCAGCAGAGGCAGGATGTCCCTGCTGCCCACGAGTTGAGGCTACAGGGACAAATGTATCTCAAGGGTCGATACTATTTTACTAAGGTAACATTTTACTTCTGGAAAGTCGGTGTAGTAAAATAAGACCTTGTTGGCTGTAAGCCAGTGGGACAGCTGGGAAAGCCAGGTCTCCCCCAGCCCTGCGCCCCCCCTTTCCTCTTCCGTCTGGACAGTCACTCAATGATATTTTCTGGCAGAGCTCTAACACGAGCGGCTGCAGATGCAAACGGTCCCTTTGGGTGTCAGGGTAATTACACCATTCAAACTGCACCATTTGCTTCGTTACTGCAGAAGAGTATTAACGTCTGAAACCAGTTGATCACCTTGCTTAATGAGGCCAGTCTTCACAGGTATGGTTAAGTCTCATTCCAGGAGGAAATGAGATCACAGAGGAAAATGTTCTCATGTGAGGTTTGTTGCCAGTGCAGGATATATACGTTACTATAGAAAAGTGACACCACAGCTCCTTCCACACCCAGGTGGCCCATCCCTACCAGGAGAAGGTTTGCACCATTTCCATGGCCCACCTAGAAAGGAAGGAGAAAAATTTCACTGTGTTTCAAAACTTGATTGAGACTGCCACCTACTAACATACAGCTGAAATGACAAAAATTGTGCTATGTTTCCAGAAAGAAAAACAGAACAGAAGCAGAATAAAAGCTAGAATAATTGCACTTGTAAAAGTGTTAAAAATGAAATGTTTCTTTCCTTTTTTCTGGATGTGATGATGAGAAGGCTGGACACACTGCCCCTGCAGGGTGCAGGCACTTTTCCCTGGCTCAATTGATAGCTCCCAGCACCTAACTCAGACTCAGCTGATTATTTAATTAATTTAACTATTTTTTCTTTTCTTTCCATATATTAAATGTTCACAAGCACACCATGGTTTCCTAGAAGAGACCATCTGAAATGGTTTCACACTTTGGGAGAAGAACCTGCACTCAGCAACTGTGGTATTTAAGCTGTTCGTCTTCAACTGTGATGAGCCACATGGCCTTGCTCATCCCCAGCCCGTGAGGGAGAAGGAAGCAGAAAGGTTTTACTGGTGTTACGGGGACCCCAGCCCTGCCTGCAGCCCCAGGTGCAACCAGTAACCTGTGAATCTATTTGCTTAGATGCTCTGACAAAGAAAACACCAAGTGTCATTGATACACATGCCTTCACCTAAAGGTGTAAGCAACATCCTTTTGCCTGGGTGATGAAAAGAGCCATCAGGAACAGTCCTTACAGAGCAAAATTTACATGATCAGATAAAAGGCTACCTTTAACATGAATTAATCCCAAGTGCATTTTATCTGACACAGTGGTTTAATGCACATCAGAGCTCAGCACATTGGCAGAGGAAGGATCAGCAATGAACCCCTCCAATTAGGCTGATTTTCAGATGAATCTCTACAAATTTCTAAGAGCAGACTAACACAGGCTCTCCATAGAGCCCCCTAATAGGACTAACAACTGGGAACAAATTAAGCCATTGCCATAAGAAAGGATATGTAAAAGTATTTTAATTCAGAGAGTGAGGACCTGTTTCAGTACAATCTCACCTCTTTCAGACACCAAATGCATGTATGTCCAAGCTGCCAGTTAATTTGAGGCAAACACTGGAAACAGTAAAATGTTTTCCTAACAAATATTCCAAAATAAAAGTGATTTATAACAAGATATTAATTTTCATTTTAAGAAGGCTCTGAACTATTCTTGTGTCCTTTAGCAGGGGAATGAACCTGAGCCAAATTCTGTCTGCTAAAGACTAATTTGTTTGTGGCCCATGTGTTAATATAACATATCTAGTATACCTAAGTGTGTCCTGCAGCTGGGTATCATTAATCTTATATATTTATATCTTCCTGGAACAACTAGTTGACAGCTGCTAAGCTACTGGCAAACTGTTTTGAGCATTTTCCCCTTTCTTTTGGCTCTATGCCCCATCTTGGCTTCAACTACACATTGCAGAGACCATTCATAACAATAACTACACACTATCTCCCCAAGTAAGCTGGGGAGTACATTCCCCCTCCAATCACGCCTGCAGCTCATTAACAATACACACATTTGTATGGATAGGGGAAATTAGCTTCTGTATGGATCAAATGATTTTCCTGTCCTTGCTGAAGGCCCCCAGCATACCAGTGGAAAACTCAGTTTGCAGACTGGTGTTTGGATTAATAGGAAAGCTCAGGTTCTGTGTGCACTTCTACACAATCTAAATTTTATTCTGCTATTATTGGTTTACACTTGAATGGTGCCACTTTGTTCTGATGAAGTTTACAGTGGGGTCCAGTGGCAGCACAGGAGAAGTAGTGTCCAAACAACTCCAGCAGCTTTTCTCACGAACGTGTCTCTGATTCCTCATCCCCCTGTGCCACCTTCCTCTGCCATGTGGTACTGCAACAACTGCTGCAAGAGCACAAATGCTTTAAAAAGGGGTGGGGGCAGCAGGAATAGCATTTTGAGATAGGGATGTACAGAGCCTGATTCCCATTGCCCTCCCCTGTATACAGTCATTTAGGGAAAGGCAAAAGGGATGGGATGCTCTGTGGTTGCTTCACGTCAAGGAAGCTGACTTCATGGCACTCAGAATCACTGCAAATGTCATTAATTCAAAACAAGTAGAAGGTAAAACAGTTTCTGGCCTGAGGAGATACAATCTTTTCAACATTTTGCAGCCTGCATCATATGTCCATGAAACACTACAGACTTGTGCAGCATTTCCTTAGCCAGGGAAAAATGATGTATAATTACTGTAGCTGTACAAGTGAAGTCACAGGGAGCCAATAAGCACAAATGATGAGCAGCTGGATAATAGACTAACAAGCAGGATGCCTACAGCCTATTAAAGAACTAACAAAAGTCCTACATGGGACCCTTGTGGTATTGTGCGAGGAAGACGTACAGACCAGGAAATGCCTAAATACAGCATTTAAAGACATACAGAATGAACTGAAGATGTAGTATTGCTAATAACTGGTGCTCTAGTGCGTGCTTAGCATAGGGGTAAAGTAATAAACCAATTTAAAAGTGCATGAAAGACAAGTGATGGAAGATGCTCACCAACACTCAAGCTACAACCGCAGTACCAAAGATGGGCATGCTGTACCTAAACCAAGGGTAAGGCCTGGATTCTCCATTTCGGGGTGATAGCTGGAAGCCCCTCTGCTGTTTGCTGCTGAAGACCCTGTGTTGTGCTTGTGATTCACAGGAATATAGGCACTGAACCTGTATGGGATAGAGTAAGGGCAAAACTGAGTGATTTTGAGGGAGAAGTGGGCTTGGAGCAGTCTGCATTAGTACTGACCAGAGAGCAAGCAGGCAGCTCGAGGATGCCTTGGAGCAGTCCTGGAAAAAAAGGAGACAAATCACAGCTGTGAACAGAATACATGCACTTTACAATACCATTGACAGGTTTTTATGTCTTAGCACACAAAATTCATTCACTAGCATGTATTGCATTAACTCAACATATTGAATCCGTGGCTTTTTCCATCCAGTTTTAGCAATTCTACAAAAATAAAAATCATCTGCCACTAGTGGTCGTTGTTGTCCTGTGCAGCAATAATTCCCGGAGTTAGCACAGAGAGAGAATACTGCCAAATAATTTCCACGAGCTTACTTTCATCAGGTACAAACCAGAGTAAAAAATTTAAAGTCAAGCATGAAACGGTAGCTCTGCTCATTCATCAGGAGATTAATGGGTGTTACATTTACCTCTTCCTGTAAATCATATTCAGTGTCAAGGAAAACACAACACTTTGACAACAATTAGGTATCGCAATGAACTGGAAGCACTGCAGCTAGCCAAGCAGATGCTGCTTTTTTTACAAAGGTTTGTGTAAACATTGATTTTGATGCAACTCCTTTTATCCTGTGTGCATGTACATCCCCCACCCTAATGACAGGCAATTGCAAAAATCACAGGAAAATATGATATCCTGTTTTGTGGAAGTTTTGTGTGTTTGCTGAGTACTCATACAAAGCAGATGCTGCTTCCCCCAGACGAAGTCTCTGCAGTATATAGAGTTCAAATTCACAAGTATGAGTAGGGCATTGAGGGGCATGGCTGCAAAGCATATTTTGTATTTGGACTGGATGACCTTTGAAGGTCTTTTCCAACCCAAACTACTCCGTGATTCTGTGATTCAGTGCTGTCCTGACTACCCTACATGAGCTAGTTCAGGCACTGGAAACAGAGCAGCCACTTGCCCTTCTATAAATGCCACAAGGTATATAAAAGGTGACCACAAACATAATGAATAATTTGAACTTTACATGCCTAACTGACTGCTGGTGAAAATGTCAGCACCTGTGGAGTCTGAAAAGCTCGGGCTGCCAGGCATAGTTTTTGTGGGTCTGTGACAGACTTACATAGTCAAACCCTATCTTAATAATTTTTTTAGGCATCTCTGATTTTGGAGGGTTTAGATTGCAGTTCCGTTTGGAGATCTACATTCATTAGCAGGGCTGGGAGTGGGAAAGTTCCATTCCTTCCAAAAACTTTGTTCCTCCCTTTAGCTGATTCACTCCACAGCATAAACCCTCCTTCTCCAGACCGTCACATCTCCCTGCTTTATGCCCAAGCGGGACAGAGAGTCACCTGAAAGTGACACCAAAGCCACCTCCCACTTTCCAATTGAAATACCAGATTGCAGAAACCAGCTACCCCACTGGGGTTAACAGACAGTACTATTTCTAATGCACCTCAGAAGAGAGACAGGTTTGGAGAATAAATGCAACTCTCTGATGAGGATACAGGCAAGTTCTGCATTTTGTGGAGGATTCATTTTCTAACTTCTGCATTTATAATAGTGTTGTCAAAGCTATTCCATAAAATTAATCCCAATGGCTAGAGGTAGAATATTCTCATTGAGAAATTTTGCTAGAGGAAAGGTTAATAAGAAATGAAGACATAAATTAGGGGAAAGGATAAATACAGTAACTGCCTTTACTTGTTCCAGTACCCTGCATTTTACAGATGACAACCTGAGTTACTGTAAAAACCTCAACCTTTAGTGAAATATCGTATTACTATTACCATCCAATTATAATCACTAATCAACACTATCAGGATATGACACAGTTTGCTGTCTTTCTATTGGCTTCAAAATAACACTCAGGAAACAGAAAGTCACCCCTTAATTTTAAAGCTATTTCAAATATATGAAGATTTTAATTATACATACATAACTAGATCAGTGTATAAAAATTCACAAATATATATTGACACATACATGCAACTTTCTTTCACATCAGCAGGAATTTTTCAGCTTATTTCGTTGGGTCCAGATATCACCCATAAAGGAATATCCATCCCTTCTCTGGGAAAGGAAAGCAAAAACTTTCTCTGGGATAAGTATGACATATTAGTGTCCATTTTAAACATTTAACAGTGCTTCCACATTTTGCCCATCCCCCTGGTTAAAGAACCCATGAAACCCCTTACCCATAGATGTACACTGAGGTTAACTGATTGAGGCAATCTGACAGAAAAAGGGACTTTAAACAGACTAATGTCACATTGAATAATGTGGAAAAAAAGGTTGCTAAAAAGCTGACCTAAGATTCAATTCGAATTTTGCTGTTGTCATTGAGAATTTCTCCATTGACTTTGCTGAGCTTTGAATCAAGTCTCAAGCCTATAAAACAAGAAATGGAAGAAGGAACTTAGGCTTTGTAGAAACCCTCATGTCACCTTCATCACAAGCCTTTACAAGCAGGTATTACTACTACATCGACTATAAAAGAGAGACAGTATGCACCTAATTTCCATGTATCTTCCTCATTTAGGTACAAGAAACCATTCTTAAGCAGCTTGCTACTTCCTAAAAAGAGTTTTTCTCTTCTCTCTTTGCAATCTTGTGAAGAAATATGCTCAATACTCATTCATACTCCAGTGGTAGACATAAGCAAACATGTTCATACCATTCATGCAGTAGATGTTCTAGACACCCTGCTCACTTACTTGCAGACTGTCCCAAAGGCTATGCACAAATTAAAAGAAAAAATAATAATAATTCACTTTAAATCCAGTTTCACATAATTCCATTTTAGTGCAATCTATATTCCAACAAGCATTTAAATATTCTTTTAAAGTGGATCCATCACCAAATAATACAGAATCCAGCAAAGTAATAGCTAACATTGTAGTGCTAAGCCTCCATCAGAGTCACAACAGTGCCTTGATACCCCCTTCATTTATTTCCAATTCTGGTACCTGTAACCATGGCAACATACACTGAAACCTTTCAAGCAGAACAGAACTGACAATCACAATAACAGCACAAAATACCTGAGATGGGAAAAAAAAAGGAGAGGCACAAGCAGGTAGTTGTTGAAATTAAAAGCTAATGACAAGAAAACAGCTGGAAACAAATGCTGGCTCACATGACCGTATTCTCTAGGTAGATGTGTTTTTGTAAACCTGGTCTATTTCATCTTATTAGCTGTGCAGCTATGGAAAAGAGGGTAAAATAAATATTGTTTCAGCGAGAAGTGTGAACTTGAAAAAGTTGCTGCAAATAGAAAGCAACTGTTAATCTGTTGCATGCACATCCAGGAGTGTTCAAGATTAGCACATGGAAAGGTAGGTATTTTTTCCAAAGGCAGACAGTCACAAATGTGCTTCAGAGAAACACCATCCAGCAATAAAGAAAGAGAAGTCACCTTTTAAAGTGATTCTAAAAGAATAATTCCATTAGCCTACATCAAAGAAAAGGTTTGAAATAAGCATGAGTTAATAAACCATATATGTGTAAACTGGGATAACTTCCTAGACATTTAAGGGATCTAATTAGCATTTGAATGCTGTGAAGCAAGAAAGGGAAATTCTGTCTTTAAACTGTAACAATCAAAGCTAGAAATGAGATTGACCTGTGTGGGAGAGCCTAGCAGGATGCAGCTGCAAGGTTAGCTTCGTAGGTTTATGGGGCTGGAGCTGAAAAACCACAGAGATCAAGGCCATCATGAGACCTGCCAGGAAGGCTTGTAGTTTTTATCTGTTACCCCATGAAGCTGAATTTAGAGAACAGAAGTAGAAGAACAAGAGATGGACTGACACCAGCCTCCCCACTGCAGCACCCCACTCACCTCGCAAGCCACAAGCCATGACTCAGGCATCAAAACCACCAGGAAATCAGTGAGTGAGGCTTGCTGAAAAAAAAAAAAAGGGGGGGGGGGAGGGGGGAAGAAAAATAATAGAAGACAAAAGCAAACAAGACGTTAAACTAGACAGTCAAGGGAAAGAGGCAGTGCATCTAGGGATTTCTCCACTAAGAAGCTATAACCGCCAAGAAACCAACATGAGCTATTTCACCAAACCTTGCTTTGAGATCACACAACTGTTGCCTCAGGGGTTTCATATGCTCTCAAAAATTGCATATTATATTTAGCCTGGTAAAATCCATTTGGTGTCTTTCTAGATACCTTTTTAATCCTTAGATATCAGAAGAAAACATAAAAATTGGGCAGCAGGTATTCAGCAGGATAAATCCCATACTTGCACGGGATAGACAGAGAGCAAGTGGGATATGCAGAACTGGTTGTGGACTGTACAAAGGTCCAAACCATGCAAATGTGCAAATACACACAGGGGAAGTCAGACTTCCCAGGATCAGACACAGCAGCAAGTTCTCCATTGTCAATGCCTCATACATAAAAAAGGAGGATGAAGAGCTGTGGTGGCCTTGGCACATCGCTGTTCCATCTCTCTGGGTTATAATGGTGGAGAGTCTGTGTTGTCCTCCTGCTTCATTCACCTCACACTGGGTGAGAAGACCAGGAGGAGAGTCCTGGAGCAGGGGCACCACTGGAAAAACAGAGCTAACCACAGGCGGCTGAGGAGGTGCTGTCATTCCATGGAGTGACTGGGACCTCATTCCTCACAAAGCATCCTATGCTCTGCCTTGGGTTCTGTCTTCCCTTGGCCAGGGGTGCTCATGGAGACCAACAGCCCCTAATTCTGTGAAACAGCAAATGAACATGGCACCTCTTGGTTTTATGATGGTGCATGGTTGTGTCTCCATGTTGAAGCTCCTGGTGTCACTTGGAATTCTGTCTCCCACCAGATGATCCATCATCCAAGGGCTGCAGCAGTGCTGTTACAGAAGCAACAGAGTGCTTGCTTTAAAGGCAGGAAGCAGAAGGTCGGTTCATTCCTATTTTCCCCAGCTGTTTATTCATTTAAATCTTATTGTGTAACAAAGACCAGTACAGGATTCAGTGGAAGAAGAGGAAGATTTGGACTTGAAATGGAGAACACCGAGACAGAGAAGAGCTGGGATGTGAGGATGCATTAATGTTCTGAGAAAAGAGTTAATCTTTCCTTTCTCCCTTGCTTCTCATGGGGAAAACAGCTGTCAAGCCACAGTACACGAAAAAAGCTGTCACTCACTGTCATGTAGGAAGCACCTTATTCTCCTTCCTCTGGGGAATTTCCTCAGTCACCGGATTTTGTAAAAGTATATTTTTCCTCTACTATTGTGTGTCTCGACTCCTATTTTCTTCTTTGCCATTCATAAGGCTCTTTTTCCTGACCTCCAAGAATGTTTTGAGCTTTCCAACTGATTTCTCTAATGCCTTCAGGTTAATACGGGTTCAGCAATAGCAGACTTTAACAGCAGGTTTGCAAGCAGCAGTCACTCAAAGGTGTGGGAGCAACAGGAAGAGATAAGGAAAGCTAGACAAGTGCAAACCACAGGGCAAAGCCCACCCCATCCTGCAACCTCCCTGGATGTGTTTTGCTCCAGCTGGAGCTCGCAATGGACCACATACACCGCATATCTGTACCCCAAAGTCTCTGCCTCCCAGAGCAGCCACATTTCGGTTTTCAGACCCGGCTTTTGCCTCTTTCATGAACCCACAGATGCCAAGGCCAAACGAGAACATCACCATCCTCTCTAATCCGAACTCCTGCATCACACAGCATTTCACCCCCGAGTCCTAGGTCTAGCTGAACATTTTGCACCGTTAGAGAATTTTCTTGAAAAAGACATCCCACCTTGAGTTAAGGACTTGAAGTGGTAGAAAAGGTACCGTGCCCCTTGGGAAGCTATTTCAATGGTTAATTAATCTTACTTTAAAAACGGCCTGCTTTCTTCCTAATTTTCGCTGACTTCTTCCATTTCTAGTTACACGATCTTGTTATACTTTTAACGGACGTATAACAGGTTTTTATCTTTACTAAGGTGCTGACAGACCAAAAAATTCAGCTTCCCATTTTTTCAAAGAATCTAATTAATGTTCCAATGAAGATGACATTTTAACTTCAAAATCTCATTAGATCAGTTTTATGGAAAGATATCCATTTATTCTCAGATTGTTAGGAACTACAGCAGTGAATGCATTTGTATCCAGTGTTCCTTTATTTCTGCATTCACTTTCACCTAAAAGCAAAAGTGTGAAAATCGAACTGGCTCTGAATTTAAAGATTTTTATATCACTTTGCACCTTCAAAGATAATTCATTATCATTTGGGGTAAAATCATAGGTTTGATTGATATAACAAAAGTGTTAATATCCTGGACTCACACCGTTCTGACCAGGAACCAATCTGTCAGTATCCTAATTATTATTTTTTTTAGAATTCTACATTCTTTGCCATCCCAAACTAAAAAGAAATTATATAATGAGATGAGTACTCACTATCCTTAAATGTTCTGGAGCCATGAAAGCAGAATACTTCATCTCAAGTTTACCTTCTCAGAAACTATAAATGAGCTAGTATTTCAAAAGAAACTGTCCTTTAGAATTGAAAAATGAAACTTGTTTGTTGCTACTATTTGAGATTTTTTTCATCCTTTGCTTTCAGGTTGGTTACATTATTTGAAATCTACTTATTCTTGTGAACATCTTTTGGTTTTGTGAACTCTAGTTTTCTTATACAAAATATTTCATCAGCTATTTGACTTGGTATCATAGGATAATTTTCTAGTTTAGAAACTGAAAATACACCAAGGCAGCCTGGCAGAAGTTGGCACAAAGGGATATTAAACTGACAAAAATACATGATTGAAACCCCAAATACTGTCAAGGAGCAAAGTTTTTTCCAAGAATCTCAGAGGGACCAGATCCCAGCCCAATATCTTACCATGATTTATCAATAGTCTGCAGAAAAACGTAGACACAGGTAATATGAGAAGGGAAATAAAGCAGCCCAGCAAGGTGAACTGGATAAAGCAAACTGGATGCAGGGGGGGGAAAAGAAAGCGGGATGGGAGGGGTGTGAAAAGGGCAATTTGTTGTGATGAGATATGGTCCTATATCTAGGCAGAAAGTATCGACGAGTCTTTTCCTGGGAAGCCGTGACTGTGAGGAATGGTGACTCATGTGCCTGAGCTTGAGCTCGCAGCATATGCTGAGCCTTGATGGACATCTGTATAAGAAGGAATTTTTCCAAGGGCTCAGAGCAAGGTCTCTGGCAAGGAAGGCTGCTGGCATATGCTCCTACATCTCCTCCCAGCACGCTGCAAATTTTGCTGGCCTCCTAGCAAGCGGTGGCTTGTCGCTAAACACATCACACACCGTCTGCTCTAATTCAAGCTCATTTCAATGCACCACACACAGATTTTTGGTGCCAAGAGAAAAGTCTGAAGCAAGATATCTCAGACCTACCCAGAGTAGAGCCCAGGTAATCAATACAGCACACGTTAAATGCAATAGTGTAATTGTTTACAATTTGTCATCTGCAGGTGCTGTTAGGAATACAGAAGAGGAAAGGAAAATAGCAATAGTTGATTCATAAAGGTATGAATGCCAAATAAATCAATTCTGAAGTGAGAAATTGTATTGTTATTTTCTTCCACCAGCTGTTTCTGACTTCCCAGCCAGGACAGCAGTACCACAGCAGGAAAGTATATGGCTACCAGCATTCGGTCCCACAGTCCTGTGAATCCAAAAACAATCCCTAAGATCCTGATTCTCTAATACCTACCCTGTGTGGCTGAAGCCAGTGTGGTAAGGAAGTATAACAGTTCAGGTTGACTCTCCAGTGGAATTCCCCTGCTGTAACACACCGTCCCCAAGAGAATAGAAAGCCCTAATAGCACTGTAGACATAAAATGTAATCTGAAAGTGTTGCTATTTTGTTTAAATTATCAGAATTGTCTTACTTGGACCAGCAGATACTCTGTCATGTGACTATGAGTCCCAGAAGTTGCTCTCATTACACGTGCACACTTGCTCAGCATTATGCCTGGGTGCCTCCTATCTGTCTGTCCCATCCATTCCAACACAACCATCTCCACTCCAAATCTGGATATTGCAATGGAAAGACATCACATCACTGTTACTTGTATTTGTCACCCTGGAAATTTTCCATACTAGGGTGAAGCAGAAGGAAGTAAGTACAACTGTTACCTGGCCTGTACTTCTGTAGCACTGGTGCAAAGGGCAGAAGCAGAGCCCAGGACTAGGGCTTTACAAGTGCCCAGCTGTTACCTTTCTACCGGTGGAAAATGTTCTGGGATTCTTAAGTTATTCCATTTCAAACTCACACTTTACGACTTCAGAATTAGGGGTTCAATCCTATTAGGGAGACAAAAGGCTCCTTGTAGCTCATACACATCTAATAGTGTGAGAGATACAGAGACTATTATATTTGGCACAATATTTAGAGAAATTAATCCTCAAGTGCTAAAGATTTGAGGGATTAACAGACTGAGTGACAGCTGAGCTCATCCAGTCTACATCCTTGGATTGTGCAGCAAAACCATTTGTCTTCAAGTTGAACATGTTCCTCACTTTCACCCCAGTCAGCACAATTCCTGCTTTTATCACACTTGAGTCCCTTGAGGAGATCAACAAGCTAATAAATCCTCATTTCATGGTGGTTTGCAAAATTGCACATTATGTTTGTTTCTAAGTTTTTATATGTTCTTTCCTCTCTCTGTAAAGAAAAAGGCTTATCCCGTATTTAAAATACGTTTATTTTTTTAACCTTCAAAATTTGATTTAAAAGTCATTGAAACTGTCAATTTTCAATGAGAAATGACACATAGTGCTCACACATGTAAACATGCCCATGAAATATCATCCAGACCCTCCCAAGAATTGCTTGGAGAAGACCTAACTAGGAGGAGACCTTAACTACTGTGTCATTCTTCCCCAGCACTAATTTCACACAGCAGAAATGTGGCTATTCCCCTGGACTAAACTGGGGCGGGGAGAAGAAAGGATACATGCTCCCACCTCCAGTTACTATACGGGGATCCTACAGTGGACAGATGGTAAATAAGAAGTGTCCCCAGTGCTGGAAAGAGTCACTGCCATCACGAGGCAGGAGCTCCCCAGCCGATCAGACAAGACCTGATAGGGAAGAAGAGGAGATTACATGGTTGCCATGGCAGTGGCAGCATGTGGCCATGGCAGGAGAACAAGAAATATTCACTGCAAGCTTATTTTTGTAGCTTCAAAAAAAATATCTGTGAAAATAGCTGAAATAAATTTACAATGAATATTTCCAATGTCTCTGTACTTTGGAGTCAAAGAAGCATGCGAGTACCAGCCCATTAAACAAGTCACAACTCTGCGATGAGCTGTGCAACTTTGTAGAAACCAGTGAGGTTACAAGGTTATGTCTAGAAGGATCATAAAAATCACAGTGCTAATGTGTTTCTTGCGTGTCAGGGCTGAATATATTACAAGAGGAGGAGAATTCATCGGAGAAACACTGTCACCCATGCAGCTGGCAGAAATCACCTAGTGTTGTGCAACATGGAGCCATTTATTGCCCTCCACACAAACTGCCCGTGGCAGGATGGTTTTGTCATCTCTCTTCCCAATTAATAGCTTATTTTCACAGTCAGTTTTGGAAAGTAACATTCACTTGCAGTTCCTGGAGTACAGGAAAGGTCTCATACAAAATGTCTTACAGCATTACGTGCAGAGAGAGAATCGTGGATAACATCTGCAAGTTGGCACACACCTGTGTGACGCATGTTTTTTAGGAACAAACAATGGGGAGATCCTTTAAGAGCAGCTTGAACATGATTACCTGTAGCTGTGGACCACTGCCTGTCACCATGAGATGCCACCACAAAGGATCTCCTGTGAGTATGAAAAAGATGCAGTGTAACTAGAAAAACCTCTAGAAGGATTGGGGATTTTCTTGTGAGCAGTACAAAGTACCTTAGGCTGTGGGTGACTGTCATTACTAGTAAGCTACTTCCCTATCACTCATTCATAGGACATACAGCTCTTAACTGTGGATCACATTAGTATCTTTATGAATAAACCATAAGTTTCAATGTCTTCAGGGTAAGAATACACCTAAGAACTGTTCTCTCACCGGGCAAATGGGAAGGAGAGCATCCATCATTGGTCCTTTTACCCAATGATTTCCACATCTTTGGGGTGCCTGTGCCTTACCAATCTACTGTGGTGTGATGTGTGGGATTAAATGGAGAACATGAACGTGCCCTCAGTGTTTGGCAATATGTAATGTTTTCTTTTCCTTCCTTAAAATTGTCCTTTGGCCTTAATTAGCTCACAAGCCCATTGTTCAAAAGGTAAGACCTCCTCTTTGGATTTCCTCCTGCTTTAGTTCAAATCACATCTAAAGGCAGAGCTATCCTTTCATGAACAGAAACATTTCTTTTGCTTGTGTTGCCAGCATGGTTAGGGCCTTATCAAATCTCTTCCCTACTGTAATATTTCTTTTCAAGGTAGCTCACTAACCCTTACCTGTTTTTCATTTTGACCTGCAAATAGCAAAATACCATCAACTGGAAAAGATAATTACTCACTTGTGAAAGTAAGTGTTATTTTTTTATTCTACGATATGGGCAATACAAATGTCACTCCAAGTCAGGTTGTATTAAGTAGTTTCATGTCACATGACACAGTGTGAATTGACACATGCTGTGCTGTTGTATGAGATCTGGGGTTGCTTGTTTGAAGAGACTTTTTTCTTTTCTATTTAGGAAAAGATATTAGGTACTATGGATATTACATGATCCATCCATTAGCTAAAAAATACATCCAGATAAAGGTATAATTTCTGATATTCAGACCAAAAGAAAACGTGAAAATGACTGCTTACTTCTAATGTATCTACTGAGAGTCAGCTTATTCCTTACTGCTTATTAAAAAGAATAAAAATAAAGGGAAGAGACTATACCTGTAAGTAAACACAACTAATACAGAAAAATAAAATTGGAAACCACATTGAATTTTCCATAAATCAAACTAAATCAGGGACCCTGTAACTTTTGCTTTGTTAGTACCTAGGAACATAGTCTGACAATCCTCTTATGAGTTTCAGCATTGTTTAATTTTTCAGCAATTTATGGAAGAGCCAAGGAGTTACCAGCTATAATTCTCACTCTGCTAATCCACACACCAGACCAGTATTACCAGATATCCAGTACTACCAGCCTCTTTATCATTCAAGTTACATTAGGAAATGCCAAGATTGGACAGAAGAGTTAATTCTTTATTTAAATCGCAAGTAAAAACATTCATAATATATAACTGAAAGCAGAATATCTGTACTGATGTCTGAACTATACTCAAACCTTTTTCAGTCAAGCTACATCTACCAACTCAAAAATCCTAATCAAAGCTCATTAAACCCATGCATACAAACCCTGACAACATTTGTTTGCTTATTTAAGATTTTCCAGAACCTGGAACTTTCCATAAAGCCTCAGTGTAGCTCTCTTGCACAGAAGGAGGAAGCCTGTTACTCATGACCAGAGGAACAGAGGGCTTCTCCTGGCCACAGACTAATTATTTTGGTGTTTCAGTCAGCATTCTCTCCCAGTTTTCAGAACTAAATTATAAAAAGGACTGCTCAATAAATCCACCTCTGAACAGGCTGGTTACCCTCAACAGCATCTACTTCAGGTGCAGTGAGGATTACAGAAACTTCCATCTCAAGGTGGTCTTCTCCATCACTTCCATCATGCTCCCCACCATGTCAATAAGCCAGGCTACAACAGTCATATTTCCCCAACTCCACTGACCTCCAAGCACACAGTCTCACCTATAGATTTATTATTACCTTTACTTCCATCCTTAGGCCCTTTCTTACTTTCCACCTCAGACCTTTCCTTTTGTCTCTGTAATATTTCAGAAGCAATGATTACCTTCATCTACATTTCCCCTTCATTTCAATAGAAGGAAAATAAAAAGCTCAAAGTAAAACCTAGATGAAACTTCTCCCTTTCAGCTGGCATTGCATCAAAGCCATGGATTTCAATATCAAATTCCACAACACATGCACTTGACACTAGGTCCAAGCTGACTATCAATATTCAGTGACTCCCCAGTGAAGTAGTGCTTACAATTTGTAATGAACCCCCAAAGCAAAGGAGTCTCACAAATGTTTATGACTTGATAATGAAAGTTTTACCATGCTCTCAGGTTTGAAACCTTTCAGCTGAAGATGGGATTAAAAATATATTTATTCAACCAGTTTTACTTGAAGGGTCTGTATTCCAGGTAGTGAGGACAGAATAGGATCAAGAGCCACCAAAAGGCCTTGATCCAGAGGAGAACAGAGTTCCCCTGGCACAGAACTGAGGCAAATAGCTGTGGGTTGTTCCTCATCTCCTGTTCTGGCACAGAGGACCTGGCAGGAGAGATATGTGGGAAACACAGAGCAGAAACCACAGGCTCTGAAGCCAGAGCTCTGCAAGTTGGCATAGACCCTCAACTCTGATTTTGGGAACCAGCCCCAGTTCCTGTGGAACTGGTAGCAACATGCACATGATTTCACTGCTGCATCCCCAAAGTTCTGTCTGCACATCACGATCTTATTCACAGCCTGACCAAAACTTCCATGAAACTCAACTGGAGTGTTAGACTGCTTATAAAATAACAAGCAACACTGTTTGAACTGTCTCCACTGTTTCACACTTGTTAGATTGTCACAAAGAAGGGCCTTGGGTCAATGCTGCATGGCAGGCCAAGCTAGTGACTTCATGCAGCCTCCACAGCAATGACTTGGAAAATCTGGTCTCATGCAAAATACTTTTTGAGCATAATTTTGCATGATGCCCTGCACAGTTCACGTGCTTGCGTGTGGAAAGCAATGCAACTCTCTGCGTTTTGTCAGCAATCCTTACATCACAATCCTTAACAATGACTGTGGTTGTTGGGGTGTTGCATTGGCAAGCAAAACACACTCTTACTTTCTCAATATCGGCTCCTTTATTGGAGGCGCTTATAGCTGACAACACAGCAGAGAACTTCATAAAGAAAGTCTCATGATAGCTGTTATTTATTATGCAAATACTGTCTGCCATGGCAACTTTGCATGCAGTAGTTTGCTTTATTTGCTCTGGTACATGCATATTCAAATTAAGGCTGCGTACATTGTGCCTACATATTACAAAGATTTTGTTTTCCTTGACACTTACAGGAGAACAAACTGCAATTAATACAGCCTGTTTAAGCAGACAGCACCCAATTAGTTATCATCCATTTTCAGATTGGGACTCTAGACAAAAAACCATGGTGCTGGCTTCTTATTCAAAAGGAAAATACATCCAAACTACAGGTTTTCAAAGACACATTTAACTCACAATGGCCAGGATACTCACTTGGCCTTTAATGTGAAATGGAGTGTTAATTTTTCTCTGTCACCTCTTAATTGCTTCCTTATTATACTGTTCAAGCAGTTAATTGCTAGACTGAGTGAAAGAGTGTTTTCAAGGGAAAGGAAATGCCACAGCATGAAAGAAAAAAAAAATAGAAGCAGCGCACTAGTGTAATTGGGCCTGATACAACGTTAGTTGAGGTATTGCCTTTAATGGCAGCTACAAAAATTAATAGGAAAAGCCAAATTGTTTTCTATTGCACAACAAGCTAAGAGGTTTGGTGTTCAGCTGCCATGCACTTTGCAGAATCACACTCTCAGCAAGTCAGTCTACTCTGCATGTTTGTACACAGGGCATTTCCCTTTGCTCCGGCTCTTGCAATAACGTACCTTACTTATTTGTAGTGCATGAGCTGTTGCTCAGATTCCCGTCTCTCATTTGACTCACAGTTGTCCATGTAGCTGACAAGAGCATCTCTGTGCAGAAAACACGAGGACTGGAAACAGCCATGCAGATGCAGCCCCCAGCACTCCAAGGCTGTTGTCCGTGACCACTCTGCTGAGTCCTCCAGAGCCCCCCGAGCAATGCTGCACAAGACTTGAAGAAACAACTATAAAACATTTTGCTGCCATTCCTGGAAACACGAGGAATTGAAATGACTGGTCCCACGTTTCCTAAGGTGAACACACCTGACAGCTGACAGCAGCTGGGTTCCCGTTTTGTGCCTTAGCCCAGCAACACTGGTACTTGTTCTCAGAAATAAAGGCCAGTCCTGTTGCAAGAGAGACATGTGAGTCGGAAGGGAAAGACTTCACTGATGTCACAGAGAGAAAACAGATACTCCAGATGTAAAGGCAAGAATTACAGGCATTTATTTAAACAACATGTGATTGCAGGCTCTAATGATGTTCTTTGCATGACAGAGCTAGAATTCATGATTAGTATTATTTTCTCCATCTTCTAATTTTTATTAGAGAATAGTAAATTTAATGGAGGAAAGGAACAGAAAAAAAAGCAGATGCCAATGATACCATTGCATGGTAGGTTTAAATGTGCATATTAATTCATAAGAAAAGTGAGTTAAATATGAATTTTGAATAAATTTCCTAAACGTAGCTTCCCAGTGGACAATAGAAAGGAGATGATCCAGTTACCAGCTTGTGCTTATTAGCATTCAAACATGCTGATTAACTCATTAGTAAGACTATATTTGAAGTCCTCCCTTTTGTTTCCTCCTCTAAACTGTTGGTCTTCCATTTATTTGTTTATTTCCAGGAGGGGAACACATTTATTCAGGACTGAGAATAATTAGTCAATCCCAACTGAAGAACAGCAAACTTTATACAACATTAAAAATATCCCCTTTCATTTTACAAGAGTTTTTGAAATAGTACTATCATCTGCTGAACTGGGTGGGTGAACATAAGCATATGCCTGATAGCGTTGTACTTTCTTTGGAAGAAAATTGTGGGCGGTAAATATTGAAAAAAAAACCCTTAGCTTTCCACCAGACAGATTTCAGAGTTGCAAAGAGAACTCCAAAACAACATCCCTAATGTCAAACTGAGAGACCGGCTGGTGAAGCCCTGCCTATCTCTTGCCAAGAGGCCAGGCTGCTTACAGTTCTCATGACACAATTGCTGCTGCCGGTTTCCACACACCGTGGGCATTAGTCACCCAAATTCTCAGCCACAAAAAATTCCACTGAATGTGTGATTTACCGTCTCAGAGCTGAGATGAGGTTTTGGCACAAAGCAAATAGAAGGTGTGAGCTGCATGTGTCTTCACCACCTGCAACTACCATATCCAGTAAAGACAAACATGATACTCTTCTACAGGGATACAAAACCTGCCCATTTGCCCTGCTTAGTAAGGCTGTATTCATCTCACTGGTGCAGCCAAGGTACCACTTTTAGCCAATGGAAAAAAATGAAGGAATGCAAAGTCCTACTTTGCAGGACTTAATCAAGCTTCTACCACCATGCTGAAAAAGGCTCAGAGACACAAAAGAGCCCAACACAGAGGCAGCAATAGTTGACGCGCAAGGAAACAACTGCAGAGCAAATGTATCTCTGCACTAAATTTTCTGGGACTCTTACCCTTTGTCACAGGCAGAATCATCAGCAGAAACCTCGGCTCATCTTCCCTGTATAACAAGCAATGGAGAAAGAACCTGTTCTGTCCTTGTGGACCAGATACCTGTCCATGATACAAATTACTTACCAGCTCTCACAAAGGTGACTCATTTTGTAGCACTTCTACCTGACCTGTGTGCCTCACAAGTTTTAATTTATTTTCTTTTGCCTCAGCATCCTTGTGGAATACTTAACAATAAAATGCTGAGGCATAGGATAAATTAAATATTCTACCACAGGTAACACGGACCATCTTTCTGCTCTGGCCTTCTAATGTCTTCCTGTTTAAATGTAGAAAGAAATTGTTAAAAACACTAGAAACACATCAGGAAATTTCTCTGTCCCACTGGTGTAATCAACAAGTCTCTATAATTCAGTCTAAACACACTTAAAGATCTCATTTTGCATAGCAGAACTTCTAAAAAATTTATCTGAAAATGTTTGATCTCCATATAATACCTAAGTATATGTATATGTTACCCCCATGTAATGTCTTGCTGTTATTACAGTATAGTAACAATCTCTTTATATATTTCTGAAAGAGAACACAAATATGTTCTCTGAATAGGATGTAATTAAATTGAACAACCTGATGTCTTCTTTTCATAGAAATCCATTTTATTAAATTGTCTGTTTCAATTGTTAATATATTAAGTTCTTTACCTAAACCTCTCTCCTTCTTCCTCTTTAACTTCCAATTTGCCTTTGTCTCAGGATACTGACAATGTCCTATATAGCCTTGAAATCAATTTAGTGAGACAGTCTCTTTGTACAACAATTTTTCAATCCGTGACATTTGCATTTCTATATCTTTTTTTAATTCACAAAGAACAGCATGTCTTATCCGAAGGAAACGAAGGAAATTGAGCTCCAGGAATATTAAGATCTTCAACAAATTGGTCAAATGATTTAAAATGTCCATCCTTAAACAAATCTTTAATACAAATGGACTCTTTTTGTTGCTAGGTTCTAAAGGCTCCATTTTTAATACAAGTGGAAGGTCCTCATTATAACACAATAGAGTTAAGGGAGACAATTTCTCATTCCAACCCACGAATTTATGCACTTTCCCCATATTTTACAGACTGGAAAATAGTTGTTAACATAATCTTTTCCTGTCACACCATTTTAATGTATATTTTTATGTCTGTGTTATCTCTCAAGTTCAAGCTCTGTATATATATAACCACCTAGAAACTTGTAAAGGAAATTACCCTTGTCAGGTCCTTATCACTCAGAGTTGTGAAGTGTTAATCCTACTCTCCCGTCACAATTCTTGCTGACCTGCTCCATTTTATTGCAATAAGCCTTCCATTTAGTTTTCCTATACCTTTGAATGTACCACGATCTTTATCAATAAAATAATCTACATTTCTCTTTATCTCAACTATGTAAATGAAAGAGTAAATTAATAGTCATTCACATAGAAATAAAACAGAGAAATATTAGAAAGAACCAGAATTTTAGACTGGTTTGTTCTACAGGATTTAGAGCATAAGAGATTTAGATTCCACGAGGTAGAAACATTCACCTAAACCTTCTGATCTCCCCAAAACAGAGCCAGACTGTTTAGAAACTGCCAATTTAACCAGGACTATGTGGTCTCCTGTATCACACTGAAATGGAGATGTCTCTACCAGTCAGAGAGCCGTAGGACAGACAAATTACTTAGGATTAGTTAATCTCACTCAACATTGGACTGCTAAAACACAAATGTCTGAGCTAAGCTATTTGACTATGCCTTCTCCATAGTTAATGGAGAAAGACAATGGGTCTTCCACCTAAAGCAGGTGGGATGAATTTCTCTCTGGGGGTAGAGGGCCAACAGGTGAAGAACCTGGATGACAAGTTTAGAAAAAGTGCCAGACTCTGAGCTGACTGAGCAAAGTGGAAAAAACCTTTGTCCCATGGGTTTGCTTCCATCAACGACTCATTCGCTTCCAAATAAATACATGCCAAACACCTGTTTGGCATATATACCATCCAGCTATTTCTCAATAAATAAGGTACTTCTTGAGAACAAAGGAACTGCCTTAAACTCTGTACAGTTATCAACCTTCTATCCACGTGGAAATCTTTCAGTTGAGGCTTGTGAATCACTCCTGCTCAGGTTGTGTTCTGGACTCAAAGTCACCAAAGTGTCATATCTCAGTAAAGATGGTGAATTGAAGCTTCTCTGCTCTAAAAGCAGGAAAACATCAGCATTTTCATGACAGATAGGAAGTGAAAACACTAACATAGCAACACTAAAATAGAGCTGTCAAAGCACTGCCATGGGAAGAGGTATCTGAAGAAACTACCCTTCGACACCTTCCTGCCACAACCTCTTCCCCTTCCTACACACTGCACATCTTACCAGAAGAGGTATAGATATCAAGAGATGCTAACCAGCCATCTCCAAAGTCAAGAGGCTCTGAAGGTGCTCAGCACAACTGGTTAAACAAGGTCCAGGTCCCAGAGAATATACCTTCCCCTAGAAGCACTTACAAATACAGGAGGTCAAAATAGCACAAAACCAATCCAAAAATCACACAATTCTACATGGAATTTCTTTTCCTTTTCTACTAGTCTTCATATTTTTGAACATTTCTGAGTTGAAACTGTCTGCCAAGAGGACAATTGGATATCTTTTTTTCTTTTATGTAGAAGAACTAAGGCCCTGCACAATAGCATGACTCCGGGAGACGAGGTGCATGGAAATTACAGGATGGTGCAGTAATACTCACACATTCATATGAATGCTGGAAAGTCTTCAGGTTTTTCCCTTGAGTTTAGAAATATGTCAAAACACTTCCTGTTCTGGGATCCTCACCTCTCTCCCAGTGATAAATAACTAGAGACCCTGAGGTACATCTTCAGTATGTCTATATTCAAAATCTTCATAAACAAAACATCTAAGTCTGCATTTTCTTAAATACAACTAATGGTGCCAGACAATACCCAAGACTAATTCTAGAACATACAGACATTTCTTTTCAGAGAAACATGGCATCTCATACCGTTGCCAATTATTCCTTTTGACTCTAAAAAATATGTAGGTATTAGTTACACAAAGTGGCTGCTGATGCCTACGCCATTATCTATTTCAGAATTTCAGACCCAGATTTCTCCGGCAATATACTCCTGATCAGAGTTCATGCATGGTCTCAATCAGCAGTAGCAAAACCAACCCAAAATCAGATTCTAATCTCTTGTAGTAACACTCCAGACTGAAATAGCAGCCACAGCCAGCGGTACTGGTGCAGTCTTAGCACTGGCTGATTCAACGGCTTTATAAAGTTCCTTCAGTTTGGCTGGAAGTAAAGCATCATCAGTATCAACGACAATCATGAGCATCTGGAATTTGAGCTTGAAAACATAAATGCTAAATACCTAATAAGGAAACTATCTAAATTAACCACTTACCCAATCAGAGAAAATAAAGATGAATGTAAAAATGTAAGATAATGACAAATATTAAGCTGATATTGTATTACGGAATTACAAAGCACAGAAAAACTGAGGTTGGAGCAACCTCTGTGGATTTTCCACTCCAACCAGTCTGCTCAACACAAGGTTGCTCAGGACCATGTCCCATCGGGTTTTGAATATCTCCAAGGACAAAGACCATAACCCCTCTGGGTAGTCCGTTCCAGTGTTAGATTACTCTTACACTTAAATGTTTAAGTGGCTGAAAAGTCTAACATAAATGCTACATAGTAAGGACACCATAAAACCCTTCCTCCATCTCTCCTTCTCAAGAAAGATCACTGTCATTTTTGAAAGGTGTTTATCCAACCTGTTCCCAAAGGCTTTTCATGACAAAAACACCACAACTTCTTCTCTGTGTTTCAGTGCTTCACTTCCACTCATTCACCTGCCTTGCGTTCTAATTTCCAATACCTTGTTAGATTTTACTTCCTTGCTTTAAGTATTTGGTGTAACCAAACTAAACAATTGAGACCAAATTCATTCCACTACTGTTCGGTTAAAGCCAGTGGATTTACTTTAAGACTGAATTTGCTCTTCTTATGTGAGAAATGGGGGATTCAGAAGAAGATAAAAGAAGAATGAAAAGAAAAACTGACCTTGGTGGTCATAGTTTCTTTAATCCACTAGGGCTGCTCGATGAATGCAGACAGCCAGACCAACAATAGTGCTTGCATTTAAACTCGGGTGGGTGTAAATATAGGTAAGGGCACTAATCAGCCAGGTGGCTACATGTTACCCTGAACACAAGCAATTAAGTACAAGGGCAATTTTCTCCCAGAGGTTAGTTATTTCATAGCCAATTACCCAGGCAGCTTCACCCCACTTTGAACTGTGTGTGGAGTAAGAGCCATGTCTGCATCTGGACCTTCAATAGATTCCCTGTAGCTTTAGCCATCAGCCCTATTCATCTTTTTCTAAAGTAGTTACAGCATCCACCTGCCTTTCAGTATTTAACTCCTTCATTTGTAAAGAAGCAAGCAGAACATTTGAACAAAAAGATATTTTTATCTTTAAAATAGGCAAGGCAATTTTAGTACTATATGTCTATGAAACTCAGCATTCAGCCTTGTGTAGTATCTTCACAAAATCAGTGAATGCACTTTATTAAACATACACTCTCTGCAAAGCTGGCCTTTCAAGTGAGAAATCTGTATTGTTTCATGTTTAGAATATGGCAGGTCCGAGGAAGATTGAATGAATGCACCAGAGAATATATCCAGCTAACACAAGCTAGTGCTGCGATCTATTTATGTAATGCATTAATAATATAATTATACCTTAAATATTAATAGAATATGCTGAATATCTCTGAACAGATACATATCACAGGCTGTGTATAGCTGTGTGCATATAAGCAATACTTATGTTTTATTCCCACAAGACACATATTACATTATGTTACAAGCACACAGACAGAATACATACATCTACATCTCTGTACATCCAATGCACACACATGGGCTCAAGATGGATGAGACCATCACAAGAGCAAAAGTGCTGTGGACTCCAGGGGCAGAAATCACTGTGCTGTCCCACCTCTGCCCTGACCCATCCTTAGAGCTGAACTGTAACTGGATCATCAGATACTGATCTTTTCCCTCCAAAACTTACATCCCATGGGCCATAATTCAGTACTAGAGCATGTGTGTAACTTCAGTAGTGAGTATTCGCATTAAAATGTGTGTGCCTATGGATCACCAACAACAGCAATCCCTGTCAGATCACCTGCCTCTGCCAGGTCCTGTGTCTCCCTCCACACAGTGACACAAATTGCCTGAAGAGAATGTCACAGCTCTGGTTCCCCTGACTGCAGCGTCCCAGGATCCACGGGGGACCCCCTGTCCCCAGCATAAGTAACACAAAAGCATCTCAGTACTGTCCATGTCAGTCCAGAAGAGAATCAGGGAAGAGTGTAGTGTCCTGGTGCTGTTATTTCAGAAGCATTTCTGAACCCCTGAGTCTCTTTCTGAAAATCTTCCCTCAAATTACAAAGCAGACAAAGACTGTAGAGTTAGAATAACATTAAAGTCCATAACTAATATTAATTTTTCTGAACTTTCCTTTGCATCCTTTCTGAGAGGTTTTAATATAAGTGGTATCTCAGTTCTTTTTAAGGAGAAAAAATCTACAGTGTGGAACAACACTGTAGACAAGCTACACATTCTCCTTCCACAAGAAAATTAAAATATGCTGGAGAAAAGGCAGGATCCCTTGGACTTTCCAGGTGCTAGGTTGCCAAGTTCTTGCTAAAATAACATAAGAGAAGAACACAAGTTGAATTTTGAAAAAAAAAAAAAATAAATAAATAAAGGGAAAAAAAAAAGAACAATGTTTCAGTACTTTTCACTCTGGACAGGTAAATAAATTGAAATAACTATTTCAGTGGAAAAGGGTTTTTTTCCAACTGTCATGCTGATCCATGCAGCAGGAGTGGGTGTGTGCGGAGGTAATCACCCCCAGCACTGCTGGAGCCACAGCCCTGCTGGGTGCTTGGCCGGAGAGCTCTGCTGGGACCATCCCCACAGCATCGCATCTCCCACCCCACACCAGACCAAGGATGCTCCCCATGATACAGTGAGCACCGCTTGGCTGCGTTTGGCTCCCCAAGGTGGGCACTTGGGAAATGCCCAAATCAGGGCTATGAATTTCTTTGTCTTCCCCATGAGGGAAATTTCTAGTCCCAGTAAAGAGACAGTAAAAATTGTTCCTCAGGAAACTAAAAGACTTAGCCCTTTGTCCCACAGTGTGAGGCAGAGACACCATTTGGCACAAATCAGCAAACACCAAAAAAACCCTACAATAAAATCTTCCTGGGTCACAAAAAGTGTCTACCTAAAAATTTTGTGATTTCACTGTTTATGGTCAGGCTCATCATAGAAGCGATGGTTATAATTTGGCTGCACTAATTCCCATCCCCCTGCCCTTGCTAATCTCTGTGCATCTCTTGGTAACAAGCCTGTCATTTTAAGCATTATTTATTTACCAGGCAACCATGGTATTTTTTTGATATCTAATGGAATATTTCCATGAATTTTATTCTCTAAAAAATAACAACATGAAATGAGAATAAGTTTTAAAATCTGTTAGAAAATGTAGCAAAAAAAAAGCCCAACAAACTAAACAAACTCATGCTGGAAATTAGTAAGGTGTCACTCTGATAATTAAGTTCTGACTCCTACAGCTATTATTATTATTTATATAATTAATTTATTATTTACATAATAAATTTTGATTATATAGTTTAGGCAAAGAATTGTAATATATATGCAAGTGATACAGTTTACCTTTTAAAATTAGCTGCTTCTAGAATGTATCCAAAATGAAAATTCAGATTCACTTTTAAATTGTAACCCTCCCATCTTACAGATTGAAAAAACATGTTGAATCAAACATCCACATAAATTATAAAAGCTCCTTTAAAATGTCAAATATAGATCCTACTGTGCTTAGGATGTCAGCATAACTCTTAAAATACGGAGTGGTGAGGCACGGATACAATTTACAGCGGAAATCAAGCACGCTTTTCAACTTGCATGCACAAAAATATGTGGTAAATCAAACAATTCTTTCTCTTTTTAAATTGAAGTTGAACTAAAACTGTATTAACTTCACACAAATTGCCCAGATTAGCGATATCTGATTATAGTATTTAGGAATCCACAGCTTTAATTTTATATTGCCCCTTTTTTGATCACTTGGTAGTAGCATTACAAAATTGAACGCTGCACTTTTGAAGACAAATGCACTAGCTGAATGCATCGAGTTAACCATTCAGTTGAAATGGTGTCGAAAACTTGTCTATTAGTTCAGTTGTGACACCCTTTCTTGAGATCAGAACGTTTCCAGTAAAAATCAATAAACAAATACTTTCAGGCCAAGCCTGCAATGAGATACACCCTGCCAGCTCCCTGGATCTGCATGGAGCCCTATTTGATTAAAAGGGGCCCACTGCAAACAGAAGAATCTCTTTTTATAGATCTCATTGTGGGACCAAACCTGCGGTGTTTCCTGTTGATTAATAACTATTTCCCAGGGAGCTCCTTTAAAAAAATAGGCAACAAGTATTTATGAAATAGTATTATTTATATTGAAAACTTGCAGCTCTTGAGGAATAAAAAAGAAGTGGGGGGGAGATAAAAACTTAACACTGAATTAAAACAAATGTAGGCACAGTGTGATTTGCATACATGGAAAGAAAATTCTTGGACAAAAGGCAAAACCTCTGTTATGTGACTGTCTTGCAAACTGCTTTAATTGCAACACCCTCAAATAATGATGTGAGTTATGGGAGAAATCATCAGTAAATAATACGGTTCCTAGGCACTTAATCCTTACTTTTTATTTATACAACTCCACCATGCAGCCATCAGAAATCTTAGTCTAGTTATTAGCAATCCTCTGAGGTCGTTCCCTTTCAGGCAGCTGCTCTCCAGAGAGGGGTAGAGGACAAAACATTTGTTGTTGCAGATTTTTCTCCTTTTAACTCGTTTTGCACCATGGTGAGACCTGTCGGCCATTTCCGAGCGGTGCCAGGAGCCAGCAGCGGCGGGGAAGGCGCGTTCCCCTCCCCATGGGTGGCTGTGCCCACGAGATGGCAGGCTGCGATGCTGTTTGCATTTTCCAGCCAGCGTTCCACTGGAAATCGTTTCCCCTCTCAAATGACAGCAGCCCCAGGTAGCAGGGGTGACATTTGCTTTACATTATGATACACACTAATTAATCATTAGCGATCCCAGAAGTATGTCGACTAAAAATGCTTTGCTATGGCTTGTCACAGTAGGGGCTTTCAATATTGATACTATTACACACACATATGTTCCACGGCTGGATGTTATATACCAATGGATTTGGTGGTTTAGGCTACAGAATATCTTTTAAGTGCTGCTAATTATTGCTTGATCAAAATCCTTATAGTCAATAATGAACTTAATATCTTGTACTTTATGTAATAAAGCCTAGAGTTTAGGTCACAAAATGATTGCTTGACTGGGTGTTGAAATAGGACTTTTACAAACTAAAGCTGCTGCAAAATTGACTGGAACTTTTTTGGCATAGTCCAGGCTGTTTGGACTGGTTGACATTTTTCTACCTACGTGGCCGTCTCTATGCCAACAGCCTGGGGCCACCTCCTTTCAGCCCACTAGCAACCACGACCACAGCTGAACAGTGCCTCAACAAAGACGACTGGAGATCCAAGAGCACTGTAAAAGATGATTCCTACCCATGTTTCAAATATGACCAAGGCTTCATGCCACTTTGGTGAAGATACTGAGGTGTTTTGATTTACACTTACTACCAAGTACATAGGCACATCAGGGATGGAAAATGGGAGGTGATGAAGAATATAGGGAGGTTTACATTAATAAAACTGAACAGGAGGTAAGTACTGTGTCCAAAAGCATCAGCAGCTCTCAGTCTAGTCTCATGTGCCTTCAGCCCCAGTGAAATGCACACAGGACAATCAGTAAGGAAGAGATTTGGACCTTGGTTTCAGGCCAAATATGAGATAGGGTCTTTTTTTAAACTTCGGCACAAACCCTCTGCCTCAGAACTCTTTTCAGTGTCTGCAAAGCTGCTGACCTGTCTCACTCTTTCACCTCATCATTGCTACACACAAGCAGCCCAAAACAAAGTGTGCCTTACAGATCCTATCACAGCAGTCTTGCTCTCAGTAGGTTGATCTTCAGTGATCCTGAACAAATAACCACTGTTTCCACTCTACAGTTAATGACATAGGGTCCTACCTTGGCTACCCTGGTTCAAGTGTCCTTCAGCAGATCCTGTCAAATGGTGTAGGATGTCAAGGTGCAGACTGGTGAGGGAAGTCTCAAATGGTCAAAATATTCTGTAATAAAAAAAATATATATATTGAGCACTTAAACAGTTTGTAAGGAAAAACTATACTCACAATAGCTTCAGGAACAAATGTTCTAGTTGATGCGGGGGATTGGTTCAAGGTGGCCCAAAGGTGACTGAGCTCTGAACTTATATAACATAAAAAATAAAATCTTGAATCTGCTAATCTTGCAAGGTAAATGTTGAAAGGTGAAGAGCACAAGTTTTTGCAATGGTTATGAAGTGAATATTGATGACGCTTCTCCTTAGGGAAGTAAAGCTGAAACAAACAATAAATATTTGCTTAGGACTTTTTGTCCACCACTACACATCACCTGTGTGTCAGAGGGACACACGCCAGCCTGGACATCAGTTACTTCCATCTCCATAACTGTACTACTGGGCACAGAAGATGTGTCCACACTTGTCTTACCCTCTTCTGTAAAATGTCTGGCTCACATCCTGGAAATCCTGTTTCTAATGTGAACAATCCATTGGTACAAGTCAAGACTAGGTCAGCATATAACAGCTAAAGAACTGGGAAAACCATTATTGATCTAATAGGTCAGGAAATTAGTCCTGTTGAAGTAATGGAACCATATTAAAAACACAGAAAACAAAATAAAAATAATAAAGGAGGAATAAGAGAGGCAGAAAAAGGGAGAGGCCACCAGTTCCATATGATTATACCAAATAAACTTTTGATACAGCTGTGACAGTTAAGATTTACAGTTTACTTGACTACTTGCACTTTGATTCCCACTAATGCAGAGTTTAGGGATTATACATAAAACAAAATTAGAGAAACTGAGACATTGAGGTTCAGTCCCTGAATTCACAACGAAGCAATTCACATGGGCAGGTAGTTTCTGAAGAGGTGAGCACACCATCACTTTCAGCATCTCCAGAAATCTAAGTCTTGCATTTTGTTATTCCAAAGCATCAGAATTTTGCAGCCCTGCAGCTGCTCCCACCCATGGCTTTTCCCACACAGAATTTTTTTGCAAGCAGAGCAAGAAGGAAAGTTGCCGCTTTCTCCATATGGCCCCAGTTGAGGCTCACAGTGTCCACAAAGCTCCACAGTGCTCAGACACATCCGCATTCAGTGACTTACATCTGCTCATAATGTTTCTTCATCACAACAACCCTCAGGAAAGTTTTCTAATTCAACAATAAAGTAGTTAGTATGTTGACGTATTTGCTGTGCCGTTACAAACACACTTTTTTTTTTTACTTGGTCACTAGAAAGTGAAGAGAAAGCAGTAGTCAAGGAAGAGCATTTCTACTGTTACAACAGTTGAGTTTTAAGCCTACAGTACTCTGTTTTAAAACTTTTGGAATTAAACATCATTCTATCCTTTTCCTCTTTCATGCCAACCATAACACTTATTTAGAATTCCCTCTTTTCCTGATGTATTATGGGTCTGAAAGCCCCCACAGTAGTCTAAACTTCAGCATCTTTTCAGCAGCCCCCTGATTTATGAGCTCATGGTTTCTACATTCTAGCTGCTCTACGCTGAAGCTTGAAAATGTAGCAAGAAAATAAAAAATAAATAAAAAAGAGAGCTGACTTCTAGCAGCGGGATAGTATCCCTCAAGACGTGCAGATTTTGTTCCCTCCTTACTTGCGAAACAGATGGTGTTTTATGCTTAACACAATCAGTACCATTCTCTATCTGTTGCCTTCTAACCTTCCCCACCTGTGTGAAACCCAGCCAGAGCTTAATGAACATACTTGGAGCTGTCTGGACTGAATTAGTCCCAGTAGGAGTTACCCTTCAGGTACTCCACAGTCTCTCACGGCCGTGTAACTGCAAAGGAATACAAGAAACCTTTACACTGTGGCTAATTAAATAAAGGTTTGCCTCTGCTAAGTGCATTTTTTTCCCTTCCAAAAGCAGGTAATGTCTAGCATGTTAAACTATTTTGGAAGTATTTGCCACTATCTTGAACATTCTGGGAGACAAGTGGCATGAAAATGGGGTCAGAATGTGATTTTAAGCCACATTTATCTTTCATTTTTGAAGACATTTTCACTTCCACATACCAAATTATCACAATAATTACCTTGCAAAAGTAAGACATGACTGAAAGAATGTTTTTCAAAATTCACATACAGGACAAAGATTTTTGTTCCTACCATTCATCCCCTAAATTTGCACTTTTCCTGTTTGAATTTCTACAAACAAAATTATCTTTTTGGCAGCAGATTCTTTAAAATCAAGACAAAATTACAATCTGATTATTTTGATTGCATTCTACATCCCAGAAGACAAATCTTAAAAATGTCATAAAGATATGCTAAAGTAATTTCCTTCATGTTAATTATCAATTGTAGAAAATTGTCATAGTGAATAATCCAGTGGCCTGAGATTGCTTCTAAAGTACCCATGGTGGTATCTTTGAGCCAGCTTATACACCAAAATTTTTGCTGTTGGCTTCCATTCCTCTGTCTGATGTGTGAGGCAACTGTCTACTTTCCAACCCATATGAGCACAAGACTTCCATTAAGTTTATTGGAACATTGATACGAAGGGGACCTAGTTCAGACCAAAGATGGGATCTCACTGGATTGCAATCAAGTAGATGGCCAACTTTTCACAGGAATGTTCACTAAAAAATCATCCAAGTTCTCTATCTGCAATTCCCTCATGCTGAGGTTTAGCTGTGATCATTTCTATGGTGTTCAGGTGCAGATAAGACAGACTCACATTTTCTGAAAACACCGAGGAGAATTCCAGGAAACTGAACCAGCCAATGTGATGTTTATCATAGAGAAACAGAAGATGCGTTCTCCTATCACTTAACCATAAAACATAATTGGGAAGATTTGCAAAACTTTTACTCAAAAAAAGCCATGCCAGCTTCTTCCTTTGAAGAAAACCAGAGTTTCTTGTTTGGGATAGAAGAGAAGGACACAGACAGGTGCTTAAGAGAGGCAAGATAAACAGCTTTCCAACAATGAGTACTTTGGTTTTGCATGTTCTCTTGCCTTTCCTGCAAGAAACAGTAACTGATCTTTGGTGATTCAGCCCTGGGTTTCAGCTCTTTAAAGCAGCATTAGTTCCTGCTGCCATCTTGGTTCTGCAGTGTGAAAATCCACCTGGATGCCATAAGCAGATTCTGTGATACAAGTCCCTTTCTTGTCCAGACCATTGACTGGGTGTTCTGTGTTGGTGCCTTCCTTAATCAAGTTGGTCTCTTTCTACCTCATTAGTTTGGTATCCCTTGCAAGTGTTCTAGATTGACCCTCCTCTTCCAAAAGTGTCTGTTTGCTACAATGATTGTAAAAGTACATCTGAGAGTCATTTTTATAATAAGTGGGAAGATAACAACTCAACAGATTTCTCAAAAATCCTCCTAGTGCCAGCTAGAGTAGAGGAACATGAGAATCTTTAACTGTGTGTGAAGGTGATGAACCTTGCACAAAGACGGTTTCCCCATATGGTGTATTGGGTGACTTTTGGGGTAGGAAAAATCCAAATAGGATTGGAAGTTTGTTACAAGTACACTGACAAGGTACAAGATTTGTTATTGAAACTAGAAAACAGGAGAAAAACAAGCATAAAAGGCAGACAGAGACACGCTGTCATTTATGTGTAGGTAACAAGATATCTGTTTATAAAGGAGAGGGCAAAAATTACAGCTGAGCCCTGCAATAGGCAGGCGGCCCTCCTGGGGAGATGTTCCAGCAGTGCAACTCAGCATCACAAAAGGTGGTCAATAAAACAAGGTGCAGCGGTCAAACAAACACTAGCAATCGCTCATCCTTACACTGCCATTTAGCTGAACTCCAGGAGGGATTGGACAACCCAGGTAAGAACAGAAGGGCACTTTGCTCAGGGAAGAGCAGCTAAAACAGAAGAACCTAGTTAACTGTCTAGGGACTTCAATAAGAGACTGGTGAGACAAGGTGAAAGGACAGAAGTGGATAAGCCACATACCAGCCTTTCAAGAGATTTCTTACCAATGCATGAATGCCTGGAGATTTTTCTGGTGCTTCTAAGATACACAGTCTAAATATTAAGGAACTGTTGCTTGGGGGACTCTGCACATCTGCTTCTGTCAGGGACACACAGAGGAGAAGGTAGCGGGACTTAAAGTGAGCAGATAGTCACGTAAGTCTCACATTCACACTGTGTGATGGGGCAGGCATTCCCATGACATTGGACTTTATCCTAAAGGTCATGGGAATGGCTTTAAACTTCAAAAAAACCACAGAACACAGATGTCCTGTCTCCAGGAGAGAAGAGAACCGGGAGAAGGAGCTGCACCAATCCCACATGTACCATTAGGATACAGAACTGGGGAAAAGAGAGTCTTCTTCATAGTCATTCTACCTGCTAACTCTAGTTCTTGATATTCTCAACCAAATTCCCAAACTCTCCACCTGCAGTATCAGCTGTCCTGCCACAACCCTGGCCATGATAATCTAACCTAGTTTTAGAGAAGACCAGTGGATGAGGCAACATTCACAGAGTTGTAAGGTTCTTTGTAGAAATGTCCCACTTGCACTATAAACTGAGATAACTGTTGAAAGTTACCTTTCTTGCTTAAAAAAAAAACCCAAAAAGTACTCCTCTAGCAGTGCAAATGCCATGTAGAAGTGAGTTGAAGAACTAACTGTAGCTGAATCACTAAGTACAAAGGGGCGTAGTGTAATTAAGTTCAGTGTCCTTGTGGGATGGAATGCAACAAAACCTAGCACTGTGACATTAAGCTTTAGAAAGGGGATTTAAAAAAAAAATAATGAGGAAGCTAGGCAGAAAGGCCCTGAAGTCAGAAGTAAGGAAATTAAAATCCTTCAACTCAGCATGGAGGCTACTTAAGCAACTATAATAGAGTCCCAGAAGGAATGCATAGCTTTTCAAAGAAACACGGAAGGCAAGAAAAATAAAATTAGCATGGGAAAACAGCAAGGTTCAAGGGGTTATTTAAGCCAAACAGGTAGCATTCAAACAGAAGGGGAAAATCTACCTTAAGGGAAGGCAATGGGAAGGAACAGAACCCATGGAAGGTTCTCCTCATCACGCAGACATGCTTCAAAAGTTGTGGTGACTGAGAAATGAGCTCAGCTGATGGAGGCATTTAGGAGAAAGTAGCTAAGGAAAGAAAAAATGGGTAACTGGAAAAATGGGATACCAGAAGCTTTCAAGTGGTAATAACAGTGAATAAGGTGATTGCAGAGGAAAATAAGTTGTTCCTCATCAGCATGGAAGACACTGTGGCAATATGAGTTGCCTGGAGTGAGAGAGTCTGGGAGAAATAGAAGGGAAAAATCAAGGAGTGGAAAAAAAATAAAATAAAATCCAAGAGATCCCTAGAGCCAGTTGGAATAGGCAAATGTGTAGCTGGGTGCTGATCACAAGCTAGTTACACAAAGGGCTGCATGGTGTTGCTACACACAGTTTAGCATCTGTGCCATTCTGTAGCCCAAGTTGTTGCCTTCCACGGAAACTATTTCTGTCCATGTACATGCATGCAACACAAGGACGGGGAACCACACTGCACATTAATGGATAAGGAAAATCTGCCTTAGTATAAAGACATAGAGACCAATTTGTGTTGAGGACAGCAAACCTGAGTGCTGGTAATCCTCCACAGATAGCTGCAGGTTACCAGTCCAGCTGGACTCTGCTGGCTTCCCAAAGTGTTGTTCCTGTGTCACCAGGTGCAATGTGTTTTTTCTTTGGAAAGCCTGTACTCTTCTTGTTCTAATTTCTTGTCCAAAGTAGCATTTGCCTCTTCATTTCTTGGCTAGAAAAGATCAACCATCTGACTTCAAGTCCATAAGCCATGGTAGGGCCAGGTTGTGACACTAAAGGCAGAGCACATGTAATGAACAGTTAATTTGGGAGGTAGAGACATATGTTCCGTCAGTACATGCTATTTAATATCCTCATGTCCTCTTCCACTGATAAATATTCAGACAGAGGTACTGTCTGAGTAAGGAGCTATTTGGGCTGACATTTTCATATTGATGCAAAGAAATTTAATAAGTATGTACATGAAGAAAATTTGGAGTTTCTGTCTGTGTCTCTAGAACAAGCTGTTGTTTATATATTGCTGGTTATCAGGGCTCTCAAATATTAAGCATAAAAATGGCTGTAACAGCTCAGACAAAAAGTTTCTTCAGCCCAGTTACTTGTCTCCAAGAGCAGTCAACAAGAAATGTGCCACACAAGAGTACCTACATAGGGCAAGCACACAGTAGTATTTATCCAGAATGCTCCTCCAATGTTTTTTCTTGGGGAATTCCAGTGTCAAAGGCCACGTCTTTTATTTTAAAAGCTCTGAGAGGGTTTTTGTCCCACTTTTTCATAAAGGAACAGGTATTCCTCAATCTCCTTTGCTGCCTATATTCCAGCAATCAGCACCATAGCTATTAAAACAAATTCCTGGTGTGAATATTTCCAAATGTGATCAGAACCAAACCTCACCAAACCAGACTCAGATTCAATCTGGTTCAAGTTAATACCTCAGTATCCTGTGCTTTTGTTAGCATGATCTCTGTTCTGCTGGTTGTAGTCTAAATTTTATCCATGGTTACAGTATGTAAAATCAGGATTCCAGCAGAACTGAAGGAAACTACACTGGACTTAGATCACTGCCATAGAGCAAATTTTAGTTCAACATTATATTAATCTTCTTATTAATCACATAGCTTACACATCGACTAATAAACTCACTCTGCCTACACTTTACCCAGAGTCAAAAGCAGGGGGAGGTTATTGTAAAATGTCACTGAAACTATTTGTCCAGCATTAGGTTGGCTGACTTCCACAAGGAATGCGTTTACTTAATTGAAAAGGTTTTGCTTAAAGTTTGCCAGCAAGAGATCATAGAGTTCTAGACAACACATACTGTGAGTATGAACTCCATTCAACCTTTGGAATACCTCTGTGAAGGCAGGAAATTGAAATATTGTGCTATATTGGCAACTAAATGGTCATTTATCATCCATGCTAAGTTTGGAGAACAGTGAAATGATTTTTAAACTCTCAGAGGGCCCTTATTAACAGTTACAAGGTGTGTCTATATAGATATGGATTATGTATTGAAATACAGTTTCAAGAAGAATATGAGACTATCAACAGCTGTATCTCCCCTCCTATTTGCCTATGGACTATGCTCAGAGGCACAAACACTATATTAAAATACAAGAGAGCTAAGACACCTACTGACAAAAGCAAGGAAATTCACAGTTAAAGGGGAAAACACGCCATATGTTCTGCAGTACCTAGGAACAACAGGGAGCATTCAGCTCATCATTAAAGAGGCACCCAGTTGTGCGTAGGTATTGGAGAACATATGGAACACTTCCCTGTTCATGTCTGAATTTCCTTACTATTGTCAGCTTATGGATCAAGCCTGACTTCTTTCTTTTTTTTTTTTTTTTTTTAATATAGAGTTCAGGGCATTCTTTAAGTAGTTGTTTAGTTTGCAAAATACCATTTTATAATTATCAGCCCCACAGACATACATAAATTATTGCAAGCCTGCTTTTAAGAAGAACTCAGGATCACTGGAAGCCACACTTGTAAAAATAAAGCAGTGAGGTGCTCTGCAAGTTTCCAAGCAGACACCTACGGATGGTTAGAGTCGGCAGGGCTGATTTGATTTACTCTAACTGAAAAGCAGCTCTTTCATTTTATACTACAGTCCTTCCCTTTAAGCAGTTAAAACCTTTAAGTGATTTAAGACAATACCATGAATCCACTGCAGTGCGAATATTTATATTTTAATTACTAGACTGTTAGGACCTCCAGTCAGAATTGCCATGCACTGCGCTTGGTATTATACATCTGTTTATGAGATCCAAAATACTTACAATCAAAATAGAGCTAAAAGAGAAAAGATAATGGTTACTGCCCCAATTTTAGAGTTAAAGTCTCCCTCGAGCACGAACGAGCTGGGACTGGGGTGAACTGAACTCTGTAACGACTCAACATACACATTCAGCATTCCGCTCTGGTCTCTTCTGCTTTTATGTAAAGTAATAGTGCAGCTAAAGCAAAAGCTACCAGACAGAGCGATAGCAATGTCAGGAAGCGGTGCTGGGAACAGGCTGTCGCTGCAGGCCGGGCACAGTGATGGGCTCCATTCAGTAGCAGCACGAGAGGGCAGCATTGCTCATAGCACCCGATCACATATGGGAGCTGCCTCTTGCAGGGGACAGTGGCACCCAAATGTCCCTTATCCCCAGGGAGGACCCTGTGGAGACATAGCAGAAATGTTTTGTTCAGAATTTGTATGGAAATTAGCTTTTCTTCAACTTTTTTTTTTTTTAATTTTAAAAAGTAATAAAATGTCAAATTTTATAAAATGGCACACGTTATATGAAAGAATATAGAAATCTGGTGTCTTTGAAACCTCTTCAGTCTTGTGAAAATGCATCTGAATTTGTTCTTATTCAAAATATACCAAGGAAGAGAATAAGGAAGTAGTGGGGTTTGTGCACACATGAAGTCCTGTCTGATCCGAGTTACAGCATAACCATACATCTGAGTGAGTAAGAGTGAGTTCTTACTATTTTGCCTCCTAAACCCCTTTCCTTCCCCTCTCCAAATCAGGCTGTTCTTTCAGTAAAATTAAAATATTCAAAGTAGAACTTTGATGTTTCAGAAACTTCCGATTTTCCATTTTGCTGTACTTTGTTCAGAAAGCAACAAACCCTGCAGACTCTGAGCTTGCCACCTACTCCCTTCAACTTAGGAGGTGCTGAGCCCATCATTGCTGCTTATACAGTTTTTACAATTTAGAACTGTACCTAGGACAGTGACCTGATCAAATTCTGCACAGACAAAGACAAATCTCCACAGGGCCTGTGGGGTCCTTGCATGCACTGCTTGCCAGCTTGGATGCCTCCGTTTCTCTACCAGACCCAGTTACACTCTTAGATGTTCAGGTAAGAAGGATGAGGAATGGATCTGCCCTTCATTGCCTACTGCATCAGAAACCCCTGAAGAAATCTCTTTCAGAGACTGTCTAGGGGATGTTTGCTGCCCTAAGCCAATAACCACTACCCTTGCTCAATCCTTACCCAGCCAAACACTGAGTAGTTCTTCAGTTTGCCCCTCATAATTTGGCCAGAAAAGGTCATGGGGAATGAGCTGTAATCAAAGCATAAATGTTTCTTTTACCTGACAGGTCATTTGCCAGGGCACAAATGCAACCCCCTGGCTGAAACAATATAATCATCCAGAAGAATGCAATGGAGAAAGATCCTGTAGCCATGGGAAACTGTTCTGCCTTAGAAGGAGGTTGCAAGAGGTTGTTTTCAGCCAGCCTGGATAACCAAGTCTGAACTGAACTCAGCCAACCTCCACAGGCCAACATAAACCTGTGAAGCCTGAACTTTCAACTCCATCCATGCATAAAATGGAGGTAAGAATGAAATTTAAATCAAAATAGTAAAACAATTCAGTCTCAGTATTGCAACTATTTTAGGTACCTCCTTCGATCCTTAAACCATCTTCCTCCCACTCTTACAGAGTATTAAAGTGTTCTTATGATCCGATGACAAAAGCTAATTCGTATTTGTAAAAGTAGTTTTTACCAGAATAATGGGTTAATAAGACAACTATATGCTAAGATCAGTGGATTATCTGACTGTGACATTGTCAAGACTGTAAGAATCCCTGGCAAGCTGAACCATTTCATGCATTTGGGTGAAAGACTTGTAAGGAGAGCACTTACCATGAACAGACAGAGACAAAGGAAAGTGCAGACAACAGTGTTGTTACACTTAATTTTCTGTTCTAGTCTGCTCAGCTCTCCTGGGAAGTAATGCCTTTGCATTTATTAAAGTCCTTGAGAGACTGGATACTCTACAATTCAGATTTCAATAGTCTGCGTTGATGTTGACTACTCAGTTATTAAGTTGTCTTCCAGAAGTTCATCCAAACCCTCCATCTTAAGAGGCTGAGAAGCAAATACATCAGTGTTCCCCTTCAGATGCCCTCTGTTGCCTTGAGAATTGGCAGCAATATCTCTAAGGAAACTGCAGTCCGTGCTCTGTTCCATGGATGCAGGAGAGAAAGGTTGAGCTGCAGCTGGGGAAGCACAAGCTTCTGCATCCTCTTCTGTTGAAGGCTCATCTGGACCTCTAGGTACAGCTCCATCAACCTCCCTTCCTTAGCACTTTACACCAACATGACTTCAGGACTTGAGTGATGCAGTAGAGAAGAACATCAACGATGTTCCTCACTTTTTACGTGCTGAAGACTCATGGCTAGAACGAGGGCAAAGGATGCTGGCAGGATCCCTCACAAGAGCTGTGCCTTTCCCTTGATCTTTTACCCCCTTTTAGAAAACAACAAAAACACACTAGTGACTCAAAAACTTAGAGGTGTCTTTTCTATCAGTAGCATTTCTGTACCTATTTAAAATGCCAAGAAAGCCTTCTTGAATGCCTGCAATGCACATCTCAGTGCAGACACAAGCTGTCTCTGCACAGAAACACAAGCCAGCATTAGTCTAGTGAAAGAATAATTGTTTGGAGACTGGGCTTTGAACTCAGCAACATCATACAGTTGGCAGGGAATACTCCCATAGTGGTTTAAAATGTTGTGGTCACTCTGCTCCAGAAAAGTCACTGAGGCTGGGGATCAACATCAAAAAGTCCTTAAAAGTGTGCCAGATGTCTCCTGCCACTCCGCCAGCCAGGGGCTGGGATGCTGCGCTCCCTTCTGTGTGGCAGCTGGATGAGGATGAAGCTGGCCCTGCACACAGGGCAGTATGGAGATGGCAAACCCTCCATGTCACCAGTGTTTACCCTGTGCAAGGAGTAGGAGCAGGTTGCCTTGTCCTAAGTGGCAATTAGTCAGACAGAAGTTATACCAAGTAACAGGGCACAGAAATGTAACCTTTTGTCTGATGAAGTTTCCCAAATTGCCAGTCATCTGGAAAGGGTGTGTGCATGCAAGGGTCACAAGTTTAACAAAGGGTATATTAGTAGCTTGCTAAGGCAATAAACTACCATGCAAGTATGTGAAAATATTAAGTGCGTGTAGATTTGAAATCTTGCAAAAGATTCTCTAAAAGATTTAGGACTTTATTAAGGTCAAAAGGGTTATGCTGCAGTTCATAGGCACATTTGTTTTATTAATTGAGTCATAAGTTCTGGCAGTCTGCAAATAGATTTAAAAACATGCATCAGCTGCTTTCGATTGCCACAAGAGATCTGAAAACCTGCCAGTAAATCTGTTTGCAGCTCTTAAAAATTTTGGATAAAAAGCTGTTTTAAACTATTAGCAATTACTTAAAAAAAAAAAGTAGCGTGCGAGGGCTGGGGGGAGAGGGAAAGAGAAAGCATGAAAGAGGCACACATATTTTGTTTAGACTCAGAGCACAAGTTACTGATGTGTGTTCCTCTGAAGGAAACTGATTTTTTTTTCCAGTCAAAGCTTCGCCATTTCCTCAGTGTCCCAAGCCTTAATGCTTATCATCTCATACAGCCCGCAGCACATTTCAGAATGAAGAGCACTTGGTCAGCATCCTGTTGGAAAAGGAATGTCCAAGCAAAAGGGGAAGGTATCTCATTTTCATGCCCTGTTTTAAGTCAGCTGAGCACACAGGACATGAAAGAAGAAAACAGTAAGTGAAGCAGTGCAAAGAAAGCCAGGTATAGCACTTGCTGAGATCTGTCCCAAACACACACCAAAGCAGCACCAACAGACTAAAGAGAAGTTGCTTTTCCTGAACAGCACTAAGATTAAAGTGACCATGTCACAGCACTGAGGAGAGGTTTCACCCATGCAGATAGTGTTTCAGATACAAGTCACTTGAGCTTCAAACCCAGTGAGAGTCTTTCCTAATACCCCACTGCACTATCAGGATGATTTGTCACCTGCTGTCTTAAAAGCTTGCATATCCAGAAGTGGCCTGATGCCAAAGCAGCTCATTTTGCCCTGACTTGACTCATTATAGTTCATCCTAATGACACAAAAGGTTACAAATTTGACATGTCTGTTTTCCCTGACTGCAGAATCAACTTTTGAAAACTGCAATTCCAAACCTGCACAGCTGTTTGGTTCTCCTGTGTCCACATCCCATTCTAGACCTCCTCCCTTTTCCCTTTTTTGTGTCTTCTGAAGGCCAAGCAGTTCCTATAAGAACACAAAAGTTGACCTGAAAATGAAAGTAAATCACCCCATTTTGAAAAAAGACTTAAAGTTTGGTTCCTTGAGCTCATTCAGCTTCTGGTTGTTTAGTGCACCTAAGCACAGTTTGTGCCCTGGGTTCATACAAAACTTACGTCAGGTGCTGACCTGACCAAAAACCAGACAAGAGATGCACCCAGAATCAATTACATCAGCTCTTGTCTCCAGCGCCTCTTAAATGATTTTATGCTGTATTTTGAATGACACTGTCCTCCAGCCAAGAACTTGTCTTCCTACAAATTTGTCAGATCTCACAATACAATAGAACTAATCATCTAGGTATCTCAGGCATGCCAACTGAAGCTAAGATATCCCCTAATTTTCTAAAGTATTTATCTTCCTGCAGCCTGTGCAAGCAGCGCTATCCTTCCCTCCTCCCTTCTCTCATCATGCAGAGCTGTGGCACAGAAAGGCTAGAAGAGAGCATGACAGCATTTAGCTCCTCATGAAATCAGGTACCAAAATGCCTCCAGCTATTTGGGCACAGCTCATTTGAGGGGTCTGAGGCAGTGTGGAGACATCTGTGCTCAGGTCCATGCTCGTTACCAAAGAGGCCATCCCACCTCTCTGTGTAACTCTGTAAAACACAGTAAAAGATCCGATCATGGGAAATCTCAGTATAAAGCTACTATATAGCTCAAGGGTGCCTCTTGTTAACAACTGTAACACAGGCTACATAAACTGAAACGCTGAAGTGTTTATTTAACCAAGAACAAGGTTACTACCTTGTAAACAGGAAGAACCCTCAAGCTATCCAAGTGTTCACAGGACACCCAGGCTTTGCTGAGCAGGTCTGAAATGATAGACTTGTCCTGGGCACCCTCCAGGATACTGCTTGGTTTGGGAATGGTACCTTCCATTGAAGACCATCTCATCTGTGACATATATAACCAACTGTGCCGCCAAGGGACTGTCCAAACCACTGCCTAATAAGGCACATATCAAATAAATACGTCTGAATAAAAACACACTTTTATCACTGTTTATCACTCAAGCTTTTTACTCTTTTCCTGTTATGAAGTTGCCACTGGACTTCATTACTGCCAGCCCACAAAATGAATTTCCTCCTTTCTTAGTAGAAAGCACCATGTGCTTACTGAAGATGTTTTTTCCATAGCTGGAGGAGATAAACCTTGAGGCCATCAGCTATAGTGCTGCAAATACTTTTGGGATCTCATCAGGGTCTAGCAGCTTTTTTCGCTTTATCAACTTTACCTCCTAATTCTGTACAGTTCACCTTCAATAAATCACCGCTTGAACTTTTTTTTCAATAAGCTGTTTCGTAGTATCAGCTATTTTTTTACAATAAAAATATTTTTGCCCTGTGGTTTCGATCTTCAACCTCTTTTTTATCTGAGCTTCTTATTTGTGACACTTTCATTTTTGCTTCACCCAATTGAAAAAGTTTTGCATGTTTTGGCCTCATTAGTAATCAGGTTACTGACTCTTCCCATAAAAGAGCCAGAAATTATAGACCTATACGACTTCTCATAGGGAACTCCATGTGCATGGGGGCTGAAGGAATAGCTAGCTGATTGAGGAACAGCACTTCATCCAGGAAGATAATTCAATGAAGGATTTTTTTGGTGTGCAGAATCAGTTTGTGTGTACAGCAGCCAAATAATAGGTGGATTTAAGAGTCCATAAATACTGTTTCACAAGTGAGACTGTAACAGTTTTTGGGTCAAAAATCACCTTCAAAAAATACACTACATTTCTCTTTAGGGATAGAATTTACACTTTCAGAATAACTGTTGGCAGCTACATGATCCTCTTCACAATTCTATTTGAGATTGGTGTGAACCTTCAAAAAGTTTAAATGAGATTTATTTCCTCCTCATCTTATTCGTTAAAGCTAAGAATAAAAATCTCCAAGGAAAATCCACCAGGGAATGGTGGCATTCTTTGCTATACCAGCATCTTGTGGTATTTGAAAAAGGTCTTACCTCCAAAGCAGTATAGCCCACTAGAGATTTAAACTCTGGCCTAAGCCCATGTAGGATTTAGGGTTGCAAGTCAATGCTTGACTCAGGATTTCGTATCTAAGTATGACAGATATTATGATTGGCTAATTCATGTTTGGGGTTTTTTTAACAATGGGCAAGTTCACACTGGATGAGAGACCACTACTCTAACCAAAACTGTGCCTTTCTTTTAATTTCTGAGTTTCTAACCAACTATTCATAGTTCTAAAGGAACTCTCTGGTGATGCATATATGGAAACTCAAGCTAGATTGTTAGAAAGGACACAAACAATTAGAGCTTGGCTTCTAACAACACAGACAAGAAGAGGGCATGTGCAACTATTTCCATTCATAAAAAAAAAAGTGAGACTCATAATCTCACATCTGCATTGATTTTAAAGGAGACAAAACTATTTCCACCTCTTCATGTTGCTATGCAGAGGACTACACACAGTAATCAGGATCTTACATTAGGAGGGGTTTATATATATTAAATTAAAATGCTGCTTTTTTTACCGAAGTCAAACACCATGACCAATGCATTCTGCTGTTAAAGGTTACAGACAGGGAGTACGTTGAATGACAAGGACTGACACCAACACATCTCTCTCTTGTAATGAAGAGCATTTCACACCGTTTGTACCAGCAAGTTATGTGAGGAACACAGTGTGCTTAGTCCTCCAGAAAACAGGGCCCTTATGTTAGTCATTTGAATTTATAGTGGCTTTCCATTTTTCAACAATTCCTATCAAATTGCGTATATTCCTTTAAAGCTTGCCCAACGTCCTGAATTTACAAATACTGCCATATATTTTAAAGCAAGAGTCACTCCCAATTAGCTCGAGTGTTTAAGAAAATCATCATATATTCTGAATGATGAAAGATCACAGAAGGAGGTCTCCTAATGGATGACAGGTGCAAGAATGAAAGCATCCAAAGACTACGAGCCAAAATCTAAGAAGTCACAGAATATCATAACTCACTTTAAATTGCACCCAGGTCACAAAGTCAAATAAGACCTTTGGCTCAGAAGGTATCTAAAACTACTGCTCTTTTTATAACACACACACAAAAAAAAAAGGGGGGGGGGGGGAGAGAGAGAACTGTGAATTCAGCTGCATATGAAGAATAAATAAAAATAATTAATATAAAATAAATAAACATAAAATTGAAAAAATATGGATATTTTAACCTCTGCTTTCAGGGAGCTGGTTAAGCTCTAGTCATTTTAAAAGTTTGCGTCCATTACACCTTGTAGTTGCAAGACAGCATTTAGGCTCTTCAAACACAGATGATTCTTTAAACTTTGTCACAGCAGAGTAAGATCAACAGATAAGTTGGATGAAATTCTCCAAAGCAGGTTCTCATTTGATTGGCACATTGATCTATATTTGGTTAGAACTTGCAGCTGTAGGTGGTTCTAGCTGCAGTTAAGTTGGTATGTGTTAGTATTGTGCTGAACCACAGCAAGATGCCAAGAAGGTTAAGCAATAATAGTTGTCTACTTGTAAATGCTTTCACCATTGATAGTATGGAAATTTAAATTGTGAAGATGCTTGAACAGTTACAAATAATTATTAAATTATGTATACAGATAAAAATAGAAATATGGAAATGCAACCTACCTTTAGTCACTGTAGTATCACCACAACAGCACAAAGACACTGTCAAGTTTGGACATATCCATAAACCTTTAAATGGATGGAAGTAAGTTTTAAGCAGATTTAAGTGTCTGAAAAACAAACAAACAAACCAAAAAAAAACAACTAACCACACAAATGCACATGTACTTCCCATATAACTCTAAAGCACAAACCTTGAATAAAGCCTGTCTGTCTGTCTTTCAGTGCAAGCATCACCTCTGTTAGCCTGATGCCTCATAGGTCTTCTAAAGGTTGAGCAGAACACAGACCCAGTGGGCACACACAACTCTCAATCACCTGGAAATTCTGTGCAATATGGCTGTTTGGCCATTTTCTATAGGTTTTTCCTCAAGGTATGTGTGTTAAGATGGACCTTGGCCACACCAGCAGCAGCATTTCTTTCCAGATGCCAGGTACCTGCGACCAACCACAGCATGGAATGATATCAGAGGCAGTTTCATTACAGGTGGGTAATCCCAAATGGAGCACAGGAAGCTTCTCCACTTTGTATTTTACACAAAGTTTGTTTAGCTCTTACTTCTCAAAAATGAGCCTATGGGTACATTAAACCATATGTGATATATATAGATTGTTTCCATCTCTCTGTATTCATTCAGCCATTCCCTGCAACTATGTAAGTATTGTTCAAAAGAAAAATACATAATTAAAATAATAATAATAAACAACAAGATAGACTACGTTATGTATTAAATCCTGTCTTCTGTTTTGGGGAACATTTCTCGCTGTAACAGTTAAAACCAACTCTACAAAAAATATTTCATTTCTACTTATACAACATTTATATAAGTCTCTGAAGCTTTAGATGTTTGCTTGCCAACTGAAGCATTTACAAATGGGTCAGAGAAGGTCAAGTTCATCTACCCTGGGGGAAGTTTTGGTGCATGGTTCCAAACTTAACTGAAGAGGTGGAGGGTGTAACCACCAGGAGGAGCCCCAGAGTTGGGTGCCTCTTGGATTAGACTTAAACTGGTATTGATTTCTCTCTTTCTAAAGAATTTGCAAGTAGTGAGCACAATTTTCAATGACAGATATAAAACAGAACTGAGTTTCATTTTTGCTTTATATTAGACTATTTTCTCTCTTGTTTCTCCCTTATAAATAATATTTTGTAATTATAATGGCTGTAAAGACTATTTCTAAATAAGAATTGGAAAACTGTTGCCTTTCTGAGTCTCTTGGCAGATCACAAGTGCTTCTGCTGCCATTCATTGCTTTCGTCAAGCAGAAAGAGCTACCAGATCTTCCTATGTCACATCTGCAGAAGGGGACCTAGTAAGGAGCACAGCAGACTAGAATCATGCTAGTCTCAATTCTCAAATTCTAGTGTAAACTGGACCCACATGAGATCATGTTAAAAGCTCCCATTTCATTTAGGGAAGAGACAGGAGAGAGAGAGAGGGGAAAATAAAAAAAGGCTGGTCAGCACATCCACAGTATTATTTTCAAGTCAAATGGAAAAACACAGTAGAAATGAAAGTGCCCATAGTTTCTAATTTTCAACTAGTAGGAAACTGACAGGAGCATTAAATATTATCTTAGCCCTGAGTAATACTCTTCCCAACCATTAGAAAAAAATCCTTCCAGCTCTGCTGCACAGGGCACGCAGAATCGAGGTTTCAGGGGTCACGCATCTCCCAACAGTTCTCCCCAGATCTTTGAATCAACTGTGAATGCAGCAGAAACGGCATACTGAAAAAAAAATCACTGCACTGACTTCAATACTTAACTAAATAAGGCCTAGAAGCCCAGCTCTGAAAACCTTTGAACTAAATCGTAGCAGTGAACTTCAGCCCACACCCAGCTGACATTTGAACCACTGAAAAACTAGTCCAATTACACCCCGGCTAGGCAGCAAGACAAGGCAGCTGTAAGAATGCATTAGCCTTTTGCTATCACATCCAAACCATCTGAAGTCAAAGTCACCAGCCCTTAAATCAGAAGCAGGAAGGCAGCACTTACAGCTTTCAGTAAGTCAAGAGATGCAGCTAAAACTTAAGACTTAAAACTAAAAAGTTTGGGCTTACCTGGGGGTCACCTTTGCCAAAGAGCACAAACTGCAAGAATAATACTGTGTCACTGACAGGATTTCACAGGGTTTGATGCTTCACCAGGAAAGTCTCAGTTCAAAAGATGGATTAATGGGTATTATCGGTGGAACGCAGCTACAGCACCAGCCTACTCACATCTCAGACATGAGCCCATGCGGCTCATAAGCTGCATTTCCACTTCAAGTTGGGATGTAACCGGGTGATGTTAAGAGTTCATTCTTCTGCTCTTTGCCAGTTAAATACGGACTCCCTTTGATTTTAAATTATTTAAAGTTCTTGATTAGACCAAGGCAACCTGATTAAAAACAATTTTTATAAGCAACATCATGCCGTTAATATACTGACTTAATACAATAAATGTGAGAGATCATCTGGGTTTGGCTATTAGCAGCAATCTGCCTGCAGCAACGTTTGCAGGGTACTTTATTTCTTCTCCTTTAGAATTGTGACAATATTTCAAGGGCTGTAAGATTTAGAAAGCCACAGAACATTGCAGTTGTTTTCCTATTAGCGTACCCCATGCAGAGAAAACTGGCAATTATCACCTTTGCGGAATGCGGTCTGCCTGTGTTACATTTGCTTTGACTTCCAGCGCGGGTCAAAAGATGTCACTTTCTGGAGAAGTCTGTGACTGTTTTGTCATCCAAACAGAAAATACTACCCTGTACCTTGCAGAAGGCCCAGGAGCCTTTTAAAACATGTTGGTATAACACAGAGGAATTCTTGCATCCTCCCTCTTGCTGTGTCACTCTACAGCCGGCTTCATAAAAGGTCATGCAGGACATTCCTCAGGCATTTTCCTTGCCCTGACAGAGGTATCATAGTTACATTCACATCTTTAGTAACCTCTCTTCAAACCCACCAGAAATGAGGCACATGTAGATGCTGCAAAATTAGCCATGTTGTATCTAGGAATGACTCCAATTCAGCTTTGCAGTACTCAGATCCTAACCCTTAAAGACAAAGTGTCCATTACTTCAAAGAAACCAGGGTTCAGGTCTGAAAACATGCCAAAAAGTACATGAAGATAAAAATTCTGAATACCAGTTTTATTCACTCAGCACCACAAATTAAATCAGCCTTAACAGTTTCTGGTCCATCTGGCAAATCTTACTATTTGCACAAATGAACTCTCACAACACTCTCATGATATCAGCTAAATAATTGCAGTGTAGCCAATTGATTTGTTAAAGCCCAGAAAGCCCAAGTTTGCAGGAGTACAAGAAGGCCACCATCCAGCTCATCATCTCCAAAGTCTGCAAGAAGACAAATAGACGATGAAGCTTGGTGTCTGTGCTGGAAGTGCCTCTGTAGGAAGGCTGATTAACTTAATGATATTTGTATCGTCAGTGGGTTACCTGCAATTCAATCAAAGAATGATCAAGGTCTGTTTATTAGGATATTTTTAAAGGCATTTAGCACATAGGTTGAGAACTTATTGAATGAGACTAATAAATAAGACTACAAGAATAAAATCACTGCTTTTCAAAACCACCACTTTCTGTGGCAAGGAGCGATTTACAATCATTACTGATTTGAAAAGGAATGAAAAGATGAAAGAAAAACACCAGCGGAAAAAGAGGCAGAATAAAATATTTATTTTTATTTTTTTAAGAGGATTTGCTATCAGTACATAAACATCACACAGGATCCCAGGATGGTATTATTTCTCATTGCAGATGTGTACCACAAGACTGGTCTCCTCAGTCTCTAAAACTGGTTCTAATATTTTTCTTGTTTGGTTTGTAACTTGACCCACACCTTCAATTCATGTTTTGTTCATGTATACCTTTTATGCTGGATGACTTTACTTGTCTTCATCACCTTGGCAAGTCAGAAGGGAAACATTTTTAAAAGCTGTGGTATTACTCAAGCTGTGAAGTGGGAGACTCAAGAGGAACAACATCTTAAAACATTCTGCACAGGGGCAAGTAAAAAGTCAATAAGGAAATACCATAGTTAGGCTCTTTTTAAGTTGCTGAAAGTGTGAGATAGCAGTTCATTTCCTGATCACTCATGTGGAAATGGTAAAAAATAATTAAGAACAATGACTAATCACCAAATCAAAGCAAATATTAAATAAGCAAACTTGATTTCTACCATCAAGTTCAGTGGGCAAATGAGTAATGGCATTCAAAAGTTTAGCCTTTAGACCAATTAAAAAGGGTACATTAAAGAAAAAAAAAAAGATTCAGTTTATGGCTACGTCATATTAAAACATCAGAAACAGTAGTTATCAGAGCTGTTGGAGACATATGGTCAAGACTGGAACAAAATACAAGAAATTGCTTTAAAGTCAGAAATAAATACCATTAAAAAAAAAAGTATACATGGAAAAAGCAGATTCTTCCCTTTGCTTATATCTTATTCCAATTACGTTTCACTGCTACTTCCAAACTGGCCATATCACAATGACAATAAGTGGATGTGCGGTCCTGACTGGCCTGTGAAAACTTGCACTGTATTTCCTCTCCTCCAGGTAGAGCTTGATTTGTTTTAAAGCTGTCCAGGGGACCATAAAAGCTGCGGATTAGGAAAATACATTGCCCCTTCTTTGGTAGGTGTGCAGTCTATCTGGGGAGAGGTACCGGAGCTGCTAATGGGAAAAAGTTTGCCATAACACCAGGGAGACACCTTTCTGGAGTAAATGAGTTGAGCAGGACAAGCAATGCTTAGATTCAGGAAGGTCTAATAGACACATCCTTTCTTTATTTTCCTTACCAATTTTAGTTCTTCTCTACTATATATTTTCAGATCTGCCTTAGGGCATTTGTATTCTTCAGCCCCTGAGCTCCCAATTGAGCTGCTCTCATCTTTGTTCAAGAGATGACACCAAAGGCTTGCATGCACTTTGCAGGGACAGCCTGCCTCAAAAGGGCTCTGCAGAAACCCCTCAGGAGCTCCCTCACCACCATCTACTCTTTCACAGTATCTTTAACCTGGTCCTCTCCTCAGCCCCCATGTGTTGCACAGGTACTCCCAGAAAGGAAATGAAAGCTTGGTCCACAAACATCTTTCAGTTGTTTGGCTCACAGTTTAGTTTAGTAACTTTTATGAAGGCTTTCTTCATCGTATGGTTTAGCCCCCAAATGTTTTGTGTAAACATAACTTGGGAGGAAATAAATGAGCACCACATTGATACAGAAAACAACATCCTACTTACCCTATTGGTGCAGCCTGAACTCAAAATACCCACCTCTGAGCCTGCCTGGATTCACAACTCCATTTCCCTTTCCTTTTCTCCTTGGGGCCTGCTCCCTACCTCAGACAGGTCCTTACTGCTCCTTTCTCCCTAACGTAACCTAAACATGAAGATTCAGTCCCCTATTGCTGAGCATGATTTGGCCCTAAATTCATCTCACCACAGCTAGATCAATGATTTGGAAATTCCAAACAGCAGCTGTTGCACTACATCTTCTCAACACACTGCCTTTGGTAAACCGGTTTACTGAGTTCTCTTCCTTTCTTACACTGATTGTGTCATACTTACCCCTAAGATGAAACAATGAATATGGTCCTTGATTTTTAAAGAGAACCGTCACAAGTTTGCAATTCTTTTCTGCTGAACATTAATCTTTTAAAAAAATGCATGAAGGACCCATGTAGTAGCTTGGTGTCAGACAGGTAAACTGTAGTCATTCTTGCAAGCAAATCCTGTGGGTAGAAGACAAAAACTAGACTGAGCATGGTGGAATCTCTTTTCCCAGATTTGCAAAGTACTTTTGCTAGGGAGATCCTCAACAAAGACTAGCATCATACTTTTGAAAATATTTAACCCTTATCTGAGTTCATTGCATTTAAAGAAGGATGAATGTAGTCTATTAGATGTTGAATTCTCAGAATATCATTTTGAAATTGAAATCCCCAGTATTAAAACTTCAGAAGGTTAAGATGAGGCACAGGGGGGCAAAGCTAGGAAAGAAACTAGAATTAGTCACCATGCAAAGGAAACTTAGTTACAGCTGTTTCCAGGCATTGTAACTTTCCTCCTGCAGCTACTGCTCAAGAAGCCAACCCTCGGGTTGTCTCTATGCTGATCCAAAATACATATTTGCTGGGCCATTTGTACCATCAGCTAATTCAAGAGAAGGATGATAGAACACCTGGAGACTGCAGTGTTGAGACAACACTGGGCAGGGAAACATCAGCTTCAGGGGCAATAAGCCTTCAAAAAAACCCACAGAGCTACCAGGGTGGCCAGGAGGATAAAGCAATGAGAACACACCAACCACCTGCAATTTGCAAAACACACAAACTCCTCCCAGTAATCCCATTTTCTCCCATTGTTTAGAAGAACTTCTAGCAGGAGGGCAAGATCTGAACCTAAAAGAGCATCATGGCAATCTCGTACCATATGCTTGAGATGGGCTGATGCATGAATGCTGCACAGTGAAACAGGGGGAGACAAAAAGATTCTAGGATTTGCAAGTGTACATGGGCTGGAAATTAAGCCACTGGAGCTGCACTCTGTCCCAGCACCACCATCACAGCTGATTTCTAATTCCAAAGTGTTCATAAAATTCGACTGCTGCAATCAGGCCACCTCATGAACACTCTAAGACTCCTCAAAATAATTAAGTGCTGTACAAAGCTGCAATACCTTAAGTGAGATCTCTCAGTGACGTAGAAAATGGGTATTTTTTTCTCTATATACTCTCAGTAGAAGTGTTCCTATCTTTGATTTCATTAGAATAAATATCTATCACTCAAAAATAACAGAAAAAAATGCAGTAAAGCTCATCTAACGTGCAGATCAGCTTCAAGACAGATCAAGGTCATTTATGCAGGACTACAATAGAATCAAGACCAATACAAAATTGCTTCATCAGACAAAGCTGTGGGTGGTGTTTACCTGAAGTCCCAAAATATGAAAGGGCGAATGAAGACTAGTGGAAAGCTAACACACAGCCACTGGTCCACACTTTTGAGGCCACATTTGGAGTCCTGGGTCCAGCTCTAGCCACCCCAGAAGATGCTTAAGGGAACATCTGACATACAAGAAGCTGAGAGAGCTGGGATTTTTCAACCTAGAGAAGGCTCAAGGGTGGATCTTATGCTTGTATATAAACGGGTGCAAGGAGCAAAGATGAAAGAGCCAAACTCTTCTCAGTGGTGTCCAGTAAGAGATGCAATGGGCAAAAACCAAAATACAGAAAATTTCATTTAAACATAAGTGACTTTTTCATTAGAGTAATCAAATGCTTGAATGGGATAAATAGCTAGGTTATGTGCTCTCCTCATTCTTGGAGACATTCAAAACCCAACTGGAAATGGTCCTGAGCAACTTGCTCCACTTCACCCTGCTTTGAGTAGAGGGTTGGACTAGATGATCTCCAGATATTTCTTCCAACATCAAATATTCTGTGATTTTTATATATTACTCAAACACAATTTCAGTCATAAGAGTGGAAAAAAAAAAGTCTCCAAATTCAAGCTTAGCTATAGAAAAAAAAAACACCACAGTTCACCAGACATCACTTTATTCCAGATATTTTTTTGAAACATCATGCATTTTACTGTACACTCTGGAAGTGTCCTTCCAAGTGCATGATTAGAAAGCAAGATATTAACCCAAATACTTCCTATTGGAAAAGTTATTGCCAATGTGTGCTAGGCAGACAAGACTGGGGAAACAAAGTCTTCCAAACTGGGGTGAAACTTTCCAAGTTTAGTTTTGCATCTGTTTTTTGGAGTTTGAACCTAGTTTAGCTATTGATTCCAAGGGATGGTTTTCTGAATGTTCATCATTTGGCTAAATTCACACCAGGAACCAGCAATGATAATTAAGAAAATGAACCTCCCATCTTGAAGTGGCAGCTATTCTTACACCTACTGCTATTGTAAAAAATGCTGACAGTCTGGTCTTTAAAATGTGGCAAAAGATGCTACTCAGCCAAATTCATTATTACATCACCAACTTCCAAGATGTGTGGTTGGCCAAATGGGTGGCAGGAGGAACACTATCAAATAGAAAGAAAAGAAAAACAGAAGAAAACCCCCCTCACAACTCACAGCTCTTAATTAAGAAAGGGATAATGATAGGCCTTCATACAAAGATAAGAAAATTTACCTGAGTTTCAGAAGACTGCTTTTTCTTACAGATAGTTGAGTGATTTTCAGTTTTAAATCAAACTGACACGTGTTTTTTAAGATTGTCAGTGCTCTTTCTCACAGCGTGTTCTTTCCAACTTTCAGACCTTCTGCACAAGAATAACCTCAGCCTTTTCCCCATGTCTCACCTGGCTTACCCCGAAGCGACAGGTCAACCTCTTCCTTCCAAATAGAATTTAGGGCTCTTGGAGCTGCTTAGCTATCAAAAAAATATGTCCTTTCTGGTACCCACCCTTCAGCATGACCTCCATGCTTTTCATCAGCTGGATGGCTGAAAAAACAGCAAGAAACGCCATTCAGATGAGGTAAGAACTTAAATTACATATACCCACTTTTCAGTTCCCAATGATAAAACTCATATTTGAAAGTAAAATAAAATTTAAAAGTGGATTGATGTGTAACATAAGGAGGTTCTGTAAAAAGAGGTTTTACAAAGCATGGTATTTTTCTAATTGTTGTAGATTAATCATTATTCCTTCAGGACTTGCTCCCTGATCTGAAATAAAGAGCACATCAAAATGCAAAAAAGAAAATGCTTTACTTTGAAATGAAACTTTGTGTTAAAAAATAAAATATAGTATTCATGGATTAAAAAAAATTCTGATACACACTGAAAACGTTTTCCAAAAGTTTGGGGTTTTTTTCCCCAAGGAATATTGCACTCGCTTATTGAAAAAAGTCAAATTGGTTGCTTGACTTCAGCCGAATTAGAGGACCGCTTCATAAGCTGAGACCAATGTTTACTTTCTATCCTCTTTCTGCCCTCTCTCATTTTGAGAAGCAGACACTTTTCATTCATATCAACATGATGACACAAAAGGGTAAACAGAACTATATGGGAAATAATATGATAAAATATTGAATTATGTCACTACATCAAGAAATTTTAGCTAGAAAAGTGAATGAGGAATTTCAGCAAGAGTCCATGTCTCACCTCAATGTTTTCCAAAAATACTTGTATAATTTTAAGCACATTTTGAAGAGCACTTATCACAAAAAAAGAATAAGATTTTACAGAAGTCTATATAGATAGAGGCTTATTTTAAAAGATTTTAAAGCATAACAAAAGCTGTTTTAACAAGTAAACCACATATTTTAAAACGACCCCATCTTCAGCTGGTTCCAGCCAGCTCCATAACCTCTCCCAGTATATGGCAGCTATAGAACTGACCCAGGTTCCCATTAACTCATTACGTGAGTTTTATTCTTTTGTTAAAGTCAGGGTGCAAGAACATGCTTAAAGAACTGAGAGGTCTGTAGGAAATATGGAAAGATATACATCAGTGTACTAAAAGCAAGTAATGGTCAATGTTTTAATGAATCAATTATATTTCAAAATGGACTTCTGTTTTGTTTTACATTTCCTTCTCTTGTAACTGGCACGCCAACTTCAATATCTCACTCAATAAATTACTACTAAATGAGTGCAAAGTTACAGGCACGTTGGTCTCCATGACAGGCCATACATAATCACCATAGAAATATATAATTACACCTGTCAACCTCATCTCATGCAATTGATTCAATAACTAACAATGTCAGTAGCAGGCTAAGCTTAGAGGTCTCACTGTGTGAAAATACTCATACATGGCTAAACGTCTTGGTATTTTAATTGCCTGTCATACTGCCAAGGTTCCTATATTGCACCTATCTCCACAGCAACAGGCTGGAGTGAGTAAAACACATTTAATAACTGAAAAAAAGTTAATTTATAAGCTTGCAGTAATTTTGTGGCTCTTACAGACACAGCAGAGTATTCTAAAGACAGCTGGAGATGTAGTTGTGTTTGAGAACAGGCTTTTTCTTCTCTGAGTGGATTGTGTCTATGTGCACACTATGAAATAAAACTCATCATATAAATCTGAAAATTCTTTCTAATTACAGCTACTGGAGAGGTCAGCTCATGCCTGGTAGTGTACACATGCCCTGCTTGACAAGATGTTTAATCTCAACACACCAGGAACAGTTGTGTAAAAACGGCTTCTTAAAGGCTCCAAGGGCTTAATCAGGACACGTTTGTTAGTAATAATTATCAATATGATTCAATCTAATATTCTAAATTACTTGTAAGCTATGCTGCACTGGAAGGCTCTAATGTGCCCAAACGCTAACCCCACTGAACTCAACAGCCAGGCTCCCAGCACCCTTAGCAGCAGCAGGATTTATGTCTACGGTCTAGCAGTCTGCTAATTGCACATGAAGACGACAAGGGCAAAGTCTTTGTGGCCTGAACTTTTAACAGTGATAGAGTAAGACCAAACAGACTGGGTCAGAGAGAGGTACTAAGCAGAGATCCACAGGGAGATGAAAGAGTGACAGACACTGGGAGCTGATGGGAAAGAGAACCAACTTTTCTCCAGGAAATAGACGTGAGCTAACAAAATATCTGGCTGGTAAAAAAAACTATGTGGAAAACGAGGAGGTGGAAGAACTGTTTCACATGTGTTAGTGAACAGGTAGTTCAGGAGGCTTCTATGCTTCGGGATTTTAAAATCAGCATTACAATGTAAATTCTATTCAAATTTTCGCTAGCACAGAAAAGTCTCCACCTGTATGGAATTTCTATGTGAAAATTTAAATCTCTGTCAAACACCTCAAAAGCTCAAATACTGAAGAACAAAAGTAAGCAGCATCACTGAAGAAATCTTTCTATTTACAAGACTAGAAACAGAACATGACTGAGTGAGAATATACAGATGTTTAGTTGAAGAAATGTACCTCTACCACCTGGCTTGCTCTGCAGACCCCTCTGGCTTACTCTCTTGACCCATTACTCCCTCATGACTGTTCTCTGGGTACCTTCACTTCTCCTCTGTGTTTTAGTTGAGTTTGTCTTAATTTCTTAGGCTCTTCCAATAATGCCATGAACCAGAACCATTAAAAAATAAGAGAAAGAATGCAATTCCAAAGTCATCACAGAAAAAAAAAAAAAAATTAGAGACAATTTTCACAATTTTTTGCACTTAAATGCTCAAGACAAGCATATAATGGCAGAAAGATGAGCCATAACATCTGTGCTTATTGCTGCTTGCTTTGATATTTAATGAATACGGGAAGAGGATGGAGGACAGATATTAAAGCCTATGAATACAGAACACAGGAAAGTAGGAAAATAAAAAACATTTTACCTTTTTGCTTTAATTTACTATAAATAAAACATGTCCAAACTTAGAAAACAGGTAAGTGGCAAACAGCATTTTTGTAAGGGGGTTATCATCAACTACCTCATGGAACTTACCTCCAAAGACAAGATTTTACAGAACAAAACAGAAATAGAAGTCTCCTGTGAAACTCAGCAGATCCTGTTGTTTCATGGCTTAGGTCTGAAAACCAGAAATAGCCTGGTAGTGCCATGCAAACAAGCCTTCCTTTTGAAAACTGGAGCAGCAGAGAATTTATTTATAGCAACACTCAATGGCCAGATTGAAGCGGGAATTCTCACATGAATTTTAAAGTATTTTTAGACCTCCTGGAAGGAGATCACTTCTAAACAAGGCTGTACCAGAACTGCCATGAGCACAGCAGGACCCAGAAGTCCACCCTAACTTCCCCAATTGCTGTGTCTCACACAAAGGCCAACAGGTCAGCTGGGAGCAGGGAAAAGCTAGTGGGATGCACAGGAGGTATATGGGATCCAGAGGACACAGAACAGAACAGATGTTCTTCTGTGGGCAGACATTCACCTGGCCAAACACTTGCCCAAGGTGACTCCCAGGCTGAGCATAAGAGCATCTTGCTGAAAGTCGAGCCACACCACTGCCATTTCCACATCTGCCAAGAGATGACAGGATCATTGTACCCTGCTTCCCACCACAGCCAAGTGCTTCCCTACATGCAGGACAGTTTTCTCACTGAAATACCTGCATTCAACTTGCTCCGCTGCCTTTGTTGGAAATAGCAGTTAAGTGGGAAAAGAAAAAAAACATACACAAAACCAACCACGACACCACCAAACATCACACGCCAACCAGTGGTGCCTGTGCATACGTAAAGAGGTGGAGACTCGAGATTTTCAGCTGACATAAATCAGCTTCACCGTGTTGAAGGAAAGAACACTATGATGATTTTCATTGTTGTGGAGTAAGTCTATTAAAAAACAATACAACTCAAAAGTAGGCACACATTTGCCGTATTTCCAGGGTAGGTACAGTTGCCATCACACACTTGGAGCATTCTTGGAGCTGCTCCAGAACATCAATCTAGTATGCTTTCAAGCCTGTCCTTGGAGAGCTCAGCTGGACAGAAGACTTCCCAAGGATGTGTTTTCTATATGCTTGCAAAGCAGAAAAGCCAGAATAAGTCTCAGCTTAAATAATTTTACAGGGTTTTTTATACTCACTGAAGTACTTAAGAAACAGGAAGGGTATCATAGCTCTAAGTGGTTCATAATATAGATGATCTACAAAATTACATTCAGAAATCCTTCCGTCCACATAGAGTTACTAGCTTCTCTGTCCATTCACCCAATAAAACCCCAAAGCAGGGACACTTTATAAAACCTTCATAGTTTTCCATATAGGCATTTGCAGGAAGAGGTCTGCAAATTTGTAAGAACCTCTTTTTCTACCAGCTTAGTTTATTTTTATTTTTCCTAATTAGGCTCATTTTTCCCTTGCAGCCAAAATAAAGTAGAAGACATTGTTCCTTTATAACCAATGGAAACGTCAAAATACTGAAGTTCAAAATAATTATTATTAGAATCCCTTTCAAGTGAAATATTTTTTTCCAAAGATAATTATACATTTTAAACACTGTTCATGGAGAAATCTAAACTCCTAAGTGAATAGCTGAATGAAGCAAACCCCAGAGCTCCCCCTGGATAAAAGTACTACCCAGGTGTATGTGGGACCAGAGCAGGAGCTCAGGACAGGGTGCTACTTGCTGCATCATCAGCAGGGTAAGTCAGAATAGCCCTTTGATTGCCAGGAGCACAAAACCAGGTTAAGCCAGCCAAGGATCAGCCCCAAGATCTGCAGCTGAATTTTCAAACCACAGACAAGGCCTAATTCAGCTCCTATTAAAGTCAATAAAGGCCTCTCATTGATTACAGTAGCAGTTGGTTTGGGGCCATACTGATGTTTACTAGAAGCCAGATACAAGGTCTGATTCCTCTCATACTGTTACACATCAGATCTTTATTCACTCCATTATTTACAGGCTTGCAAACAAGCAAGAAATTCTGATCACAGTCATACAGACCTCCATTTGCATCCTTGATTGGCATGATGAGAGCTGCAGAGAAGGGTTTGAATATGTATTACACAGAGCAGTAGTGCACAAAAACCTGCAGGACGCAGTAAAGCAATCAGGCAGCATAAAGAAATTGAAATGGAATTCCTTGGAGAAAGAGATCATTAAGTGCTTAACAAGCATCACTACGTTATATCTGTTTTAGTGATGTTAGCATAATTTTAATTGTTACCATCCAATCTGTTGTGATAGCTTCAGAGTTATCAACATGCTAAATATTTTATGGTGACATTTGAACAATCAGAAAGATTAGCCACAAAACCCACTATCCAGTAGCCCAGTGCCTGTGAATAGACAATAAGAGGGATCTATTTTCTGTGCGGAACAAAGACAAGACAGAAAGATCAACACAATTAAATATTAAACAGTAGTAATTACATAGGCAGCTAACTAATAACTCACATACCCTATATTTTATTATGCATTTCCAAACAGCCAATTAAATTATTCAATATTCTGTATGTGTCTGGCATATCCTGCTCCATGGCAATTTAGCCAAGTTTAACTTTTGGTGTAGATGCTTCTTACTAAAATTTATATTAAGTCCAGGAAAGCATGCAAGATACAGGGTCGTACTTTCTGCTAAGCTGACAAAAACCCTAGCTTCTCTTTCCAAGAAGTCTCAAAATCCTGGAGTCCTATATAATGCTAATAGATTGCCAAGTGCAGCTTCAGTCTCATTTAAGGTGCTGATTTAACACATGACATGCTGGGCAATCTTGGTCCTCAACGTCACACCTACTAAGTAGGTCATGGAGTTAAAACAACATGCACAGCTCTGACATGCATGCAGGCATTTTTCAGATCTAGGGTTTATGAAATCAGTGGATGCTAGACACAAAATACAACTGAGAATCTGAGCTACACAGACGTAAATTGGCTCATTCTTTAAAATTACACACCTGCTAGAAATGTTTGCTGAATCAGGGCCATAAAGGTTATTTGCAAACAATCCATAATTAAATGCAAACTAGTGCTCCCAACAGAACAGTAGCAAGTAATAATAATGATAATAAAGCTAAACATTACCCAGAACAGAGGCAAAGGACATAATTATTGCCATATGAAATATGGCAACACTGGGGTTTAATATGCTTGTAAGAAAAGCTTGCGAAAGCTTTGGTAACATAGGACTGTGACTTCCACCTGGTCAAGTAAGGATCCAGACTGAGACCTGACATGTTTTCAACTTCTTTGGAAAAACTCAGAACCTAATGGCATACACTGCCCTTCAATCAAATTATACTGCTATCTAACAATTTTCATCTTAATAGCTAATCTGTCTGATGAGAATATGAATGGTTTTTAGTTATTCAGCTCACAGTCAAACAAGTATTCAGAGATAATATACCTCAGGAAAAAACAGTATTCTTTACCTGGGAGGAGAAAGAACAAGCTTCAGGTTTTCAGATTGATCTGATTAGTTAGGATATTGCAAGGCTCAGGCTGGCAGGGCTTAGAAGGGCCCCGCAACTCCAGGTCATGCTAAGATACCAGAGGATCTGAGCACGTTAAGCTCATCAAGGTCAAGCACTGGGCCTTTGTAGCCAGTGTCACCTACAGACTCCTCTGTGTGGGCTCTCAGAGGCAGTGATGATGAACAGCTAAAGAGGACACACTCCAGAGTTTGGTCACTCAGCATCAGCTTCGCTTCTGATACTGGAAGCTCAGAAGCCGCCAGCTCAGTACTCATCAGGGAAGAGTTTCCAGCTGATGTGCCATGTTTTCAGCACAAGCTTCCTGCTAACTTGAAAACAGAAATCACAAAAGGTCCTGTTGAAATTTGAACAAGCCGGGGGCAAAGGTTCAGGGATAGCTGCTGGTCCACATATTCCTCGTGATTCTTAAAGGGAAATCTCTTCTGTTTCGCAATAGTAGCAGCTACTGTCCTTCCTTCAGATGGAGTCCTCAGAATGACATCAAGGCACTTCAGTTTGGTAACAGAACTTCCTCTGTAGACTGTTACTGCACCTCTCTACCAGTGATAGGGCCTCTAAGAAATGTATCATCTAATGCTATGAAGGCTGCTGCTAAGATTTTTGTATTACTATTATTTCCAGCTCAAGCAGTGATGTTTCTTTCTTTTCCAGTCAGAGGTTGAAGTTCTGATTCCTGCTGCCAAAGGGAGCAGGGCAGTATGCTGAGTTAGTCCATGGTAAATTCATCCGTTAGACAACGTTGCTTTCCAGCTCACTGTGGATAGATCCAGGAATTTACGGTAAGAGTTTTCAGGCAGTTTTGCAGTCATTGACACTGGGCACTAGAGCAATCCCCAAACATCAGTCAGTGCCTGATTTACAGGGCTTGGTGACCAGAGTAACTGCCAGCCACTTCCTCTGATATCTTGAAAACAATGGTACCAGTTTCCCCCCAGAACATGGGCTAAATGTGTTACTTCCAAATAATTTGATTCAAAAGGGTAGCAACAGCTTCACAAGAAAACAAAGCTTCAGACTAGTTAATAATTAAGGACGTTATTTTAAAAAATCATGCTGAGAGAATACAAGAGGACTCCACTCTGACTATCTAAGTAGAAAAAGAAAGAAATTGGACATCTTCCTTGATGCATCCAAAATAGTTCTGTGTTGTGTCCCTGGCCATGAGCTAGCAACACTGATAGCTCTGACACCACATGGCACTTCCTCCAATATTTTTGTGCATGTTTAATAAAAAGAAGAAAGCTTTCCAAAGGCACAATAATCCTGGGGAACATCAAGTAAAGGGGCTAAAGATGAAGGATTTGGCCACACGTAAAAGGAAAGGCCAGAGTTCTCAGAGAAGAGGTGTTTATGCTCCAGCTCCTGCAAATCCCATCCGAAGAGCCTACACACAGTGCAGCCTATGAAGAAGAAATGTAGGGGGAGAGTGTAAAGTAAACATTATCTCAGTGACTCTCACAGCAAGCTCTGATGTGCTGAATGCTTGTGTGGCATTTGCCTGACCTTCTTCCTGCCATATCACTGGAGATGGTAAAGCAAACCCACGGGCTGTGCACAAGACCACGCTGTGGTACCAGGACAAGGGGTGCATTATTTGCCGTCTGCATCCCCAAGAAAAACTCGGGACCCAACACTGCTTCCTGGATGCCTGAGTAATTTGGAAGCTCTTTCTTCAATCACATTTCTTATAACAATTTTGCAGCTACTCCATCACAAACACTTCAGCAAGTCTTGAGAGTACCATTCAAATGAAACCTCTTTAATCTTTTCAGTAGGAAAATCAACTTAAGTGGATAACTATTCTTTGTCATTTGAACTGAAACTGGTAAATACTTTTATCGTACAAAAGCTTCAGAGCAAAGATTTTAGCTATAAAGAATAAAACTGAAAGAGTGAAATTCTCCAGCCTTGATGTTTAAAGTCTGCAATATTTACAAGATTAAATAAGGATTTGATATATTATTTTTAGCTAAAGAAAAACAGCATTGTCCCTAGTAGACATTTCAATTTACTTAAAATAATTGTGCCTCAGTAGTTTACAAAGGAGTGATTACATACAATGTGACAATTGTATTACTTATTACCCTTGACATCACTTCAGTGAGGGTCACTCTAGTTAAATATTTCATTTGTTATAATGTCCATCTTCATCAAGCTATTTTTGAAGCAATCTGAAAATCTTAAAACATTTGTTTCTTTGTCTTGCAAAAAAGAGGGCCCTGTTCATTTGTTCCCTTTAATACCTAGCACATTGCTGTAGCAATTCACAAAACCCTTAAAAGGGCATGCAAGAGATATTCGAAGTAATTCATTGAAAACATCCTTTTCTCACTTTTTAGTCCTTTCTGCTTTTAAACAGTCTGCCTAAGTCCAGTCTCTGTCAGAGTCGAAGATGCTTTATTAACAGTATCTTCATAAATATTCTGTGTTTGAATGAACAAGAAGAAGGATACTTGACATTTAAATGCTTCTTACAATTTCATTTATAAAGCAATTCTCTGATATCAAAGCATGCCTCCGTAGTTACACATGAAAAACATTACAGACTTCTTATATTCCTCCACATATGTCTAACACAGAGATACACCAATATTTTCTTAAATCCACAATGAACCACATTCTATTTGTTGAATCATAACCACCAGTGTAACATCATTGAAAAGTACACAGCACTAAGTTTTAATGTCTATAATTTGTGTATAAGTCTTCACCATAGATTTATGTTCTGTTCAGACTATGGAGAGCTGTAAATTATGACTTATTGTATGGAGCACTGGGGAGTAGAGGAAATACTACAATGGTGTAACCAACATCAACAATAGTAATACCTCTTTCTCAGCTGAACTATTATGCATAAGACTATTTAGCGTCTTAAAGGTATTGGGATTAAGTGTATTTGCTCTTGCTGTCCTGACTAATTTCTACTTCCTCTGCCATGGAGGAGAAACTATGACTTTCCAAGGAGAATTCTCCCTCCATATGTGAAATGTACAAAGTCACATTTTCTACCTCCTGATGTTTGTCCATGATAAAGTACATGGGTTATGATAATTTTGTTTAAAGCCTAACACTACGCAAAGACGACATTTTCCTGTGCCTGGAACCTATCATCACCTTTGATTCTTCTTAATATTTCTGGCTCCTGCTTTTTTATGATGAGACCTTAGATAGGAAGTATATGAAATTCCAGGAAATTGAAGAGAGTGTGAGTTGGGAATAGGACGACTTCTTACTGGGTTGACAAACCTGAGGTGTTTGGGTTAAAGCAGCGGCAATATCGCTTTTTTAATTTTGATGATGATTTCAGCTTGCACTGAAAGCCCAGTGCAGGCTGAGGCATTTCGCTAAATCAGCACCATTTGCTAACTGGAGTCAAAGATAGGCTGCATTCTCATTTTGATCTGCATTATTACTTAAAGAGCAGAGTACTTAAAGAACCCAGATGGTTCACCACCCTGCAAAGGTGTCTCCAGACCAGCAGAGCAAGTATGTTACCAGCTCAAAACCAAAAACCTCCAAAGCAATATAGCATTTTTCCACCCAGTTGCAACCAACAGTTTGTGTCTGTACCAGAGCCTAATACAGATTCCTACAAAAATTGAATTCTCATTAGCACTCCCATTACTTTTTCCGTAAATCGGAGAAAATCCTATTAAGTATTTTGAGACTTAAGGAAAAAAAGAATAATTTTTAAAATGCACTGCACCAGTATTTTCAGTTGTTATTAGTAGTAGTAGTAGCACTATGTCTCTTCATACAGTAAATATTACTTCCTGCTTCTCACACCAGCATGAAATGAGCCCCAGCATGGAAATGTCATTGTGCAGATCTCAGCACAGGCAGGCTGACCTCGGTTCTCAGGAATTAATGCACAGCTTTAAAGCAAGTCACACCAGAAGCATATATTACTTTATGGATTTCTCTGTAAAATAACCTATCCCTCTTTGAGGCACGGTTTAAAGACACAGCCCACAGAACATAAGTCACAGCTGCTAAAAATACAAACCCGTTTAGGACATCACTCCTTGAAGGCAGCAGAAATCTTCATAGGAAAAATACCTGCCCCAGTGACAGAGAATAATCACCTTCTCCAAAGCACGTGTCGGATGCTTGCTGAAGTTAGCAAGTTCAGAGCACCAAGTTTTCCTTTGGAAGAGAAGACAAGTTACAAAATGCAAACCAGAAATCCGTATTTCCTCTCAAAAAATATAACCGCTTCTCAAAAGGGTGAAGTGTATAAGAAGAAAAGCTGTGATGGTGGACCAAGGTCTCATACGCAACTCCCTGGGAAAGGTCTCCCCATTCTTGCACCCCAATTACCAGTGGAATCAAACCAGTACTATTAGAATCAGCTGCCTAACAGCTGCCCTCACATATTTGGTTTACTTCCCTAAGTTCCTGGTAAGAGACCCATCCAGACAGCTGATTGTAACTAAGAGGTCTTTCTCCGAGTTTCTTTTGATGATGCACCAGGTTATCAGGTTTTTTTTGCAGCAATATTGGTTGCAATATCAATTATTTTGATCTAATACTGATTTTCTTTCTCTTTCTACCAAAGTAACAGTGCTGTATCACTTAGGCCATTTTCTTTGGTCAACAAGATTTCCCAGCTGCCAAAGGAAATATTAAAATGTTGATACACAGTTTCGTCCAAAATTTGAATAAAAAGTTTTGTATTTATCCTTTTTTTTAAAAATGGAGTTCATCCGACCTCAAAGTTTTGATGAGCTTAAAACACACTGCTTCAAAGTCTTCCTTTCCTCAACCCACTCACGTTCTACCGAACATTCAGGTAATTTTACAGAGCATAATCCATGTTCATCCACAGGATACAGAAACATTCGGTAGAAAGAGGAGTTAAAAAGAAAATGCCCACAGATTTTGTCAAACCAACATTATCTTACCACTAAGTTATTTTACCACAAAACACCTGACACTTTTTGCTGATAATATCAAAATCAAGAAAAAAAGAGTATCATTAGATATTGCTATGAGAACTGGCCAACATGCAACTCAAAGCAGACAGCAGTTTTGGCACCAGCTTTCTCCCTCCCTCCGAACCAACTTGCATTACACAGGGCTCAGCTCTGTAGATGCTACAGCATATATTCCCCTTTGAGTCCCAGAGCTCTAAGCCTCCAACAGAAAGCTGCTCCTGCAATCTTCTAAATACCTGAGCAAAATGCATTTTGGGCTAAAAGCAGAGGGTTTTTTCTTTCTCTGAGTGCGCTGATGCAGCCTTTCTGCCATCTTTGGAAATTGTCTTCATCACTCTCCTAAGAACACTCAGTGTGCCAGACTTGCAGCCGGTGGGTGCCAGCAGAACTCCACTGACTTCACAAGGATGCAGCTGACTTTGGGGATGTGGTCCATGATGCAGAGTAGTGTCAGCTCAGAATGAAACCTCCTCCCAGGCTCTAGCAGAGGGTACCGGTTCTTCATGCCCTTGTGGCAAGGTTAATTTGCTTAAGTTTGTGAAGCATTTAATGGCTTTTAAGCTTTTCCTTCCACCTCCCTTTATTGGAAGGACTTGAATTCCAAAATATAGATCCAATTTGTAAAGAAAAAGAAAATCCACAAGTAAGGCTGGCCTGCTGCAGAAGCTCCAAATAAGTAGAAGCCTGACAGCTCTGTTGATCAAAGGTATAAAGCTGAAAGGGAAGCTAGTCATAATACCTAGGCTTGGACCACAAAATGACATTGCTTTCCATACCAATTTTCCCACTCATTTGGCAAAAGCTGTCCTTGCGGCATTATCATGTATTCATAGGCACAGCAAAATTGGGTTTGTCGTATGTTTTGGTGGTTTTGTCTGGTGTTTTTCTGTTTCTACATTTTTGCAATTAAATTGCTTGATATCAAAAGTCATTGTCACACAAAGTGCAGCAGAAATAATAAAGTTAGTAAACAACAACCATGCAAGGCGCAAGGGAAAGAGAAAAAAAAAAGGAATGTTGTATTTCAGTTTCGCAGCTGGAAGTGAAAAATATCTTGAGAAACCATACGAAAACATAAATAAAGATAAGAACAGTCATCCAAAAATCTGTTTCTCAGAGGAAATACCCTGAAGACAGTATTAAAATATTCTGGATAATGGGCAACTATCAGGTTTTACCTAAGAGCAGCACTAATCCTGGCACACCTCCTGCCTTCAGCCATCTCTGAGGACATTCCTCCTGTGCTCAGAGCCACTACATTCACAAGACTTCCTCTGGAAACACTAGCCAGGTCCCAGAAGCAGTGAAATTATCTTGTCAGCAGGGCTCCCTCACTTGGGTGCAATATCACACTGACAAAGCACTCATGCTCCAGAATCCCACTCTTGTCTGATTGCCATCATTGCAGAAATCTCCGTAATATGCTCCTGGAAGGGGCCAGACATAAAGCAAATGGAACTGAGCTTTGAATGGGGAATTGTCCCAGAAAGCACCCATGCTAGACATTGTACACTCCTCAGCCAGATGCTTCTCAAAAATGTTATCCTACTGGCACAATCCACCTAATTTCCATGTCTCATTTAAGATCCCCTGCTTCTTACACAGTCTACAGAACAAGGCAGATGCCTTTCTGATTTGTCAGGGTCTTTATTCGCCTCGTGGAAGCTTCCCTGCTGACTGCTGAATACTCATATGTATCCAAAAGTGGACCTTGTCCCCATTTATACTGACTAAGGACGAGAAAAAAGCCTCACATGGGAAATAATTTCTTATGTGTGCCTTCCTTTCCTGCCAACATACCAGCTAAACTAGCCCAAATTTCCTTTGGACTAGGCAATAAAGACAATTGAAGCTTTCAACTTCATCTTGATCTCACCCTCCAAAATGGCTAATATCGAAGCTGGCCACAAATTGTCTCCCACCATATCTTTTCCACGCACTAATATCTTTAGCAACTTCCTTCTGTGATTTCAGAACTGGTTTAAAAGCCTCTTTCATTTTTGTTTTTGTTTCATATGTTTTGAGGAAAGAACCCTCAAATATTCATGTTCCCAGAAGACTTGCTGAGCTGTATTATTCACTTATGTTTTGAACATGCAAAGATGAAATAAAAAGAAGGTAGAAAAGATAGGAGGCAGCTGTGGGAACAAGTAAACCTGCTACATCTAGGAACTGAGAGCAGGTGTACCACTGACTAGGCAAGCCCTTGGACTGGCTCTCAGATATACATGTTCAATAAGCAGGAAAATATGTGACCATGGAAAAATCATTAGGAACTTACAAGTCAGGATTCTCCTGCACTTTTACACCTTAGTATTATTATTATTGCCTGGCTAGATGGGCTCTCTGCAAGGAAAAGGCTCCAAATTTACATTGAGATTAGAGACAAAAGTCCACATTGATTGCAGCAGTACAGTCCTGTACCTGGCAGCAACACAAATTGTAAAAAGTATGTGAGCACCTCATGTATGCTAAGGGCTGAACACAGCCTGCCTGGTCTTTCTGTGGCAGTTTTCTTACAATATAAAACATAACATCCTCATTGGGAATTACAGTGCCCAGTATCCTTACTGCAGATAACAGCACAGATAGCAGTGTGCCTGATACATCCTTCACCATCCACAGAAACAGATACCACATTTTGTAGCACTTAAGACTGCCCCTTGAGACATGACTGCCTCTCTAAAGCCCAAAGCTTCAGCTGAAGTTCACATCATTCCCTAAGAGCTGTATGTGGCCTATGGTAGAAAGGTACCAAAGATAAGTGTTTTTAGCCATTCCCTGCTCCCACGCTCTCTCCCCAAATTAAAAGGCTGTGGCAAACACAGAACACAAACAAATTCCCCGTGTTCAGTGGCACACACCACATTTCTGGCCATTATTAGATGTGACAAACACGAGAGGGGGCAGAGCAAAGGGCAGGACACTTAGTGATCTTGTCATACAAAACTTCTCAAACATGCTCAGTGCAGTGTGGGATTACTCAAGGCTTCCCATGTGGTGGGTCAGGAACACCAAACGTGCAGCAAAACAGCTTCCTTGGGAAACCCAGATGGAGAAAAGGGAAAAACAGCTCCATTCACATCCTTACAGGCACCTGACATAAGTGTGTCTTTCAGGAATGGCTCACCACCACTTCCATCTTCTTTTTTACTATCAATTTGTTATATTAAAACCATACCGCAAGGAAAGATTTTGTCAGGTGCAACAAGAGATCTGTCTAATGCCAAGAATTTTGGGACAGAAAATCCTCAAGTTCTCTCAATCTTTTCCATCATTTGTTCAAGACGAGGAAAGAACTGCTGCATGTACCATTAACGTCCTTCTCCCCAGTGAAAACTGCAAGATGGTTTGTGCTAGGGGGGTTTAGCCTTCAACAAGCAGAAAGCAAAATCTGACAAAATCTATTCCCCCAAGCACTATATTGCCTGCAGCATCTACCTCTACCAAACTGCCTTCCCTGCAAACACTACCCTGGTCTGATAAGCACATGGAAAATGAAGACTGCCATTCAAAAGAGAGGGGAAGGCAGGTTCTCGTCTCTCCCAAACACAAATGATTTCTCCTTTCCTCCTTTTCACTGGGAGTGCCAGGTAGCCGCCTCACACTGTGCTGATACTTCACTGTTTATTTTTCAAGCATCTTCACAGAGCAGCTTTCCCATGCGGCAGCTCCCTTCTGCAGGCTCTGTTCTCATGCAGACAGAAGTCTGCACTGCTGCTGCCTTTTTGATCTCGAGACAGAGGTGAGGGGGCTAGAGGAGGGGGATGCAGTGGGAATTCCCACCCTCGTGGTATTGGTTTGCTTTTCAAGATGCTGAGCAGCACTACACATGGCAATCCTGTGCAGCAGAGGTTTTCTTTAAGATGATTTCCTCGCTTTCCTCTGTGACCTTTATTCCCACTGTTTGCTTTCCTCCGAGGTTGACTCCAGCCATAACTGATACCAGGAGCATCCCCACCCCTATGGCTCCTTTGTACTGGCTCACAGGAGATCAGGATCTCCATCTTCTCAACTGTTTCTCCTGTTAGCAGATGCTAAATAGAGAGGGAGGGGTGAAAACCCCTGGCACATTAATGCTTGTGTGAGCAACTGTCCTCTCCCATGTGGTTCTTGCAACTTGCTTTACCTCAGCCAAAGCATGCCAGGGATGACAGAGGCTGCAGGATGACATGGCTTTCTTCATGAACATCCTCCTTTCACTCCCTTACTGGCACCTCCTTTCTCCCAGCAGAATACCCAGTTATGCCTTTTTTACCAATTCCATCTAGGTGGCAGAGCCTAATAAAACAATGAAAGGAATATTTAAATGGCTTTCTCAGAGAACAAGCAGCAGCAGTGGTTGTCAAAAGAAAACCTACTAGAATTTTTCACAGGGATTACAGGAAAGCAAAGACAATCCAGTCACTAAGTGCTAAAGTCAGGATCAAGAAAGGAGAATCACATACCCAGCATGCCTTACATGCTTCTCGAGAAGTCAGCTCAATACATTTCACTTACATTTCCTCCACCTCATAGAAAAGGGGTGGTGACTTGTATTGGTATTGTTCTTTAAGATCAGAGGATGAGCAAAGCTTTGGAAATGCTGTGAGACAGGGCTGGACCTGAGGTTTTCCAGTTGTTTTCCAGAAGTGACACTGCGGTAGTCCATGAGGAAGAAGAGTTAAACAGAAGTTGAGACTTACAGTGGACAGGATGGAATGGGAAGGGAAGATGGCTCTCAGCTCCTGAGATGTCTGAAGACATTTTGACAAAGTCTTGCTGCTGTTAATGCCTACTAATTCAGTTACTAGTGTTACACAGAGGAAAATAATTAAGTACATGTGAGTCCATCTGAGTTTCTTCAGATCTGATCCAAGCCCCTGCCCCAGCCACTACCTTCTGCAGCCCAATAAAATACATCTACCATGTTGCTACTGTTTGTGCAAACCAAATTAATTACACTTTCTTGTCCATAAGTCCTTCTAAAAGCCTCAAAAATCAAAAGTACATTTAAAAACCACCAAAACAACCTAAACTGTTGTGGGGTTTACTGCCCTAAAATATTATCCAATATAGAAAAGTAAAGGTACAGTTTTTGTAGAGCTGAAGGAAAACCAAGAAAGTTAGAAAAGGTCTCAGACTTTATTCCAAATCACTCCAAAATTTGTCCATCGAGAGTTTTCACATTACCACAAACTTTTTGATCATGATTAAAGATACATTTCTACAACACTTACCAACATGAGTAAGAGTTTACAAACTGGTTTTCTTCTCATGGCTTCTAGTCCTCAGAATGTAGGTTTTTTCCCTGTAAATTTTCAGATGCTGTCTATTTTCTTTGTAGATCTTTCTAAAAAATTGACTGCTAGCTCAGCATTTCCTTACAGTGTTTCATATCACATTATCATTGTGGTCACCTTTAGCAACTTTAACTTATGGAAACTGGTCAAACCACAGAAAGTCACACCTACAGTTATGCTGTATATAGATACCCAAGCAGACAGTAGCTCACATCAGGCAATGTGTGGGAGGAATAGTCTATTTACAGACTTTATTCCCACTTTTAGAAACTGAGTGGGGATCTAAATAGATCCAACAAATGCAGCTGAAAATCTATGTGGCTTTTCTTGGGAATTTTGTGGCAGTCGGAGCTTCAGGTCAGCATTTCATATGGAAAGCAAAGTAATTATTATAGTTTGTTATTAGTTTGTGAACAGCTCGTTTTCCACCATCAATATTAAGTGTATCCTGAAGATTTCTGCCCAAAAACCTATAATAATAATATGGGCAGATTGGATGTAAAAACTCTGAGAAAAGTGTTCCCAAACACCATATTAAAAATCCACCTTCCACCCAGCCCAAACAAAACAAACAAACATACACATATATATATATATACAATTCAGACACATTTTATACCCAAGCAGTCCAAAAAGGATGCTGTATAAAATGGGCCCATTGTACCAGCAGCACTTCACACTCCCATGGTTTCATCCCAAGTCTTGCAAAAGCTGATGCTTTTCAGGAAACTTCAGAACCTGCAGACATGTGACTCAGCCAAATCTAGGTTCTGTATAAAAAAAAAGAACATGCACCATAAAAACAAGTTTCTAATTCTCTGTTGCAAAGAAAACCTTGAAATAGGCAACAGAGTTGGACCTAAAAGGTCATAAACATTACAACACATCCAACAATTTAAAAAACAAACAAGCCAAGAAAACCATCTTCATGAACTTTCTGAGATTTAACTAATAAATTTTGAGCAATTATGGCTGGCAAAGGTGTACTAACTCCATGTTAAGATGCAGAGCAAGTGGATGTCAGAATTCTCAAGTCACAGATACCACTTGAGCTCCAAGAAGCAGAAAATAGCCATTTTTCTGCATGTTTCTTTCCACAATTCATTCCTACTTCTGTCAAGTGCTGCTTGTTGGTGGTAGAGACCCCGACACAAGTCTCTGGTTGACATGTCCCCAGCAGGGTACAGCCACTTCCCATAATGCGTATCACAGCCCTTTTCCTGCAGAAGGAAAGGAGTTTGCCATTCATGTAAGACAGGGATTTACCAGGAAGCAAGACCAGGAAAACCCACCTGAAGTCAGCAATGCCATATATCTGACTGTTTCAAAATGCAGTCACTTTTGGGAGAGATCCATAGATTCCTCTTCCCAGCAAGTTTGATGAATAAGAAGAACAGTTGCTAAAGGTTTGTTTTACACATGATGTGATGAACCTACAGCATTGGCTCCTGCTCCCTTACATGTCCATAGCTATATCTTACACTGCCAAACAAGATTCCTTTTGTGCTTTTCCCCTGCTGTCCCTCCTGCTAGGAAGAGCTCCCAATAGTCATCTACAAAGTGACTTCATTGTTTGCCTTCAAACCAGCCTTCAAAGTCTTCCAAACCATCATGCAAACAAACAGCTTGTCATCACTTAAATAGCTGTTTTCCTGAGAGAGAGTCATAGACCAACGTTCTCATCAACTCCTTACACACACCCATCTGACTATTTCTGTTACCTCTTGTCTTGCGCTTACTTTGAAATCGGTCCGAGGACAGGACCATTTTGTTTCAAATGCATTCCCGGTACATCCTGGACCATGACTGAGACTCACTAGTCTCACAAAGCAAATAACCAGTTCTAAGAAAATTCACCCATTTAGCATGATAAATGAATGTCTGTAGACTGTCCGCATGTGTTATTAATAAAAACTGGGAAACTCTCTTGATTTGTTCTTATTTTCACAGATGCATGGTAGTCCCCAACTGAAATATAACATGACTTGGGACACATTACCATGATCTTTTCAAAACAAACAGAAGAGGATAAATCTGGAGTCACAAAATTAAACCATTTGAGTGTCTAATGGGCCAAGCACTGTACACAAGCAAACTACCATGGATACAGTTGCTTTTTGATAACAGGTTTGTCTGCAGGACCAGGATATGGCTGCAAAATACTCTGTGATTTAATTTGTCACCTATCATGGAAAACTTTGCTTGTGGGGACTTAACGTCACTATTTTCCCAACCACTTATGAGACTCGCTCCCACCTCTCCATTGATTCATCTTGGGTCTCATAGGAGCCTGTTGACTCCTCAGTGGAGCAGTTCATCCACCTGTGAAGCCAGGACAACACTTCGCTCATGGCTGTCAGGAAGATGAGTTCACCTCCATTTAGGAGATATTATTTGATGACAAAACAACAGGAGGGGGAAGAACCTGCAACCAACCCTTTCTCCATTATTGTACCTTGCTTCTATCTGATCTAACAATGTAATATATTTAGCTGCATTCAGGACGTGACATGCTGGAAATCTGAAACAAGCCCACAGCACTGTCTCCCTAAAGGCCAGTCAGCAGCTCCAGCTCTGCGTATGATAGGACAGCCGTCCCTGCTCTCAGCAGGCTCTCTGCCAGCTCTGCCACCAGCCCGCTGTGTGACTGGGACAAATAATTTTGCTCCTCTGCGCCACCAGCTCCATTTCCATCTTTTTCAATCCTAAACTCTTTAGGACAGACTTGTTTCTCTTTCTTTTTAACTGGAGGCAGGAACATGTTAAAGTTTATAAGGGTCATTAGACATTACCATGGCATATAAAAATAATAATGAACATTTTAAAATACATACTATTCCTTTAGCTCAGAAAAAAAATATATAATAATGAAAAAATTACAGCAAAGAAAAAAAACCCCACAACAAAAACCAAAAACTGCATCATTGAAATAAACCACAAAGATCCCACAGGGAGAGAAGCACACATTTGGAGATATCATTTCTCCCCAAAAGTCATGGCTACTGTTGAATAAAGTTGACACGCAAATCCACACACTTGCGATTCTTTTAAAAGACAACTCGTTTCTCAGAGGTATCGTAACAGTTTGTGATCTTGTTGTTGCTATGGCAGCTTCTTGTGTGTCAAACAACAAAGTACTGTGTGTAGTTAGATCAATCTGCTTAAGTTATCTCTGTTCCAAGTTCCAATGTTACATTAAGTTATTATGCATCCTTAAAAAAATTAAATTGAAGAAATATGTTTTGACATTGAACAATGGTATATAGAAAACATCTTGTCCATAAACATTGCCTTTCATGGTATTGCCATCATGTACCTTTGCTGACTTTCTCATGTCAAATTCCTATGACACGATTGCTAAATACATGTAATTTATTCAAATAAACCAAAGTGATATTAAGATGACGTCATAGTACAATAAAAGCAATGGCATGAGCTCTGTGCATGCTTTAATTTTTAAGTCTGGTAACACAATAGGCTTTCTTGCTCACATTTGGTATGCATTTGCTACAAAAATTGATGTTTTAACATAAAATAAACTGGTACATCTCAGGGCATTTTATCATTCTATGCCTTTCATCTCCTGCTTCTGAGAGCCTCAGCATTTCATGGAAAGCAGACTTCTATTATCATACCCCAACCATACAGCAAATGCACATTGCCCTCCACTGAAAATAATCTCGCCAGCACCCAGGCCCTCCGTTTCCTTCTCCATCCCATTGCTTTTCATAAAGGACTTCCTGCAGGAACAGAGATGATTTGCAGTTCGTTTGCATACTACAGGGAGAAGCTGTAACACACTTCACAAGTGCTTCATTTGCTCCAGTTGCTCACTTTATCTCAGCAGGGATAACCAGCACACGAGCCAAGAGTCTTTTCCAGATGAGAGGTATCTGCCAGCAACCAGCTGACATTTTTTCATTTTAAAAAATTACCTGGTTTTTTTTGCAGTAATATCTAAGCACAGATCTATTCTGATGATAGCAACAGAAAACCAAACCACTTCACAAAGGCAAAACAATGGATTCGGAGATTATTGAGGAGTGAGGCCTGGATACTGCAATGAGAATCATCTCTGCAAAACTACTGAGATTTAAATGCTCAGTTCATTAATGCAGAGAAAGCCAAGCCGACATTTCCAATTTCTTCACCAAATTCCTTTTGTATTTTGTAGGCAAGAGAAACTACATCATTCACAACTGGGGTTTCTCTATTAGTCTAAAAATCATCTAAACTAACAAAGCCTGGAAGTGGTAGAGTCACAGGCAGTGACACCACAGACATGAGGAAGGGGGACCCACCATCCCAAAGGGTGATGGCACCCTGTCACTTTTAGTCACTAAACATGCACAGAGGTGAGGGCAGAGCTTCAGCACCAGCTCCTGAAAGAAGAAACGAGCAGCCACTTTGCACCAATACAAGCACTCACACGCATGCATGTGCACAAAAGCGAACATTGCATAATTCTCAGACCAAAATTAGATAGCTTCGAAGTTTGTGGGAGACCAAGAGAACCCTTTGGGAGCCAAATTCTTGCTCTCAATGGAACGGTATTATTTTGAGTATATTTGAATGTATGCTTTCCTTGGTTGGCCAGGACTGAGCAGCATTTTCAGAAGCACAATTCTTCAGAGCAGCCATCTCCTTTATGGACTAGGATTTCAGGTGTAGGAGCCAAAGAAGGATACTAGTATGATTTTGAAGGTACCCTTTCCCACTACAGTGTCCTCAGAGAGCTGAGAGCAGCTGAAATCTGTGGAGGCTAAAACCAGCAAAATCAGCTCTGCCCTTCCGAAGGTGCAGGGTCGTCCCTGGTGTGTCCTGACAGTGACCACAACAACACTCCCTCTAACTCATATAATAGAGGGGAGCTTCACCTTTTACTGCTCTGCCACTGACGCCACAGAACGAGATGAAAGAGTTAGGTTTATTTTTACATTTTTATGACTTTTCCCACCCCTTTGCTATCATGCTGGCGGCATTTCCCACCCCCACAACTGTGCCCTGACCGACCCCACAGGAATGCTTGTGCCCAGGAGGGCAGAGTTACGGTTGCTATGGCAATGCTGCCTCCAAATTTCCTGGCCTTCATGTGTGTAACATATTAACCTTATAGTTTAATTGCTAAATACATATCAGGGTGGCACATGGGCAATTACTTTTAAGTAGATTTAAAGAAAAGAAAGAATCATTTTGACAGGCAGCATTCATGCACATTAGGGCTATTCTCTTCATTGCCCGACCACTTGACCTACAGAGCAGAGAAAGCACCTTCTAGCCAAAACCCACCTGGGGAGACCATACTGAAGCCTCCTCCTTCCTGATCCACACCAAAGCACTGACCGCTCTGTTGACCCCTTTCTTTTTGGCCAGTTTGAGGCCCCAGGCATGGACAGGATGGGTTCACACTCTCTCCCACCCAAGTCCAGCCAGGAGGAGCATCTGACAGGATTGGATCCCACAAGAAGCAAGTCCAACAGCACACAGAGCCTGCCCTACTTAGCCCCAGGGTGCTCCCTCAATAATCCATTATTGCAAAGAGGTCTCACCACAGTCCTTGGGAGGCTGGCAAAGTAATAAACCCAACTCTGCTTCCTACGCAAGGAAGCTGAGAAAGTGATGCTGGGACCTATCCCCTTCAGTTACCCATAAAGTGGTAAAACAACAACAAAAAAAATCAGCCTCAGGAGCAACTGCCTTCCAACGGGGTGCTGGGACTGGGACCCACAGGGCTGGGAGGTGGTGGTGGGATGGCAGCATCCCAGACCACCACATCGCAGGGGGGCACAACGCAGCAGGAGGTGTGAAGGAGATCTTGGCACCTTGCCTCCTCCCACCAAACCCGCTGCTCACAGCTCCCATTGGAATCTGCTTCAAGAAAACAAACCACACACCTCCTGTTGATCCCAAACCTCTTGAAGCACATGACTCCTCCAAAAACTCCTTGTTTTCAACACGCCTCCTCTGTACAGAACTTTGGAGATTAAAAGCCGACTTTGACCCCGGGGAGTGCTCTGCAAAACTCCTTTGGCTTGTGGACTATTAAAGTCAGAAATTTATTTTGTTGGCTCTGTAATTTTCTTGACCATTTGCAAGAGTGAAACCCAACCACTTATCTTTTTACCTCAGCCACTTGTTATGAGCACATGGGGGAAGGAGAGAAGTGGGAGGAATCTATTTTATTTGCTGACCGCTTTAACTTGTTTGTTCTAGAAAATAGCATGCAAACACATTTTCCAAGAAAACAGTGCAACACTACCATCAGCAGCAGCTGTGGAGAGCTCTTTGCTCAGGAACTTTCCACAGCCTGGCAGAAAGACCAGCTTCTGCCAGTAAAGAAACATTAACCAACATAAATATAAGCATATGTGAGCTTATTCACCATTACTGTTACCAGTAACTTCTCATCAAACCATTTAAGTTTGCAACACTAACAGTGTTACATAGAAGATACTTCCATCCGTTGCTTCTCAACCATCCCACCACAATTTTGGGATTTTCAATGTATTGTTGTGTGCTATTGTTTTATATGTAACAAATCAGTGTGTTCTACAAAAAATACCACTAGAGAAGCAGAATTCACTTCTACCTTCCCATTGGTGTTTATGACCAAGGCTGTGCTTTGTCTATAAAATCAAGCCCCTCAGCTGTGTTGAAGGTAGCCAGATCACATCAGCCTAGAAAGTCTCAGAGACAAAGGTGACTTGCAAGAGCTTTCTTTGGACACTGCCAATTTTATTCCCAAAGAAACAGAAGATCAAATGGCAGAAGATAAAATTAGCAAGCTGGTTAAACATGACTGTCTCTGTTCCCATCGTGTGTCCCTCATCATGGTAGATCTTCTTTCTTACTTCTAGATGTTCTGGACAATAAATATTTACAGGAAGGTCATTAGGGCATGGCAAATTCTGACAGAGGGTTATACATCATCCCTCAAGCCAGCAGCACCCCACAGAGGCATGGATCTAGTAGCACATGGGATGTGTGAGACACCCTAAGCAGGCCAGGGCAAATTCCTGATACTCAGCTCTGTTAACTCACACCTACTGTACAGATTGTCTTAGATAATGGCACAATGGCAAGGGAACTGTGTGCTCACCCCACCTTTTCCAAAATTGTGCTCAAAGGGCACAAGACAGAGGCAGCTGGAGAGAAAAACTCACACTGACCAGGCAGGAACTAACTGTTGCAGCTGACAAAAGCTGATCACCTCAGAGCACTCCGAAGATCTCACAGACCAAACAGTATCATGCACCCTTCATCGGGCAGGGGCGTTTAACAGGGAGCTGGATGGACATGGTAGGAATGCTGTGGAGGAGCAAACGCAAAAATTCCCCTTGACAACAAAAGCTTTCAGCATTTTCACCACAGATCAGAAGTTGCAATTTCTCAGCAATCATCAAGGTGGAGTGGGAGAAGCTACAGCAGCCAGGTCTGGGATCCCTCCACAGCTTTTGTTCTGGTCACTATGGGCTGTAAAGCAAATGTCAACAGCAAGAAATGCAGTATCATCCTTTCAGGTTCCATTTACATTGGGCATGGGGTGGATAAGCAAGAGGAACTTAGACTGGGAGCCCAACATCACCCATTTTACAAAAAGCAGAGCCTGAATGTGCAAACCAAGCATGAGGAAAATACATTCCTGCATTTGCTATGCCACAGCTTTCCTGTGAAGAATTAGCAGTAGAGGAAGATCACCCTGCCTACTCTTTATCCCCTCCTCTCTCTTCTGTCACCACATCCTTCCACCTCCCCACCTAACCCCTCATAAAACCTCTGACTGTCTCTTAAGCTTATTTATACACCCTGCTTCACTGCCCTCACTTGGTAGCCTCTCTGTTTACTGCATTCAGAAGCAAGCAGCTCCACCAATTCTCACATTAAAGGTAGCTTGTGGTAGGCACTTCACCTCCTCAGCGCTGCACTTCCACCGACCCCGGCTCAGGAAGTCACTTGAGCATGACCAAGTGGAACCAGCTCACACCCCAGAAGGGAACACAGGAGGGAGGGAAGGGAAGTGCTGAGATTTCCATGGGGCACTTCACTTCTGTGGGTCATTGCTGAGGCAGACACTCTCCAGCAGAGCTCCCGGCAGGACTGCAGCCCTCCCTTCCACAAATCTTCACGGTCAAAATGCTCCAAACCCTTTGTTTCAAGTCTCTCTCACCCTTTGCCCTATGCAGAGACATGATCATATTCCTCCGTCCCCACCACCCTCCTTGTGTATTGAAGTTATGAGATGTTTCCCCTCCTCCCACGAACTCGCTCCAAGAGATGTCCTACCTGAAATCCATACAGTCCTTTGGAGTTGGCCATACCATCCCCAGAAAAAACTTATGACAGTAAATACAGCTCCACCTCCTTATAGGGGTTGCAGCAGAGTTGGAATGTGTGCTCTTTCCTCTGCAGATATACCCCATTAACTTGTTTGCCTATTTTACAGCAGCCACATAATAGTCTGATCACAAGGCTTTTTCCATAATAACCTCTAAATCCTCTCACACCTGGCTTCTGCTAAATCCATGCAGAGACGCACACTCTCTGTCCACCCGTATTGCTATAGTCATCTGGACAAACAGTCTTCAGCAACCTGCAGAATTAAAGAAATAGGCACTCAAACCTATTTTTAATGATTAAATAGAAATTGCCACACAACCCTACATATTCAAATGACAGTCTGCATGTTACTTACTTCTTTCTCAGCCAGCCACTGCCTCCTCATCTGTAAAATGGGGCAATCGCACTTCTTGCATCTGAGTGACAGTGTTTGCAAACATCAAGAATCAACTCTACGGAAGCCAAAAGGGAGTGCTCTATTTGCATGCAAATTCATGTAAAAAATTAATCCTCACATGGTTCCAGAAACATGATGCATACAAATACATTTCTGCAAGGCTAAGAAATTTAGCTTAAGAAATGCAGCCAACTGTTTTCTACACTGACTAGGGGGGAGGGAGAGGGGGATCTGACAATATGTCTTCCTTTCTTTAACTGCTAACTTCTCATTTTAAATCTAATATTGATCCTTAATTTTCTATTGGCATTTTGACTGCAAGAGAGCAGAGGACAAACAGGAATGGCAAAAACAATCCATTTATTTCAACCTTTCTTCATTCCTTGGGTCAGCTACTCCCTCCCTGAATCAGTGCTAGACCTGCTTGAATAGCTGAGAATGAACCTTCCACAAAGTGTGGATTTACTTTTACTAAATCCTTTAAGTATTAAAGCTCTTCACACCATTTGGTCTTGAAGTGATGCAAGAGTGAGGTGTGGACAACCAGTGACAATAAAGAACCATCTGGCAAAGTGAACTCCAGGCAAACAATGACAAGCACAAGTGAAAAGAATTGCAATGATTTCCACAAACATGTGAAATACTATAAACTGTGTGACTTAGCAGCTTCCTCCTCCTAGCAAGTAAATAAACACGTCTGCAGTAGGCTGTTTGGTTCTGCCTTTTATATGAGCTGAGAATACACAGAGACTACATTTGCATTTTGCCTTTAAAAAAAATATATGCAGATTGGTGAGCAAGCGGGGAGGGGGGGGGGGGAAAGAGGCGAGAAAGAAAGAAAGAAAAAATAAGAACTAACCAGACTTCACTTTTTCTTCGTTCTTTACTGTCAGGGTGATGTACTGGAAGTCTTTATTTCTTTCAGCTTGGGCCCCTCAGTAGTTCATTCTCCTTCCAGTCTGTTCTCATGCCTTTCTTATCACCTGCTGAGGCCTTGATCATGGACAGAGCAGACAAGCAGCAGGGGACAATTAGAGAGGAGTTCAGACTTTGATCATTTGACCATATGTGAATACAACAGCTGACCACATGTTTTAAAAGACAACTAACTTAAAAGTATTAAAAAAAAAAATCACAAAGCAGGCATAGATACTTAAATTTACATTTTAATTATCTGGCACAATGGTGCATTCAACTTTGCAGAATATTGATTTTTTTTTTTCCTAAATGTACACATTTCCAAAAGGAAAACCAGCACTTTTCTGCTTCTCCAGAGTTTAAAATAAACACAGGCTCACTAAAATAAATATTTGGATGATTTAAAAAATAAACAAACATATCTATCTAGTAACCTGCAGTTCCTACTGACAGATAAATTCACAAATTATTTCTGCCCCAGACAGCCCAATTTAAATGGAATAACCTAATGTTACTTCACATTAAAAAAAATCACATATTCACTAGTACACAGACATACCACCCTGCGGTACTTACACAACTGAATATTCTTTTTTTCAGAACCTCTCTGTTAGTCTTGAAAACTTAATACAGAAATACAGCAAGATTTAAATGTTCAGCTGCTGTAGGGACTCAGTTCTGACTGCTCATCTGCCTGCTTTTTCTTTAAAAAGAAAAAAAATGAATAAATCTTCATTTGCACAACGGTGTTACTTTTGTTAAATCTTTGAGAACAGATCCAGTTGTGAACAGTTTAACTGCAATTGCCTGACCCAGCGTACTGTAAAAAATAATTGTTGGGAATTTTTGTATACAATAGAAGCTTTATCATCATTTGTGGAGATATACCATCCACTTATCTTCTGCACCTACCAGGTAATTAACATATTCATGAAACAGCTATTTACTCTCAAATAGGAGGATAATAGAAAAATAACACTAATTGTTTTGACAGCAGTGTGCTTAGGAGTTATCTGAGGCAACAAATGTTGCTTTTGTAGCTGTAGGAAGGCAGAAATGCTCTGTTCCGTAAACACTGACTTCAGCTTTCCTTTCTTTCTGAATTTTGGACACTACCAAGGAAAAGCTGAGGAACTGGTGAAAGGAGGAGGAGGATTTTAAAATTAAATTGTATTTCGTTTTGTTTGGGTAATAATTGTTTGCACATTTTATTATAATGAAAACCACAGACTATAACAACATTTCGGAGAACGAGGTGTAATGCGTTTTGCAAAGTACAAGCAGAACTACACCGCCTGCTAACTGAATGAAATAACGACACTTAATGGCGCATGAAGGGTGTGGACATAATTTTTTAAGAGGCTTGGGCTATTACGACACAAGGCCTTTGAAAGGCTATTTTTTATGTTTCTCTTGACTGAACTATAAAATGTCTCCTTCCTGGCCCAAGTCTGCTCCTAATGAGGACGGGGTGAGCGCTGACAGCAGGTCACTGAGCACGCTCCGCCTTTGCCTTGCTGCAGCAGGGGACAGCAGCAGCGACCCGCAGGATCGGGGTCCCCAGCGAGGGGGACACGTGCTGCCCGTGCTGCTGCACCCCCTGCTCAGCCATGCACGAGGTAACCTCAAAAAAACACTGGCTTCCTCAGTTTTACTCAATGCAGCATCACACCCAGGCACCCAGCAAGCGATGCCTCAAGGTGGTCTCAAATGGACCAAGGCCAGTCCAGCAAAGAGATGTCGCTCATGCGTTCTCAGCTCTACCGGGTGCCAGCACCAGCCCTGCTCTCCTCACGGACTGCCTCGGACCCACCATCAGCCACAGCAACCCAAGCGTGCAGGCCGGGAACGTGATGGCCATTTTAATGACACGTTGCATCTCCTTGCTGGCATTCAGAGCCAGAAGAGATGGAAGACAGCAGGCAGCTGGAAGAAGGGAGGAAGCTCAGAGAATCGAAAAGGAAACCTCTCCAAGCCTGGCAGCTTATCAAAAGGAAAAAATAATCAGCATGATGTTTGTCTGCAACCCACCAAGCCTCTCTCACAATATCAGAAAATATTAAAACTAATCAAATATGAATTATCGGCAAATTTGCCACTTGCTCTTCAGGCTGAGGCTGGGAGGTGAGTGGCAGAGGGTTTTTGGGCTTTCCCAGGTTACCCAGGAAGGAATTTGGGTTTGTTTTTAAAACCAAAGTTCACCTCCTCAGCATGATACAATGGCGCTAGCACTCAAAAACAATTGTCCTCACCAAGAATCTTCCTGTACCTAAGGGCTCTCTGCAATAAAATATGAATGCAGTATTAATTAAATATAGATGCAATATCCTCCTCCTTTTTCTCCTTAGCTGCTATCAAGAACATTACTGCAGATGCCTAAGGAAAGCATTGCTAACGGAGAACAGCTGCCATGCTAATTAAGCACCGTGGTCTATTGGCCAGGCATGGGCCCAGGAACCAGCCACCTGACTTCTCCCCTCACAGTTCACATACGGTGGCTCTGGGCATGTGGCTTCAGCTCATGCTCTGCCAGATACATTGAACTCACTCAACTTTAGGCACAGGAGAAGACACCATTGATTTCAGAAGAGCAGGATTACACCACTGACCCCAACAGATTTTGATTTAGCTCCTTAAATGCAACAAACATTGTCACTATACTGAAGGCACTGCTAATTGTTTGAGTTTGCAAAGCATTTGGAGATATGTTTGGCAGCATTGCCATCTTTGGGAAATGCTAAAGGAAAGCTACTGCCAAGAAATAGTGTCGCTGTGCATGAGCTGCCAAAAATTCCTGCCCCAGCAGAGAGTCTGTTCAGAGTGCTCCAGCACAACAAAGCAAACCCTGAGCTGATGGCTGTGTTTTATACTGCTGGGCTCATCCCCACCTCAGAGCCATGGAAAAGAGGGGGTCAAAGCTCCTCCAACAGCAAACCCAGTGAGCATGAGAGAAGAATCCTGCCATTAAAAGACCCTTTGCTTCCACTGTCAGACTAAGAGGACTTCAACCTCCGTCTCTGTCCTGGTTGGGCAATTTGACAGAAGCTTTTACCTCTGAAATTGTATCAGTGGGACAAAAATATTTTGAAACAAGATTCAAGATGGAAGAGGCCAGAACAGGGACAGGACATGACTGGGACCTCATAGTCCACTGGCTACAACACTCACGTATGAGTCCTGCATTCCCATCGCTGCACTGTGGCTGATGAACCATTTCGTGTGATGTCATTTTCTGTGCCATGTGTAAGCAGCCTTCCTCTGTCACCACCACCACCTGCTCCCAGTTCAGCCAATTACCATTTAATGCTCTCCATCTGTACAATAGGAGCAATTATACTTCCTGACCTCACAGGTATGCGTGTGTGTCTGCATGTGTGAAGATAAATATATTAAAGATTGGGAGGCATTCAGGTCCTGTGCCAATGGGAGCCATATAAGTGCCAAAGAGACTAAGACAGATGAGGGCCATATAAATAGATGGCTGGAGAGCTGCAGCCCTGAGGCTACAGGCAAGAAAGGGGCAGAGGCAGGGACCAGCGTGGGAGAACCGTAGGAAAGAGTCCTGTTTGAAGTGTCTAACAGAGCACGCGAGTGCCAAGGGAATGCAGAATAAAGCCCAGCTCCCTCACACCGGGAAATGGTGCTGACACATCAGGAGGCAACCCAAGAAGGAAGAGGTGGGATTGTCAAAATAAGCCTGGCTTTAGGATCAACAGCTGGATAATGGAGCCTGGTCACATGCATAAGCCCTCCCATGGCTTCTGGAGAGATACCACTGGTGTGAGAGGAGTGCTGGCACTCACAACAGCTCTCAGCAGAGACAGGTCCTGGGATCACCTGGCACTAAATCCCCATCTTGCTGCAGTTTGCACAGGCAAGCAAGGACTGAGTGAGCAGACATGTCCCCACTCAGTCCACGGGTGACTCCAGGACACAGGAACAGTCACCAGGGACAGATCCATCCCCTACCTGCCTCTGCATCCCTGGGCTTGGGTGGACTTGAGTCTCCAGCTCTGTCAATCCTGCTGTGAAATGCACTTTATAAAGTGTCACAAATCATAAAACACATCTCCCTCTCAGATCCACTGCCTCTTCTGCAGCTACTGAGGAGGAAAAAAGGCACCTGGGAGAAATCTGGCCCACAAAGGTTCACAGAAGACTGCACACAGCGCCTTACTGGCAAAGGAAGAAAAAAGAACAGAGGAAAGGTAGGGACTGTAAGAGGTTAGAAGGAAAAGCAGCAACATCCTTTGAGAGCTCCCTGAGCTTTTTCTGTCCAGCAAGCTTTGGGGATTTCTCACAGCTTTCAAGAAGGAAGAAGCAGCAGCATTTTTCATTGAGGGGGGGCAGGAAACAAAACACAAAACCTCACAACCAGCCACACCAAAACCAAAGCAAAAAAAACCCAAAACAAAACACCACCACCACACCATTGCAGGACCACAGATTCTAACCATCAATATATTTATAAAGGAAATATTATGATGATTTTGCCACAGTGGGTCTTTAAAGCATTTCCCATGCCCCCAGCTGGCAAAGCAAGGGGAGAGACTAACAGGATATGCTCTCAATTTCTTCACTATTACACCCAGATCATCTCTTCTGGGCTTTATTATTTAACATGTTTATTAAGGCAGGACCCAGAGGCCCTCCCAGGTCCTCAATAATCTACAAACATGCAGAGAGTCCCACCCACAAAGATATTTAAGGACAAACGACAGCACAAAGAAGGAACTGGCAGAGGGATAGTAACAAAAAACAACCCTTTAAATTCAGAGCAGCTGAGAGCAAAGTCACACAGCTGAATAAAGGATGCAAAGCTGAATTTTAGTGAGAGACCTCTGTCTAATTAACTTATCAAAGTGTAGGTTCATACACACCTACGTGGGAACCAAACTGTGATAAGAGTTTCACAGTCTAGCAAAGTCCTAACAGAAACTGAAGTTAAACACAATCTGACTAGGCTGGAAGTAAGTCATTCACCACAGGTGACAGCAATGCAGATCCATCACTACAGTTTTTCAATTAAGACAAAGCAAATTATTTGGAAAAGCACCCTCGTTCAAACAGATTCATTTGTTTCAGGAAAATCCTATTGCCTGCTTTGAGGGGGTGATTGGACAGGGTGACCTCAACAGAACACAACTTTGCACTCCAAAGATTAATCAAACTGAAAATCATTTAATAATAGGGTAAAGGATGGTGAAAAAAATACTAGAATGCAGCACCAAAATGTATTTGTTTCTGTTTATTTCACAGGCAGAAAGATGAGATTTGTGTTTCTCTCCAGGGTCTTACACTGCTTTAAGATAAAAATGAAGTTCCTCAAATATTCCAGACAAACAGACCATAATATAATGATATTTAGTTTTTGTCTGTGGCCTAGAAAACTTCCCAGTACTGCCATGCTCTGTAAGTCTTCAGTTTAAACAATCCCTTCACTCTCCCAAGAAAATAAGAGAGATCCGAATCTGCTGAAATTGATACGAATACAAAGCAGAGGAAGCTTTTGCTGTTCTCAAAGAGACTGATGCAGCAAAGCCAAAATCCTCACACACCCATTAAAGAAGGATGGGGTAGTTTAGGAACGAGATAACCCAGACAGTTTTGGCCTGCTTGATGCTGTGTGCACAGTCTCAAAGGCATCAGCCCTCAGCTCTACCCAAAAGCTACCAAAACTACCCCTAACATTTGAGCTTAAGGAAGAGTGTAGTTTTAAGACATGAAGTAATTTGACAGTATGACCAAAACTCACACACCCAAACCCCATCATGAATTTTTAAAAAAAAATACATCTATCTGTATTCTGGCTCCAAACCAAAACAAAATTGCATTACGAAAATTATAACCCCAACCTAACTAACCTCCCCAACCTGGGTCTGCTGGGCTGGCTGGGCTGAGTTCAGCTGGTGGCACGGGACTTTATCCAAGTACCTCCACCATGCTCACCAAATCCTGACTGCTCATTTTTAGAGCAGGCCTTAAATACACCACAGGTCTTTCATGCTCTTCACTTATTTTCTTGCATTGCTTGCAGTTGCAATAATAAAGAAACAAAAGCAGAATGAGGTCTCTATTTTCTTGCACCATACGAAACTGTTTTCCCCACAGCTCAAATCTGTTGCACTCTTGTTATTTCCAGCATTTCTGCAGTGTAAAAATCATTTGAGGTAAAAGAAAACACAGTAGCAAAATCCAGCAGCTACTCCTACTTTTTAAAACATAATAAATCAAAGATTTCACCTAGGCTTAGCCAAAAACATTCAACCAAAAAAAAAAATATACACAGTTGTTTAAGCCTCAGGAGTCATTTATGCTGTTAAAAAAATGATGCCTTCACTGACTAGGGAAAGCATTGAATTTTTACAAAGAGGCAGGAGAAAGGACTGCCAGCCAGAAAGGAAATCTTTGACAAACAGACCTCTCCGGGGCAGCAATTGGAAGGGCATTAGAGGTTTAAGAGAAAAAGATACTGTGTACCACCCTCTTGGAGCTGGCTCTTCATTATTCATGTTGAAAGTATAATAACTGTCCAGTGCACTGGGAAGCAGAGCACCCCCAGACCCAGTCCTGCTATTTCTGCTCTATGTGATTTTGATTAAGTCCATCTCCACCTCCACAAATGTAAAACTGGGAGGATAACATGACATGCTAAAGCCTATGGTGAGAACTGCTGGACTGCACCTTTTTTGCTTTCTGCCTAGTGAAAGGGACCACAGGAAGAACCATCTCCTGTTGTAGTGGGATGCGATTCCATAGCTCTTAAAAGTTTTAGTTCACTTTTTCTCTCCTCTCAAGACCAGCAAGGCTGTGCCCATCCCTCAGTCAGTCAGAGGAAAGCATCCCCACGAAATTCAGTCTCAAGGCAAGCAGTCATTCCACCTAAAGACAAACGGAGTGCCCTGGCACATTACAGCTGCATCCTTACACAGCCACATGGAGTCAAGGGCTGGTCCAGCTAATTCAACTGGTCCCTGATCAAACCGTGGGTTTATACAGAGCTCATTTCCCTTTGTTCAACCTCACAGGCCCAACAGCAGCACACAATGAAAGGGCACATCCTTAACAGGGTCAAGTGAGCCAGGACAATAAGGAGAACGAGATACACAGAGATCTCCCCTTTGTGGCATTGCTCTTGGTTTTTGAAGCATCTGCAGTTACAGAAGGAACACTGTAAATGTGAGCAGAAACTGAAACTTGGCTCTTTTCCCTATGTTTGCATTTGAAAAAAGAGAGAGGGAGAAGAAAAAAAAAAAATTAAAAAAAATAATAAAAAAACCCACCCTCTTGGTATTTGTTCTTTGCTGGTTTCATATTTTAGAAACTCAGACTAAAAATAACCATGGCTAATAGAAGCTGTCAGATTTCCACCATCACGTCTCCCTGGCTCCTCTGAGTGATACACACTGACAAGGAGCTTCTGGCATTGTCCGAAGGAAAAAATCAAGGCAGAAGGTGGAAACACAGCCGAATTGGAGGGATTTGGAAACTTCTCACACCAGTGGATCCCTGACAGCAGAGATCCCACTCCAGACCACCAGAATCCAGAGCCAGTGTCACCCCAGGGAGGGCAGAGATTCCTCCCTGCCAGCAGCTGCCAGAGGCTCCTGTGGCCCAGCCACCGCTAGAGGAGGTCAGAGTGCCACAGAGAGAAGAGGTGCAACGCTTCCCAAAGCTCTGGGAGACAAAGTACAGCCTAAATCATCATAAATAGATTTTCCATTCCCTTCTTACACGTTGCGTTTTCATAACTGAGGAGTTCTCAATTTTATTGAAATCCAGTATTAGTTAACGGTGGAGGGGGGAACCCAAGTCATCTCCAAATTTTACTTAAAATCCAGGATCCCAAAACAGTAGTTATCACTTCTAGACAAGTCATCCCTAATGATATTAAATCACAATTTTTCAGGGATTTTCAGCTGCAGAAATCAAAAGGCTGCAAGATAGACAGTCACCTATTTTATTTTTAAAGAAAAGCTGAAAGTTTCTATTTCTTCTGTTCCTATCTATTCTCCCCACAGGAAATCTTCAAACCATGTGCTAAATGCGAAATAAAAGCTGACAAACAAAGACAGCAGGACAGCCATCCAAAGGATGCCAGTTTAAACATAAAAGATAATCTTCCCATTTTTAAAAACATCTCACCATTTTGGGTGGACCCAATTGCTAATTTTCAAGGGTGCAGGACTGCTTATTCTGTGTGCAAGGCTCTGACATTGGCAGAACAGAAAAAAAGCTTTCATTTTGAAAGATGGAAGACTGCAGACCTCAGCCAATTTCAGACTGCAGCTGCAGTTTGAGTCCCATCTTGTTTACCTATGGAGTGTTCTTAGAGCCTTAAAAACCAGCAGAACGGTTGCTAAAACCGTCAAGCCTACCTCTTTGAACAGCACATTTGACTGGATCCCACTTCATATGGTGATATATTAGAATTCAAACTCCTAGCCATGCTCTGAGCATGTTAAAATCCAAGATCCCATCACCCTGGAAGACTCGCTGGAGACGCAAGACTCACCTTTCGTTATGTGCTGCTGCCGTGTGGAGCACTGCTTGGGGGGCAGCTGATGGTTTCATTCTCTACAGGAGATGCTTGGATGGAGTTCCTGAATAAGGGCTACTCCAACTAGTCAAGAAGCACATCACAAAAACAGCTAGTCCTGGAGCTCTGTTACAATACCCAGAAAAGGAAAATTCCCATGGTAATGCCTTAAGAATTCAGCTGGAGAGAATGGGAGAATGTGTATTATTAAGTAACTGTCAACAGCATGAGAAGGCATTATGCACTATGCCAACTACAAGCCTAATTATTTATGTCTGTATACACAGACACACACATAAACACACACAGGCATAAATATATACATTCAGGGAGAAGAGCTTCTACTTTTTGGCACTGCAATTCCTTCTGCAATTTCCACTTTAGGATACTCATGTATGATGTCTCTATTCCTTTTGCTTAACAAGACCTCTGCTTAAAAAAACACAGACAAAAACCAAAATGCAAACAAAAAGTCTTTCAGCTGTGAAAGCAAGTTCTGCTGCAGCAAGTACATCAGCTGCAGCCCACAGTGTCAGACTGAAACTTCAGAAAAACTAATTATATACACTTATTTGAACACACACACACACACATATATATATATCTATCATCTACTACAAGCATTATGTTGGGGGATCAGAAACAAAACAAACAAAAAGATCATTGATAGGACAAACAACTTTTCAAAGCATTGAATTTAAAAATCCTGCTAGACAATAAGTTCTTCCTCAACCTCCAGAGGTTTTTTTCCCCACCTGCAAAATGAATCGCAGTAGCCAGAACTCAAGAATTAGGATGCACTAGAGCACTACTCTTTAAATTACATTTGAAGTGCTAATAACCAAACTAGACTATGAATAAAGTCTATTACAAGAGCATATTTTCTGAAACATGATATTTTAACACAATGGTGGCTATTTTTGAACTTTAAATAAACAGTACGACTTAACTCTAAAATAAACTCTACAGGCTCTTGCAAATAGCTCCATCAACTTGGATTAAACAGCATACATTTCATGTGGCAAGAGGTACACCATATTCAGTGCTGAACTTAGCTATTTTAAAAATTAATTAGGCAATTATACTCATGGGGAAACTGTTCTAGTAATTTAGTTGCTTAATCAAATCCCAGGTACCAAATTATGGACCTGATCCTGCAGTTCTTATTCAAGTCAAACTCCTATTGATGTCAGTGGGAGTTTTGCCTAATTAAAGATCAGGATATACGCGTGTGCAAGCTTGCTTTTAAACGATGGCTTTGAATTTAGTCTTAGGAATATGAGTACAGCTCTGAATCCCAAATCGTTGCCTACAAGTTTCTCACGTGAGACTGCGGGTATATTAATATATATTTTTCCTAAGTCTGGCTCAAATTAACTTCCAGCTGAAGTCTGGAGATTTAGCTAAAGAGTTTTACAAGGCCCAACAGCAAATTGACCTAGTTTTGCATTTTCTTAAGCCAATTAGATACTGTTACAAAACAAGAAGCAGGTTGTGAAAATATTGGCCACGAATCACACTCAGCAGCATTCGCTGGGTTTCTGTCATTGTTTTGCTCAACACAGTCCACACAAACTCTCTTCAGGGGGCTAGATGAGCAAGTTTACTTCTGTCATTCCCAAAAGGGACTGTCTCAAACACAAGGACTCTGGGTGGTTTGCCCAAATCTCTGCTCAACAGACTGCAACACAGAGAATGGAAGAGTGTTTTGGGAGGATCAGTGTCCTCCCTCAAGCTCTTCATGCCAGTCTCCACCACCAAATCTGCCCATGTGGGCTGCACTTCAGGTAGGAACAAGGCTGGGCTCATGGGGTCACGCAAGAGAACTCTCTCCAACCCTGGCTACTCGTTTTGACGTTCCTGATGATATCAAAGCTGATGCCTTCTGAGCAGCTGTACTGAAATATTCTGCTGATCCTGCTTCTTCAGATGCCTTGGTGATGTGTCAAGGGGCATACACCAAAGCATCACAAGCTAGGAAAAGGTAAACCAAAATCAGTCAACAAGCAACAAATCTAGCGGACCAGAAGACTACTAAACACTGACAGTTGCCTGATTATCATTAGATTCTTAAAGGTAAATGTGAAAAAATGTGTGAGTGGGCCTATACTCCACATCCCTTCTTCTCAATGGCAAGGAAGAGCAGCAAACCTCTTTTTCATTTAAGCAAAACAAAAACATTATTTGTCAGAGAGCACAGGGTTGTCTAGGCACATGCCATGTTATGCTCTTAAAGCGGGAAGGACAAGAACTTGTGTGTGTGTGTGCATGTGTGAAGACAGAAGGAAATCACATTTCTGTCCAATATACTGGAGCAATTGACCATGAAAAGGTTACACGTTAGGAAATAATTATCTCTAGACACAGCTACTAACAGGGTCAGTGTCCACAAGGATTATTTCCTGCTAACCCAGTGGCTGCTGCTTGGAAGGGAGGTGGGTCTCACCCTGGCGTATCCTGCATTGCTCCCCGGCCCCACATTCCACTGATGCTAATGGCACTTGTGCAACCAGTGGCCCAGCAGCTGAAGCAGATAACCAGGAGTGAAGGGGTTAAGTGCCTGTCACAATAGAAACCTCTGGGGGCACTTGACCTTTTCACATTTTTTTATTCAGGAATGAGCATTTTGTGCCTGTTTGAGGAAGTTCATCTACATTTGTCCTCATTCTTCACCCTGTTTGTTTATTGTCCCTTCCCTTCACTCAATGCCCGAGTGTCCCATTGAGTACCGAGCAACCTCTGTTGATGAATATGAATTTAGGGCAAAGTTACAGAGGGGACACAAATACTGCACATTGATCAAGTGACTTACAAGGTATTTTAACATATTCAAGGCATATGTTTCTGTTTAATAGCTTCCTACACATATAATACTCACCTGTTGGTACTTTAGCATGAGGAGGAAGAAAATCGCAGGTATATGAGCAGACGCATTACACTGGCTGTAGCAATAGTCTCACAAAAGCATTGAAGATGTTTAAATAGTAAGAAATGCTAAGGCACAGCATAGATTTTCACGTGCTAAACAATGTGCACAAGAAGGTACAGTAATACCTGCCCGTGGTCTTTCCTTCAGCAACTAGACTATGAACTTCCCTGTCCCAAGAGGGTGGGTCTGCAAACCTCTCTGGCTGCAAATCAGTCAAGGAGGATAAATTCAGAATGAGTTTGTCACTGTCTGTTTCATTTAGAGGCAGATATCCTAAAAAGGTACAAGCAATATTCAAGACCTTGTTCCTGCTGGGATCAAGGAGAGTTTTGTACTGGCTTAAATAAGAGCGGGCTCTAGTCTCAAAGCACGTGTGTCCAATTTGTTAATGTTTTGGGTTCAAATAAAAAACAAATCTCCAGTCTTCCCTGCATGGGAGTCTCAACCACATTCTTCCACTGGGGGAGAGCATGAGGGCTTAGACAAGAAAGAGTTTCTGAATGATCTAAGTGAATTGTCCTGAGGAGACTGGCATTACTGTAAGCTTTGAACACAACTACAGAGGGTCTTTTATAGATGTACTCCAGAGGGGAGATTCTTAGATGGGTCCTTTAATGCCTGCCCCCATGTGCAATCCAGATGAAATTCTTTATCAGATGGGGCCCGAATCCTGCTCCCATTAAAAGTTCTGCCACTGAATTCAGCAGGAGCAGATCTATTTGTCTTAGGTGCTTATACAGCTTCCTTTATCTCAGTGCCTCAAAATAGTTATCTTTCATTCTTTTGAGGCAGGGGAAATCTACTTTCTCCACTTGGTACATGGAGCAGAGCCAGACCAGGTGACATGGTTGTGTGTCACACAGAGATACAGGCTGAGAAAGGGACTTAACTCCAGGTGTCACAAACCTAAGACCAAAGTACTATCCCTCACCCTGTCACCATCATGAAATCACCTTTGCTAAGCAGAAATGAAGAAGTCAGATTAGAGCAGCCAGCTTCCTTCTCCTGTTCGGACAAAAAGGAACAGAACCACATGAGAGCACAACATACAAGTATCTCTCACTTCTTCCTTCAAATAAGTTTTTCCAGCTGGTAGTGTGTCCCTGGCCTTCCTCAGCCACTACTGCACAGTCAGCCCTCGGCTGCTGTGCTACGGTTCTAGAAAATGTCCTGCACAACTTGTACATGCCCAGTAGCAGCTTTCCTCAAGGTAAAAGTGGTGCTCTGGTAGACCAGTAGGTATAAAACCAGTATTCCAGCAGAACACCAGTGACCTTCACTCGCTGTCCACAGTGACCCAGAGGTGGCAGGCAACAGTGCACTGTCACCAAATTGTTCCTGAAGCACACACACTAGACCTTTTGGGAGGATTCAGTGCAGAGTAGGAGGCATATCATGGGCTAGAGCGAAAAAAAACTGAAAGCACCTTAAGCTAACACTGGAATGTCCCCAGTCAGTGAATCCCTGAGGTGCTGGAAAGCCTCCAGAAAACTCCCTTTACATAGTCTCCATCCTAAGGGACAGGCGTGCTCCTCCAGTCACCACTGGCTGACCCCAAGGCCCCAGGGATGTGTACCAGGATGGAGCCAGGCAGCAGGGAAGAGTGGTACCCTGGGGAAGCTGTTTGCTCCAGGGACTCACACACCAGCACAGCCAGCCCACACTGTGCAAACACACCTCCACATGCAAGACCTCACAGCAGCCTCCTGGGGAGGCGGCAGCATTTTACTTCCCTGGCAGCTTCACGTTGTACTTGTCTATAAAGCCACCCAGCACACTGCTGCACCTGACAGCTACTAATCATCATTTAATCCATGGCCACTTGAGCATTAAAAAGGAAGGCGTTTTGAAAGCCAAAATCACTTTCCGGAATGTTTGTTATTGCTTACATTTTTGTTAGCCCCAAAAGGGCTTCAATTGGAAATCACGCCAGCCAGTCCCCACTCGCTGAAGGTTTTGTGTGCACAGAGATGGAGCAAAGGCTGTTAGCACCAAAGGCAACCTGGGGAACATAGGGAGAAAGGGTCTCTGGGAGTAAAGCAGAACCCAGGTTCTCTGTTTCCAGTCCAATACCCTGTCCAATGGCTCCCTTTCCATTTTTTAAGAGTACTGACCCAAATACATAAATGAAAGCAAGCATGAGTTGTTTATTTCCAAATATGAATAGCATGGTTTCCCCTGGGCTCCACATTTCTTGGAATTATTTGAACTGGAAACCAATCAGCCTGTATCACTATTGATTTATTTTCTAAAAATCTCTCATCCCTAAATTAACAGTGCCTTTCCATGTCTCAGCCTGCTGTTTAGTGACACAGTAATCTAAAAGCTATTGATCACTTGGGTCTTTACAGCCATAACATATCTTTCTAAATGCCTTCATGCAGGGATATATTAGCAACATAAGTACTATAAACAGCAGAGTTGCTAATGCAATCAACAAAGATATTAATAGAGATGTAACACTTGCATAGTAACACAGCATGGACAAGGGCCAATAGAGGCCAGCATCACGAGGCAACAAGTCTGGTGATTATGACACAAGTTGCATTTCTCTTTGAAGACAAGACAGGCTGCAACCTAATTTCAGTCTAAACAGAAACCCAAGCCAGGGCACACACTGGCCAAACTTCCCCCTACCCAAGCAAGAAAGCATCAGTGTAGGAGAGACCAAGATGGTCTTGTTTTGCAGTTCTACTTTATCTATAGTTCATAATGCCCTACATACATATTTGCTTTTCTAAATTAGCAAAAAGCATTGGTAACCCCCACAGGATCTAGAGCAAGCAGTGTTTAAACCTCACAGGAGACCTACTGTTGTGTGCCCCAGCTCCTATTGCTTGGAAGAGATGTTGTCAGCAGGTAGCACCTTGGAAGTCAAGCTCTTCACTATTTTTCCATGCTCCTCCACAGTCTGTATGACCAAAAACATAAGAGCTCACAGTCCCAACTGATCTAAGGACAGACAGCACAGCAGCTCAGATGACCGATAACATTACTATGGACCTGCCTAAGAGTTACACAGAAAGAGCCTATGTTATTTACACCAGGTCCTGTTCCAGTACAAGCATGAATAAGTACATCAAGTTAAATCAGAAACAAGGTCTCCAGAGGGAAGAGTCTAGTGCATTACCCCAGCTGAGACATCCCACGAGCTGCAAAATCAAATTAGAAACATGCTACCCAACACAGAGATAATGTGTCTGCGAGTCAATAGCTATCAGCATGCACCGCTTTACCCAGCAGAGCAGCACTGAACTGTGCCTGGCCAGTCCTCTCCTCCAACGAGAGTCCAGATGTGCTCATTTTAGATGGCATAACTCAGTTCTGCAGCCCAGACCCTGCCCCACACTCTGATCACCAGTGTTGGCTTAGTAACTAGAACAGAACATTTCCTCAAAAAAAATTGCTACCAATTATGGGAACAGGACAGCTCTTCCTGACACTATTAAGCAGTGTGCCTGCAGACAGTCATGCTCAGTAACATTCTTCCAGCAGCAGCTTTCAGGAGACATTTGCAACCATTTAAAATTTCCCACCCAAGAAGTTTTGCACTTGTCAGTTTACCTTATGCCACAGGTTTTTAATTTAGTGGTACAGGAAGAAATGTTATATGCCTCAAATTTTATATGTTAATGCCAGATGTGAACACACTAACATGTGTTCTTTCTCCACTGTGCTGCATTTCTTTGGAAAGGATGCTGTAATGCTGCAGCTCCAAATACTCAATCAGAAAAATTAGTGGCAGACCTGAGGAACACCTCAACATTTCCCCCAGTGCCCTGGGGAATTCCAGCTGGCAAGGCAATCTGGTAGCACACACTGCCCAGCCTTCTGAGCATGAAATATCCCCAGATGCAAAACGAATTAAAGACAAAAATTTGATTTGTTAATTACAAAAGATAATAAGGAAGTTGCTGAAGACCACGCACTGTCTATTGCAACATGAGAACACATTCCAGCTGCTTCAATGTGTCAAGAGAGTGGAGATTATTAATGAAAGCAGCCTTTAAATCAATGCAGGTGCTAGAATTTTTCTGCTATGTAGACCTGAGATGAACATGAAAAAGCTGCAATTTCCTTTGATTACCATTGTTCCACTATAAATTGATGAGCTCCATGCATTTTACTGGTTTTTGTTGGTTGGTTAATTTTTTTTTGTTCTGAGTTTGGTTTGTGTGTGTTGGGGGTTTTTTTTTGTTTGTTTTTTGTTGGTTTGTTTTCCCTGAAGTTAAATGTTTTTGCAACTCCTATCAGTTGTTCAAGTGTAACTCAACACATGATACTTGCAATTACCATCCTGACTTTCAGCACTCTTCCAAATGCATTCCTGAGTACAAGCCATACTACTCCAAACTACACTAATATTATAACGCATTAAAAAACGGTGTCACTTGTTAATGGTGTTGAAGAGTTTACATATGTTAAACAATAAGCAATATTTTCTTGCTAGCAGCACCGGCCATTGGTACCACTGGCAACCCCAAAGCCTGGGCTAGAAGCAATGGCAGCCAGGACTCTCTCTTCCCCAAGCACACTTCTCATTTTCGTGTTGATCCTTCAGCAAGAACTGTTCCAGCATGTCCAAGGGAAGCAAGGTGGGTCCTGGGAACAGCCAGGGTGAGTGACCAGGCAGAGCAGGCATGTCTCTTCACTCTGTATCAGCGGGTGCTCTCTACCTGCCTCATCCTCCAACTTGAAATGCCATAAACTCATTCATTTCATATCAGAGCCCATCCTTAGCAGGACACTGGTGCAATTCAGAAACACATGTGTCAAGCCACCTGCTTTGAGCACTTCCTCAGCTTTACAGCCTTCAGCAAAGTGGGGGAAGAAGGGGCCCAGGGCAGCTCAGCATGGTAGCGCAGAAGCCACGAAGGGGCCCATTTCAGTTTGATTTGTTGCGGCACTCTAGATGCAAGATGAAATCTGAGAGATGAAATCTGAGCAATTTCTTGCTTCTCTTCTTTCTGGACAGTATATTAACACTATAAAGCAGGCTGAACAGTGGGGCTTCCCAACTCCATTCTTGTCTAGGCCTATTTCAAAGGCAGTGGCTGAAATTCCCAGTGATGCCTTTGTTCATCCTGGACTCAGGTCTCTTCCACCACATTGCACTTCTGTCAAACCACAAGGCTGAGCAAATTAAAAATAAGCTTTCTGTGGAGGGGTGTAGGAGGGAGGAGACAGGAGGAGTGCTGCCCAAGCCTACACACAGTGCCCACTACATTCACACTACTCTCAGGTTCTTGTGTACAAGTAGGGGAAGAAGAATGGCCACAGCAGATGCCAGTTGTCCCACCTGGAGTCCTGCACCTGACTTCCTAGCACCAGTGTGAAGCCAAGTGGCGGCCTGGGCTGCAAGAGAGTGCTCCAGTCTGACCAGTTGCTGTCAGTCAGGCTGCCATACCTGTCACTAATCATCCTGATCAGAGAGAAATACAAAATGCATGGACTCTTTATTTTCCACCTCCAGGAGAGGGTTTATTTGTCCCCAAGACCCATGACAAGCTTGTTACAGACCATTTCAATTCGAATCAACTTGTCAAGCAAAAGAAAGTGGAGAAAACGCATTAATTAAACAGCTTTACTCATGCAGAAAAGCTGCCAGCGTGAGCATTTTAAATTACCTGGGCACACCTAGTGGATTTGCATTCCCTTGGCACAGCTTTACTCTGGCCCACAAAGCATCATCCACTTCATACTTCCATCTGAGCGAGGAACAAAAGGGGCTGACAGCCCAGCACCACCTTCCCTGCTTGGGGGCTAGCACCCTTTCTGAGGGATTTTGCTTCAGTTTATGCAGAAACCTTGCTCCTGCTAGATGCAGGGACAGGAAGTTTGGATTCTTCTTTAAAAACTAAAGACCAAGGCAAAAAGAGGCCTTCCAGAAACAAAGGAGGTGGAGCCATGGCCAGCAGGGGGGTAACTGCATGCCATTGTTAAATATTAACATAAAATAAAGCAGTAGAAATGGATGTCCATCAACAGAATTAGAAGGAACTGAGTTTAAGAACAAAAGGTTTACTTATTTAAATTACAGGAGATGAAAAACAGCTGGAAATGCAACTTCTAGCACAAAGTACAAAGCTACAAGGCTGTTAAATGCAATTATATTTCAAAGTACTTTTCCCCCTCCATTTTAAACTAAACATGTACAACTATTTTAGCCAAAATAAAACTAATGACAATGTAGTCTTTAGATGTTCCATCCCTTCCCTCAATTGCTTTCAAATTCAGCTCATCCACTTACGTTAGCTAAATAGTTTGATCCCCTCATCCAAATAGTGGTCAGCCTTTCAGATAGTAGACTAAAGCTTGAAGAAAACCACTATGAGTAGATCTTCATTTTTAAAAATTACCTCTTTCTGTCAAATTCATGGACCTTAGATTGTACTTTCATCTTTGCCTTTATCACTTCTCTGCACAAAGGAAGAGTAGAAAATTAGCTGACTAATTAACTTTACTATTTGTTACATTTGATCTGTACATTGGGTCATAGCAGGGATGCCTAGCAGTAAAGATGTTTGAAGATATTCAAAGGTTTGAGGCTTTGGGTTTTGTTGCTGGGTTTTTTCCCATTTGAGAAAAAGAGCACCAGTGTTCAAAGTCTCTGGGCCAAGAGGACCCAGCACTAAGACATAAGCAGCATCAAGGACTAGGTTTTCAAAAGCATCCAGTACTGCCTTTATCCACTTCCAATATCACCGGCAACAAAACTCACTTCACCCGAGACACTGGTTTTCCTCTGCTCTGCAGAGCTGCCCCTTGGTTCCACCAGGCTCCGGAGCAACAGACTCCAAATCTCAACGGGTAGTTCCATCACTGGCTCCAGTGAGTCCTGTCTATTAATGGTATTTTTAATTCCAAGTGTTTCAAGCACTGAACCACACAACTGATCCCTGGCCTGCAGAGCACTGAGTCACCTCTGCCTCTTGAAGCTGTGCCTTGTGCCTTACCTGATTAGACCCTTTAGTTGTGAGATGGTGGGTTCCACTTCAGCATAACAAAGGGTGAGGTGCACCAGCAGAGGTGCATCTCTAATGGCCTCTGCTTATGGCCACGGAACATTCAAAACTAGAGATGCTAGCACAACCAACTTTATCCTACTATTAGCTTTTCCAATAACAAAAAAGAAGTTCAGGATCTTAATCACACATCAATATATTACATTTCTCAGACTTTCTATTATAATTTACTTCAAAATATGTCTAAGAGCTAATGAAATCCTTTTGTCTCAGTAAAAAGAAATCCAAGAACTTCTATTTCTTTCAAAATGAAATTGCTTGCAACTCCTTGCTACAACAAATTTTTCTTGGTTTAGGTCATCTTAAAAAAAAAAAATATTACTTGTTTCAGATTCCAAATAACTACCAAAGGGAAAAATAAAATCAGTTATTTGGGCAGATCTTCTTAAAGTTAGGAACATACTTCAAGTGTTCTGGGCTGCAGCAAGACATTGGTTTTGATTCACCTAAAAAAAATTACCACTTCACCAAAAATTCACAAAAAAAAGTACCAGCCCATGCTAATGAGCTATTAAAAAAAATCCACACATGCACATACAAATTAGTTTATGTTCTTGTTCTGACAGCAGCCTGTACCAGATGTTTCAGAGAAAGACACAAGAAGCCTTGAATTAGACAGATGTGAGATAATCTGCCTCCCACCATGGGTGTCTTCCTAATCCCTTAAAACCTGAAGCAGAAGGCTGAGTATCTTTCCAAAAAATGTTGCAGCAGTTTCTGTTTGCATTAACTATTATTAAAGACAAAACTAGCAATGACATGTTTTACAAGCCCTGTTTTCAGTTATGTATAGCTTTGCAAAACCTTGAAAGTTTCATGCCAGGTGCCTTTCCTGGACTAAATTTTTGCATTTTCTTTGGTAGTTTCTGAAAGAGACATTAATGTACTTTTAAGGAGTAGACATTGTTTCGTACACATTTTAACAAATTCTCTCTTACCACCTCAAGGCACAGATGGCTTCCCAAGAAAATAGTCCCCTATACTTCAGCAGAGGGATTTTGCTGGTGTTAGGGATTTTGCAGTGCCTTTTGCTAATTTAAAAGAAAGAAAAAGAATGGGGGGGTGGGGGGAGGCAATAATCACATTTGGTCAGGTTGTAAATCTTTGGGAAGAGAGACTCAGCGTAGTTCTCTTAAAACACCATATGCACAGAGCAGTCTCCAGCCTGGCTCGACAGGGGCCGAGCTGGATTTTCTCCCCGCCCGCTCCCCACAGCACCAGGCAGAAGAGCAGAGGCTCAGGATGTCACCACTCCCAGGATCCCGCTGCTTCTGGTACCAGCACAACATGAACAGGCTGCAGAAAATATGGGCAGAGAGAATCACATCTGGGAGAGAACGAAGCGGGGAGAAACACTGAGTGGGAGAAGTTGGAATATGATAAACCGCAAATGAGGGACCGGTGCTGGGGCTGGGACATGGGAGCAATGCCTGAGGACTCGGGAACAGTGCTTGCGACAGAGAAGCAGGGAGGCAGTGGCTGGAAGAGCCACCATGCTATGGTGAAGTCACTGAAGGTGACTGAAGACAGGGACAGAAGCACCAAGTGCAGGACTTGGTGCTGATGTAATGAGGACAGGAGAAATAATGGGATGAGACTGGCACAGGGAAGCACTGGGAGAAACCCAAGAAGATCCCACACTCAGGGACAGGGAGTACAATGAGAACACTTTTCTGCAGGGACTGAAATGGTACCAGAGGTTCCGCCCTCAACAAAACATATTTTATTCCTAAAAGGTTCCAGTCTTTTTTGAACAGTTCACACACATCAGCATTTGCATGTTTTTCTGTTTTTTCTATTACAATAACAGGAAACACATAAAAACTGTCAGGACACTTAAGTGTTGATTACTAAAAAGTTACAATACTTTGACACAAACATACCAAAAAGTGGACCCCTAGGAAAAAAAGCTCAATCACCTAAGAACTACTGCAATACCATGTGCAGAGGTCACATCACTGTTACACAGACAGCACCAACATTGACATTTCTTCACTTTCAAACAAATAACAGTGGACTTTTTAAATTAATCTAGGTGTTTTGTTCAATACCAAGATTTCAATAGGCTTCACTTCCACCCATCTCTGGTGGCCACTTCTACACAGTAGCCTATGCTGCATCCACTGCTGAGCAAAACAACCGGTCAGACAAGGGGACAGGGCACTGAGGATCAGGCTTCACACACAACTTCTTTATACACAGTTTTATGGGCTTAACACAACATGCGATCTTAAATCAGCTCGGCCAACAAAAGCAGAAGGCTAAACAAGCAATGGTTTGGTTTGAAGTCTTATTTGGGCCTATCTTAAACAGATTAGGAACAGGTTAAATTTAAGATCTCTGCTGGACCGCTCTACACTGTCTTTTTGTTTAAAAGTGAAAATACACATGTAGGCAATCCACAAGCAAGACTTTGCTTTGCCAGCATACTTCAGTAAAGGCGGCCAGATGCTGAAGTACTTTCAACCACAAAAATGGAAGTCAGCTCCTAAACTTTAGCTGCAAACAAGATGTGGACAACATAAGGAGGTGCAAAAACAGTTATTAGTGTCCTGACCAAAAAAATATAAATAAATAAAAATCTAGTTCCCAGGAGATTACTGCCAGAAGAGAAGCCTTGTTAAGACACTGAGCTCTGCAAAATGAACTATAAAGTATTCCTTATAATAATTCCTCCTATAGTGTGCTCAACAAAAAGGAGAGCTTCCTTTTTTTAAAGAGCTGCATTATCTTTGCTTTTTATTGGGTTTGTCTGAAAATTAATTTGTTTTCAAAGTCATGGCTCTACAATTTTTCGTAAATCTGAAAGTCAGAATTCACAGCATGAACATATGAAAAAGTCTTTAAAGGACTGGAGTCTTCCTGTGTTTGTCTGATATAGTCTATACACCAGAGACAGCAAAAATCTCACCAAACCCAGGAATGTTTAATAAGAAATAAAAGCTTTCCTGTCATTGCAAAATGCTTTCACCACAAAAAGTAATATATTTTTAATTATAATGTTGAACATCTCTTCAACATGGGGATGTTTGCCTCTGAGTGAACCATTTTCACGGATGCACTGCTGATATGGTGACCCCATCCACTCAAGCACCAGGAAAACATCACCAAAATGAGCTTCGTCTTACAGCAGTTCAACACATTTGCACCAGGGGCTCTCATGACTATGATTTTATCAGCCTAAGTAGAGCAGTTAGTAGAGTTCAAAATGCAGAGATGGTCTTTGCACACACATACAAATGGTTTCATTTGATTCATTTGGATACAGAAGCAATCGCTTTACCCTACCTTCCACTAGCATGACACTTATATGTTCTGCATAACAAGACTGGATGAAACACATCTGGTTTCTGCAACCTTTCCAAAGGACTTTTTAAGCCCAGAGTCAAAAGAAAGCAATATACTGAAATAGGAAGGAAGGACCGTTTCATACAAGGTCCACAGGCACTGGTGCTGAAGGCAGGCACAGCAATAATGGGGACACACACGAGAGCACAAACCACACGCCACCCACTGCCGGGTCACCAAACCCCCTGTAAATCCACCCCACAGAGGAATGGGAGAGAATGCGATGAGAATGAGTCCAGATGGCATTAAACCTTGGTTGTCCCTCTTGGACAACCACCAGCCATAGCACTGATAAGGCCATTGGCAAATTGTGTGTGGGAATTACTCCAAGTGGGAGCATGATCCTCATGTGGATACCCAGGGAAGAAGGTGGTTTAATGGTGTCCATAAATGATGCAGACTCCACTATTATTGGTTAAAGCTGAGCTGGGTTCTCTGAACTACACACCAACTTTTTCACATACCTTCTTTCAGGTGGACACCTTTTTTGGCCTTGTTACCTTTTAAAGCTTATTACCGATTTTTCCACACTGTTGCATCAAAAAAAAGCCCTGAAAACACTGTTACAAACCATAGCTGAGCATCTGCAAGTTATAAAACATTTAAAAGCTTTACATTTAACCTATCTATTGGTAATAAAACATACTCTAACACAAATGCACTATTTGAGACAGACGTTTGAAATATGAATGAATGTTTGAATATTCAGTTTTAAATACTCATGATAAAAGAAGCTGCAGAGACATGCCATTGATCTAATACTTGTTTGCACATTCCTTAGGGCTATGCATGAAGCATAATGGGATTTCTATGTTCCTAAACAACAAAAGGTGTAAAAATGCCTTTTCAATTGCAAACTTTGTTCATTTATTCCTGTGGCAAAAGAATGCAAATCTTAAGTCATTTTTTTGTGCACTGACATCAAGTCTTTCTCACACAAAAAGTTCCTTAAAGAAACAAGAAGAAAGTTCAGAATAAAGTCAAGCTTCCTCCCCAACATGTCCCTTCAAACAAAAAAAAGAGATAGAGAGAGAGAGAGAGAAGGAAATTTAACTCTACCTGCCAGCTAAATGCAAAGGCTACTTGAATGAGTGAGACTGTTAGGCATGTGTGTCATTAAAAGAATGGGTTTGCAAAGTCAAACCAAAATATTTCAGTATGGTTCAGCCTTCAGTATATCTACTGCTTGCATTTCTGCCCCAGCGCTGTAGTTAAGAGACAGAACCTGTTCACAGAAAGAAATAGCAAAACAACTCTACATTAAGGCATATGATAGCTGGTGGCTTATAAACACAAACAAGAAGTTATTCTGTACGAAGTAACTTTCCCTGTTAATCTCCCTAATTTTGCTTTTTTCAGTCTTTTATTTGTAGAATGGAAGGGGAGCTTTGCTTTTTTTACTATGAAATTGCAGATATTTAAAATTAATAGTAAAGCAGGAACTGAAAGAATGGGGTGGTGGGATGCATTTTCAAGGAGAGTAGGGAAACTGTTAATGTCAGAATCAATCCTTGAGCTATGAATAACTTAACTTCAAAGCTGATGCTACTGTCTGACTGAGCACCCTATGTCTTCAAGGAAGATAAAGCCACATATGTAGTCAAACCAATGTTTAATTCAGATTACACAGAACAATACAGAAACTTGACTGGAGCCAATTAAGCTAAGCTTTCACTGACTGATAAAAATGCCATTTCACATCCTTTCTGTGCACAGCAAGGAGCAGTTTGAGAGTGTTACAGTTCTGAGCCCACATTTTTTGACCTAAGACATTTTTGTTACTTAATATATCAATTCCAGGATTTCAATTATGACATTTGATATTCTCTTTTCAAAATTGGAAGAATTTTTACTTCTACCAGTGACAAGCCCCCATAACCCTGTAGGGACTACACAGAAGCACAGAGAATATTTTCAAATGAAAAATGCAGTTTCTGTAGGAGATCACTAAAAGAAAGATGTTTGGGAAATGCAAGATATTTTTCTCAGGCGCTGTCCGTACATTGAAGTGCATTTCTCCTGTCACTCTGACTATTGTAATTCAAGAAATATGGGCCAATCCAGACCCTGTTCTTGCCCATGGCCAGACTGCAGTCACATCCACCAGCTGATCTGTGGTGCCCCATGGGAGACACAGTCTGACCCAGGGCCCCACCACACATGAAGAACAAGGACAGTTGTCTCCCAACTCACAACCCTGTGGAGTAGCGCACAAGAAGCAGCACTTAATAGCTGAGCTTCCCAGAAACAAACAGTTTAGATTGACTTAGAAACACGTAATGAAACATTTCCAAGGCTTCAAAATGAAGTACTGTGACTTGGCTGAGTCATGGCTTTCAGAATAGCAGTTGCTGGCACTGTTGGCAGTGAACACAAAAGTATTGAAAACCAAGAACTGACAGTTAATGTAACTTAAACCTTTTTGGATCTGATTCCATGATAGCCAAAAAGTTTCTAGGTAATCCATGGGTGTCTATAAACAACTACTAATTTTCCCAGCTGTGCATCAAGATAGGCTGGTCACAAAGCAGTCAGATGGAAATGACAGCCTCTGAAACTTGGAAACAAGCATCATCACCCCTGCAGAAAGAAGCCAGAAGATGACTATGTGGATTATGTTCAGCTGCAAGTCTTCCACAAAGCCCTATTTCCAAAGGACTGGGCCCTGTGTTCCTTCTCATTTCCTTAAAGATCTGATTTCCCTGTGCCTCAAACTCCTACCTGTAAAACAAAAGCAACTTTATCCCTCTCCTGTACATTGTCCAGCTACCTATACAACTGCAAGCCTCTGTGGGGTAAAAGAACTGCAGATAAGGCCTCACACTAGGCTTGTGGCCTTTAGGAGTAATAAATAAAATAAGAATTGGGTATGTAGGAAGCAGTGAAAGACTGTGAGCAGCTCTTGGAAGGGAGCAGAAGCATGAAAACAGCTACATTACCTTAAGTCTAAACTTTGCCATTGGTATCAGACAAATGGCATGCAAGCAATGTTAACTGCCAGCAGTAAGCTTCACCAGTATGCAGCCAGAAGTGGAAGAAGAGAACAATCGAGCTACTTTCCAAGAAATTCTGTAATTTTTCCAGCTAACCATGCAGCTGTAAAACTGAAGAGTTCAGGCTGGTTTGTGTAATAAAAAAAAGCCAATATCGTAGGCAGTTAACATATTTCAAAACACACTGGTGTACTTCCTTTGTTATTTCTTCTCCTTCCTTCACTCTCATCTCCATTTTATTAAAATGTAAAACCCACACGGCTGACATCATTTCCAGGGACAAGGTCTGTCCTGGCCACCACTCACTCCTCTGCCAAATACAGCACCCAGCCATGCAGATGCCACAGTCCCCTCTCTTTGGCACACAAGCCAGGAGAGAGAGATTAACAAAGAACAGAGTTTCTTAAGAGCTCTTCATAATGGGCAGTGTCTGACTCTATATAGAGGGATAAAAGGAGAGTGATAAACTCTGTTGTTGTCAAGAAAGAGAAGAGCGCTTAAGAAGCCTTTCAAATCAGCAATTTCCCCTCTCATCAGTATCCTCTTGACTGCTAAGCTCTCTCTTTTGTCTCTTACCTTGAATGGTGATCAGCAATGCATGATCGGCCAAGGGGCATCAGCTGTAAGTCTAACAACACGAGCCAGGTGAAACCACTGCGGAAAGGAAAGATCTCCTAAAGACCTATCTGCTTCCTGGGGGAGAAGAAAGAAAAGGCAAAGCATGACAGCTTCATTCGCCCGGCCTCTTTTGGTAAAGGGTATAACACAGGATTTGCTGTCCCCGGTATTAGGTTTACAGACCATCCCACCTCTGAAACGAATCAGGATTGAATGTGCAGGTGCCAGGAACCCAACTACCAAACAAGCTTCCACCCTACCATCCTTAATGAACGTTTTGCTTTTGTCCTCAAGGATGAGGGTCAGTAGCCCTTCCATTCTCCACATGCTTCCTGTCCTCAAACAGCTGCACTGCAACCAAGAAGTTTCTTCCTTGCAAAGCATGTTGTGTCTTCTGGTCACATAAATCTTGTGCTTCAACTGACTGGCACATGCCCAACAGCACCCTGAGCACAGAGGACACACTGAGTTAAAGATCATCTTCATAGCCAAAAGGGGGCCAGTTTTATTATTTTAAAAGCCTTGGGTTTTCATAGGAATATTTCACCTGTGACACTTCAACATTGCTGTTTAACCTGGCTGTGTAAGAAGGGCTTTCCAAAGTTGTTGCTAGCCATGCAGACACTCAAAAATCCCTTCTTCACTAATGCAACTCTGTCCAAATACAGAGCAAGTAAGAGTCACGGCTGAGAGTTTTTGAGAAATTTGCAGTATTCTGGTGCATAAGCACCCATCTTACAACAATCAGAAGCCAACACAGAGCACCACTCTTCACAATACCCAATCAATGTATTTTTTTACTATATAACAATTTTCATGCAAGACTGTTTAGACATACAGCTATCTCCAGTCTAGTCTTACACCACTGAGCAAACCCTCTCTTTAGCCAAAAGAGCCACTTCACCCATAGAGAATGGCCTTTAACATGAAGTTTTGTTAATAAAAATAAAATCTTGGAGCAACTCCCTATGCTGCAGCAGTTTTAGCCAAGGCAGTTTCCTTTCCTCCAGCAAGGCTTTGTCTGATTTTGAGGAAGCTGAAGCAACAGAGAAAGGTGGAAATGAAAAGTGTCAATGTGCTTTTCTGGGCCTTGGAAGGTCTATAACACTAATGGCCTAAAAATGTTAGCAGAATGACAGTACAGACTGTAAAATGTCAGTAGAATAGAGTTCTGACCACAGAATTTTGAGGAGAAAAATTATTTGGAGGCTACTAGAATGTGTACCCAGAGACATGTGAAGTGATCTGCAGAAGCGCTGAGTACTTTGAGAGACAAATGAGAACAGCAAGGGCTCTGCTCTGATCGAGCTGAGGGTATAAATTGGTACAACTCTGCAGGCATATGCATTGTCTAAATTGGACATCCCTGAGTTAGTACCATCTCCATTCCCGAATTTCTCCATGGAGTCTGTGTCACCCTCTCAGCCCAGTGTTGTCAGGAAGATTTATATTTGCGAAGTGTTTACAAGCCAGAAGCATTTAAAAAGAAAAAATTAGTAACTCTGCAGCCCAGGGTTTGCGTGACATTGCACAGCAAGGCACAAGACCACATGTAGAGCGAAAACTGAGAAGCACTGTATGCGTACACAGTCTGTGTGTACCAATCCTTCATATCAGATAAAGAAATCTGGCACACAAGCCTTGTCCATACACACAACAGGACTCACCGACAGTTGCGCAGGCAACATTCAGTAGTTCACCTGATGCAACCCTAACACTTGATTAATGCTGGGGACTCTTTGATACTACCCCAAGAAGGTAGGCAAGTGCTCTGAGAGCTGCCAAGCCATGGAGCTTCCTCAGTTCAAAAAGCTGAAGGCCTTCCCTGAATGTTCAAATACGTAGAAGAGCCCTATTTTCCTCAGAGTTTTATACCAGGAGCTAATTCTGATCACTAGTGCATTATCATGTTATTAATATTCCTTCAAGGGCCAGACTTCCCTCTCTCACGTGTCCTGGAAGTAACCAAGCTAGCTACTGTCTATACCAAACTTCAGAGAGATCACCCATTTCAAGAGCATCTTCCAGAAGATTTAGATAGTGCCCTTTGGTCCAAAGCCCAGCCAAGCAAATATGCACAGTAATTTCAGTTCCTACTTTCACTTCAGACATTCCTAAGATTTTATGTACTCAAAAGCCAAATTGCTCTTCCATGGAAGGTTCTACATATCTCTATTTGTACAAGATACTTTCACAAAGGTTGTTTTTCTGATTTACACGGATGTTAACCACAATCACTTGTCATGTATACCTTCTCAAAGCCCATAGTGCCATAGGCTACATGTGGAGCACCACTGTGCTGAGCAACACACAGAGAAGAAAGATCCGTCCCTCTTGCTCTGGCTCCTCTACCCAGTAGCATGGTGGGTTACAACAAAGGTGCTCCTTCCTTTACGTGTTGAGTCAAAGAGGTATAATAATCCTGCATCTCCCCAGCTCCCACTGTCTTCAGTGGTTGTTTGCAGTTCTCAGGTCAGAAAAAATATGATCTTGTCCTTTAAAGTCTGTGGTCAGGTACACCACACCTGAAGGCCAGCAGTTCAAGACACAGACCCTTCACTGTCCTCTAGAGAGTGGCTGGATGACAGGAACTACAGGAGTACTTTTTTGTTTAGAAAACTAGAGAGGAGCATACAGAGTTTAAGTAAAACAAAGCAGAAATTAATAGAGTCTGTTACTTTTTGTGTGTGGTCATTTTTCTAAAGAAAAATGTTATTGGGACAATTCTCTGAACAACAAAGACCTAACAAAGACATCACATATTATGCCATTTGCACAAATAATTGCAGATCATATAGATATTAGCCCTTACTTCTCAAGGCATCACAAGGGAGTCTTCACTTTTTGAGCACATGCAATTCTCATTAACATTAATGAGAGCTACTCACATGCACAGGATGGACAGTAGATCTCTTGAGAATATCTGCATTCATTTTACCTTGTCTGGGGAAACAATGGAAATGTAACAAAGGCAGACTCTAAATCAAAGAGAATTCAACCACCAAAGTGCCATGCCTGACTCCCAGCATTTTTTATTGCTTACTGCTCCTCCAGACCCTCATGAAACATGGCTGTGGTGCCACTCATCCTGCTCCTGAACAGCACACCTCCATCTTCCCACACTCTCAGGCTGGTTCTGCTACAGGTTATGCTGGGAAAATTCACATTTCCTCCACATTTGGAGTGAATCACTTACTGGGGGGATCCTGTTCCTTAAATTCAAATTAGCAGAGCAGATCCAGCTTTTCAGGTTGTAGTTTTTACTTTGGACCTTTCCAAATTTTGTACCCACTACCAAATATAGCACAGCAGCTAGCTGTTTTTGTCAGTAGTTTCTGTTAGGGTTATGTCAATCAACATCATCCTTCCTCTGCAGTGTTAGTGCCTTCAGAACTGACATATGCAAAGGAGAGCAGAAGTGCTAATGCTTTTCCACACAAGTGTGGCAGCTGTATCACACCGAGACAATACTAGCTGTTATCTTAACCCCTCCTTTTCCATCTCTGCAGCCCTGTTACAACTGTAGAGTACTGATCAAGCTGCTGTACTCAGCTACACTTTCAAGCAAAAGGCATTTCCATGTGCTACACAAGCCTCATTCCTGTTTATAATTCATCAGAAGCTCCAAGAGAAGGAAGATTGTGTTGTCACCAGAGCAGAGGAGTGGCCATCAGGGCTTTGAGGTCTACACCCAGTTCTCCTGTTGAAAAGAAAACCTTTTCCATTGGTCTCTCAACTTCCAAAGCCAAAACTGCACTACTTCCCAACTTGATAGGAGAGCGCTGAGAAGGTCTCTGTGAAGGACACTTAAAAAGCAAAGTGCTTGTTATCCTTATGTGCCTACACTGTGCCTTTTTTCTCATCCCTTATAATGCCTCTACAGTCTCTTGGTTTTATTTCACACCCAAATCACTGTGGTTCCAGCTCACTTCAGTGGGGCTGATGGAAAGCACTCTTCCCTCCCAGTAAGCATGTCCAGCAGCAAACTTTATACAGCTTAACCAAAACAACAGAATTAATAATGTGAAGTGAGACACTTCAGAGTTACTGAAGATGGCTTTAAATAGTAGCATAAGTTACAGCCTGAATCTCACAAGCTGTTATAAAATTATCACACTTAATTTTTCACTTTTCTTAGTAGGGTCTGAGCTCAGGAGATAGGAACAGCACTGACTTCTGTGCCCGCATCTTCCTGCCCAAACTGGATCCCTCTCTACAAATGCCTCCTCTGATGTGCAGCACTGTTTTTTGCCCTAAAAAGTCCTTCAATTACATAAACTGCTAATCCAAATATATCGCTTTTCATGGCCAGCAATGGTTGATAAATTGTGTTTCCTTTATTTATACCATTCCATAGTCATTATGAGACTTGGTAAAGAACTTTCTCCAAAGCAAATTTAAGTTAGATCTAAGCTGCTTCAAAGTGCTGATTCAGCTTGCTGGTAGTTTATCTCTCAGAGGAAAAAAAGCAATTGTTAACCTGAGAAAATATTACAGGAGGACACCCAAGAAGAAGAGAAGCAACATTTACAAAATCTACTCAGCTTCTCTTTTACTAGTTATCACAAAAACAGAACTTACCTTTTTAAAAAACAAACAAACAAACCCATCATCATACCACAAATTAAAATATAGTATTTCAGAAAAAAAAAAAAAAAAAACAGCTTCCAAGATCACAATGCCATATTAAATTCTTTCCCAAGCTCAATAAACTATGACTTATAAAACTTGTAAAATCTTTAGTAGGCTCTTGACAGCTCCACATGTGTCTGTGGCAAGAAGAATGGAACCTTTTGCTAAACATCTGCTAAATCTTGCATCTTGGCTTTAATGACTCTACCCGATAGCAACACACTGTCTAATGCTTGCTGACTGCGGTCTGGGATTGTGATGGAATCTATCTTTCTGCATGAAAACACCACGCTGCCTTGCCATGGTGCTTTATCATCCCCTTTATTTGCAGCAGCCACTTCCAATAATATTGTACAGTGGCACATCTCATAGGGCAGTTGCACCTCGGTGGCACATTTTTCATCACAGGCTGAAATAATACAGCTGCCAGCTACATTTTCAAAGAGGATGCATGCACAGCATCTTCATTTATACACACTGCTTGGGAAGTTTAGAGTCCAGCAGGTTTGTGGGCAGGCAGGGTATAAATCTAGAGGACGGCTTAAGAACAGCTAATAAGTGCAGTCAAAGAAATTTCTGAGAACAGAGAAGTTAGAGAAAGTAAATTTGCTCATTTGTGCAATATATCTGAGATTCCTCTATGGACTATATTTAACAGTATTCTCTCATTCTACAGAATGGTGGCTTCTGTTTTTTCCAGGATGGATCATGATGTATATGTTAAGTAGTCCTACCTATATATAACCAAGTATTCTGAAAAAAACTATTGTCCCACCTTTCTAAGTTCGCACTGTCCTGTCAACTTAAAACACAGAAGATACTCGAATAGGGACAGTATTCTTCCATCTTTCAGGAGGCTCTCACATTTGCTTAGGAAGCATTTTGCAATGGACAGTGCTAGAAACAAGGCATTTGGGTAGTGGCAACTTGGCAACCTGGTCTAGCACAGCAATTAGACATTTCCTATTTGACCCCTTTTGAGAGATCTTTAAAATGAATCTCTTTGACACAATGGGCATTTTCCTTATTTGCAGTCATCCCATGACTCTTGATAAACTTCTCTGATTCAAAAGAACTTGTGTCTTATGTTAATACTATTTGGAATAAGTTGCTAAACCAGCTCAAAACATGGAGTTCACAAACAGTTCACTTGCTTATGCTCAGAGCAGCTTCTCAGCCTCAAGAAGAAGCTAATGATCTTACATTATTCTGCAGAGATGCAGGGAAAAAAAAAAAAGCAGCAACAACACTGATGTTTTCATAGTCTACTGAGTTTAGTTTCAAAGCACAAGTCCTAATAGTGCAAGGAATAGATTTGCTGAAAGAGAGTTTTGCCCATCTACACTCTTCAGACATGCTGGTCTGTGATTTGTGTGGATTTCCCAGGCTTTAATCCTCTAGTTCAGTGCTGCTTCCTACTTTGAGATACTAACTAATCCAAATTTTCTTCTCTTTTTTTGTTGTTTTACTTTTAGATATTAATAAAACCAAATATTTGTTTAATTCAGATAAGTCACAGGAAGGTTTCCACTTCTTGTGAGCACAACAGATAACCAGAACATCTTAACACCTTTTGAAAAATTTTTCCTCCTGACAGCCCTTCTGACACCATTTATTATAAATGGGCATTCCTCACCATTGCACCTCTGCACAGCCATATCATTCTGTAGATACTGGACTCATGGATTTGACTGATTTTTTGACAATCATTTATTTCACGCTGTTGTAAAGCCCTTTATTTTCCAAGGCAGTCCCTAACACCACACAAAAAAGAGTAGTTTACCTCAGAGTACAGCAATGCTCAAGATATTCTTTCTGCCTTATTCTTCAGCATGTGGTGCACTATAAGACATGGAACTCAGGAGCATTTCTCTCTATATATCACAAATACTTCCCCTTACTAGGATGGATTTTCTGAAACTGGTAAGTCATGTTTACACCATACTCAAGGCAACCCTTCAAAAAAATGTGCACTATACCATGATGTTTATTCCACACACCTCCCTCTTCTCAGATGGCAACAGAACAGAAAGACAAAAAGCAGGTCTGCATTCTTATAAGACAGAAAAAAAATCTCTTACATCTAAAGAAGAAAATGCTATGGCAATCTGGAAACTCCAGTGCATTGGGAGATGAAAGATAAATGGCATTATGCGAATGTTACACATGTTGTTGTTATTATCTCCAAGAGGAGGACCCCATTGTGCTAAATACTACACATGCTCAAAGTAACAGGCAGTTCCTGCCCCAGAGGCCTCATAATCTAAGATAAAAGCAGTATTGTTGTCCCCTTTTTACAAAGGGGAAGTGGGACACCAGAAGAGTCACTGATTTGAACAAGTTACTCAATGAAATGGCAGATCTGGGAATTGAACCCATGTTCAAGCCTTACTCCCATGATCTAATCCACACAGCATTGCTCAGAATCACTTTCAGTTAAGCAGCAACATCTAAGCTACAGATTGGTACTCATGGTTATTTCTACTTATTTAATGAAAAAGCAAAATACTTGATCTACTGTTAATTTACTCATTAATTTTAGACTCCTGTAAGGGAGTCATTTTTTAATTATATGTCCAAAAGACACCGCACAGCCACAAATAAATCTTTGTATTTACTTCATAGTGAATTCCTTTGATGCACAGAATCTGTTTAGAAGTAGAACACTTTAGCTTTACCTCTGTATTTAATTTTGTAGGCCAGTACAATGGATTAATTTGAAAAAAAAATAAGTTGTTTCTAAACACTGGACATGATTGTAAGACACTGCAAGAGATTCTAATTGAAGAGGCACAGAAAGAGAAGGCTCAGAAATATCACACACTAAAAAACTATGCAAAACAGCAATCTGAAGGTGTTTAACAGGCAGAGGAAGGGAAGTTGCTGCAGGAGGTATAGAGGCCGAGGAGAAAGAAGCTGGAAAGACCCAAAGGGCAGTCAATAGCAACTTCAGGAGGAAGAGTAGAGCAGGACAGGGCTGGTCTGAGCTGTGCAGGGCATGGAAAGCAAGGACACAAGTATTTGGAAAGTTTTGTTGGTAATTTATATCCATAAGCCCCAGTTTAATTGTATATTACTCTGTAATTCTTGCCAATTGGGGAAAGAATCCCTCTCCAAAAGAGCCCAAATGAAAGTCTAACTTGTGAAGAATAATGGACTACGATGGGTCTCAGGACAGCCCCAGTGAAGGAACGCAAAGGCTTCTGTTTCTGTGTTTCTATTTGAAAAGTTACATAAGGCAGAAGAGTTCTGAAGTATTTGAGTACTGAGTACAAGCACAAATGCTGGTGATGCACAAAGAACTGGACTGGGACTACAAACCACTTGATGCACCAAGAACTGAGAGTGCCCAAAAAAGGAGGCTTTGCTAGAGAGAAAGATGAGCCAAAAGTACTGGCCTACTAAAAGCAAATTGTTTACACATTCAAATTCAGAAAGCACTGACATCTCTCTTTAAATAAGCACTTAAAAAAAATTACATGCAAACACAAGCAGCAGCAGTATTATGCTTCACAGGTGGTCACAACTTTAAATTATTACAGCCACTTGGAACAGAATAGCAGCAACTATTGTTATCCAGGAGCACAACATTAACAAATTAGTTGTTCAAAACTTCCTGAAAAATCAAGGCAGTGTAAGTTTGGTACCTAAAAAAAACCCAAACAAAAAACCCTATACCTAAACAAACGTAGGCTATCCCAGCCAGTAGCTTCGAATGCCTGCTTCATTTCACAGTATAAAACAAGTTGTGAAATCACACAATTAAGCTACCTAGATTCATCCTTTTAATATCTGAACCCAAATCAATATTTTGCAAGTCTTGAAAACATTTTGTTCTCTTGACAAATCAGAGAAAAAAAGTATTCCAAGACTTAAAACAGAGTGAGGAGAGATACTAATTCTTTAGAGGTACACAGAATGATATTAGAATTTCTAAACTTAAAAATAATGTGAGAGCAAATTCACTAATGTAGAGCAGCTGAGGAGATGCACACTGTGAAACTGCAGCCTTGAGAAGAGTTAACCCTGGGCCTAATAGAAAAACTGAGGTGGAAGAAGATATTTGCACAGCAAGAAGGCGAGACAGGCAGCTGCACCCTGGGGAATCGTGAACTTTGTGCAGGACAAAGAAAATGAAAACTCATAATGAAGTTCAGACACTTTGGGACGGGGGAGAGTGATACAGTCTTGCCAAACTGGATGGCTCTACTAGGCTGGAAAACGGCCTTTCTCGCAATCCAAGTGTTGCCTGAATCGCAGCTAGTTCTTCCAATAATTTTAAAGAAAATACTTGCAGATTGAATTCTACTCTTGTCCAATGGGCTTTACATACCTTCATGAGACAGCAATCAAATTTGATTTGTTCTCAATATGTGATCAGAGATTTGGGTTTGGCCATGTTTTAAGAGAACAAGGCATAAAGGGTCAGGAGTATAGGAGCAGGGTTCTCCCAGCAGACAGGACTGTTACTGAATTAACCTGGAGGTCACCAGAGTGATCAGAGCAAAAAGCTAACCATGTTTGAGAAAATGCTGGATTCAACTCTTTAGAGATCTGATGCTTGTTCATCCCTTGGGAGCAGAGACTGGGAAGTGCCTCCCACTGCAGCTCTTGGGACTGAGCGGAGTAAGAGCCAAACAACACACCAGAAACTGAGATTACACTGAGCATTTTGAAAGCACACACAAGCCGAATGCTCTTTTCACCAGTGCCATTAAGCCATTCTCCTGGCCCAGTTGTGATCACTGAGTTTTAAAATCACTGAGTTCTGTTTACTCCTATGGACTTTCCTGTCTTGAAACAGTACATATATTTCCTCATTTTTAGGAAGAAAAAAATATAGTAATACATAATGGTGCTGGACACTGTATTTGGCAAATTGGGAAGAGTAAAACTATGTTGGTTTACTGAAGTTGTACAGGAAAATATTCCTGTTTGACATTTCAGCTTGGTCAGTTCTGAGCTTTCTGGCTTTTCAGCAAGAAAACCTGAAACCAATCTTTTCAAACACTACCTCAAGAAAGATGCAGAGTTGCTGGGGACAGGCCTCTTCTAAAATTAAAAAACAAACAAAAACAAACATATAGGTTTGTTTTCTCCTCAAGAATAGAACATTTTCTTGTTAATTGCTTCAAAGACTAGTAAATATTTTTCTGAGAAATTTCAAGTAATTCTACAGAGTGCATCTGGAAACCTCTCTCTTCCTATGCAAACTTCTATCCAGTATCAGCATCCCCATATAGTGATGTTAATCCTCCACTGAATGGAAGTACACATGAAAATTAACAAATTTCTGCCAGTACATTCCCTTCCTTCAGGGAATGCTACACCAGCTCAAAGTCTTCCTTCATTGCTATGTTATTTCAGTAATCTGGATAGCAGCATGTAATTCTTTCAATATTACTAAGTTTGAGAGGAAGATCACTCATCTCTCTCAATCTTCTCCTTGGTAGTTCATCATCTAGTGTTTGGAAGAGAGAATAAAAGAGAGAAACATTGTATTCTCTCAGGAAAAGTCAGATCTGGGACACAACACAAGAAAAAAATAATTGGTCCCATTATTATAATTGCCTCTAGCTTTACACTTAAGGGAGAAATATGTCTGAATAGCTGGTTACATCAGCAATGCAGATAGAGAAGAAATTCCCACAGTGTGAGTAAGTCTTCACACACTTAGAGAACGTGACCACACACAATACACATTACAGTGGAGAAGAACAAAGCAACCTCAGGAAGTGTCCCTGATTGTTTTCGGCTGATTAAGGACATATGCCAACAAGCCTCTGGTTGTTCAGGGAAGCTTTGCAACTTGGGGAGATCGAATTTACATAATGCAATTAAAGATATCGAAAGGTTTAAGTCTATATAAAACTTGCATTCAGAACAATGTAAGGTGCAAGTTTAAGACAATTTCGTTGTTTCGGACCAGTTCAACCAAGGGACAACTTTATCTTTCAAGTTAAAAGAGCAGAGGAGAGATTAAAAGTCAGCTCAGCTAACGTAAATACTCAGTTTACATTAACGTCAGCCATTTGTTTCAGAATCAAACACACAGACTTCAAGCAGTAACAGCAGTTTTAGAAAACAGCATTAAACTGGCACAAACAACAGGCCTTTGAAAAAAATATACTGTGTGTTACTTTTTTTCAAAAGTCGCTGCACAAAGATGCAAAGGTTTGGGGATAAAATAAACCTCCAAAAGCTGCCCTGAAGTCAGCAGGGATTTGCCAGGTTGTTGGTCTTTCCAGTAGAGAAGCCAGAAGTGACTGTACCAGGTGTTGAGCAGGACCTGCTGATGCCAGCCCCAAAGGGTTACACAGCGAGGTGAAGCCTGCACCTCTCTGGGCTTCACTGGTGCTGGTATCACCCCAGAACTCATCAACAGGAAAAGTTGGAACTTTGAGTTAACCAGCTGCCAGCATCACCTTGATGTTGGGCCAGGGGTGCCAAGGGAGGCTTTGAGAACAGCTCACCTACACAAGGATTGCTCACTTCTCTCCTCCCTTCCCAAGTCAGCCAGCCTAATAAAAAGGTATTATGCTTCCCTACAAATCATTCAGACTTTTGTAGAGAAGCATTAAAAAAAGCCAAAGTGGTTTGTTTGTTTGTTTTTTAAAAGATAAACATAATACTTGGTGAAAAAATGTAAGGCTTCCTGTAAATTAAATTGAACCTTTTTACATAATAGATCGCTCACAGCTATTTGTAAGGAAGTGACAAAGCTGCTGCAGATCTTAAGATAATGTTGCGAGGTTCACAGATGCACTTATGTAAATATTTTCTGACAACTCTGCTGCTACCGAAAACATTTTTGAAGTCATCAAAAAGAATTTAAAATATTTTCCACTCTAGTCATTAACTCTTTATTTGCAAAAAGGTGTCACCAGAATTGTTAAGCAAAACTATGTCTTCTACAAAAGGCACAAGCCCAGGCAGCAATGCTTTTAAACATGCCACCAAAATCTGAGCTCCAGCACTGCTGTCAGAGGGCAGGCTGCTGTCAGCTTGTTGTCCCAAGCCAGCAAGAAGCAGGTTTTCACTCCGCAGCCCATATACACAAGCAGCACTCTAGCACTGTAAACCGGTCACACAGCTAAGCCAGGACAGGTTTCCCAGTCACTGGGCTGCCAGATACAACACTATGTCAATTTAGCCCGTGCCATTAGCACTGTGTGGTGAGACAGCAAGAGTCAGACCCTGGTCATACTCAGCTTTAGCAACCTGAAAAAAAAAATAGCAACAAGACAGAACACTTTACTCCAAGCCGTTATCTATTTCTTGGCATTACAAGGCAGAAATACTGCATGGTGTGGCAGTGGTCTATTAGTCTATGTATTTTATGTACCATCACATATGCATTATCATTTAGCTGCAGTTTCTTTTGGAGCTTATTTTTCTAACCAGGTATTTCAATTGCATAATATTTTTATTTTACTGTTAAGCCAACACAAAACGATATCTATTAAGTGAGGACTATACAAATTGGAGACAATTAAAAAGCAGCCCATTAATGGTTTGTTGCCTCTCTAGCAATCCTCCAGGAATCATTACAAGACACACCCAATCCCATTAGATTCTTTATTTCAGTCTCAGATTTGAGACAAAAACTTTTGTGAAGACATGTCTACAGGCAGCTTTCCCTACTGGGTACTTATCCAAGCCACTTCAAGCACACAAGACACAAGATATTACTGCTAAGGTCAGCAGAAATTCACACTACTAAAGGGAGCTTTGCCGTAGCTCTGTTTCAGATGGTGTAGTAACTTTTCACTTGATATCAGTTGCTCGGGTTTTGCCCAAATAGCACACTTTTTGGGGAGTAAGGGCAAAGGACAGGACAAACCTTCATGGCTAAGGAATATCAGGTAATAGCAGATTGTCAGGAGACCATATCTGAGGTACAAAACTGCTTGACAGCTCCTCAACCATGTAATTTGTTTGTCTTCTCAGAGCTACACAGGGCAGATCTCACAGCACAGCAGATGTCTAGGGCAATCCACTTTCAGAGCTCCATATTACATAGCACTAGGGATGTTTAAAGTCTAAAAGACTGGGCATATTTACAGCACCATCTCCTGACCAAAGTACCCAAATAAAAATCATACATTACAGAATAAAAAAGGCAATTAAATCAATATACCTTTTTTTGGTCTGTGCTCACATATCAACCCCTCACAGAGACTTCTGCAAGTGCTTGTTGTTCTAATAGATTTAAATAACGCCTTTTTAGTTAATTCCTTTTAATGATTTGATTTCCCTGTATGGGTGACAAGTATTTAGACCATTCGCTGCACCAATAGATCAGAGATGATCAGATCAGAGATGAAACAGATTCTTCCTTCCAGAGGAAAAGCCACATTTGAAGTCAGAGAACGGTCCATGTTGGAGCACTCTCACTCCTTTGACTATAAAAAGGACCATAGGCAGTTTAACCCCACAAACATCCCCACAGGCTTTTCCTCTGTGGCCTGAACATGCACATATAAGTTTTAGTGCTCTGGCAATTGTTTTCTGTAAGGTCTTCGTGCCATAGAGCTTCCATAGCAAACACTGTGGTGGACACAACTCCAGCTCTTTCCCCACACAGCTGGAATAAAATATTGATGCTACTGAAGTCCAGAACAAAACTGCCACTGACTTGAGTGATGCCTGAATTTCACCCTAGTATTAAAGGGATCTCGGTTTTGGCTGGCAAGATTTCAACCTTTTTTAATTCCCAGAAGCTCAACCACAAATCCCTCTTCTCCACCCACACAGCTGCTCTGAAACTCCCAGAGCTCCCCTAAGACAGCAGCCGAGCGGGCCTCCTTGGGAAGACACGGGGCTTTGCCTGCAGATCCCTCCCTCCCCAGACCATCTCCCAGCTCCAGAAAGCCAATCTGTAAAAATCTTCAGATTAAGAACAGAGACACCCCATGTGAGCTTACCGCTTTCCCCCAAGCTCTGCATATCACTGCCCACAGCATCTCGCTCCTTCCCGCTTTCCCCACACCACATTCGAGGGAACACAAACCTAGCACAGGCAAGACTACCAAGCTAAGTAAGAATAACCTAGAGAGTGGGGCACAGCAAAAAACTCCAGGAGGGAAAGGACCCAACACTGGGCTCAGGAATCTGCAACAATCACATAATGTCACAGCATTGGGATCTAACTGAGAACCAGACCCTCCCCCAACATTTGTTTTTGAAGAAAGTAGACATGAAAAAAAAAAAAAAAAAATAGCATTGACAGGAAGAAGATAAATCAAGTGTTATCCAGTCAAAAATTAAGAACCCTGCTCTTTGGTGTCCCCAAGTGTCTTCCAGAGACAGAACTTATCCCAGCCATCTGGCCATGAAACAGAGACAAGACAGAAACAGCCTAACAGAGGGGTACATGTCAGAGAGTGACAAAGCAGCATTTAACAGGACAGGACAAATAAAAGGATGAATGCAGCCTCCTGAGAAGAAAGCATCACTGCCATTGGAAAGGAGAAAGGAATGTAAAATGTCAAGGAAGGTTTTCAGACTAGGAGCTTACAAATACCAATAGCCACCAACCATCCACAGGCATAGGCATGTTGATTTTAGGTTCCTTTGACAAAATCTGGTAGCCCCAGCAGAACAAGCAGCTGGCATATCAGGGGCACATGGGCGAAGCATCATCAGTAGGATCAAATGAGCCTGAGAAAGTGGTGCCACGTTTGGTTTAGCATGGTTGAAGCATCACACTGGTTATAGCAGCAGTCAGTTTGTTCAAGTGCCAAACACAGGGTTAGCTGTCAGGTCATGGAGGAGTTAAACCCTCATTCTGCAAAGGCTCACCATGCAGTTGCTGCTCAGCCACCCCACTGGCTATGGAAATACTCCCACCCACACCAGTCTTCAAGGGATGGGGAGCTCTATGCAGCTCAGTCTGGTAGAAAAATCAAAATTCCTGGGGCTTTTTTATTTCTGGCCAAGCTCATTACTTTTTACTCATGGTACAGTAAAGCCTAGAGAGGTTTCAATCAGAAACTGGAGCCATTATGCACTAAATAGTGATGCACTCATCCAGGAAAAGACAGCTCTTGACCTGAGCATTTGCCTATCTAATGTAAGACATAGTCACAGAGCGAGTCACCAAAAAAACCCACACAAAACAAAAACAAAACAACAAACAGACACACAAACCAAACCACTTTCTCAAAGCCCAGATGTCCCTCATGAAGAACAAGAGGAGATGGAGTTATTTCATAGTTAAAATACACAGGCAGCTCAAGTTGAAATACACAGGAGCCAATTCTTAACTATTTCATCCTGATCAGACAAGTCCTCTCAGGTCAATTCAGTGTTCAGCAATACATTCCAGTTGGGCACTGGTAGGATTTCTTCACCTTGTAAGTGTCCAGGACAACACTGTGCCAGCACTGGGCTCTAGCCCCTCATTCCATCCATATTAACATCAAGGGCTGTTTGTAGGAAAGTCCTTGCTGTCTCCTATGTATGGGTCAGAATGAAAAGTGACTTTTCTACCCTTGATGAATTTTCTGTCCCTTGTGGGATTCCACAAGGAATCCCACCTGAAAGTATTGGTGTCCAGTCAGGATCAGTCAGCTTGGATCTGACCACATACTATTACTAATCAAGTGAAAGATCCCCCACAAAAGTTCTTTTAATAGCTTCTGCTTCACATGTGTTACACATCCTAAGGCCTCCATCACAGCACAGCATTCAGCAGGGAGCTGCCACCACACTCAACCCACAACAGGACAGCAAAAGTCGTTCTGTTTGAGGCAGAAAAAAAACCCAACATCTGAATTACAAAGCACTTCCAAAGACAGACCATGCAGCAGCCCCCAAGGGTGAGACAGGGCACCAGAGCCCTTTATGGGTCACAACTACCTGTCTGCAGGAGCAAGAGTGACAGTCCCCAGAGCCTTTCCTCAGCAACATCATAACCAGCTCCCCATGACACTATACCCCAATGTTGCTGCAGCAGTAGAGAATGCTGTCATCTTAGGAAAAACCTGCCACAAAACATAAACCAACATGCAGCTCCACAAACCCTGGGCTCTGGCTTCTGAACCTGGCCCTGTCACCTCCCTTTATACAGAGGACAGCCCCATTGTCCTGACCACAGAGCAGCCCCCTCCTGGGTCACCAAAGTATCTCCTACCTTCCCTGTTTGGCAGGATCTCAAGGCAGCTGTGCCACCACTGAGGAAGCAATTAGGCCCTTCCTGAACCCTTTGGAGGCTGCTGCCATTGATATGCCCCACAAATGCATTTTACTTAACTTGCCAAAAACACACAGGAGCTATGAAAGAGGAAGATGTCCTTCAATAGCTCCTAAAATGACTGAAACAAAGCTGAAGCATAAATTAGGGCAGAGATGGGCTGCTAAGCAAAGCTCCTTTGTCCCTGTTATGTTAGAAGAGAAAAAAATAATTGTTGGCTTTCCATCGGCCAGCAGGAACAACTGCTGCAGTGCATTGCCAAAAGGATTAGCACCTCTCTGTACTTCTTTATGGACAGCTCTGATCAACTGTTCTCCAAGTCAGTGTTTCTTTATTGTGGCATGTATCAAAAGAGCACCATTGTTTAGACTGTGCTCCTTATTTCACATCGGAAATGGAAAATGATAGGAACACAAGGGCTCAAAGTTTGGAAGATGAAAAGAAAAACACAATAAAGACAGTCATCTTTGAGCTTACGAGACTCTGACATGTCACAGCTGTAAGCACTGAATCATCTCCCTGGTATACCTTGTGAACCACACTAGACAAAATCTGCAGTGTGTGGCATTGAGCTGTGTCACATTATTTCCCTTACAGGTGACCTAGGAGGGGTTTTCAAAAAATTTATTTCTGTTTACTTTCATTTGTTTCTTTACAACAGATAAAGTCTAAGTAATCCTTCCCTCCCTCAAAATCTAGTTCTGTTCTCACTCTGCCTTCAATCTACTTTATTCCTCAATAGTAGCAGGAACATTAAATACAGCCCCATCCCTCTATATTGGCTGGTCTCACACACATATTGTGATGTTACATGGCTGAAGAAAGTGCAAGGAACATCAAGCCAAAAATGTATCTTCCCCCCAAGCATTTAAGAGAGCCCAGTATTGACACCTGACTGACAAGCTAAGAGCCCAGCTCTGATGTCTCCTGCCCAACCACCTCCAGTAACAACTTGCACAGGTTCTGCAGCTGCTCGCTCTCTGCACACTGCAATGTCTCACCATACCGACCTGCAGGCAAAGCAGCTGCTGTTGCACAGAGCTTTGCAGAAGCCCATACATTCAGCTTTTCAACAGCATGAACTACCTCAGGTAGGGTTCTGGACACTAAACAGACAAACCTGCCATTTCTCATTGGGAAGGGCAGAAGTGGTAACCAGAAAATTTCTGGTTTTGCTTCCAAGCAAGAGACATTTCAGATGTGTCTAAGCTCCAGCAAGCAGACACAAATCCACTAAACAAGTGCAGCAAGCCCAACATCCAGAACTCCATTTTTTCAACATCTAGGTTTCACCTGGACATTAAACTTCATTATTTTTGTGTCTATATGAGTATGAGGCAGTATTGGCCTCCTCTCCATCAGAAGGCTCCGAAATACAAACTTTGAATGCACAGACCAAGCCACAGACCATCACAACAGCCCAGCACACAGGAGTCCTCTGAACCCCACCTGCTCCCAATTCAATAGAAACAAGGTGAGCATATCCTGAGCCACTGCAGCAGGTTTCTAGAAGAAAACATCCTTTCTTGGTATTAAAGTTTCCAGTGACAATGAATTCACCACACTCCTCAGCAAGGATCTCCAACGTTAAGAACTCCTAATATGAAAGTTGTACCTTTTTAAGCCTGGGTATTCCTGCCTCAGGGAACTGAGCTGCATTATGCCTTTCTTCACAAAACTGAAGAGTCCTCTATTATAAAATACCTGTTCCCATGTAAGTAGATACAAATGATAAGCACCTAACTGGGCCCTAATTTGACTCTCAGCTGGAAGGGACCCACAAGGATCATCGAGTCCGACTCCTGTCCCTACATATGACAACCCCACAGTTCACAGCATGTGTCTGAGGCTGTTGCTTGATTCAAAGGTGTCTCTCAGTGCTTTACCTTCTCTCATGGCTGCTCTAAGCCCACTGCAGTGCCCTTCTTAGACAGTGGACACCAGCACCAGGCAGCATTGCAGCAGAAACCAGTGCAGTAATCCCCTATTCTGAACAAATAACCACTGGCTGGTGGCCCTTTCCAAGCATTAAAAACATGTAAAGACCTCAGTCATTTACAGACAGACCTTTGTGTCCCTACACAAGAGCAGGGAGGCCAGTGGAGTTTACTGGGTTGGCAGGAATGCACAAATCCTGGCTCTGTTTTCCCAGTGACTACCATCTCTACTCCTCTCATTTCTGCTGGAGATGAACAAGTTGTGGTTGTCCCTGTTAATGGCCACATGCTCCCCTGGATACAAGCTGCCTACATTCAGGTCCATGCCTGCTCCTCATCCTGCCACCGTGCCCAGATGTTCCCTCCTGCAGCTGCCAGTCCCTGACCTACTCCCAGAGGTGAGATAGTAATCAGGCACAGCCAACTCTCCCCAGTTGTGTTTGCAAGGGCAGCTGCTGTCTCTCATTATGGGTTTACCCTTGGTCTTATCAGCAATAAATGGGGAATGTAGGGGTACAGATGCACTCCTCCCTCATGTACCATGAAGCAGAAGGTAGGGAGCTGCAATGGAGAAGGGCCCCATTGCTGCTGGGTCACCAGCCCACAGCTGCCCAGGAAGCACAGCAGGACTCCCCCGGGTGACTGGCTGAAGGAGTTCTGAGGGCCAGAACAAAGCCCAGAGCACTAACTATCTAACTGGTAATTACTTTCTGGTGAAGACTCAAAAATGGGTCATTAAAACCATATTAAACTGTTTTCATTAATACAAAAACCTGATTTACATTTTTTTCCCACAGAGCCATTATGTTCCAAACACGCTGCACGGATGATTTGTTTAATCACAACCACATGGAACAGCAATTTTAAGGGCCTGTGACAATCACTTTTTTAACCAGGAAACCTGGTTTGCAATAATTGTCATGTTTTCTGTTAGACACCCTTCTCACTGCTGTCATAAACCCACTCCTTTCTAAACACACTGCCTTCCTAGTTGCACATAAAAGCAGTGCAATCCACTGATACAATTAATAACACTGAATATTTAGGTCAACGTCAGTTCTATTAATTTTATCTCTTAAAGACTCACACATTTTCTAAACAAGTCTAGCCCTTTGGGGTGTTAAACTGTAATTTGCAGTATGGTTGTGAGTCCCTATCACATAATAGATCAATTAGGTTGAACACTCTAGTATATTAATCTTATTCACACATAGTAAAGGCAAATATGGCTAATTACTGTATTACAATATTGCCTACTTTTCCCAAATATGTATTAAGGAAAAGAGGAGTTTATTACATTGAACTATCAAATAAAATTATCTTGATATTAAACTGACAGTGAAGATGAATGCCTGTATTAATCCATCTTATTTTTCATAAATCAATAACCATTGGAAGATCTGTTTATCATTACTAATGTGTTGGATCTGCAGAAGAGGCTTTCTCTTTCATATCAGGAACTCAGCATTTCCACTTCAAGCACAGCCCCTCTATCACAACATTCTATGAAACATAAGAGAGTGATTTCTTCTGCTGTATCTACCAGCTTTATATTTACACTTTCAGGTTATGAATTAACGGGTATGACTTTAACAACTCAAGAGAAAAGCAGGTGGTGATCCAAACCTATTTTCCGTGCCTCTTCCTGTAAGCTCGCATGGCCAGAGGGCTTGTCTCGATGGTGAAATTAATTGAATTCAGTTTTTAAAACTACTAAGTTAGTCAAAGATTGGCACAGCATCTAACTGGTTAGTGGAAAAAAGGAAAAGTCATGGTCAGCATTAAGTTTACCCCAGGCAAGCTGAGGTGAGCCTGAGCAGGGTTTATCCTTGTCTGCATTAACTAATTAGCAGGTACCACCTAATTCATCCATGGGCTTGTAATAAAATGGGCCAAAAAAGTACTGTAAGACATCACCCAGTCTGCCTCAAGGCAGTGTGAAAAATTAGTTTAGATGTGACTAAATATCCAAGCAGAGACCTAATTCTATTGCCTGTTCTGTCACCAATGTGATTTGTGACCAAGTCACTTCTCTTTCCCCGCTGTGATGATTTCCCCCACCTCTGTCTCATCATTCCCACTCAGGACCCCAGAATGCAGGAATCTCCTCCTCCCACTCATGTGGCACCCACTACAACAGGGCTCAACAGAGGCTGGTGCTCGAGGCATTACTGTAGTCAGATGTTACATGCTATTTGTAGCAAAGACAGAGCACAGAGGATGACTGTGCTTAGTGCATCCTTAATGTTTCACAAGTTTGAATCTTCCAGTAAGAGCTTGCAAGCTGTGAATTTGTTAAAATGGAAACCAGGCCAATAAAAATAAAGACAAAAATCTAAATGCTCAGGCTGCTGCAACAGAAGCCTTGTATGAAACACCTGACAAGAAGAGATTAATTTTCCCATATAACAGACAGTAAACTCAGCAAAAATACGTTGCTTTAAAAAGGTGCTATTTCCTCTACACTGCTGCAGCATATGGAACAGCTTGGATTGCAGGATCATTCCACAAAACACCACTGAAAACAGGTTCTTCAGCTTTTCTAAGAACATGCAAGCATTTATGCCAAGCACCTACACATCCCAGAAGCCAGTCACCCTGAGGCAGCCTCTACACCACACAAAACATGTTGGCATGTGGTTATTTATACGGTTCCACATACATGCACACTCCCCCATACTGGAAAGAGCCAGAGCCATAGACAGTGCAGGAGCCAAAATGTTGATTTCCTGTCTTTGGCTGACATAATTGGTTGACTATTTGCTATTGGAAACTGCCTTGCTTGGACATGTTTCCCAGACTTCTTGCATCTCCCCTCTGCAGGCTTCAGGAAGATAGGCTATTCTCAGTTGATCCACAAAATAAAATGTTCCATAATTGACTCTGCTGAGAGCTTATGCAGCTGCATGCATTATAAATTATTATTATTATATCTGCCTTGAAAAGCATTATTACAAATTCTGACGCTACACTTTGTCTTTTCCATGGCTCAACCCATTCCCAGCTAGAGCTCCTTCAAACACATAGCAGTTCCATAAGCAAATATCATTTCTTGATTGGGTCATCAAAGGTCAGGAATACTTTTGGGTTCTCCTCCTCAACCCTTGGGCCGATAACTTCAAATCCTCTCTAGATTTTTTGGTTTTTAACTGCCACGTCTAAGGAATCCATAGCCAGAGAAATCCAGATGTTTGTTACAAAAGATCCAGAATGCAAATAATGTAGAAAAAAAAATATCCTATTTGCTTACAGCAGAATCATATGATCTCTGCACTCAATTTACAAGAAGTCATTTATTTAGTTAAATTTGTTCCTGTTGTCTAGAAGGGTGATTTCAGAAAGAAAAATCAGTCTCTCTGTTCTAGAAAACCTGTGCAAAGGACCACTTTTCTCACCTTGATTGGACCAAACTGTACAAATCCATAGTTTAATTATATCATATGGAGCCAATGCTTGGATTATCACACTGACAGAAGCACGACCAGCAATATGATTATTATGTTCATCGTGCCAGATGTTCCCAAGGACACAGACTCACCCAATTCAAAACACCAAGACTGGATGCCTGGAGACAGAAAATATTCTCCAGGAGAACCTTCCAAACATGAAAATGATGTATTTCCTACTTCCCAGAGACACTTCAACCTGGCAATAACACCCAAGAGTGCACAGTCAGTGCTCAACAAGGACAAAGAGCTGGAAGAAATGCCTGAAGGAGCTGGAGATGACTTATTTCCATAACTGTTCAGGGTGAAAGGAGTAATCAGCTCTGCCAGAATCATCGTTTCAGGCAAGAATGCATGCTCTCTTCAAAGGACAAGACATTTGGGGAGCACCAAAGACACTCTAGACCCACAGCCACTGGAATAAGGTTTGTTCATGACACAGTCAAAGAAATTTGAGGCTTGCAAGCTTTTACATTGGCTATATTCATTTGTATATACTTCATCTGTTTTCCTCTGAAATTTGGCACCTTTTGCCTGACACAAGCAGCCCATTCTACAGTAATAAGTTAAGTGAGCCTTGAACTCTGTGACCAGCCAGGTATGAGCACATCCAGCCAGCCTCTGGTCCAGAACAACTCCAAGCAGAGGTTTACAAGCTTGGTACATCTGTTGGAAATTAAGTGGGTTTTGGAACTGCAAATATAAGGTCTTTAAAAATTATTTTTGTGTGCTTTAACAATTAAACCACTTTGATGAAAAATGTTACTAAGTTGCATGTGGCCTGCAAATGTATTTCCCAGTCTTTCCTACTACGGTGTAATTTTTTCAGGCAATACAAGGATTAAATAGGAAAGACATAGGCATATGAATTGTTGCTACTGGATATTCAACCGAGCAGTTTTCAAGATCTGCCTTTGTTCTGCAGAAGTTCTGCACTGCATGTTACTTTTAAGTATGCAACTAACCATCAACACAGCAGGACATAATTTTTAAAGACTCCAAAGGAGCCAAGCATGTCAATAATCTGGGAATCATAAGAAGACTCATACAAAATACACAGATCATCATGCTGGGGGTAGGGGGGGTCAAGTATTCTACAGAAGAAAAATTAATACTCAAAAAGGAGAGATAAACTAACATAATGGTTTGCAACAAACTGTAAGGGTTAATGCTCTCTCCCTCCATTAAGCACAAGAATAGTGTTCTTTTCCTAATGAGTTAACCTCTTATTATTCAAGTTTAATGGGGACATATATTTGTTTAACCCTATAGCCTCAGGAGTTAGAATTTCCTGATGTTAATTATATGGTGCATATGCAGAGTCTTTGCAAGCAATGTGAGGTGGCAATTCCTGCCAAACCTTGAGACTAGGAATCACCAGCAAGCCTTGGTCTGCTTGACAGAAGAAATACCCCTGAAGACTCCAATTCCCCACAGTTCTTGAAGTCCAAATCCAGCCCTCACTGCAGGGCAGTGGACAACAACCTTAGCACACATCTTACGCCAGACTTGTGCAAATTGAACAGGTGTGATGATACCAGGAGAGCGCTTCACAAAGAGCAGGGCAACACTGCCTTTCTTTTGTCAGGAAAGGGACATGATACAGACAGATCGCACACCAGCACAGAAATTCCACCTGGGACTTCCTATTTTAATTCAAGAGCATGAGGAAGTGACTGTGCATGCACAGCACACTCTGCTCTGCTAAAACAACCCTACCTGGGTGGTGGTGTTCGGTGGTGGGTTTTGTTGTTGGTTTGTTTTTTCTTTTAAGAGAGATTTGGTTTGTACCAAGCCTCTCAGGAAGAGCAGGACCCACACCATAACAAGATCTCCAGCACCACTACAGAGTGTTGCTTTGAGCAAGAAGCCAACCCAGAGCATTGGGAACCATTAACTACCTCACAGAAAAAGCAGAGGGTACTTGTGGCCTGTATCAGCTCTGGCTCAGGAGACCTCCTCTCTACACATTCCAGCTACTTCATCTAATGGTACTGAACAGGAACAAGAGATGCAAGGGCTTAGGGATGAAGACCATTACCCACCTCTCCTCCGATAACCTGCTGGATAAGATAGGACATATGCCTTCACCTCTCCCATACTTCATGTTATCTGCTTCTGGTTAGTACAGGCACCCAACCCTTCACACAGAGCTAGCTTTGTTGAAGCAGACAGGCAAAGTGCAGAGTTCCACATCCACCCATTGCTACCCTTGCAGGTAAACCCTGCCTGACCCTCTGTCCACCCACTGTGGGCCTGAAGACACAGTTCTTGTGCTTCTAAGGACCTGCAAAACAGGAAAAGGCTCAGCACAGCAAGGTGTTGCAGGTCTGTGTTTCCAATGAACCTGTCCTACAGCATGACTACTGCCATTGTACAGCCCACTCACCACTTCATAATAAGACATCCTGAAATGACAGCAAATGTGTTACTGTTAAAATGGGACATCAAGTACAATTGCCTCCAGTACACAAGAACACATGAACTCTGACCTTCTCTGGATCAGGGAAGAAGCTGTACTTAACTGTCTGGAAACCAGACCACACCCTGAGGTTGTGTCCTCCTTTGCCATTTTAGACTGCAGACAGGATCACACAGGAAAGCCAGCCAGAATACATTTAGCACTCAAACTTATTTCCCTTCCAATAGATAGAAGGTACACACACAAGCTCCATCTAATCAAATTATAGAGATGTTACTGGGCCTGGAAAGGTGGGACTCCTCCAGAGTCCCATAAGCAGAGCAGAGCTGCAGGTCCAGTGGCCACCTTCCTGGGATGATCACAAGAAGCCACTATACTTCCACTTACAGATCAGCCAAGCCTACCATCTCCCTACTATTTCTGTCTTGCTTTTGGCAACAAATAAATATATCAACAATTAACAGCAAGGAAGAAGACTATTTACACTTCTGTAAGGCACTTCCTCCAAGGAATTTGTTAATGGCACAACAGTCTTCTGAGAGCCCATTTTGTAGACAGGACACACCACCACATCCAGAATGTCTCCTCTGAAGGCCCTGGAACAACCCACCAGCAAGGGGAGGTCAATGCTGAACACCCATGGCCCACCCAGTAGGCTGCACTTCAGGGAAAAAATGCCAACAGCACAGGCTGTGTCCCCAGTCACCTTCAGGGCAGTAGTTTTCTTCAAAGCCCTCTTCTTGCAAGAGAAGCGGGTTCCTTTCTGTTGTGCAACACTGAAAAGACAAGATTTTTGGGCTGGTGGGCAGAGTTGAACACCGGGGGAAAGTGGTTATTTCTAAATAACCACACAGCCATGCATGTCTTGTGAACCATGGTTAATTTAATACCCACACATGCTCATTAGAGCCATTTGTGCACCCACTGCAATCAGCTTGTTTACACACTTATCAATGACAACTTTCAGATTATTACTTTAATTAGGAAAACCCCTTCATTCATTGGGATTATATTACCAAAACACTTTCACTTCCATTGAGGGAAAACTATCACTTATGGAAGACGACAAGCTAGTCAGTACAGCTGCCAGTTGTGATGTGGAGCTCATGCTTTGAGGAGAAAGATGAAAAACCAGCATCAGATGACTCCACAACAAACAGCAGAAAACAAGACTACAATGAACCCGGTATTTCCCAGGTCCCCTACAGCAGCATGTTGCAGAAATGTTAGAACTCAGCTCCTGTCCCTGTGTGTGGATCTGGGGTCTCCTCAGGCAGGGCCAGGCAGGACACGGCTGCTGAGCAGGGGCTGCCCATCTGGTGACCTGCTGGTAAATGGAAGTTGAATGTAAATTGACATGATTTTACCACAGTAGTCAAATAATTCCTTACAGATCTTATTAGACATCGAGTTCACAACAAAACTGCCTGCAAGTCAAAATTATCATCTGATTATCTTCATTTTCAGCTGGAGCAGGACTCAGCTGCAAATGAACAGCTGATTAACTCCACCAGCATTTCATAAGATCCTCGGGTAGTATCTCTCAATGGCATGATATGTGACATTATTTCCCAGGAGGGGATTTTAACATTGTTACCATTTTATAGAGCTAAAAAGGCTGTGTTAATAAAATGCATAATTGAAATTCACCCATCTTTTCATAGTAAGAAGCTATAAAACTTTTGCACTGTCTGTCCTAAATTTGTTTTGTATTCTACAGCCATAGCTGTTTCCCTAAACAGTTTTAAACTGACACAAATCAGTGTATTTCTTTAGCAGCTATTTCTGTAAAGGCAGTCAAGTTAATCGAGGTTATGGCATCTGACTACAAAGTATCCTACAGATCACTTTTATACATTTGCCAAATACTTTCCAAAATGAAGCATGGAATAAGTAACAGATAAAGAACATAAACCTCTGAAAAACACACACACAAAAAAATTGTCTATTTTTCCAGCTCACCAATTCTTCTGTGTTTTTTTTTCCATGTATGGTTCCAATTTTCCAGTATTAATCTCAAAATCCACTTTTCCCCCCTTCTTTTTGAAAATTAAAACCTCAGCTAGTGACTCAGAGGAGATTCTCTCACACTCTCAGCAGACTGCAATAACAAGTTGTTGAAAGAAGGAACCTCGTACAAACTGGCATGAACGAAGGCACCCAGCTCTGGGAGCAGGCGCTGCACAGTCTGTGTACGAGCAGAAGCGCTCCAGCCACCAGTGTCTCTTCAGCCTGATTTTCCTCTGCGTTTTCCAAGGTTTGTTCTACATTCTCAAGGACAAAACAAGCCAGAAATCACTCCATTTCCCCCCTACCTCCCCTTTCATTTCAAATTTGTATTCACCTTTAATGCTGACACACAAGTCAAACTACCAGGGCAAATTGGACAATGTTACTGCCCCGAACAACTACAAAACCTCCCCTGATTTTAGCAAGCTCCTGTTTTTCTCCACACAGAGTCATTGCTCCAAAGAATTCACATCCCAAGGGAGCGAGCCAGAGCCCTCAGAGCATCAACTTCTGGAGCAAATGACTTTGTATTAATAAGAATCACATCTTCTCTGTACAACCAACCCCTTTCAAAACCTATTTCCAGGTTACTAATAGGTCACCATGGAGTAATTTGTAAATACGTGTCTACACTAATAATTCAGGAGAAGAAGTCCTGAAGAAGCCCACCAGGTCTGTAACAAGGCCCAGAAGAGATGCAGTGCTGCCTTTCGGAGCCACATCTGTCTCCAGGAACTGTCTTAGACCTACAAGCTCTAGCTCATGACCCACACATATTCAAATAAAGTTATTTTCATTTCAAGGCACTCTGTCTCTAGTCACCCATTCCTGGGATCAGGGCTTTGCCCTGTACATACAATTACACAGATATCCCCAGCTTAAAGAGGTTTGAGCAGGGGCAGGAAACCTGTGAAGCCTTCTCCCCTCTGCAAGACAAGGACTTTGCATCCAGCTCTCCCACTGCCAAGCTGCTGTTCCTACAGGAAAAGGCAAGAGTTTCGTGGAATGATGGCATGCACTTGCTGATGTTTTATGCCTACAGAGTTCTCAGTAGATGCAGAACTTATGCAGCTTCTGAAAACTGCCCAATTCTTTGCCTGCCAAGTTGGAGGTGAGAGTTGTCATGACCAAGTTACTGGAGTCTTCTGACAGAACTTCTTCACAAAGTTCACTAATGTAGAGAAAACAGACCAGGAGCTGTTTTCCATAGCTTGGAAAGGGTGAAGAAATACCAATATGAAGACCCTGATGAGGGGAAGGAAAAAAACAAACACACCACACCACCCCACACAAAAAGACCCGCACCACATTCCATAATAGAAGTACCTGAAACAACCTCTACTTGTCCAGCCTGCTTCTCCCAGTGCCAACAAGAGCTCTGCTCTAGACAATTACCTCAAGTGGAAACCACAGCACAGGCACTGCAACTGAAGCCACTGGAACTGCCAGGCAGAAATAGAAAGCTACGGGCCAAATTGTGTCACCTTATTCAATGTTCCTTCCTCCACCTCAAGCAAGCATGATCCTGGCCACTCTAACAGCCCGTTTGCTGCTGAGCAGATTCTTAGCCCTTGACACCAGATACCAGGGATTCACAAGCCATGTTTAGACATAGAGATCAGTCTCTAGGCAGGATCACACAAGGGCAGACCAAGCGAAGCAGCCTAGCACTGATGACATCGATAGCGAAGGTACACTGGGAGGAGTGATCCAGCAGGAGAGTAAACCAGCACTGTCATAGCCCTGGCATCAACGCCAAGTGCAGCAGGAAGACTAAGACCCAGTGAGCTGCCCCGGCATGAGAAAGACTCTGGGCACTTGCAGTGCCCCAGATGTCACAGCGGAGCAGTGCCGGGGGTAGCAGGGGTGCTGCGATCCCGGGCCAGGGCTGGATAACAATGCAGGGCACAGACAGAGCCAGGGCTGGTCATTAAAGCTTGAATAGGCAGAAAGGAAAAGGAATCTCCTAATCATTTCCTTTAGCCATCTCAGCCCCCCTCCCATGCTTTCCCCCCTCCTGGCCTTTTGAAGATGCTTGCTAATAAGTGTTAACGAGTTTCCTGACAAAGGAGGAGGGGGAGAGGGAAGACACTGGTGAGGAAGAAAAGGGATAGACAGAGGTCTGTGAATGCCATGGCAGATTCTGGATGTAAGGAATCCCTGAGACAGAACTCCCACCCTTGGTAGGCCCATTTCAAGAGCTAACCTCTCTGAGCTTTATGGTTTTTGTACTGTTATTGATTGATTTTTTTTTTTGCACACCACATACATCTCCTTTCCTTTCTTCCAGTCCATCTGAGACACACCTGCAGCTCACACACACCAGTTTACCACTCTGCTGAGGCTGCCACCTTCCTCAGTTCCACCATTTGTTTTCTCTCCCTCTGTTTCAGACCTCTCTGATGTGAGCCAGGACACAGCTGTGCACACTGAGCCAACCTGGGCTGCTCTGTTTACCCTGCCCTTTCTGTCAGCCACACCAGGAGCACAGCTCTCCCACAGTCCAGGCAAAAGACTCACAGAATACTCTGCATTATCCAATCACCTCTACAGCAGCTGCTCCTTCCACCTTGGAGAATCTACCACCTTTGCGAAGTTCACCCCTTGCGGTATTCAACACCTATATTCCCATTTCTCACATTATTAGTCCTTTGTCTGGAGGAGCTGCACCTCCCTCTAGATGCAGGGTGCTTCTATTCCTCTGCCCCTCTGAGAATCATTCAGTTGATCAGTATTTCATATCACGTTTGTACTGGACCAGAAGCTACAACAGGCTGCAAGAAAGCACAGACTTGAGCCCAGCATCTTGCCCCATGAGAGAATCTATTTCAGCCAGGTTCTGACTTGGCTCTATCATCCAAGCTGTCCAACCGAACTTCTCAGCAGGGAACTCCAGCAGCAAAACAGATGCCACAGACCCCAAGGATCACAATCATTTCACTCTCACCTTAAAGAGTGGAGTCTTTCATTGCAAAGCAGCATCTCAACCCTTTTAGAAGCACCACCAGGATTCCAAGTGCAAAGCATAGTTTGCCTCACCCAAGCCTGTAAGAACAGTCTGAGGCACAAGTTCTTGTAAGCAAAGCCCCCAGGCAGCAAAACCACCTCTCTAGTGGGCCATTCTGTCTTTTATACAGCCCCATCAAGAAAGCAATCAGCTCATTTCTCCCAGCTGGCCTATCTACTCTCCTACAAATCACTACCTGCTGCACGGGTCCTGTTTGTGACATACAGCTGATTAACTCCTTCCCTGCCAGTCACTAGAGGTTTCAACCAGCTTGTGACTGTCCCCATCTGCATTTTTCTCTTCCCAGTGCCTCTAAGATGATAAAGGTGTCTCCCTGAAACTAGCATATATGGGGCCCTGTCTACAGAAGGAGGTCATCTGGATGTTCACTTCATTTGGTAGATCATTGCCCCTGTTTATGTTCCTAAATGCAAATCTGAGCTACTAAATGTAAGAAAGGGTTCAGCTTGAAATCTCAGCCTTGAGGAATCTCCCCCACCTGCAACTGTGCACATTGACTACAGACCTCTCCTTATTTCTTGTGCTAGCAGAGAGAAGGCGAAGGCAGATTCACGCCCTGCTGTAACACCATTTGGGGATATTTGTGCCAGCTGAATCCAACCTCAATGGAGTTAGAGAGTAAATGACTTTGACCCACAATTTTGTTTCCCACAAAATACAACCAAGACCATCAACATATGGATATTTCTTAAGGAAGTGATTTTCTGAGAACAATAGTGAACTTAAAGAGACTGACAATGCCTCTCCAGCAGTTTGGCTAGTAGAAGAAGGTTATCACGTTGTCCCGGGTGGGGAGGAAGTTAACTCTAATCAATTTTTGAATTGCCAGAAAACCATTAATTTAGTATCTAATCAGATCATTGTGTTTTTACTCATTTATGCTCAATTCATCAAGAAAAGCGGTTCATTAATCTGAAGAACTAGGCATAAAATGTATATATTGACTACTCTGCTTTATTGCCAAAGCCTACTGTATTATACTTCAGTTTTATGTGTATTATAATAAAAAGCATGTGTGAATTCTCCTATATTAAAACAGTTGTGCATCCGTGTGGTTTGAGTTAATGCTTTTTAAAACATAGTCTCCACATGATGCTATCTGAAAATAGAATCTGCCTATGATAAAATTTTAACTCTTGAGATGTGGTATAACAGCATTTTGTGATAAAAAGGAATTAATTATTGGAAAAGGGACTTTAGCCATGTGCTCAGAAAGTATTAAAAACAAACAAACAAAAAAACACCTTCTAAGGAGGCAAAGATCAGTTCATTGCCATACAAAACAATCTCACTTCTACCAAGGAGAAGAAAGACTTTAGACGCTAGAGCACGGGGAAAAAATTGTCAATCCCAGCCAGGCTGAAAGGCTAGAGTGAATTCATCAATAATTTATCTTTGCATCTTACCCAAGTAGGAAAAAAATATTTCAGCCCAGGTACAGGTTAACATTATTGTACGGTTGCATGTGAATACTACACACTGGGAAACTGGAAACGTGTTGTTGGCAAATGGCAGAATTAATCTCTGTATTCTTCGTATATAATGAAGTCTGCAGTTACAGGAGGATTGTGAAACAAACATTTGTTTCCATTTAACTGAATTTATTTATAAAGAGTAACTATTATCAGCAGAGATAAGTATAATATCCAGTTCGTATTTTTCAGGACACCATCAGAGAGCCAGACCTCCTATAAACAATAAAAACAAGATGAAGGTAAACGAAGCTCTAAATATTTGTGAAATGTAACATTCACGTTACTTAGGTGCTGAAGAATAGTGCTCATGTCAAATGATGGGTATGATTTTAACCATTTGTGTTTCATACTTTTTAGACTAGCTCTGTGTACATCGAGGATGTGCTAATGCAAGAAGCAGTATGTGTACAATGTTATATAAATAGAAGTGATACACCATCTTCATTTGCCTCACTGGTAACAGGTGCCACCATCTATAGTCTTTACTAAAGGTCAAATGCAGCTTTCTTAGAAATACTGAGCTCTATCATGCTAACAGACTTGAATGCAAATGTGTTTTCTGCTAAGGGAAAATCAAAGTCACAGTATGGCCTATTGTTAGAACAAATTACTCAGTCCATTAATTAAAAAAAAAAATACCCCCAACTATATACATATACTGAGTAACCTGTTGTTTCAATATGGCCAAAATGAATGATGATGTAAAAACAGTGGTGTAACTCCCCTGGATCTCCAGAAGTGTAACCAGGGTGCTTTTGGCCCATTTGTCTAAGGAGAGCAGCTCTCTTGGGTGACTGATTTTTAGTGACAATTCCTAAGTAGTTGTCATATTCTGAAGTTACTCACCCTGCCCTCCAGGGACAAGAGGCCAGCTTGAATTAATATTTGTATTCAAGCAGTAGGAGCCCGACTCTGTTGTCCTCCTGCCCTGGGGTACAGAACCAGTCCACTGTCAAATCACCATCTTGATGAGCTTGTTTGGTTGTAGCACCTAGACATTGTAGTCATGGATGTCCTTGAGTCAGGTCTCTGTTTCTCAACTCTCTTTGTGTATAAAACAAAAAATCCTGCAATGAAGGACCAGAATCTGGAGCTTCCCTTTCCCAGGAGTGACACTTGGGTTTCTGAGTCCACACTGGATCACACTCTGAGGCTCCAGAAGTATTTAGAGGTACCCAATTAATGAACTTCTAGCAATCCAGCCATCACACAGCGATAGAAACTGCAGTTCCTGGTGACATTGTGTCAAAGCTTCAGTTTGCTTCAAGTGACTCAAAATGACCCTCAGCCATACAAAACACAGTCACCTTCAGAACATTTCTGAGTAGTCCCAAAATAAATAGCTCAGGCCATACATCCTTTATTTCCAATAGGTAGACTTCATTATTCCACCCAAAAAGCTGCTAAAAGGAACCCAAAGTTTTGTATGGAAAGAGCAGTACAGAAAGTGGATTACAACCATTAGAAGAATGAGGACCTAATGAAAAATAAGTGTATGGTTCGCCCTGTGACAAGATTTGAGATCTCCAGCAAAACCTGAAAACCTGAAACCTGCTTACCTCTGCTGCATAATACGTCCCCCAAAACATGTTCCTCTTTTGACCAAATAGGAAATTTTTACTCCTAAACAAATCTAGGGCTGTATCTAATGACACAGCCAAGCAAGCTCAGCAGTCCACCCTCCACAGGGCACTTAGAGAAGCAGATGAACATATTAGCAGTATGTTTGCAGGAAGAAGCACAGACAGAAGCTGCCCCTCAGACAAGATTACCAGCTGAGACTCAGCACCGTGCTACATTAACTCTTCCTGACCAAGGCTGTCCTAGTTTAACCAGCTCAGAGTAAACCACAGGACATGGGCCTTTCTCCACATGCCCCGAGGGACTGAGCCAGTACCTAATGGAGACTGCAGTCCATATGAGATCTGCATTCACAGGACCTGAGCTTCCTATGCGGCTATGGGGAAGCCGATTACCTTCACCTGCTGATTCCCAGCTAGGCTCACGCTAGAAAGTCACCTGATGAAAACAAGCCACAGAACACATCCAATGGCTCTGACGGTGTTGCCCTTTGCAGCCTTTCTGGTTGAATCCTGCTTTTACAGTTTGCTGTTCAGAATCGGGATACAAATGTTTTCTGGGTGTGTATTTCAACCATCCAATTGCTATCACTATGTAGGGGGATTCACTGTTCACAGAGCACTGTTATGCAGTGAGTTTGGAGACCTGTATCACAGCACACCGCATCATACCTGAGCAGTGCAGATAAGCTCCGTCAAATACCTGGGTTTGTCTTGGTTAATACCTCTATTCAGCAAAGCAGGGGGCATCAGGAGGATTTAAGCATATACATAAAACTAAGAATACATCTAAGAGCTTTACTGAATACGTCTCTTGCAGCCTTGTGATAATAATGTATGTATCTTTGCAGAAACAAAATGTTAATGAGTATTCGTCAGAATCCTTTTTGCTTCACATTAAAAATACTCTTTGTGCAAGTGTTCCCAGGAGAACAAGGAAGAGAAGATGGAGATTTCACAGCTCTCTGAAGGCTTTTATACCGCATTCATCCTATTTTGTCCAACTCAATAGCAGCTTCTGCTGCAACCACAAGTATACGTCACCATCACCACCACCCCCTAAAAAGGCAGATATGGATTCACACTAAAAATGACTGTGATGAAGACACACTTGGCTGAATATCGTCATGTAAAAGAAGGACAGAAAAGACTGAGTGGAGGCTGCAAAAGAAAAACAGTGTATGATCAGAAGTATAGGCACAGAAAAGGAGCAGAAAGCCAAACTGGTTTAAATAAGCTCAATGACAATGTCAGACAGAGATTGCTTTTAGGAGAGGGCTGGCTGAAAGAGGCTCGAAGTGGGAACAATAACTGATTCTTGATGTTTTGCTTACTGCAGTGTCCAGGGGCTGGTGCACCTTCTTGTTGAAGACATAGAATTGCATCAAAGTAATTCGTGTTTCCCCTCTTGCAAGCCGACAATCTGCATGTCCCAAATGTTGACTAACCACCTGATTCAAAAGCAGTGAGGCTCCAGATCTGTGACACGATGACTGAAGTTGAAAACACTGAAGCCAAAGAAAGCCTGCATCTGGACTTCAGGCTCATGCTCACATTTTAACAAGTTTCAACGCAAATCTGAGGCCATTTGGTGCCCTTGACTCCACTGAGTCAAGTTTTACTAGGCAGTCAGTAGTGTGACACCATCCCCCGGCACGCAGCCACATCCTGGGGCTTTTCAGCTCTTCTCAGACATTTGGGTCCCATAAAAAGTGACGTTTGTTAGCCCTGGCTGTCGAGGCTCCCTGGGGAATGCCCTCCACCACCCTTCCCACACGGGACACCCTGCCCTTTCTAGCTCCCACAGCCACCTTTCAGCACACAGAAAGTCAACAGGCCTTGAATTTCAGGCTTTGGGCTTGAATTAATGGCCACAACTTCCTACTAATTCTTCTACGTCACTTGGGGAAATGCACCACCAGAACAAACACTTCCCCAAATATTCCAAGGGCTTTGCAGCATCTCCTGACAGGCACTAAAAATGGGAATGTTTGAAAGGCAAACTGTGCCCTCAGAAAGAGTGGCCGCTTTGCTGTGATAATGCCGTGCAGGCAGCGTTTCTCCACACAGCCTTTCATGCAGTCCCAGTGGTGAAGCAGGACACAGATTCCCATTATTAGCATCTCTCCAAAGTACAAAATACAAATTATTGCCTGATAATAATTATTAACTAGGAGGATACTTTGTACTCTAAGATTTTTGTTTACAATCTTGCATTGCAAAAAGATTTTGAATAATCTCCCAGCCAAGGGAGCAGAGACACAGGTACTAATGTGGCACCAAAAAGTTTTTTGAACCAGGCACAGTTCAGAACCTAAGGGCTGTCACCATGTCACAGTGCAAGAAAAGCCACCAGCCCATGTTGTACATATCTGCTTTTCAAACACAAGGAGTCCTGGCAGTTTGAGTGCAGCCACCACAGAAAGGATTTAGCAGCACTCGTGTTTGCTGTTCCCATCACTCCCCGAAGTCGGGGCTCAGACTTCCAAGGCCTGTCTCCTAACTGCGGGAGCACTGTGCCCTCTCCAGCCCTCCCCACCCCTCCCTCAATGCCCTAAACTGACTGATGGAATTAGATTTGTGGAGTGAACTCAGCTGCTTTTGATCTCTATTCAAGGTGCCATCAAGGGATCTTAATAGGTAGTATCTTAGCAAACGCTTTAAGGCCTGAAACCATCATTAAAGAAACTCCTGATTCTCACACTTGTCTGAAAGAATAGAGGAGCAAGCTGGCTTCAAATACCAGTTGACAGATGGGAAGACATATGGACTATAGGATTGCTGATCTAAAGAGTCAGAGCCATGGTCAGGCTGAGGAAACATACATCTTTATTTTGATGTTGACCTCAAAGGGAAGAGGTCTGAGTCAACAGAAAGGGGAAAGGGCAGAAAATATCACAAGTCTGAGGCCAGGATTGCTTTGAACTTGAGGACACATACACTAAACGGTACCAAGTTGACAAAAAGGCTTCCTGACACTCCGTGTCTACAAATTTAACAGTCTGACCCATATAGCCGCTTGATGCATTTTCAGTAACGAGCCGAGTGAGGATCAGTAACGCTGATGCAATCTCCTGTGGCACCAAAGAAGTTTGTCATTTCTTCCAGCGCCAGCTATTCACAGAGCCCCAGCACAAAGCGAGGGAGGCACATGGGAGCACTTTGGGTTAAAGCCCCTGTGATCCTTCTGCCAGTCTCCGGAGGGGCTACAAAGTACAGGTTCACCCCGTGACACACATCGGTGGATACTTGCAGACTGTTTCTTCTTGAGTCCCGTATTTGTTTCTGTACTGGCTCTGTATGGAAAAACGTATGAACCCATCCCAACTCATTAACATTGCACATAGCATTTTCTATAAAACTACCCCTGGGACACGCAACTGTATTCCTTTCTAGCACTGAAAAAGTGCTCAGGATAAAGTTTAGACATTTGGAGCCTTCTGCTGAATTTAAATGGCTGTGCAAGGAATCCATGAAACAAATGGAGGCATAGATATCCTATTGTTTCCACAGAAAAAAGCAGGGCCTTTTAGTTCACTGTCTTTCTTCGTGTCGTCTTTTTATCACAAGTGTGCACTGATGAAACTACTTTAATGCAGTCTGTTCCAAAAGATTAAATTGAATGTCTGTGTAGAGTTTCAGGGCTCAGCAGCATAGCATGGCAGCTTCGTTTCACATCTCCGGGACACTGGGCAGGCATAAAAATAATTGCAGACTCAGAAACGATCAAGGAATGTATCCCGTCTGCAACAGATGCTGTATTAAAAGGAAAGACAAAAGCCAAAGTGCATAATGAATTTAAAAAGATTTCTTTATCAAACATGTCATTTGTTTGAAGGACTGAATTGCTGGCATCAGATGTGGCAGATCAGCTTGTTACCAAAGTGAAACATGAGGACAGCTATGCAACAGCAATTGATGAGTCAATTGAAATCACTGATGTTGCTCAAATGCGCATCTTCATTTAATATGTCAATGGTCAGAAGTTAACCAAAGACCTGCTGTTTTTGGTCACCACAGAAGCAAACCAAAAGCTACAAAATATGGTGTGCTAGCAGTGAACCACACAAGCCCTAATGTACATAATGGGAGCTGACACTCCAACTACAGTTGTCTGTGAAAAATAATTTCTGACATACCCCCAACAACTAAACTCAGGCTCATGAGCATCAGTGCCTTGTCCATCAAACTGTTCTCTGAGCTGCTTAAAAAGCACAGTATTAAAATGGCATTAGATTACCCAGAAACACAGTCGTCTGTCTAAGGCTGACACCTATTCCTTGTGCTGATTATTTCAGCTTTCTCTTTAAGGGGGTGTTGTTGAAGGGAACAGTTTGCTAAGTACTCAGGTAGAAATACAAATAATGCTTGGCAAAAATATTTTCAGAACTCTTCATCCCTCCAAAACAAAAACAAATCAAAGGGGAAAAAAACAAACAACTTTCTTCCATCCTTCCTAACCATTTCTAGGTTACCTGTGCAGAATTTCTTCACCTTGGTGCAATAAGCCTAAATAAGCTGGTTGAAAAGTCTTTACAAGGTTGAATTTTCATACTTTAGAAACCCAGAGTGAGAAACCAGCAAGGGTGACTTTATACAAGCCAATTTTCAACAGAAGCACCCAGCTGGATTCTTTCACTCGAGGAAACAGCAAACTGACCAAGAGAGTGTAAAATCTCTCAGGGTCTTTGGGACATATTTTGAAGGTTTTACTGCAGAGAGGCAATTCTCCTCTGAGCTTGGTAAATAAGCCCCTGGCTAAACTTGCTGGGAACACACAGGCAGATTTAACTAGGCAGGAGAGGCTTTCCAAGCGGTTTGCTCTACAGGCTGCGCTGCTACAGCTTTTCTCTGCCCCGAGATTTCCACCTCCCCTGCTGACAGAGGCAGAGTGGGGTGGGAGATGAGCAGCCTGAGGGTCCCATTGGCAGGGGAAGTCTCTCAGTGTCTAATGAGACAGAGAGAAGGCCCCACGCCCCAGCCCACGACCAGCGTGCAGCCTCCATCCAGCTGCAGCACGAAGCCTAGTAAATGCTCTGGGATTTGTTAAAAATGAGGCTTTTCTAATACGCTGAAGATGACAGACCTCAAGTTGTCATATGTTAAAATGGTGCGCACATTCCTTCCTCCAAGTAACCAATAATGGGACAAAAATCCCTGCCAACTCCAGTCTCTCCCTCCTGCCAAGGATTGTTTGAGCTCGGCTCATCCCGAGTGCCCCCATTGGGATCCAGATATAGATTAACACAGTTTTGAAATGCACAAGGGCCACAATCATGCAAGGCTTGATCCAACCCAGACTGGAGTCCGGGGAAAGGTCTGCATTGACGTAAGCGGATAGAGAGCAGCACCATCTCGCCTGCTGCTGAGAAACTAACCCAAGCTGTGGCCTCTGAGAATGGAGGGGAGCGTGGGGGAGCAGGAGGGCAACAACAGCTTCCTCAGGGTCCCTCTGGTCCCAAGCCCGGTGGGCACAAAGCTGACTACAAGAAGCCAGCCTGCTCCTTCCCCCTCGTAGCTTAGGTCTGGATTGCCAGCGGCCACATCCCACAGACCCAGCAGGGGACCAGTGCCCAAACCAGCGATGCCCAAACACCACACCCAGCTGATAACCATGCACAGCTTTATCGTGGGAGCCAAAACTTGTGTAGCATGGAGAGTACCTCACCCTGAGCACCACGCGCTGCTTCCCACAGGGCAAATCCCATGCACGTCTCCAGAGACTCACGCACTTTTGTGGAGCTCTGCCTGAACAGCCTGCAAATGCAAAAGGCTCAGCTGGGTGTATTGACACACAGCAACAAGGAGCAGCTCCTCGCTGCTGCACCAGCCTGGCCTCCTTTCACTCCCCTATTCCTCCTTCGCCAACCCACATCTCTTTTGTTCCTCCTTTCCTCATTCCCATGTTTTTGTGCTGCCTTCCCAGGCATCCCCTGCTTTACTTGACAGCCTGTCCTTCCACACTCTTCTCAAAGTTTACTTCTCTGCCACCATTTCTTTGGGATTTGCTGCAGTCACAGGAGCAAGAATCAAAATGAGGAAATACCGGCCTTGGGGCCCTTTCCCTTCTACAGTCTCTGGTGCTGGTACAGCGTTAGTAGGAGACTGTACCAAGCGAGGGGGACAGCATTCATGCATGCACTAGCCCCCAGCTTGGGGCCTTCTACTCTATCACAGCAATAAAAAAAACTGCCCATTCAAATCCTTTGTCTTAAAAGATTTCCATCCTGGCTACAGCAAGCGCAGATTTATTGGTGGGAGCGACTGCAGGAGGAATAGTAAACAGCAGGCGCGTGCGTGCCTATGTGCCAGCACACGGTGCCTCTACCGAGCGTGGCAGAAACTCGTGACAGTCAAGATTAAATATGTGACTAATACAAAATGGGTTTCCTGGTGCATTAAAAAAGATAATAATAAAAATAAAATAATTTGGCATCTTCTTTCGTGACACAAGCGGTGCAGACAGAGCATTGTGGGGATGCACCGATGGGGGAGAAGCGAAGGCAAGAGAGACAGCTGACTACACTGGATCTGCAGAATCAGACACCTGCCTTATTATGGACAGGGATGCACAGCATGGCCTCCGCTCACATAAGCTAAATTGCACAACCCGTATCCACCGCTGCCCACTACCATCCTATTTTAAAGGCGCAGCCTCATACCCACCACGAGAGCCCGGCCAAGGGGCAGACCCCAGGCTTCCCACCCCAAACTTCCTCCTGCAGCCTCCCAGGCCTTCCGCGGCGGCGCACAGAACGCTTCAACACTTGTTGACACTTCAAAATAATACGTTAATAATGATAAAATCAGCAGCCACATCTTTCGTTGACTTCTGTAGGAATTTTGCTGGAGAAGGGATGGCAGGACATGACTTCCAGCACGCTGAGTGACATCTTATACTTTCCAAACCATCCTTATATTTTTCATAACATCTAGCAAGCAAGTTGCTGACAGAAGCAGGATGGTTCCCTGTTTGTTAGGCAAGAATACTTTGCAATTCAGTAGAATACCAAATTTGGTAGAATGCCTTCCACTTTGGTAGAAGATATTACAAACAACTGTGCATTTTAACACGTTTTCGCATTACACATCATTCATTCTGGGGAAGGGGTGGTGATCATTTTCTGCAGACAGCTGGTAATACTTCCAAGAATGAAAATGTTCATCCAAAGGTAATGAAAACCAGATATTTAGTAACATTTTCATTTTGCATGTTTAAATATTTATAACTATGTTCATAAAACCACACATTTGCTCTCCTAATGCTATAGTGATTGTGTTTATGAAATGCAGTATTTCTCCAATGCCCCTTCCTTGCGTCAGCTTCTCTGCCGGCCGCGATTTACTCGTGCTGCGGCACTGCCGACTAGATTTTATATAAAAGACTGTCCGAGATTAAGAACAGAAAATTAGTGAGAAGAAGAAAACATATTTTCAGGACATTAATGTTTCACTGATGCATATGTGATTTTGAACTTTGTAGGGGGCATTTATGCTGGTTTAATTCTTTCATGGCAATTTATTGTCAATCTGAAAGGAAACTATTTCTTAATCTACAGTAAAACAATGAAATCTAGAAATATAAGTGTGATAAAACTCAGGTGCTGATCTAAATTAGTGTTCTCTCTAGAACATTTTTTTCCCCCAGCTTGGATGAAAATTAAATTACAACAAATAATTTTGCTTTAATACCGCTCAAGTTTGTGTTATAAATTTCTAAAAAGCTGATTAAGTGGCCACAGCCTGCAATTGGGAGTCTTAGCTTTAGCAGGCCCAGATGTCCTCTGATTACAGACATCACGATACAGCTTATGAGGTCTGTTCTGGCATATTAAAGCCTGCCCGCAAGGCCAGGCTTGCAGAGCTCAGCCCTACAGCTCAGGACCCAGCGCAGGTCTCGCTGAAATCACTCACAGGATTCCATGGGTCCAGTAAGTCCTCCATCAAATCATAATTTTTAAAATGTCCCGTGCAAACTTGTAATTTAAAAAAATAAAGGAACTAATGGCTACACAGGTTTGGTTTTGTTTTAATTTTCTTTTTATGTTTTTAAACGCCTCCAACCTGAGATTTTTGAAAAGGAACTCTTCTGAAATCAAGTCCTCAGCAACATTAAATGGGCACCAACAGAATGGTTTTGTTTTAATCTCGGCCCAGTGTCCTCCCAAAGGTACAGGGAGTATCTTCAAGGCGCAGTTTCAGCTCCTTTGGTCCCTTGGCTGCCTTCGCCATCTGCAGCAGCACAGAACGAAAAGGAAACAGAAAGGAGCAGATCGCAATGCCACATTGGTATCTCATTTTAAAAACTAAAATAGTGGTGCAAAGTCATTAAAGTGAATCCTTCTACTTACTGCATTAATTTAAAATACTTCTGCAGGCCAAGATTAAAAATTAAATATATATTTTACTGCTTCAGTTTTGCCAGTTCTAACAATATTATCAAAAGCCTCATTTTAAAAAATATAAGTCAGGCTCCAGAATCAGGCAATTGCATGAAAACTCGAGCTCCACTTTAATACACAAGGATATGCTTCTTTGGCCTTAAAAAAAAAAAAAAAAAGAGAGAAAAAAATAAAATTACAAAATAAAATTACAAAATCTGGCCAGTGAGGTTCATAGGAGAAAAATGACAAAAAGAATACAAATATTTCCACTTTGTTTTTCTTTCTGAATCTTGTCAAATTAAGCAAGTCCGTTTCAGGGGTGCCCAGCACGTGATTTTTAAATATTTGTGATTTATAGTTTCAGGAAGTTCCTGTGGCATCTTCTTTCTAGTGAAAATAAATCTTACAGGAAAACGAGTTTTCTGGGGAACATCTGACTCTCCCAGCACCAGGAGCCCTTCGACCAGTGAGTGATCAGAGCGCGGTCCTTGCAAACCCTGCGTGTATCACAGGAACTTCAGTCACATCATCTACTGCACAAAGATTTTTCTCTTAAAGACAGTATTTGAATCCAAATTCAAATTTTTCCTATAGTTAAGACTGAGTTTCTCTCACCAAACCCAACACAAGTTTTGCTTTTTCCTTAAGGTTATGAATAATTACTGAGAAGCTCAAGTCCATGGATTTATCAGGGTGCTAATGGCAAACAAAAGAAATGTTTATTTGCAGTAAGAACACGGTGAAGTGATGGAAACCCTAAATTCAACTGCATTCTACTAACGCAGGAAAAAAGAAAGAGGAAAAAAGCTAACAGAGAGAACAGCATCATCTTCTTGCAGTAAAAGAATTATGCTATGCAAACTACAGAAAGTGGCAAAAACACTTAAAAAAAATCATTGCACTGGAATAATATCTTCGTGAAAGTGAGGAGAAATTTAAAGAAGAAATAAATAAGTAGGTAATTTAATTTAAAGCAAGCACTATTCACTGCCTCTCCAGCCTTTCTGGCTGTAGCCCTGTTTTCCAAAGTGCTTATTCTATGCGGCACACAAATGTAGCAACCCAAAGCTAGGAGCAACCGAAATCCTGACGTTTTCTACCCTGCTGTGACCCTGCCAGCTAAAGGCCACGTCCCAGCCTGGGAATAAAACACAGCAACTCATTTCTGCTCAAAACCCCCACTCCGCCCTGCACTCGCCTGGGCACAGCCCCCTGCACAGCAAAATACTGGGTTCTTTACCCTCCTGCTTCCGTATCAAACCTTACCCATATTCCACTTTTCCCTGTCCACAGATCAGTTTCTGCCCAAACATCCGAGATGCTGGAAGCCAGATAGGGTACAGCCCCTCCGAAAGCTTCGGGATCTCTACCCAGCCCCTTGTTCCGCCGTGACAAGTCCCCAAAAAAACTCAGTCTACGAGCCATTTTGTATCTCTGGGACTACCAGAGCCCCAAACCGGGATTATGCAACACTCTGAAAAAGGACAAAACCACGGGAATAGCCCTATTCTGCACATATCCTTTACACTGCTCGGCCATTAAGCCTCTCCCAGCTTCCCAGCCCGCAGCACCGACGGTGACTTTTCCCCTCTCTGAGTTTCCCGGCTGTCCCAGGACAGGGGACCATGCCCAGCACAGGAATGAATCCACAGCCGAGGGCTGGGTCTCCCTCGGAAGGAACTTCACATATCACGTATTCAACCATTTCAAAGTCGAGCTCTGGCAATTTCAAAGCTGCCACTATTGAACAAGTTGCCAAAACAAAAACCTTTTCTTTTTTTTTCCCCCAGCCCTTTTTATTGAAGTTTCTTTTCACACAAACAGATTAAATGGAGAAACATTACCAATGTGCTAGCTAGAAGAAAACCTACACAGCACACAACCTTCTTTAATGAGAATAAAAATTAGCATCTTAATATTAAAATATATCTATGACTCAGACAACTGCCTCCTCTGCTTTCTGCAGAGGGTTTTTCCAAGGCTAGTACAGAACAGATGTCTGTAAAGCCATCCTAAACCGTTTCCTACCAAGTCTGCAGGGCTGGTCCTTGCTTTGCCATTCTCACTCACCAATGGAAGCTCTTTCACAAGCATTTTTACTGCCTGCAGTTATGTCCAGGTGAGTAGGCACTTGCAAGACATAGATCGTATTTTTAACCCATACAAATGGCATAGCAAGGTTAACCAAATGGATGTGCAGGTTAATCAGTACAATACAAATAATTTCCTTCTGCATGCTCTACAATAAAATCAGATTTCTGCAAAGAATTTAAAGCTTTCTCTAGTTTTGCCTCTCTAAAACAAGAGTGCACCTCTGCAGAGGTATTTTCTATGCAGTTTGATCATATTAACAGCATAAATAACAGGAATGGTTTATCAAACAGTCATGAAACTTAGGCTCGGCTCAGCTAAAAGAGATGGTGTTAGTGTGTGGTGCTCCTAATGTGGGAACACTATATTAAAAAAAAAATAAGGTAAACACGATACTACACCCTATCCACTGCTTTGGAGCTTTACAGAGTTACTATAGGAACTTAATTCCTGGAGCCGTTGCACCAAGACACTTGAACAGAACCTGATCAAATGCCTTCAGGACTCTGCTTTCACACTGTGTGCAACCCCCAGCTGCTAATGGCATGCACAAAGCTTGGAAAAAAATATATTATTTCGATAGGATTACACCAGACACAGAGACAGATATGCAAAAACAATGACACCAAAGGCATCGAGATATTCATGGCTCATAAAGCATGGTAGAGAAGGAATGGCTTCAGCTCATCGCCTGTCTCTGCTTAGCACAATGAATCAACATTACCGCTTTCAGAAAACCATCCCAAGTTCTGTTTATTTGGGGACAAATCCACCTAATCCTGCTCATACAAGCAAGCACAGCCACTTCAAGGGAGCTATCAGTCTGGGAGAGGATGTCAGAATACGGCCCCTTTTTGTGAACAGTGCTGGGACTCTTCCGGGGTGCGACACAATATCCATTATTAATGACATACTAAAAGCTGAGCTAACATGGCACCTGCTCTGCCAGCACTGTCCCGCCTTGGATGGCTCTGTCGTGCTTTCATCCAAGCTGTGAGCACAGGGAATGCCCACGAGTCCCTGCCCTGCCAGGCATTGAAAATCATAACCTGTCTCACCCCAGCTCACAAAACCAGCCTCAGAAATCTGGGAAAAAGGCACAATCTTTCCTGCTCGAGGAATCTCCGCATTTCCCTGCAATGGACGAGAACAAGGAACAGAGCCTTTCTGCTTCTTTTTACCGAAAACCCCTTCTTATTTGTCCATGAGACCTGAGGACTCAGCAGCAGTGTGAGATAGCTCCTCCCTGGCCTTTGCTTCTGAGGTTTGGGGTCAGCAGCAGCTGGTGGGGCAGAGGCACAGCATGGACGGCAGCACCCACCAGCACCGCGTGCCCTGTTTGGGGGGACACAGCCCTCCTGCCCCACCTCACAGTGCTGGTGCTGACCCCTGTGCTTAGCAAGCATTTCACAGCAAACAGGTCCCCCGCCCTTTTTGCATCCATCATCCATCTCAAACCATACACACACACCCCGACTTGCCCCTGCCCCATGCATGCCCCGTTTCGGGGTGGGGAAGGGACTGCAGAGTAGCACCTCAGTGGGGTGCAGACAAGAGTTTGCTCCCCCCTTCCCTACACTGGGTGCTAGCCCTGGCTGGATGGGGAGGCCTTAGGGTAGGGGACCAGCTGGCTACACAGGGGAAGTCAAATGATCCAGAATGCTGGTTTCAAGTCCTTGGTATAAACATATCTGAGGCCGCACTGTAAGCTCAAGGAAGAGACTGTAGGGGCAGATGGATGGCTGGTACACCTGAAAGCCTCGGGAACCAGCCAGAGCCACTTCAGGGCTGGGAAGGGCCCCCTCACCCCGTCCCTGGGGGTGCTATTCCTCCAGGGCTCAGAGCTGCTGCATCCTCCCAGCCACACTCAGGCGGGGCTCCCCAAGCTGGACAACCCCGTCCACAGCAGAGCCCCCCCACTTTGGGACGGTGTTTTGGGAACCGACAGCAGCAGACATCCCCACAGCACCCGTTCCGGGGCGCTCCACCACGCAGCCCTGCGCACCCACGGTGCCCTGTGCACCCCGCTCCTCCCCGGTTCCGAGCAAAGCAGTAACGAAACCGAGCCTACCGGCATGTTTCCAAGCCTGGCGCGGTCCAGAGCGACACAGATATGACCCGGGTGGGTGTCCAAGGAAAACCTGACGGCCCCTGCCGGCTCTGCTCCTCCTCACCCGCTGCAGTGCGGGGCGGCCCCTCTCGTCCCCCATGAAAGGCCTGGGCCAGCAGCACTCCACGTCCAGCCGCCGGGCTCGGCTCTGTGCACAGTGAGAGAAAGACTTCACAGCATAAAAGAAGCAGAGATCCATATCTTACGGGGGTACCTCAAAGTTAATTTTAAGGGGCCGGACTGGGCAGGGAGGAGCGGGAAACCTGCCTGCACTGGGCTCAGGGTATTTTTTTTTCCACGCACAGCTCCAGAGGCCACGATCCATCTTCCACCCATCTTTTCCTGCCCGATAACCTTTTTCTTTTTTTTTTTTCTTTTTTTTTTTTTTTTGAGGGAGAAGAGGGTAACAGGGTTGAGTTCTTTAAAGTAATTTTGAAAGCATACAAGGTTTCGTGGGTTGCTTGCCCAAGCAGACTCTGCAGCAAGTTGGAAGGGACAGCCTACCCCATCCTCCCGCAGCGACCCACGTCAAGTTCAAGACGGGTCCGTCTAGGGTCTCTCTCGGTAAGTGGAGGTGCAGAGCCCGTGGTGCAGGTCCCTGCCTCCTCCAGAGCTGAGTTCAAACCGCGGTAAAGTCCCTGCGCTCTGGGAGAGGATGAGGCCGAGGAGCCGTACGCCCGGGCTGGCCACGCTGGAGGGAGTACCGGCCGCGCTCTGCCGGGACCGGAGGCCGTCTGCATCCCGGCAGGAGCTCCGGTCGGCCCACCGGGACCACCGGCATCTCCCGGCAGTCACAGCCACAGAGGTTTGCCGAGGAGGGGGTTTCCTCTGGCTCCCGGAGGCTCCTGGGTGGCGCCAGAGGAGAAGTTTCTCGGCTGAGATGTCTCTGCTCGACCCGTTTACTTTCCTGAGGACAGGGAGGCTTTTCCACATCCTAGTCAGAAGAAAGAGAAAAAACCAAAAAATGATAACGGAGAAAATCCGGCACACCGCGGATTCACCCCGGGGTCCCCCCAGCAAGCAGGGTGCCGGTGGGGCCGGTCCTGCAAGGCTTGCGCGGCCCCCGCACCCCGCGATGTATGCAGGGGGCGGCGGGCGCTGCGCCGGCGCGGGACTCACCGTCGGGGATCCCCCGTCGAGGCGGCCCCGCTGCCTTCGGCGCTCTTCTCCCTCGGCCGCGCCGCTCCCCGGGCTCCGTGCGCTCGGGAACGTGGCGGGCAAGCGAAGCCGTTGGGCGGCGGAGGGCGGGGACAAAGGGACAGGAGAAAAAGTGGCGGCGAGGAGGAGGCTTTACCCGGCATCGCCAGCCCGAAAACAACGGCCCGGACGCGGCGGCAGCGCCGAACCGGGACCCGCGGCAGCACTCGCGGCGGCACCCGCGGCTGCCCCCGTCCCCCGGAGGAGGTCAGACCCGGCTCTTTCCAAAACAATAAACTTTTAATGCTAAAGCAGTTATAACCAAAAGCTGTACAGAGTTGGATTTTTTTGTTGTTTGTATTTTTTTTTTGTTAGAAAACAATTTTTTCTCCCCCATAAATATTGTTCAATTCCCGGCACTTCGTATCAATAATTAAATTACGAACGATAAATATGGCATCATGGATATGTATTTACAAAAAAAGTTATTACAAAAAGGCAACTGTTATACTAAACGTCACAATCTGGGTAGAATAAACACCACATCCTCATCCTGAAAAATACTGACCGACCCCATCAGACGAGAATACATTCACAAGTGTAATGCTTGGAGAGAGAGAAGGAGAAAGAGGAGAAGAGCAGAGAAAGAAGCAGCAGGAGAGCTAGAGAGGAAAGTTCAAGACATAACAGGACTTTGGCACGGTTTAAGACTGTAAGTTTAAACAATCACCGCTAAGGCGAAGGAGAATTTTCATCCTCATGTCAACATCCCACCGAAAGAAGGAAAACCAGAACAAATTAAAAATAATTAAAAAAAGTCGGGAGTCGGAGGAAGAGGGACTCGGGCAGGGAGGAAAAAAAATATCAAAGAAACAACTGCAACTGCAAAAAAAAATGACAACAACAACGACAAAAAAAAAAAAGAAATCCAATCCTGAGAAAAGGACATGGCTAGTCCAGCGTCTGGGCTTGCAAAAAATAGTAATAATTATAATATAATAATAAAAGACCCCCCCACTCCAGATCCTGGCAGTTAACTAGGTGTAGCCCTATGCGGTTGTTGGTGTGAAAACTCCATTTCCGTGGGAGCAAGCTGCAGTTGGCTTGGTTTGTCCTTTTTTTTTTCCTCGTTCCCAACACATTTGGTCCAGTCTCTGGCCGGGCACCAGCTGCCTTTACACATACCACTCATTAAAATTGGGGGGCAGTCCAGGGTTGTGGCCGGGGTTACTCTGAAGGGCGGCCGGCGGCGTTTTAGTGGAGTCCTTACTGCCAGCAGAGCCCACCGCAGGGGGGGTGGAGGACTCGTACCCCGAACTGGCTGCAGGGGAAGAGTCTGATCCCTGGGATTCGTGCACCTAAAACCAAGAGACAGAGATGGGAGCGAGCCTGGGGTCCTCGCCACCCTGCTGAGCTGAGTTGGGATGCACCCCCATGCAGCAGGGACACTGGAGTCCAGTGGCTCGGCCTCTGCCCAGCCACTCTGAGCACCAGTAGCAAACGCCTGCCTCAGCTCCTGGCCATTTTGCTGCAGCATCCCGCCATCGGGGGCTGCAGCCACAGGCCAGGTTGCATTTGCACGGCCTTCCAGCACTGACCAATACTCTGGGAACCAGGCAGCGGTTGCACCAGTGGGAGCACAAAAAGAAACTACAATATTTCCTCGGGTTGTGCTCCAGCCACGGCTTAAACACCAGGGACAGCTTGGGCCATGCCAGGACCGTGGAGCTCTGTGGCAGGCACTGCTCAGCTCTGCCCTGCCCTGGGGAAGCGAGCCCTGAGCACACCAGCGACTGAGCATCCCTGCTCAGGAAGGAAAGGGCTGGGGCGCAGGGGTGATTACCTTCATGTGTTTCCTAAGTGAGCTGGGGTGTGTGTAGGATTTGTCGCACACCTTGCAGATGTAGGGCTTGTCCGAGGTGTGGACGTGCATGTGTTTCTTCCTGTCACTGCTGTTGGCGAAGCGCCTGTCGCAGCCCTCAAACTCGCACTTGAAGGGCTTCTCACCTGTGAATTTAGAGAGGGTGAAGGAGGGCCTTTCCTCTCTCCATCCCCACTTGCTTCCTTCCAGGACAGTGTCTGCCCTGCTCACCCCACCTTGGGGATGCACAAGCATCCCAAAAAATGAAGAAGGGGAAGATGAACAGCAGGGTTTGTTACATGTTGGAAAAATTCGGGTCAGCCTTTGTTACTTTTAATTCGTCTCCCGCCAGACCCGCGCCGTGCTCCAGCGGGGACAGCGGCTGGGGCGAGCCTGGGGAGGGAGAAGACCCGAGATAAATTCAACGGATCAGACAGTTTTACAAGACATATTCAAGGATACAAGCCAAAATACGTTTGCTTTCTGCCTTCCCTGTCTCTTCCCTCCACCCGTGCAGGGAGCTGAAGGGAAGACGGGGCTGCAAATAAAAATACTTTAAGAAAAGTATCGCTGATTTAATTAGGAGACATGCCAATCAGGCCTAAAAATAAAATAAAAAGGAGCGGAAATTACCGAAAATGAGATTTCATTAGCATTTCAGTGGTTCGCTCCGCAGAGGCGCGCAGCGGGCCGAGAGCCGCGGCAGCGCCGCACACCCGCCCGCGCAGCCCCGCGGAGACCCGCGGGAGTCCTATGCCTCGAGGTGAGGGGGCCGCGGGTCTTACCTGTGTGCGTCCGCTTGTGAATCTTGAGGTTCTCGGAGCGGGCAAAGATCTTGCCGCAGCCCGGGAAGGGGCAGGGGAAGGGCTTCTCCCCCGTGTGCACCCGAATGTGGTTCACCAGTTTGTATTTCGCCTTGAAGGACTTGCCTTCCCGCGGACACTCGTCCCAGTAGCAGATATGGTTGTTCTGCTCCGGACCCCCGACGTGCTCCATGGTGACATGGGTCACCAGTTCGTGCATGGTGCTGAAAGTCCTGTCGCAGCTTTTCTTGGGCCGGCTGAGCTGGCTCTCGTCGAGCCACTTGCAGGACAATTCTTGCTTGATGGGCTGGCGCATGTACCGAAAGAAAGCCCCGGGGCCGTGGTGGTGGTGGTGGTGGTGATGGGCCGCCACGTTCATGCCCATATTCATGTTCATGTGGTTGTAGTTGTGGAACTGGGCGCCGGCGTAAGGGTCCGTGCGGGGGCTGGAGACGGCCCGGTAGGGATCCGGCCGCCCGAAGAGGTCCCCGCGCAGCCCCAGGTGCATCTGCCCGTTGTCCACATGCCCGTTGGGGGACGTGTGGGTCGGGCTCTGCTCGTGGAGCCCCGGGAAGAGCAGGTAGCCCGGGGTGTCCGGGATGCCGCCGGGGCCGTGCAAGCCGCCGGGCGAGCCGCCGAAAAGCCCGTGTTGCGCCGTACCAGAGGCGGCGTCCGCAATGCCGGAGCCTCGGTTGCGAAAGAGAAAGTCGCGGGTGGAGTTGAAGGCGGCGGCCCCGCCGTAGGAGGGCACCTGGCCGGCGTGGTGGTGGTGATGGTGGTGGTGGCCCAGGGCGCTGGCGTAGCCCGGTGCCTGCGGCGTGAACGCCGAGCTCTGCCCGGCGGCGAGGTCGTGCGGGGCCGCGTTCAGCTTGAAGGCGGCGGCGGCGTGCGAGGAGTCCCCGAAGGGGCCCAGCCCCATGCCAGCGGCGGCGGCGTCGCGGCCCGGCATCTCGTGGTGGCGGGGTGCCGCGAAGCCGCCCACTCCGAGCGCCGGGAACTGCGGCCCTCCGTCCAGTAGCATCGTCATGGGCGCGGGGCCGTCGGCGCGGCGGCAGCCTGGCTCCCCCCCCTCCTCCCGCCCGCCCCCAAAAAAGTACAAAACCACCACAAAACGCAACCCCCCGCCCCCCCGCTGCGGGCAGGCGCGGCCCCCGGCCGCGGGCGGGCAGCGAGGCAAACACCCCCCGTCCGACACAAAAACAACAAAAAAAAAACAGCCCCAAAAAAGCCACCCGCCCCCAGAGGCGCCCGCCCCCCGCGCCAGGCCGGGCAGGGCGGCGCAGCAGGGCGAAGCGCAGCGCGGCCGCGCTCCCGCTCGGCGCCGTCGGGGCACTGACGGGGCGCCCGCCCGCGCCTCGCACATAAACCAACTCCGGGGCCAGGCCGCGCCGCGCCAATGGGGAGCCGCCGGCCGCCGCGTCACCTGACCCGCCGCCCGCCGTCCCATTGGCGGCGACGAGCTTGATTGGCACGCGCCCCGCGCCGCCGGGGACGCTGATTGGGCGCGGGCGCCTCGCAGGTAAAAGTGTGTGTGTGTGTGTTGGGGGGTGACAGGGACACACACGGGACGGGACGGGGGGAGCGGCCGGGAGTTTCCCGGGCTGGGTGCCGCCGGGGCCCCAGCGAGCCGAGGGGCACGCAGCACCCCCAGGGGCACGCACGGTGCGTGTCCCTGTGTCCCGTTGCGTGGCCGTGCGCGGAGCCCCCGCTTCCATCACAATCCCTGCCGTGTCCCGCTGAGCCGTGACCCCCCCCACGCCGCTCAGGGCGCCCTGGGCGAGGCGAGTGGAAGCGTAAAGCCCCTGCAAAGCCGCCGCGCTGCTGCAAAAATAAAAACCCGTTAAAACCCAAATCGGCGCCTTTGAGGTGGATTTTCTATTAATTTTAAATTTTAATTTAATTTTTATTTTTACTGACTAAACGGGAGGGCAGAACCCTCCCGAGTCGAGCGGGGAGACCCCTTTTCTACCCCGCCGCCCTGCGCAGCTTGCTCGGACCGGGGCGAACTTCGCCGACCCGAGTTCAGCCGCCTCTTTCCTCTCTCGCTTCCCGCGGGGAGGGCGGTGGGGGCAGCGCCAGGCGGCGGGGGGGTCGCACCCCGCTCTGCGGGCAGAGGGGCTCCGTCCCCTCCCTCCCCGCCGGCCCGCAGAGCAGGGCTAAGCAGCGCTCGGCACGGAGGCTCCTGCGCCGTATTTTTCGTACACTCGTTTGTCTTTTTTTTTTTCCTTCGTCTATTTCTTTCTTTTCCTCTTTTTTTTTTTTTCTTTTAAATTTTATTTTGCAAAGGCAACATTCAGCCTTGGAATAATTATCAGTTGCAGACAGCGCTATAAATCCACTCATTTTCTGTTCTGGAAAGCATTTGCAAAGAACTATGGGGAGCAAGAGTGGAAATAAAAGGCAGAAAGAAAGATGGCTGTAATTCTAATATCCTGAGATTTGCTGAGCCCCCAAGTCTGGCTATTGGGCAGGTCTCAGGCTCGCCGCCGGCTCTCTGCAGGAAACGTAAAATCTGATCAAGTTCAGAGACGCATTGAGAGCCCGCTTCAAGCAGCGCTTTATAACCGCGGCCCTTTCACATCGTTCCCCCCAGTCAGCCCCGAGAAAGACTTCGCATTCTTTATTTTAGGTTTTTCAGGGAGGGGAAAAAAAAGAAAAAAAAAAAAAAAAGGAAAAAAAAAAGCCACCACTGATATAAAATCTCCCCGAGAGGTAACACCGGTGCCCGTCAAACACTCAAATTTCCCAGGCCACGGCCGCCAAGAGCAGTTCCAAAGTTAGAAGGTGAGTCCCTCGCTGCCGTTAGTGCACGATCGCAAACAGAACAACACTAGCCGGGAGCTAGGGGGGGGACCCACGGGGAATCCACCCAGGGGGGTCGGGGACGCTTTCTCTGCGTGCCCGCGCTACGCCCCGCGGTTCTTGCGCGGGACGGGGGGTCCAACAGGATTGTAATCCTCTCTGCGGTGCGGCCGGGAGCGCGGGAGCCGGGGCTGGACCGAGAACACCCGGGCACCGACCTGCGGGCCCCGGGGCCCCACTTCCCACCTACGTTGCTCCGTGGCGGCTCTACCTGCCTGTCTCCGGAGGGCCGCGGCGGGGTAATTAATTACCTCCCGCACGCGTTGCGTTTTATCCGCAATAACCCCCTCCCTAAAAAAAAAAAAAAAAAAAAAAAGGAGGCATAATTCAATTAGCCCGTCAGCTGAGCGCCGGGGAGGGCAGCGCCTCTGAAGTCGCCGACCTGGGGCGACCGAGGGCGACTGACCCTTGCTTGTGCAGGAGGCCTCACGTGTAGCCGGGCGCATTGTCTGTCCTTAATGGGATGCGCCGGGGCCGGGCCGGTAGCGGCGGCGGCGGGAGACGGCAGCGAGTGGGCGCCTCGCTACGCTGCCCGCCCAGGTGCCCAACGCTGCGGCTGCCCCGGCCAAGGGGGCGTGAAGAGGGGCTTGAGAAACCCTCCGGCCATAGGAGATAGAACCAGTGTGGTTCTACGGCCGGAGAAGCTTGTAAAAATAAATAAATAAATACATAAATAAATGGGGGTTTTTTGGTCTAGAAAAACCCCTAAGCGGCGGCGGTAGCGCGGGGCTTTGGGAAAAGCATCCCAGGGAGCGAAGGGGGGGTAAAAAGAAGCGATCGTAGCTTTGGACGAAGCCTCGCCGTTTCGGGGAGGGTTTGGCGGCTTTGCAGCAAGCGGCGCCCGTAGCCCTGCCATGCCGCAGTGTACTTGCGGATCGGGCTACATCAATTAACCTATAAATCTTTTTTATATGTTTCCCGTTTCTACTCTGCCAACTTTGCCTGGCTGTGTGCGCCCAGCAATATCCGCACGGGTGTACAGGCACTGTTTACACCCGATCGCTTCCTGACTGGAATTTGCAAGTTCGGGGACCAAAAATGGCATAGAACGCGTTCGTTTTTTTTAAAGGGCATTGTTAGTATGGCCTATGAATTTTTCCCCACCCCGTGCTTTCGTAATTAGAAAAGAAAAAAAAATAACATATTTTGTACGTATTTTACCACTTCAGTAAATTCCATTTTATTCAGCGCTATTTCTGGCCAATCTACATTTATTTTCCAGAGGGGGGGGAGCATCGCATTTCTCTCTTTTAAAAATCTATTTCAGTTGCAAACGTGCAAACAACAGCAATCGGAAAAGCAGTCTCGCAGACTCCCCTTCTCCCGTCGTGCTCCCAATGCGAAGGCGGAGAAAGACCCCCCCGCTTTATGTCAAGAACAGATATTCCTGAAATTTTCCTCTACCACTTTTTTTTTTTTTTTTTTTTTCCCATTTGGGATTATTTGGGAATTTAACAGTCACAAAATTGCAAAATCCCTGGAAAGACGTGCGGGGTCCTCCGCGCCCGGAGCCCCGCCGGTGCCCGGCTCCCCTGCGTGTCCCGCACGGCGACGGACCCGAACTGCCCCCCGATGCTGCTCCTCGCCCTGGCCCGGGGGCTCCCTGGACTTAACGCAGCCTCGTCCGAGCGCCCCGGCACGGCGCGGGGAGCCTTGCAAAGGGGAAGATAGCAAGGTCTGGGCCCTACAGCGCAGGGGGGAAAAATGGTCCCCAGTGAGTGCCCACTCGTTACGGTAGATTTCGCAGCGGGGAGGGGGCAGGTGAAGTTTCGGCAACGGGTCTGGGAGCGAAGTTCGGCGGCTCCCTTGGTTTCCCCGTCCCTTCCACTGAGAGTGTGAGGAAAAAGCAAAATAAACCCGGATAAAGAGCAAGAAAAAAATCAAATGCCCCGGGGCCAACCTGCGAGCCGGGCGGCGAGGAGAATATTTCATACGCCCTAAATACCTTTTAAGCCGCGCTGTATCGTGGATAAATGAATATCTCTAACAAGCGTAAAGACAAGTAGTTTTTCTCCTGCCATAAACATATTGCATCTCCAGTGTAATTAAATGCAAACCAGGAGCGAACGAGACATTTCCATTGCAGCTGTCACTCAGCGGAAGGGGAATGACATGTACATTTGAACTTCAGAGATATGGGCTGGAGTAAACAGGTCTGAACTTCGGCAAGGGGAGGGGGAGAGGAATATCAAAGGCCACTCGGAGGCAAACAGAAAGACCTGAGGGGCGAGGAAATGTTACGTGCCAGCGGACTCCGTCCTGCAGTCCGGGAAGCCGGGCTGGCACTGGCATCCTGGGCCGAGGTTTGTCGAGTATTTGGTGGTAGTGAGGAGATTTCCCAAAAAATGAAAATCGCCGTTCAGCTCCGTGGAAAACACGCGCCGGGCTCGGAAGCGAGTGGGGAAAGCACGAGGACGAGTTAGAGCTGGTGCAGAATTAATGGCTCCGGTCGCGGCCGAGGCAAACCCAGAGGAAAGGGAACGGCGTGGGGGTCACAGACCCGTGGGATGCCCACGCACCGGGGTGACCGCGGAGAAAGGGGGGAAAAAAACCCTGCAAAGCCGTTAGTACGAGGCGTGGTGCAGACCCGGGAGCAGGCGGAGGAGGAAACCGGACCCTCAGTACCCCGATCCGATCGAGAGCATCCTCGCCCTCCGGCCGCCCCCTTGAAATCTCCCCGCGCCTCCGGGGAGCGGAGGGGGTGGGGGGAAGTGGCGAATATCTCAATCAGCGAGGAGGTGACCTGTGACCCGGAGGGTGGCTCTATTGTCCCGCTCTCGCGGGGGACACAGACTTTAGTCAGCCTTTCTGCGTGACTGAGCCCTGAGGGGCAACCACAAACCCAGGGCTCCGGGGAGGCATCCCGGTCGCGGGAGTCGCTAGCCCGGCATAAGCTGCCGGGGCAGAGCTGGCCTTTCTCTGGCGTGCCGGGGCCGCTGCCCCCGCGCCCTGGCTGTTTCCGAGCCCGCACCCGGGGCTCACGGCCCCCTTCTGCCCCGGGCCTTTCTCCGGGGGCCGGGCAGGAGTGGGCAAAGCCTCTCCACCCGACGGCGAGCCAAGGTGTGCCATGAGGCCCCGCCGGGTGCCCCCGGCTGTGCTCAAACCAGGGTTTGACCTGCAGTAAGCACGGCGATGCTTTGATGAGTCGATAGGGATAGGCAGGAAGGGTCGTGCACAGATACCCAGGAGCAACCCCCGCGCCGGTTCTTCAGCTCCCTCGCGAAACCTGCCTGCCCCAATGAGCAGGGTTGATAGCGGGGCTACCGGAGCCGCCTCCGTCCGTGCGCGCCCGGTGGCGGCTGCCAGCTGGACCTGGAGCGGAGCCGGGCACGAGGCGGCGCTGCGGAGCGGCCCGGCCCGGCCCAGACGGCTGTCAAGACTCCGGGCGGCTCCGGGCACCCCCTGGGGCTGCCCCGTGCCTCTGCCCCGGCACGGCGGGGAGCCCCTCACCCTGCCCCGCAGCGCCGGGAGCACCGCAGAGGACGGAGCAGCCGCGGGACATGCGTGTCCGCCTCCAAATCAACCCAGGTCCAGCCCGTCTCCGGGCCCCAGACGCTGCTAGCAGTCTCGCCCGCCTCTCCCCGCCGAAACTCCCCAGGGCCTCGCAGCAGGTGTAAAACCCGGTAACAAGCCCGTTCCCTGAGTACAAATATCCCCGTTTGAACCGGCACACCCAGGGGTCAGAGACAGCGGTCTCTTGCTGCCGGGTGCCAAGCGGAGGGACCTGCCAGGCTGCAGAAGGGCGGCCTCAAGCCCATCCTGGGATCCCCTCCAAAGCCTGCAGTAGGTCCCTGAGACGGCTACAGGGACACCTGCGTTCATGACACTGCGAGCCTCGGTGTGTGCCGGGGCTCCGGCGCTCTCCCCTCCGCCAGGAGCCCGGGGAAGGGAATGCTGACTTTCCTCTCGCTTCCAGCGCTTCCTCCCCAGCAATGGGCACAGCCGCGGCCCGGACACGAAGGGTCGGCAGAGGGAGACCCCATTTCCCGCGGCCCCGGGCTGGGAGCTGCGACTGGCCGGGACTCCCCGGAGCGAAGCTGTCTAGTGCCGCCCCCGCGACGGACTGTGGGGGGGCTCGGTGGAGCAGAGGGCCCTCGGGGGTGGGCCGCAAGTGGGCTGCGGCCGAAAGGTGCCCAGTCTCTCCAGCCTCAGCCCGTGGGGACCGGCCGTGCGCCCAGCATCGGCTCCGGCAGCATCATCCCGGCGCACCTACGCGTACACTGGCTCGGGCACCCAGGGTGCTTTCCGTCGACCAGCATCTCCTAGAGATAGAGATAAGATTTCGCTAGCCTCGACGTCGTGTTGGAACAACGTGTTGAACGATTCAAAATCTTTAAAATCTGAAAACGGCAGTGACGCCGTTTCCACTGATCAGCTTTCTGTCAATCCTCCCTCCGGCCACATCACCCACCGACTGTCCCCTCAGCCACCGCCACTTTCCCTAAAATGCCGGGGAGAGAACCAAGCTCCCCTTCATCCCTCTGGCCCGGGTACCCGTACCCTCCCGACCCCTTTGCGATGATCTGCCCATTCCTTTTTCCTCTTGCTTTTTTAATTCCCGGGAAAACCGGTATCACCGAACAACTGCGGGGTAGAACCCTTTCCCTCTCCCTTCGCCAACAAGGGGAAGGAACTGCTCCAGCGGTGCCTCCAGCCCAGAACCCCGACGGGGTCCGGCCACCTCGGCGAGCTGTGGAAAGGGCGCAGGCTGGGCAGCTGCCTGGAGGAACCGGGCTCAGTCCTCCGGCACTTCCGTGAGTTAAAAACCCCTCAACGGGAGCCATTTTCGCCAGTAAAATCTCGCCCGAAGCCTTGGGGCCAAAGCGGGATAAACAACAGCAGTGGGGCGTGGGGGGGGGAGATCGTGCCCAAATGCCACCCCCCCGCCCCGGGCCACGTTTGCACCAAGGCGGTTCACCCTCTGCCTGCGACTGCGAATCTTCGGGGAGAGCCAGCTCCCCTCTTGCTGCCGAAATCCATAGATTGCGGGCCAATAGACACCCCCCGCCGATCTGACCCCCTCGTCCCTATTTTTCCTGTCGAATACCCCTAGACAGCGCGTTTCCTCCGCCGCCCCGCGCAGGCCCCGCGCTGCGGGACGCGGGCGCGCAGGGGGAGCACCCCAACCGCAAGGGGTAGCGGCGGAGCCCCCCCGGCACAATTAACCCCCCCTGTAAAAGGTGTGCTTGCCACAGGGTGAAGGAGTCGATGCCTTTTAAATGACTTTTATTCCCCTGCCCGGAGGATCGGTTCTGTAACGAGAACCTTGTTGGGCAGAGGAGGGGGCGATCTCTATAGAAAAGGTGCCTCAAGTGATCAATCCCGGAGCGGGTAGTGCCAGAGGGGAGGGAGGGCTTGTGGTAACCTGGGCTTCGATGGGGACTGCACTGAAAAAAAAATAATAATTAAAAAAAAAAAGAGAGAGAGAAAAAAAACAAAACAAAACCAAAAAGCGTCTAAGCAAACAGAAAACCCCATCGCAGCCCCCCATTTGCGGGTCCCAGCTGAAAGCAGCTATTTTCCCCTCGTTGCGTTTAAATTCCCTCGGCAAGGCTGCGAGCCCGCGGGGTCGACGGGTGAGGGGTGCGGGCAGGGCTGGCCGCGGGACTTCACGTCCTCTCAAGTTTTCAAAGCCAGAAAACAACCATTTCCCACTACCCTCGCCGGTTCCCCGATAGCTTTCAAGACGTTCACGTTTATTTTAAAAACTATTCTGAGAGCTGTAGTAAATTGCGTTTGCTTGTAGCTACAAAGGAGAAAGTTAAGCATTTGTCTCTGCTGTTGTATAGGCAGCCAGTTGTTTTAATTAAAGGGTGGGGATCCGTGATATATACGCCAGATAAAAGCAAATGCACAGAATAAACTAATTAAAACATTGTGTTTGGAACACATTTTATTTCTTTTTTTGATCTTAGTTGTGTTTTAAAGAAATGTCAGCGCACTATAAAGCAACCTTATTTCCCTTATAGTGTGCGGCGCTTTTCAAAGGCTAGTGTGATATATTTTAGAAAAGAAATCCCGCTGTGAAAGCTTGCGTGTCTTCTCTTTACCAAACTAAGCTCTTGTCAATCATGCCAAGGCATATCCAATCACCAAGTCCCTTTTTGGAAAGCAGCTCATCCCGCTGTGCTTTTATATATCACACCGCAGCATGTTTAGATGCATTTTTACTATCACTTCAGGAGCGGTGACTGATGAGAGCGCAGTTACAGTACCGGCTTCCCCAAACGCCGGAGTTGCTAACAATTTGCCTGACTATTGTGTGCGTGTCTTTCTCTCCCTCCTCCCCCTTTCCTGTCTCACGTTGCCTCTATTTGTCATGGACACTAAGATGCAGGAGAATATCGGGCGGGGGGAGTATTAGCTTTCGAAGTGCCCATCACCTGCCGGGAACACGGTGACAGGAGGCTCCCAGCTGCGGGGAGGGCAAAGCCCCAGCAGCTTGGGGCTCCCCCCGATGGCACTGGGAAAAAAAAATGGGGGCATCCCACCTCGCAATGAGCCCCCCACCCTGTGTGTTGGGGCTGCAGGGAGTGGCTGTGCAAAGCCACCGGGTCTGCCCGTCCCGTCGCTCCCGAGCCCCGCGGGGGTTCCACGGCCCGTCGGGGGTCCGGCTCCGGGCGGAGACGCCCTTTCTAGGGAGGAGTGGAGGGAAAGCCGCGGAGCACGGCGAGGTGTGTGCCAGGGCATGAGGCACCGGGGGGTCAGGCGCGGGTGGCGGTCACCCGGACTCGTCGCCCTCCCCCGCAGCCGGCCACGCCGACACGGATCTCGACAATACCGCCTGTGTTTTCTTTCTCTTTTTAACGCGAAACCCTGAAATCGTTGCACGGGCGCCGCGTTTACCTCTTGATCCCGACGGCAAGTGAGAAAAAAATAAATAGACAGGTCTTTTTTTTTTTTTCTTTTTGCTAAATTTCTGGAATCTAATTGAAGACAAGTGGCAAATGGTTTTTATTAAAATCCCCCTCCTTCTCCTCCGCCTCCAACTCCGGGTGTTTTCAGACAAACTGTGCAAACCTCTGGCAATGTGCACGTACAAGAAACATTCAATATTTCACCGTTCAGTAATATATTAATATCGCCTGGTTTTGTCTCTCTTCCTAGGCGCAAATTTCGGGGACACAGCTGTGCACATAACACATACACCACACACCCCCCCGCGGCGGGTCCTTTGATGTGACCGTGTCAGAGACCTCAGAAAGGGGAACCGCGAGGGACGGGCAACCGGGATGCCCCTCCGCCTTCCAAGGCGACCTGGGCACAAAGGCTCACGGTGCTCAACCTATTCACAGAGATTCTCGCCCACCAATCTCTTTGCTACATCATTTTATCTCAAAAGATATCTCACCCCTCGTTTGCAAGAAAGGGCTGTAAGTTTTCCCCAGACCCTGGGGTCTCCTCACGGTCCTCGGGCGCATCTGGCCGGACCGGGAGACACGAAACGGTTTTGCCGTTTGCCTTAAAAACCGGACAGATGTGGGCATTATTTTCTATTCTATTTCCCGTTTAACGCACCGGCGGCGGCGGCTGCTGTATCGCAGCCCACCCTAAAACGATGAAAACTAAAGGTGCTAATGAAGTCGGGGCTTACTGGTGCAGGAAAAAAACAAACAAGCAAACAAAATATATACACATGTATATATAAATATATTATACCCTTAAAGTCCATGGCACTTCGGATGCCGGGAGCCACCCGTGCCCTGCAGGAAGAGGCGCTCCAGCACCCGCGCTGCCGCTCTGCGCCCACGGAAAGCCCTTGCGCGGATCCCCCCATCCCCCGCACGACTGGAGAGTCCCCCCAAATCCCAGCACCCCCGGCAGGGCATTTGGTGTATGTGCCAGCAGTGCCCGAACCCCTTGCCCCTCTCAGCTCCCACCCCACCACCAAGGGGTCTGCAGCTTCCAGCCTCACCCCAGTCCTGTTATGTTCCTCCCGCCCATGTGAGCAGTAATTAGCTGTTTTATTTGAATGCTTGGGAGCTTTCCTCCACATCAGGCAGAGTAAAGATTTTACAGGTCCAGCACTTGTCCTGCATTTTCCCCTTTCCCCCCGCAAAACTTGTCCCTTTGACCCTCCTCAAAAGCAGTACTTTGAGCAGGGTCTTATCCTGTTTGGCCACAGCATCAGGTCACACAAGGGGACCATCCACAGCCCCCAACATGTGCCAGAGCTGCATTCCTGGGAGGCTCCTGCTGAGCCAAGCTGGGCTGTTCCTCCCTCCCCAAAGGGGACTTTCTGGCCCTTCACCCCCACTCACAGGAGGAAGATTTGGAGCCAGTCCAGGGGCTGGGGTAAGGACCATGCTGAGAGAAGGTGGCTGGAGGGGCAGAGACCTCCCAGCTGGAGGTCAGTCTTTGGGGACAGGAGGCCACTTGGATAGACACATGTCCCAGGGCGTTCTCACCCATTTATGACACTGAAGACCCTGACACCGGAGAGCAGAACTCTGATGTGGCACTTGGCAGGCTGGGGCTGAGGGGCAGCACCCCATGCTGAGGCCAAGCCCCTCTTGTATGTTGATGTGAACCACAGACCTGTCTGGAGCCTGGCCACTTGGCCCCATTACCACATGCCTTGACTCAGAAATATCGTCACTATTGCTACTCCCAATGGCTCTGTACAGACACAACATAGGGGCTTTGCCTGGGGCACCCCAGGGGAGCAGCCCCCATAGCTTTGCTGACAGAAGGAGAAGGGGCTCTGTGGCAAAACCACCCACTGGGATTGCAGCAAAATAGGTACAGCTGCAGGTGCCAAGAAAGCCTCAGCATCACCTGCATGCACCTGCCAAAACAGAAATCACTACCGGGTTTCTGATACAGAAGAGACTAACTTAAAATAGTTTTCAAATATTGGGATTTCAGAACAGCACTGCTGCTTCATCCCCTTTCCCCCCACTTCTTTGCATTTCTTGAACATTTACAGGGCACAGAGATACATTTACAGAGGTTGTCTCCTCTAGAAAATGAATTTAGTAATAAAAGGAAAAGGACAGAATGGTAGAAATAAGCATGCAAAACTAATTGAAAATCTGGGGATAAAATTCAAGATAACCTCCGGTCCCAAAGATCCAAGCGGTATACACAACTCAATGTTAAAATAAGCCACCTCAAATGCATGGACAAAAAAAATCCAGCTTCCCAATCAGAAGTAGAAAACATTATTTCACCAGCCTTCTCCCAAGCTGCCAGGAAGGCCTGTGCCAGGCACCCCTCACCACTGCCATGACCTCCTCCCCACAGTACTCGAAGCGAGAGGTGGTCAAACACGAGGCTGAACAGCATGGAATTTCACTTCCCAACACTAACTGTGCTATTGATCTCTCTAAATGGTAGGATTTGGACCTTAAGGTCTTTAGTTCATTTTTCAGTGGGAAAGGTTTTTCCAGCTTTCCCTTAGTGCCACTCTGGGGAAGGGAAGCAGCTCCTGAGTGCGGCTGGCAGGAGCACACCCTTCCCATCTTGAAGCAGCATCAACCACTACATGAGTTACCTGCAGGTTTGTATCAACCCCACTCACAGAGAAACACCCAAGCTGCCCTAACAGGGATACATCCAGGAGAGACACAGCAAAGTCCAAAATCAGTGCTTAAATACCTTTGAAAAAGTGTCCACTTCAGATACTTCAGGGTAATCTTGATGCAAGTCCAGCAAAACTAGTGAGTTGGAGTCACGCTGAAGGTGCAGCCATCACCTTGCTGTCCCAAGCAGTGGCATTCAGGAAACATTGCATTTTCCTATCACACACACTACAAAAACCCACCTATGAGAGACAGGCCCAGGCTTAACTTGTTCAAGTCAGTGATGCTCCTCACCTGCTCACAGCTAAATCAGCACCAAGGTGCTGTGCAGGTGTGAAATGCTCAAGCATTAGCAGCATGGGGCTGATTTGGTTGCTGTAGACTGAGCCCAGGGTCAGAGCCTTGGCAGAGGTAGATCTCCCAACCACATGTTGCCACTGAGCTGAGATGGTTTGTGCCCATCAGCTTTAATGAGTAATCAGCTGGAGAACAGCAGGCAAAATTGTAGCCTGGTATTTGGAGGCATGAGAAGATATTTCTAGCCTTACACTGTAAATCATATCAATTTTTCATTTTCAGCATATGCATGTTAGATTGAATCATTCTTAAGTGTAGATTTTTGCTGCTGGAAATTATTTTACACACATTTTTAATACGAAGACAGGAAACTAAAAGCTCCCAAATCCATCTGTCTGGAAGAGTGTGTCAAGGAACAACACACAAATGGCTACTTCAGCTTTCTTCTTCATGGGGTGCAAAATTATTTGGGGTCCTCAAGTCCTTGCTAGGAAGATAATAACGTATAAATAAAGTGCATGGCCTGAGCTCTTCAGCAGTTCCTGACTCTTGCTGGTATTGACAGCAACCAGATGCATAAATACCTTTGGAAACAGGGTCTTGGGGCTCAGAACATGAGGCTGTGTGTACTCTCAGCCCCACCAAACTGGATGAGTGTTTTGGAGGTGCAGATGTTGGCACCATTTAGCTGATATTTTACAGATGCTGCTGGAAAGTTCTGATATACTTCTTCATAAATTCAGTATAATTTTGTATTTGTTATTGAACTCAAGACAGTAGACAGAAAAATTATATAGGTTGGAAAGTTTTCAGGGTATGAAAGCAGATGATAGCCAGATCAGCTGTGATATCACTATGATAATATATATCATTATAATAACTTCCACCTTGAGAATTAGGAGCTGCATAAAATAACAGCAGAAAATTTATGTTTAGAATATAAACTCAGCATCAAGTTCTTGCTGTAGCTGCTGCAAAACTGCACCCAAATCTCACCACAGGAATAGTACTATTGTTTTTAATGGATTACATTTTATTAGATTTTGAAGAGTGTTCACATCATAAAATGTGTGCAGGAAGTACTGTGTATGTAAAACACAGCCACATTAATTATGAAAGCTAGTAAATGAATCATACATTACTGCAAATATATTATGCATTGCTTACATCGCTTTTCCGTGGCATGTTTTCACGACAGAAAGAGAAACTAGAAAGGAAGGCTGGAAAAGAAAAAGTAATAACATTAGTTCAGGAGGTAAGAAGAAAGAGGAAAAGTACAGAGGGAAGTTGTGATACTGGCATGACCTTATTTTTACGTGAAGCCAAACTAATCGCCCTTGTGATGTTTGAGTACCTGGGCACTGCAAACCCGGGAGTCAAAAAGAACTCACAGGGTGATTTTTCTGACAGTTATGTATGATTTTGATGACTGATTCATATGGCCTATCTCATAGAGCTTCATTAAAGCTCACAGATTTCTCTGCTTTTCACAAAGTTACTTTTCGTGCCTATTTGCAGATTTTAGCAAAGAGTGGGTGGTGTACTGTATGTGGAGAGCGAACTGGCTTTTTAAGACGATAACTTATTTCCTGCCAAATTTGCTTTAAGAAACCACTTCAGTTCTATGCACGAGACTTCACGTTGCTTTGATTTATTATCCAGGATATAAACGGAGAGCTGTCTGGTTATAGTGGAATTCAGAGCAAAATTAATTTATTCTCCTATATGTTGAACATAGCCATTTCATGCAGCCAATAAACATTATTTTGTCGGTAAAACTCTTGCTGTATATTTGTATATCAGGCGGGGAGGAGAGGCATACCATGAGCCTGTGCAGATAATACTAGTTTGGCTCAACTCGCAGCCAAATCCCGATGCGACATAAGGCTGCTGATCCATTTTATTGTAAAAATTGCAGAACAGGCTCCTTCAGTATAGGAAAACACAAACCCTCTGGCACCCACAAGCTCGATCTCTCACCCCTCGCTCGGGTTTGTGCTGACGTGGAGCTGATGCAAGGAAGGCAGAGCTAATGCTGGCGAGCTGGGCTTTTCTTCTGGCAGCTTTCTCTCCTAAGCAAGAGGTATCTTCCAAGTTGGTTATCCCATTGCTTGCGTTCCCCCTGAACCTGCCAGGCTTTTTGATGTCTGCTGGTGGACCGGGGTCGGGGCTGCGCATCCAGAACCGCAGCTCTGCTCCCGGGCACAGCGCTGCTGGCCTTCCTCCTCCTGTGGCTTTCGGAGGGGGCCCTCTCTCTCATCAGCATCACACTGCTGCTGGCACATGACTGGTCTCATTTGTCTTCAAGGCTCCAGTGCAAACTGCAAGAGAAAACAGAATATGCACTCGGTATTGCATTAAAACCTTGCCAGGTTCTGCCCAGGCAGTGGGAAACCAATCTGGCAGTCCATTCCCTAAAATAACCTACATGGAATTTTAAGAAGGGTGTTATTTTAGGCTCAATTTGGCACACATATGTTTAACTGAAAGAGCTGCTCCACCCTGTCCCTGCTCAGCACTCGCCTCCATGCCACGCCACTGTAAAATACTGCAGGAACAGAGACAGGTTTATTAAGCCTTACCCAAGACTTTCACCTTTTTTGTATATTGAAAGGACCTTTCCATTAAACAACTCATGTTAATGAACCCTATGGAGATGTCCACTGATTTTTACTAGAGAAAAATCTTTGAAAGAAGGAAACTTGAAACAGGGAGTGTGGGTGAGCTAAGCCCAAGGAGGAGGAATGTTGACAGTAGACAAAAAGGCAGGTGCTTGCTGTTGGCAACTTTTCTGATAACTACAGCAAACAGCACTGTTCAATAACCTGTTTCACATAGCCAAGGGACTAAGACTGTTCTTGCACCTCATATACACAAATAGCTCAGAGAAGTATTAAAGCTTTGATGTCAGGTCTTATTGACCTCCAAGTCTGAACAACCAAGAAAGCCAGTTTTGTACTCATTTCAAGTGTTAGACCTCACATCACCTCTCTGAGATGAAATAATGGAAAAAGGTTGGTTAGAAGTGACTTCTGGAGGTCTTGAGTCCAACCTCCCACCCAAAAGCAGGGCTAATGTTAACACCAAATTATAATAAGCCTTACAGTATGCAATCTGGAAAAGCCATGAAGGAATTACGTCTCAGTCCCTCTCCCCAAGAGACTTTGGTGAGATCTTTCACATCAAATTCTACCTTTGGCTCACTTTTGGCTGGATAAACTATTCTAGGGAAGTCTCAGGGACTGTTCTGAACACAAAACTGGATTTTGCAAAGACTATAAAGATTTTGCTACTCCAAGTACAATTCACCATCCATTCTTAAAACCTCAAACACTGATGTGTCTGTCCTGGAGAAGGACGTGGGCCACCGTGTTTAAATGGTTTGGACTGGGAAAGGGCCAGAGCCTACTGAAATCTGTCTCTGTTGATCCCGGTGAGTTTTGGACCGGATCCTGAAGGAGAAGGATAGGGCCAAAACTCGTGGTGTGTTTTGTACTTGGAAGTGCTCCCTCTTTGTACCAGGCTGTCACACAGCCCCTGGCAGTGGTAGGACACAGCCCGGGTCCCCACACAGCCTGCCCTGGCAACAGAAATAAAAGAAGAATAAAGAGCAAATAAAAGAAGAGAAGAATAAAGAGTAAATAAAAATCGAGGGACATTGCAAACAGATCAGGGAAATGAAAACCTTGGGGATGTGTCATTTCCATTTGACAAACCCCTTCCTTCTTGTCCATATTCAGCTCTTGCTCCCAAATCTTTCAGTGTCACCCATGCCAGAGAATGGCTGCAATGCCAACACTTCAAATTTAGGGACTTAGGATCAGGGTGGGAAGCTCAGTGGAGTGACTCCGGGGCCTGTGGGACTCTGCAGAGCATTTATTTTCCTTGGGATGCAAATCTGTCCTGCTTACCCTGGTCAGCTGGAGAAATCTACCTGATGGGGGATCAGTTTGGTGCCCTTTAACACCATGTGGCTCACGTTAAGTTATTCACATCGTAAGGGAAAACGCTGGGGTGTTGGTGGCAGGCAGAGACCAGGCGATGGCTGGCACATTGAGCACTGGAGAGGTGGGCACGTGGGCTGGCGTCAGGCTCCATCCCTCCTCGCCCCAGGAGGCTCCGGCACAGAACCAGAGCTCTGCTCCCTTCTGCCTTATATTTCCACCACCTTAGAGCCAGTAAGAATAATAAAGCCTTTGGACGATTTCCGCTAGCTCCAGGCAATCTGGAACCTTTGCCAAAGAATTACATAGAGGCAGTATTAAAAAACAGGGTTGTCTCCAAAGTCTTTTAAATACAGAGGTTGCAATCGGCATCGTTCCTGGCAGGCAGGCAGGGAGACCGACCTGCCCATCAGGGCCCCATTTTGCGACTTACAGAGCCTGTCAGGAAAGATCGATAGTTGGCATGGTAACAAGCTCATTTCCCAAGAATAGAGCTCCTTTTTATTAAATTTGGCTGCCTATTGATCAGTTCCTGATCCACGTATCAAAACATGACAAGCACTTAATGAATCGCAGATTTTTATTGAAGCAAATAAAAAAAATGCTACTATCACGAGGCCGCTGGGGGCTGCTGCCTGCTTCCGAAGGCGGCTGCGGCCAGAGCCGGGCACAGCGCAGGGGCAGGGGTGGAAAACAAACACAAACATAACCTACTCCTATGGCTACTTCAAGACCTGTTTTCCCCTGCCATGAATGTCTCTTAGATCAGCATCCCCAGTAAGCAGGTTTTTTTCTGCATAGGGTTTTGTCCCTCCTCCCCACTCACTCTCCATGGCTCTCCGCTCTCTGTTAATACACAGCAAAGCTGTGCCGTCCCTCCCCACAGCTCCGAGCCCTCCAAAGCCAGCAGTTTCCCAGAGGTTGCTCTTTGGACATTCCAACTTTTCCCTCCTCAGTGGGCTTCCCAGTTCCTGACACATCTGCAACCCATGTCATGCTGCAATAAAGTGATCAATATGGTCAGTCCGTGCAGATTTGTTGATATCATCTCTAAAGTTTGTGTTAAATTTATTTACCTTGGTCTTCCCAAGCAAAGCTGTTTGCTTTCCATCTTTGAGCATGTGGCCACAGCCAGGCAGCAGCTTGGCCAGTTCTTGCAGCAGACTGACATCCCTCCCTTTGCCATCCTGGGGGTCCCTACTCCTCATATTTGCCATCCCGGAGGGTGGGTAGCTCTGGTGTGGCACAGTACAAAACCCCCAGCCTTTCCACAGATGTGATACAGCCCATCAGGAAGATGATATGCCTATTCAAATTGCTTTAACATGCATTTACATGAGAGATAATAACAGCTCCAAAGGCTTCTTCCAGCCTATTAAATAATACTCTCTTAAAATAGTGTCTGAATTCATGCTGAAATGACAGACTATAATAATCCAGTCATATCTATTCAGCATATACAGTGGACTGTAGATGCTTAGAAAAATTGCAAGATGTATTTATTTACATGATATGGTATATGATAGACGATTTTTTCAGGTCATCTCCTGTGCCTGGTCTGATACAGAGAAGTTGCTGCAAGAGGTCTCTCTATCTTCCACTGTCAGATATTTTAAGAGGAGAGAAAATAACCTGACCACACACAGAGATGTGTTAAATCTTCCAAAAAACTAATGGTTCTGCAAACTATTATAAAAATTTCAGACACATGCTAAATGCCCCAGCCATGCCCCTACACACCCTGGGGGCAGCTGCTGCATCATAACCCATCAATTCATGGTGAAGGCCACCATTTCAAGCAGTTTCAGTTAAGGAAGTTCTTAAAAAAAAAAAAAAAAAAGCCAAAACTTTTAACAAATAAATGCACAGATTTCAAAAGGGCTCAGGTTTTATGGTCAGGAAACATGTAAGACTTTGTTTGGCACCTGGGGAGTCTGAACCCCTCTTCCACTGTATCCACAAAGAGCAGGACCCCAACGCAATGAACCGCAAGGTAGGTGATGGTGTTCCACTGAGGGTGAAGGAGCTTTATTCCTAAACCCTCCATCACTGTGTGCCACATGGTACCAACCCACAGCGACACATGGCAGTCCCTGACATGGGGATTTGTGTATATTCATAGTGTCTATCCCCTCTCCAACCATGACAGTTCTGCTCTGCACCACCAAAGCTGGACAAAGGCAAGTCCTCCTTGAGTCACTGAGCTGAACACAGAGCAACTCGTGAGGCATCTTAAAACCTTCAGCAGATTAAGCATAATGCAGCGATATCACCATACACACTATGCAGCCAACAATACTCTATTTGTTTTACAGGTGGGAAGTAGAGGCCAAATGGTTTATCTGCTGACCCTTCACCATGGATAGGACTCAAAATCATAGATGCTCAATAATGTGCTTGGTGTACTTTGCATGACCATACCTATATACACTGCAGGGTGCACTGCTATTGCTCACGTTCCTCCAGGACCATCACCATACATCATCTGGGCTTGCTGATGTTGCTTGAGCACCAGTCTGAAAGGTCACAAGAACACAGGACAGGAAGCAGCAGTTGGGCTTTTGAGAGAAAGCGATGCCTAGAGAGCAGAGCTGAGCAGCCCTCACAGTAGCTGGGGATGACAGAGTGCCCCAGGTCTGCAAAGTCGCTGACATTCTCCTCTTAGACTCAGAGCGAAGGATGAACTTTGTCATCACATTACTCATGTTTTTTCCAGATGCTCAAAGAACAGGAAGAAATCAGGTTAAATCAGTAAGTAAGTGGACAAGAGCGATTCTCTTTGTCATCAGCTCCCTCCAAGGGCAATTTTGGAGGAGAAAGAAGAGAGCTGCCTTGTCCTTTTGAAAGCTTAGGAAATCCTGCCAACATTTCCACAGAAAGAGCATCACTTTCCTATTTGACCTCTATTTCAGACTGTGCTCCTTGCCTTGCGTATTCCCCTCCTGAGAACATTCAACCCAGACAAAGCTACCTAAACAGTCCAAGCACCTGAACATACACAAACACTGCCAGGTGTATCTGGAGATACATCAAGCCCATCATGTCATTCAGCTGCTCCTGAAGTCTGACTCTAAAACTCCAGATTGGACTTAGGCATTTGGTTGTGGAGCAATGGCCATGGTTTGCCTTGAGACTGAAGAGCTGAGCTCAAGGTAGAGCCTGGGAGCAGGATGAGACCTACAAACTGGAAGTGTTTTTTCTCAACACAATCCCCAGCTACCTGGCGCCAGCCCCTGACAGCCACGGAGCCAAAATTCAGCCAAAACAGTTCAGCAATCCCCAGGTGGAGAGCTGTGGCAAAAACCCAAGCATTTCCCCAAGATGATCAAAATTAAGTCAGTAAGGGTCGCACTTTCTGCTTACAAATTAACCTTCAATTATTCAAGCAGCCAATAAAAATTCCTAAGGAAAGCAAGCAGTGGTGTATGTTTGTGGGAATCGGCCATTTGCCACTTTGGACTGTTTTTTGCCAGAACAGTGGGATTTCAACAGAGCCCTCCACTTGATGCCGGTGGGGGGCACAGTGATGCCCACCAGCTCGCTGCTGCTGTGAGGGGCTGGGAAAACCCCCCAAACCTACAAACCCACTGCAGAGCATCCTCATTCCCCTCTAAACTTTCTAGGGCAGGTAAATGCAGCAACAGGAGAGCAGAGCCAATGTTCTTAACAGCCTGATCGCACATTAGGGTTTAATTTAAGTTAGAAATAACATCGCTCTTTCTCATCTAGATCATATTAGGATTTTGAAAGGGCAGTCACGCAACTTCCCCCCGGCAGTTGTGGCAGAACCGCGCTCGGAAATGAATGGAGCTCGTGGAAGCATTCAGGACCGAACAATCGGATTTATAATTAGGCCTAAAAAGGGAAGAACGCTGAATAAAAGCAGCACAGCCAGTTTTAGAAGAAAAGGAAGTTCTGGATGGAGTTCATTGGGGTAGAGCACTGAAGTGGAAATGGAAAGTGTTCAAAGATAAATGAGTTTAGGCCTAAGAGTTTGCTTGACATCTAGAAAATGTACTAGGAACACAGTGTCAAGAAAAGCTAACGTGAATAACAAAGAAACACAAGAAGTGAGAGAAGATAGGAAAGAGCCATAAAACTTTGGGACAACAAAGAGTTGCAATTATACAGGGAAATGTAATGAAGTGTAAAAAATCATAATGAAAGCAAAGATAGAGAATGAAAGGATGATTGCATATTTGCTTAATGCACATCAGAGAAGTGTCAAAGACATGGGGAACAAGAGGTCACTAAATGAGAAAATAAAGCTCAGAGGAAAGGCACTGAATTTATTGCTTTAAATACAGATTTATTTGCCTGGGATTTACCACTTGAGGGTCAATGACAGATGCAAGCAACAGAAACGTTTTCCTAAAGGAGAGGAAAAATTTCTGAAGGAAATGGAGCTTTTTTTCTTAGACAACTGATCCAGCAATGCAGCCTAACTCACCAACAAAACACTAGAATCTAATGGGGTCTCAGAAACAGAGGGAAAACTCAGTCTAACTGGCCCCCAAGTACAAGAGGATTAACTTTTGCTTATTGACACCATCCTCTACTGACATCAGGAGTCCTGTCTCAGAGTAGCTCACCTTTGCAGGTCATCTGCATCAGAGAGGGGGGGGTCCCCTGTGAACCCCGATGGGAATAGCCCCCTTTTCCTGATTTTTCTGGCAGGATGGTGCCCAAAATACCTGACACATCCCACTTACCACTTCCCAATACCCTTGCATCATGGGAGCTGCATACAGTAGATTAATGCCATGGCCCACAAGACTTTCTTACCAGGTCCAGATCAGCAGCACAAAGTGTGATGAAAACCATCCCAGGTTCTCCCACACAGTGTCCTATAGGCTTTGCTACCTCCAGCACCTCTGTGTTTATTAAAAAGCCAACTCAAGGTTTCCCAGATCCGGGGAAAATTGAGCTTTGCTACTGAACGAAATACAGACCAAAGTCTGCTACCTGATGTCCTGGTTTCAGCTGGGATAGAGTTAATTTATTTTCTAGTAGCTGGTGTAGTGCTGCGTTTTGGATTTAGTATGAGAAGAATGTTAATGATACACTGATGCTGGGTAGTCAAGAACTTTTCAGCTTCCCATGGTCTGCCAGGTACACGATCAGTTGTGAGGGAGCAAAGCCAGGCCAGCTGACCCAAGCCGGCCAAAGGGGGATTCCTGACCATATGACATCATGCTCAGTATATAAACTGGAGTTGGCTGGGTGGCAAATACTACTGCTTGGGAATGAATGGGCTATTGGGTTGTGAGTGGTGAGAAATTGCATTGTGCATCACTTGTTTTGTATATTCTATTACGATTGTTACTGTTTTCTCTTCCTTTGCTGTCCTATTAAACCATTCTTATCTCAATGCATGAGTTTTTCCCTTTCCGATTCTCTCCCTCATCCTACTTGGCGGGGTAATGAGTGAGTGGCTGTGTGGTCCTAGTTGCTGGTTGTTGTTAAACTACAACACCTGAGAATACATCCCTTCTCAGCACAAGGCACAGCCATGGCTCTGCATTTATAAAAATCTGAGGCCATTTTTTGAATCCAGCAGAAGAAAAAAAGCTCCTTCTGTGGAATGATGTCACCAACCATCCTCTCCCATACCCTGGGGACCTGCAGGGCTTCAAATACCTTTTCTGCCCTGAAATGGTAAATGGCCATGGGCTGGGGATTTCACTTTGCTGGGGCAGCTAGGAGAGGACAGCACTAAGGCAAGGTGCCAGCACCCTGCCAGCAACAGGGCAGTTCCTAAAACCACTGCACAGGGCAGGAATCAGAAGCTAATGGAGAACATGGCTCAGACCACTCCATCACAAGTATTAAACAGAAGCAGTGGATGGGACATGAGGAATGAGTCCTCACCTTATTTATATGTCCCAGCAGTAGAAACCTGTGTGGGGACTAGATCACCCCAGCTGAGAGGTCAGGATCCATATGGAAACATGGTGTGTTGCTAGGCTGGCCCCTCCAGGGCTTGGTGTCTACAGGAGCGGGGCTGAGAAGCATCTGACAGCCTGCAGCAGCCTAGGACGTCCATGGAAAAAGGGGTGGAACAAGGCTGCCAAGTGCATTTTTCCCTCAAAAACTCCATAAACACCAGAATGACATCCTGTGAGAGGGATCCTATTGATGCAGTTAGCAATCAAGCGATATCTAGACAATTAGTTGTTTAATTTAGGACTAATTTTGTCCCACCAGTTTAAATTAAACCCCTCAATAGGATAATTTCCTCACAACCATGATTTTTGTTACAAGCTTTTCACTAATTCAGTCGCAACTTCTATAATATTATTTGGCTGCTGATTGAGACTCCAGTAACCACAGGGGTTCGTGTGCATTGTCTCATTTCTGATAAAAAAACGTAAAATGAGTCCAATTAAAAATTCTTTTAGTACTGTCTAATATGTGAAACTCCCTAAAGTCAGGACAGAAACATCATCATTCCAGCCACGCAGCCTGTCTGCGGGTGACAGCAGAAGCTACATGCTAATGTCAGCCATACGTAAGTGTCTGTCTGTCTGTCTAGATGTCTGTCGCAATAATATATTTAAAGAGAATTGCCAGGATGGAAGTATTCATGCTTGAAAATATTTGTCTATGACTTTGGGGAATTTTCTCTGGAGTATTTTGGATTGGCTTCAAGTCTGTTTCAGCTCCTTGAAGTCTTATTCAAAGCAACCTGGGCCGTGATGCAAATATTCAGCACATGGCAATTCCCTACAAATCTCATATTCATAGCAAGAAATGGAAGAAAGAGAAACCCAGTGGTGGAAAGGTCTTGTGGCAGTAATGACACATACAGCATTGTCAGATGGGAAGCTTCAGCACAGAGATGCGCTAATTTGGAGGGGGAAAAGTAATAGAAAGCAGTGGGGATTTTAAAGTGAACTGAAGTGCTAAAAGTTGCACTTTTTTCAAGTCAACGTAATCAATCCTGACAGAATTTTTTCAGGCACATTGAAGTATAGAAGGGAGGTGACAGAAATCCCTTGACATAAACACAACAAAGTAGCCAAAAGAGAAAATAAAAATTAACCTAGGCTGTATAATAGAAATAATAAAGCCAACGGGATTGTTTCCCCCCTTCTCTGCAAGTGAGAGCCCCAAGAAGTGGAAGGGCAGCTTCAGCCTTGGGGGAAGAGGGTTTGCCTCTTCACTCCACTTCTGAATTTGGGCCAAATGTGACAAATGTTTCTGGAGAAAAACAGAAAAAGAGTGTATTTTAACAAAATAGAAATATTTTGCGTGGAAATTTCAGAGACAAATGCTCCTACTTCTCATTTTAAGGCTGGATTTGCATTTTAAAATAACATCACCCCAGGTGAGAAAAAGGAAAAAGGTTTAGATGAACCCAGGGATGAACCACAATGCTTTGTTTCTCCTTCTTGTCTTTGCCACACACCCTTTGAGCATGTCATGCTGGGCTCAAAGGTGGTCTCTAGATTAAAAAACAAAACCAAAAAAACCACAACAACAACAAAACACCATGAATTTTTGAGCTATTCCCACACAATGCTGCTGGGAGGAGGATGGGGGCTGTGTCTTTGCCCTCGCTCTGTACACAGCACAACAGTGCCCTGGCACCTCCATCCACAGCAGGGGCACGTGAAGTCTTGGTCACTGCCTTATTGAAAGAAGACAGCATCTGCATCCTGCCATTTCCAGCGCACTCAGTTCTTAATTAAGCTCTCATTAAGAAGCATACCTGCAGTGGCTGGATGCCAGCACAGTACAGTGGCAAGGAGCTTCTAATCCTTCCCTGGCTTCACCATATAGGCAGGAGACAGAACTGAGCAATGCCAGAATTTCTATTCTGTGCAATAATTTAACATTTTGAAATACACTTTCTATCCAACTCAGGGACAAGACAAGATCCAGAAATTACCCCAAAATAAATACAAACAAGAAAATATCTCTTGGGGATACCCAACTGTTTCCACACAGGAGACACAGAGCCCTGAGAGCTGGTAAAACACAAGCCCAAGGGGATTCCCACTCATTTTCGTTTTCAATATTTTCCTGTTCATGCTCTCAGGGTAATTAATCTGTTTCTGCTAAACAGACTGTCTCTGACAAATCTGCCTTTTTTTTCAGTAAAACCCTATTCTGCCAGAAAACGTGGAAGGTGAGCATGACAGAAAAATCAATATTCCCAACCTGAGCTGAGCACAGGGCAGTTGTCATACCTGAGGATGACTGTACAGACAGAGAATAAGTGGTAGTGCCCTTTTGTGCCCCCTTATGCTGAGCTGATAAACTTGGGAATTACAACTTTTCCACCTCAACAACACGTTTTTCTGGTGTCTTTGTTTCTACCCAGTTTCTACCCCAGGTTAAACACATCAAGGCTTCCTTGCTCAGAAATGAATGTTGGGCAACTTCTGCCTTCCGAGAGGGTCAGGAAGGGTTACCTTCACACAGTGCCATCGCTCCTCTTGCCTGCTACCCAAGTGATCTGAGCAGATCTCTCATTTTGTCACTACAGCTTTTCCTTTTGTGTCCTCAGCTAAAGGGAATTAACTTCTACTAGGCAGCTGATGAGGCCCAGGTTGGTAATTATGGGTTCAGAGCTTCATGCTACCATTTCCATACATCTCAGCCAACAAGCATAAGAAGTGCCCAAAAAGTGCTAACTTTCTTGCCATGCAGGTAGGCAATCGAGTCCAAGAAAAGGAGTACGTCGGAGATCGGTGGAGATGAGGGGATAGCAACAGGAGCAACATGTGAGCCAGGCACCTAGGACCTGTATACAGGGGGTATGTACATAGCAGGCAACTATACCAGTCTGATTTTGGGGTGCCACTGGGTGCTAGAATACCCTAAAACCTGGGAGAATTTAATCCCAACTCAAACCAAGAGCAGCCACACTGAGCTGCATGGGGCCGTGCAGCTTTGCTGGCTCAGGACCTGGGTGTCGAGAAGAAGCAGCGGAGCTGGAAATGCAAGGTCAGAGCAGTTCACCCCATATTCAGAGGGACTCCAATCCTAGTCCTTGTTGAAATTAGTCTTTGCTTGGATACGTATAAATAAATCCAGGACACTGCTTGCGTAACAGTAACATTTTGCAGTATCTGGCATTTGCCGCTAGTTGAAGGCTAAGCAAACCATGCTTCAGTGGAGCATAAAATTGCTTTTCCTTTGGAACAAGCAGGGCATTGTAGTAATGGGCAAAACTGTACATTGTGTTAACGGCTGTATTTTCACATTATTGATTTACATTGTGTAATGCCATGCAAGACCTGCTTTCAATGATATGTGCATCTGTCGTATCACAATAACTGCAAAAGGCTGGGTGCTGCTAGGAAAATGAAGCACTGGGGATCCCCGGGCATATTCACATCCATGTGCCCATCATGCGGAGGTGATAATTAGGGGGATGTCGTGGTAATAAGCAGGTCCCAAGTGTGCACTATGTAAATCAAGGCTGCTCGGGTCAGCTTCCACCTACTGTGCACATCCAACTTTTTCAGCCTGCTTGCTCTTCTGACAAGGAGAACGTATGGAAATGGCTTCCCCTTGGCAGCTCCCCTCAGCTATACGTGTTTCAAGGCATCCGAGATGGATGGGCTGCAATTGTTTTTTCCTCTCCTTTCCAACTCTGCGCAGCTCTGGCATGGCACTGTCTACAAGGATCACCAGCCGCTGGGTGAAAGCAAGCAGAGCAGTATGAGAGAGACACATTCAAGATGAGTGAGGGTTTGTTGCAGGAAATGTCATCACGAAATACACCTTTAAATAAGAGGGTAAGTACTCTGCAGATACAGTATTTAGAATCTAAGAGAATTCACCTCAAATATGCATTAATAAAGTGTTGATATAAGTGTGAAATGTTTTTTAAAATCACTGTCTAGTTAATGCAAAATTTGATTTTATATAATCTAGCCTGGTGGTAAATCTGGTAAGATTTCATTTATCCATAATATCTGAGTTTATTGCTTACATTGGCTCCAGGTGCTATGTATTATATCAAGGAATATTAAAATAATATTTTTCTTCGTTTTTATTTGGTTATTTCTAAATAGACTAAATTGTCTCTTTGCTTAAAGAGGAAGGACAGTACCAGATCCCACTTGCCAGACCAAGAATTCAGCAATCAGGCTCCAATTCCTTCCTCAGCTACAGACTTTCTGGCCTCAGGCAAGTCACTTGGTCTCTTGTGTATCATCCCCTCCAACGGCAAAAGGACCAGGCTCTTTTCTGGAGGACACTGAGAGCAGCAGCCTGGTAATATCTGAGGAGGGCTCAGTCACCCAGAGCTTGCAGAGGGCCATGGGACACCAGGACAGATAGACTGCCCTAAAACCAAACATCACCTAAATATTTGTCTAGAATGTGCCAGATTTAATAATCAAAGGTGTTTGTTGTTTTCTTTGTTTGTTTGTTTTGTCAGCAGGTAATGACAATCTGGAATATTTAACTATTCCAAAGAATATGGTCTAAGAATCCCTTTGCCAGCACCTTATGGGGGAGATACAATTCCAGAAAATTACTTCCAACCCTGGCTGCTTACTACAATGCACAATCATTTTTTAAAGCTCAGACCAATGCGCTGCCTATCTCCTGCCTGTCTCTGCTTCAATGCACTCATATCCCCCATGTGCTTGTCACATTACTGAAATGGAAAACCAGGGTTAAATGGCAGCTCTCCTTCTCAGTTCACCTTTAACTGGAAATTAGGGGGTTTTATTCCTTCCTTCCAGAGTTCTTTTTTTACTCTCTTACAGTCTTAATCTCTTAGCTTCAATTGAAAAAGTGGGGGACATTTTACCAAATTCATATCTCACATGGCCTAAGATAAAAATCAAAGATGCAACATAATCACTGCTGCCATGGCCCAAAAGAAACAATTTAAGCTAAGGAAAGTTTTCACTCTTGATGTGTTCTTTACTAATTGCTCTAGTGCATTTGCATTGATTTGAGTCTGCTCTATTCTCCAGACCTAAAAGTCATTAATGATCAAGAGTTTAACATTGTATGTTGTTTTAAATGCTAGTTGTGTAATCAACAGCCAACAGAAGCAATGCAACTCTGAACTTGGGTCTCAGAAGGTAAAAGTCTTTTGAGTTTGTCTTTAAATACTGAGATAAATCCCGTTAGCTTTCTCAACACCATCAAAGCATTTGGATAGCATAAAGCAACTGAATACATAAAAATGTATCTAAACACCTTGTAAATCCCTACACAGAGCTGTTGCCGACACTACTTTTAACCCTAGGAAAACATTTCACCAATTACTGATCAAATACAATACAGCTTAATTTCACCGCCAGCGCATAATTTTGATAATGGGTATGGAAATTATCCATTCAATAGCTATTCAGAAATAACTTAGAAAGATTGGTTTTCAGATACTTCTGAGAATCCTGGAATAATCCCCTATAATCACCGTGGTGAGAATCCACCAACACTTTTCCCTTTGAAAAAGGCTGTTTGGGGCGAGAGCGTTGGTGGTCTCTGCCCGTCCTCCGACGGATGCGTTCAAACAATATATCTGAAATCACCAGCACTTTGCTGGCAGAGGACTGAGGGGTTTCATATTCTTACATGACTCAGTCGAGAAAGTCTGCCAGCAAGGGAGAGACTTTAGCTCTCCCCGACCAGCTTGGTTTCTCAGGTGCGCCTCAGCAACTTGTCAATATAGATTTTCTCCCTTTCTCACAAGGCAAACTTGCATCATTTTCTATGCAGGCTCTGGAAGGAAAAACAAACAAACACACAAACAAAAACCCAACAAAACCAAACAAACTAAAACCAGCCAAACAAACAGTACTGCCACACAACAAAACACCTAAAATAAGGAATAACTACACTTTGCACTTCCCTGTTACTCTGTGCCAGTTGCTAAATGAAGCCCAGGAGTATTTTAAAATGTTTCTATTTTATGATTTTTCTTGCTTCTTGGTATGAGGCTGAAATGATTAATTCTTTCTTCTTTGGGGGAAGATACTATTTTCTGATTTACTTTATTGCTTTAACAGATGTAAGATTTGGCCTTTCTTGCCTCACTAGAAGAGACAAAGCCAGGGGGCTGTTGGATGAGAAATTCTTCCCTTCTCCAAAGAGGTAATTTGTCGCTGGACGTAAGCATAACAAGAAACCCCAGATAATTCTAAAGCTTTCCTTTCCCCTCCAGTAACTCAGCTTTTGTTCCGTTACAGATTTTATACTGCCCAGGTACCACAGAGTCTTCTAGACAAGGAGAACAACATTTATATTTGCATATGAAACCCTCCAGGAACCCTGTACCCTTGTGCTCCCCCTTGCTACCCCACAGCAGAGGCAGAGGTTTCCCAGCTCCCGTGTCACCCTGACCATGGTGGCTGTCCCAAAAGGGAGACATAACCTGCCAATCTAAAGCAAAGGGCAACTACTGGCCAGCAGCACCTTTCCCCCCATCCCAGGTCCCGACTGCTTATTTCTATGGGTAATCATGCAAGGGGTTAATTGGGGGCTTAAAAATCTCCCCTGGTAAGCCCAATCAAAGACAGCAGCCCTGGCTTTCACCCAACAGGTGAGAACTGCAAACACCCACATGGGTTATCTGCATCACTAGTCTCTGTAGCATTTTGCCACCATTCCAGAGCAAAGAGAAATGGGTCACCCACTGAGGCACCAGCCCAGGGGAAGGTTGAGTCACCACCAGGACCCATGTGCTCCCAGTCCATGCTAAAATGGCCAAGTCACCCTGTGCCTAACTCTGGCACTAAACCATGTCCCTTACAACCTCATCTATATATCTTTTAAACCCCTCCAGGGATAGTGACTCCACCACTTCCCTGGGCAGCCTGTTCCAGAGCTCCACAACCCTTTCCATGAAGAAATTTTTCCTAACGTCCAATTTAGGGAAAAAAGGGCTACACGTGGGTAACCCTTAGAGCAGGCTGGGCAGCATTCGGGGCAGCCCTGCTGTAGTTTTTTTTTGTATCTGCTTTACCTTCAATACAACATTATTGATGTTTCCAGTCTGGTATTTAACAACTCTCATTCATTCCCACTTTTCCCTTCCCTTCCACTTCATTCTCTTTGTTGCTCTGTAATAGGGGAGGCAACAGGGCACATATTTCTGCAGAACAAAGCATTATCATCCTAATTATAGTTTCCTGGTGTTTTCTTCACTTTTACCATTTTATTAAAAACAATTAGCTGAGAGGAACCATCTTTTTTAATCTCTACCCTATTGTTCTCATCTCCCTCTGAATCCAAGGAGGTCTTTTTCAGAGGCTATTTTATTCATAATTACATATATTGCAACAACTGCTCAAAAAGTGAGCCCAGAAATGATTCTGACAATCCTTTCCTAGCAGGCTTGGTTTTGTTGCCTCTGAAGCACGCAATGTTAACAATTTAATAAAATGTATGTGAAAACAAGGGCTTATTTCCAACAGTCTGTGTAAATGATGGATGTGGCCATTCCATGAGCATTAGTCTAATGGGTTGAGGACAACCTGGAGTCAAGCAAAATCAGGAGCCAAAGACTTTTGTTTTGCTGCCAGACTTGGCTCCCCCGACTCTTCTGAATCTGGCTGCAGGCAGGTGTGACTGTGAGGATAACACAGCAAGGGATGGGGACTTTACAAGACAAAGATCCCAGCTCCACCCATTTGCACTCAAAATCTACAGGACTCTGTTACTCGTGTAAACTGGGGGAAGGTTGGCCCCATGGTCTAGTTTGGCCCTGATGCTCCAAGCCTGATTTAAGCACACACCACTCTAGCTTGAAAGATGCCTGCTGGATTTTTTACATATGTACAATTCTTATTCCAAAGCTTCCCCCTCAGTTCTGTTTACTCTGATTTTTTAATTTAAACTAGTACAGCCGCAGCACTGCAATTTTTAATTTGAAAGAGGTTTTAAAAAATGGTTTTATTTTTCACACTGGGGAAAACTTTCAAATGTATCATAGTCAGTCAATTGGCTCTTCACATTTTTTTCAAGCTTCCCCTCCATCACCTTTGTTAATTACCCGCCATTTGAACAAGGGTCTTCTCCTGCCTTGATCCTGCCGTGAAATCATGATGCTATATTTGTCTTTCTAACATCAAAGTCACTTCCATGGTCACCAACTGTGATGTCATAAACACATTTTTAATGGCTTGTTTACAGCAGGGAACAGAAGGAGAATGGAGATTATGGGTAGAAGGAAACTCTTATCGATACACAACAGTTTTAAGCACAACTGTGAGGCTGAAGCATGCAAAAAACTTGAGGCAAAAAAAAAAATCCTTGCTGAAACGGTTTCTCTTCTGAAGTGCATCCCAGCACAAAAATCCCTCTGAGTTACTAGCAAACAGGCAATCCCAACAGATCACTATTGTGTCAATCAGCCCAGACTTGTGCAAGGTGCTTGGAAGGCAGTAAATCCCTGTCCTAATCCATTCAACTCACTGTGTAAATGAACACACATAATACATCCTCAATGATTCCTGCCTGGGCAGGACACAGTGGGATCTGAGCACCATTGCCCTATACAGTTTCACATGTCTTGGGTCACAAGAAGAATCAGAATTCCCTCAATAGACAGTTGAGTGTCCTTTCTTTGTCTGCTGATGGCTCTAGGGCCCCGTATCTGGTCCTCCCTCTATATGGAGGGCTACCCCATGCAGTCAACCATTCATGAGAGAGTTTTTCTTCTGGCAAATAAAGACAAATGCCAGGACCAGCTTGAGCTTGGGCCACAGCAATATCCAGGTCCATTGGGCTGTGTGACCCCACAGCCTAGCCTAGCTCCTCAACAAGCCCAAAGCAACGTGGACTCCTGGCCAGCTCTCTGCTTTGGTCACAAGACTGGGACATAGACAGCTGAAACAGCAGGGCTGTCCATGTTCTTCGGTTAAAGTACACAGAAAAACCCCACATGTCCAGCATTCCTCTCTCACATGGCACAGCACAGAGATGGTCTAACAGGAGTTCACCAACACATCTGGTCTCTTTTGGTGCCACTTCTATATGTCTTGCTTTTCTTAGTTACCTGTAGCTCAAAGTCAGCATCAACTGTTGATTTCCAGTGTCTCCTCAAGCCAACCCTATTTAGGTGCTGCCTGTTCTCAATAGATTGAGTGGAGCCAGACACACTCCATATTGGAGGTCGGATGAGGCAGGGCCTGGTGCAGCACCTCTTGTCCCACGCCAGGGCAGATATAAGCTGCTTCAGCCCTAGCCAGTCACAGCTCAGGAGAGGGTGGGGAAACCAAGTCATTCATCATTTCTTTTAGAAGTAATGTGGATATTTCCTGTGGCCTCCAGAGGTCAATTGTTTGTTCAGGCATTGGGCAAGCATCATCTTTTCGGGTGACAGGACACTGACATTGAACTCAGCACTGCTCTTCCATCCTGGAGGTCATTTGAGAGAGCCCCAGATGATGATTTTAGGATAGCTATGGAAGATCCCTGGGAGATAGAGATTGCTGTGGTCAGCCAAAGAAATCAACACTGAGCACAGCTCTTCAATGTAGGGAAACACAAAACTTTGCTGCTACCTTCTTGGGGAATGTCAGGAATGATCAGAGAAGGGCCGACACACTCCCGGGTCAGCAAAGGAGCTGCAGCAGTGTCTTCTTGGCAAGGGTTTCCCAAAACTGGGGTCCTGCTCAGCTGCAGAGTGTCCCTGTGTCCCAGGACCAGGACTGGCCCAATGGTACCCCCTGAGTAAGCTGGGCTCTGCATAACCTGCCGGCTCCCTCTGCACTCAGCTTCTTTCAAGCCAAATCCTCAAGTAAAAATCTCAGAGCCTACAGGAGGAAGGATTCGGGATACTTGAAGACAGGGAGCCATCCCTGGCTCTTGGCTGTCTTAAAGGCATCACGATTCATCCCTGTACATATACACCAAGGAGATTATCTCCCTCCCCTATCCAAAGAAAACACAAGAGAGGGGAAAAAAAAAAAAACCTCACTAAACGATGAAATTCCTAAATCCTAATCCCAAGAGAAGAATTAATGTAGCTCTTTTCCCAGTCCAACACTGGGAGCTCCCCAATAGGAGATCCTATTGTACATTGACCATCAGCAAGGGCACATGCTTCAGCGAGCTCTTTTCCAGAGCCAGTGAGGTCCCTGGCACAGGGGAGCTGGGATTTCACATCGCCGAGGTACAGAACAAGCAAACCACCATTTTGCTGCAGTCCCACAGCAGGAATAAAATGGTGGCAGAGATGAAAACTGCCAGATCAAACACAATCCAGTTGTCTGTCACCACCTGCAGCTCTTCTCCGCCTTACATGTAACGCTGAATTCTTAATCAGGTTAATATTTGATTTCTGGGTGCTTAAACAAACAAAAAAGACACCACACAAACATAACAAAAAAATTATAATACTATAACAAATTATTAACGTTGCAGCCACAAAGTAAAGAGACGCAAACTATCAATGTTAGAATTTACATTTCTCTCAGAAAATGGCAAGTCCTCAGCTCTGGTGTTTATTCACATAGGTGACTGGCTCACCCAAAGTCACCAAGAAGAGCTAACTGTACACATGTTTAACATACAAAAGGCTCAATCTCATTTCTAGTGTCTTTAGAGAAATGTTACAGTGGCTGAGAAAGGCAAAAGTGTTCACTTAATTGCTCTTAAACAGCCTCCTCCCCCCTTCCTCATGTTACATCAAATTGCTGCTTAAACAGCAATGGTTGGAAAGTCACTCCTGGAGGATGGCAGGGAAGCAAGCAGGCGCAGGCTTTCCAGGGAGGACAGTTAATACAGATCAGATAGGAGAGAGTTTGCTTTTTTTCTTTGTGATTTGCACATTTCTTTTGCTCACACACATGGTAAACTCAGCCTAAAGATGACCCTGAGTGCTAGAACAAGTCCCAGATCTTTGGGACTGGGACAGACACAGATTCCTCATGAGAGACCAGCAACAAAATGAAATTAATTTCTGTCCATGGAGAATCCTGCTCTATATTCAGCTTTGAGTTTACATAACAATTTTGATCTACCATGGATTATTACAAACAACTTAGTTTTCTAACCAGAAAGAAGCAGTGTAACAGCTAACAGCAGGTCTTCTTAACTATATAGATTACCTTTAAAATTAAAGCATATATGGTCTCTTTGGAGCACGGAGCACACTTAAGATTCCTTTTTTATTTATTTCAAATCCACTGACTGGAACAAAATATTTATTGACTTACAGTTTTTAAGCAGTTTGGTTTGTGTAGGCTGTAGATCTGCTGCATTCTGCTCTCCTAACACATATTTCAGTAGTGGAACACACTTCTGCTAGGTTCTGTTTAACAATTACATTTTACCTTCATTTCTAAATACCTGAATAATCAAATGTTGCAAAATGAATTGATGAAGTAATTTTTTTAAAGGTTTTTGACTTATTTGTAAGACATCTGTTGATAATAGTTTATGTCATATATATTTTTACATCTCATAGTTGAATCATTACAAAAAAATAAATCCACAGACTGCAGAAACAGCTCAAGACTGACTGAATGGATAGGGAAAAAGAAATTAGAAAGCCACTATGCTTTACTGAAAATCCTTGACTGACCAGATGAAGCATCCATCATGCAAGGTGTCACTGTACTCAGTCCAGTATTCTATTTCAGAATCACTATCACCAGCATGTAAATCTTACATCTTTTCAGCTTCCCATCTAGTAAAAAGCACTATATAAAATGCTCAGGAAAAGCAACAGACCTGATCTTTTCTGCCTTTTAATCAAGAGCAGCCTTTTGCTGGGTTCAGTAAAGTCAAAACCAGATTTTAGAGCAGCTCTTTGGATGTCCCAGAAACAGGCACAGAAAAATCTCCCCCCTTCCCCAATACTCCTACATGTGCCCAGCCCCGACACCAGCAGAAAGCGCAAAGAAAGGGAGATTCCATCACCAGCATTGCCACTTTTAGGGTAAAGATGATTTTCCTTAAACATAAGCTTCGAGACAGGGGGAAAAGTTCAAGATGGATCATTTCACAGCATTATCTCTGCTGGAGAAGGTACAATGTGAGCTGACGGGGACTTTTCACAGGCGAGAATTAGGAGCAGTGCTTTTTCATTGCTTGATCTCGCAGACTACAAAAGCCCAGTCTTGCAAAGGGCAGGCATTGCCACTGTATAATAGTCCAAGTTTAGCCTAAAACATAAATGGAGCCTATACAGTGTTAAATAGGGAAGATGGTTCTGATGTATTGTGTTCCTGCATTTCTCTTTTTCAAAATACAGCAGAAATTCCAAATAGAACAGCAGATCTGAGCAGCTCGTGCCCATATAGAAAAATGGCTTGTAGGTATTTGCCACAGTTTTCAACAGTGGAGTAAAACCTGGCTGGAAAGTGAATTTGCACAAAACAATTTAAAGACACTAATGGAATTTTGTCTTTAATATTAATCAATCTTAAGGGAAAAAAACATCAGTAGAGGTGCACACCAACAGGATGGGCCATATGTGGCTGTACCTTCACCAGCAGCAGAGCCTCTCAGAGGGGTTTATGAGGAGATCTGAGTCCAGCTAAAGGGCCAGCAGGATCTCCCTCAAACTGGGCCTGACATAGCCACTTGCCAGCCATATTCATCCAGATATTCACACTAGAACAACCCTCATTTCCTTCTATATGCTGCTGGTTCTGGCTCTCCCTAATTTTTGCATCATTTCCATAACATCCCTAAATGAATCTGTTGGACTTTTAACATTAACTTGGGCTTCCTGACCCAGCTTGCTTTAAGGATTTCAGGGAAACGAGAAATCAGACAAAAGGAAGTTCTGGCACCAAGAAGCTCTTCTGCAGAAAATATCACACAGTTGGGTTATTAGCCCAAATTCCTTACCTCTCCCCAAAGACCCTCACGGTGCTTTAGGAGTGAGGGCTGGCAGAGGTGAAAAGGAAGGCAGGAGGCACAGCAGTCATCTAGGAGCAGGAAAAGTTGTCCCATGACCCATCCAGCAGGCACCAGGTCTTACTTCCATTTTGTTATTTATCTTAACACAACATACCCACATGTATCTACCTGCAAAGTGCTGGGGGAAGGACGTGCTTTGAGGAGAGGTTTGCAGAGGAAACAGAGGTAGAGAGAGATAGAAGGTGTCCCAGCGGGAGGTTATCAGTCATTAGCATCACCCACAGGTGAAAACTATTGTTCATCCTGAGTTTCTGTTTCCAAATGCTATGAAGACATGGAGAAGAAGATGCTATTGTATTAAAATATTTTACAATAACACGTTGGACCATCAGGTTATTAAATAGGACATTTGGTGTAAGAAAAACAGGCCAAAGTTTCAGTGGAGTGTTATGCTGTAAGAAATAAGTAAGAAGGGATGATGAAAATTCTCCCATATATTGAGCAGCACCAGCAAATTCCCATTAGTGGGCAGATGGGCATTTACACTGCACCCTGGGAGAGCGGTTGGATGGGCAAAACTCAGTGGCCAAAAAAAAACCCACCAAAAAAACCCACCAAAAAACCAACCAACCAACCAAATTTAAAAACTCCCAAAGCAACAACAAACACACACAAGAAAATCCAAGCCAAATAAAAAAAACAACAAGCACCAAACAAAAAAACCCCAAACCAAACCAAAACCAGCCTCTGATTTCAAAGGCAGAAGGGTTAACCCCTAAGTTATTCAATTAATAGGAACCATGAAGGAAAATACCAAATGTCTTTGCTTTGGCTCACTGTGTTTTTTCTGAGAAGGCTGCAAAAGGGAATTTGTTGGGAGAAACAGTTTATGCTGCTGCTGGAGGTGGCCATCTGGGATGCTGAGATTAGTATTTTAGATTTCTATTATCTGAAACTCCACTGGCAGACTCCGTAAAAAGGAGTTTATAAATTCTGTAGTGGGGTTTAAGTAAAACTATTTTATCTAGGGACTAAGAAATATGTGTAATTACCGTAGGTGGATAATGCTTTTCATTGCCATTCACCAAAATTAGTTTACCAGATATTATTCCTAAGAGGTATAATTAAAATCAACATAAAATCCAGAACACAGTGAAAATAAAACATTAGGAGATAATGTCTTTAAAATTACTAGACCAAAGAGTCCTCTGCACTGCAGTACAAGCATAATCACTCTCCAGCTAGTAGTGTTTGTTTTCCCTGTACAGAGATGCTTTGAACTCCCAGGCTTCTCAGGCAAGCTGTTACTTTGCAGCCCATTGTAAGAAGCAGTTATTTAATAATACTCCGAATTAAACTCTTTCTCTAAAACGCAAATGAGAGAACTTTATGGAATCCAGGGTCTCGACACCACATTTGGTCTCGGCATTATTTCCTAAATTCCCATGGAAAGCAGACTGGAAACCTCAGCTTTCTTTTTGGCAGGTTCAGATCTGGACCCATGTACCTGTCATTAACTCCTGCCCCGGGAAAAATGTCCAGAGATGTAAATGGGACTCATGCCAGGGGGAAAAAACAAACGTTAAATCCCACACTGAGTAGCAGGAGGGGCATTTTAGAGCCAGGTACTTGCACCAGATGTTTAATCCTGTTTTCTGCTCATACAGAATGCTTAACCTGATGCTAGATGCCACCTCTCATTTTGAATGTCTCACCATCCTTGTTAATGAAAGACTTTGTTTTCTTTTTGCAAATGTTATTAAGCAAAGAACAAACTGATTGTCTAAATTGATTAAGCAGATTCATTCCAGTGAAAAATTTATTATTTGCCTAGTTCATTTCATCAAATCAATTCAGAGGAAAAATGCTTCATGAATTAAACTAATCACAAATATATATTTTAAAAGCCAGCCGTTACTGGCAGGATACAGTTAGTGCAGTCAATCACTAGGACAATAACTGAATTTTAAAGCAGCATCTCCCATTTCTTCTCAGAGCCTTATTTGTCTTTTCCTTCAGAAAACTGCTGTTTGGGGGTCAAACTCTGCCTCTGTTTAGTTCCATACATTCTCATTAAACTTCTACGGGTGCTCAGAAGTCATTCTTGGGGGAAAAAACCCATAATATTCAGCTGGCATTTCCTATAAAATAGCAATCATACATTAATTAGAAAGCTAACTCTGATAGATTAATAAGAATTTCTGAGTGCTTCAGTACAAGCTCTTGCAAAACACATATTTTAAAAAATAAAATGTCATTAATTTATTAGACTCAACACACACATTCATTAGGCTCACTCACATCACAGTCAGAGAAGGTTTACTGTGTAATCTTTTGCAGGACACAAATGGAAAAGTCAGCCCGGAATGCTAATATCCAATTCAGTTAAAAAGAAAGATCAATCATCACATTTATATTTCTCCAGCTAATTATAGATAGAGTTTGAGGTTTTTTTGAATGGATATGTGTGCACAGACACACACTTATTTTATAGATTTTTTTTTCCTACAAATATAACTTTGCAACCATCATTCAAGAAAAATCTTTTGTTATCATCCACATCTTTGTAAATACATTTGCCACAGATGGCTCGCTAAAAGCACCACGGTCTCACTTAACAATTGATCTAGTAAAAATAATTCTCCAAGTTTTTCTTCGTTATACGATTTGAGCCCATTGCTGCCAGGATCCCCTCTACGTGTGGCCATAACTCCTGTACCATTAACAAGGGTTAAGCAAACACATTATGAGCACGTGGCGCATCGTACAGGCAAGAGATACCTCTACCACATTTCCATCCCAGTCTCAGGTTAACAATTCGGAATAACATTGCTCTGCCAAGCACTCACATTCAGTACCACAGCCCTTTGATGATGCCGGTTTCAAGTAACTCTAAATTTCCTTGTCTTCAGCTGAACTTCCCAAGAGCAATTTGGCTGGCACCCATGGTTCAACACACAGGAACATGAACACGAAAAAACACTTTATAATGGCAGCTGACTGGTCTCCTCTTCCTTTTTCAGTAGCTTTCCCTAAAATCAAGGGGGAATTTTGCCTCTGCCCATTGTGCCACTGAGGGCTGAATTTGTGGGTGGATGCTCGGTGGCACAGCCGATGCCTCGGCACCCACGCTTGCCATTGGGTAGGCTTGGGGATCTTAAACAAGAAAACAACAGCCCAGTGTGAGAGCAAAAGCTATAAATACTGTAGCATGAGCAATAATTTAAAAGCACGTGGCACAGACAATAACAGCAAAGCTCAAAAAGCTCACCGCTAACACGGTAAAAGAAACCTCATACACAGAACAGCATTACAAAAAGAATTTAGTGCTTTGAAAGACGCAGTAATGACAGCTCTGAAGACTTCATCCCTCCCGTTACCCTTGGAGGGGGGGTCCTCCATCCCCATCCATGGCAGCATCATGTCATGGGGGTGCTGAGTGGGAGGGAAATGCTCCCCCCCAGCCATGGCTTCACCTGGAGCCCCTAGACCACCTCCCTGTCCCCATTCACTGGGTGTTAACCACAAACCCTCCACCAAGCAGAGCTCCAAAAAAGCAGCAGAGATGGGCTGGCAATGCTGAGATGAGGCTGAAGCCCATCAGGGTTCACCATGGGGCTCCCTGCCAGGTCGTGGGGACCACTGGGGATGTGCCCACCCCAGCAGCACCCTCCAGTACCCCACGAGCTGCCTGCACCGAGTGATACAGGACCCTGCCACCATTGCCCATTGCCGAGCATCCCATCGAGGCATTCGTGAGCCTGTTCTTTGGATAGGCAAATGTTTTGACTAGGGACTTTGAAAAGACAGTAAGCAATGACAGTTGAGTTTAAAAAAAAAACAAAAACAAAAACAAACAACAACAACAACAAAACAAACAAACAAAAAAACCCCACAACCAAACAAACAAAAAAATCCACAACAAAAAACCACTCCAAATAACAGAGATTTCTTTCAAAATCCTTGTCTGCTACATCGTGCTAAATACCCACAGTACATATTTACGCTGTCACTTATAAGTGTTTTCCCCATCTTGTACTGAACTGGAGTCTATAATATCTGTTAAATGGTTTCTTGCATTGCATCCCTGTGGGCTCAAAGGATCCAGAGAAAATCAGACCTGGTTCCATTTTTTTTCCTTCTATTTTGGTTTTTTTTTGTTTGCTTTTTGTTTTCTCTGTTTCACGCTTTTTAAAGTTATTCCCACAATGTCGCATGGCTTGGCTTGTGCCTCTGGTTTATGGGTTCAAAGTTAGCAAAGCAGAGGGACATGGACAGTGACAGAGAAGCAGCTCAGAAGAAAGAGCCTCATCTCCTTTGGAAACCAAACTGAAATGTCCCATGGCAAGAGACAAGCTGTGGCCTAAAGACCCTAAGACTTAAGGAACTGTTCATTTTTTAAAATAAACTGGAGGAGGTGACAAAGTCAGAGGCAAATGCCACTTCATAGAGTAAATACTGAAGCAGATGGAGAAAAGCACCAGCAACACACCCACTCTGGGCTGCCTGGGACCCTGTCTGGGCAGTGTCCCACAACACATCAGGTCCATCAGACCTGCTCCAAGAAGGGTGATGCGACGGGAGGTTTCAGTCATAGGCTGGAGCTCACCATTCCCATCACAAGAACGGCTGCTGCCAGGAGATGCTGAAGGCCATAACAGGTATTTGATGAAATTCCCTGCCCTCCATCACTTCAAATTCAAATCTCGGCTCACTGGAGGAAAATCAGATTTATTTGGGAATGTGCAAGTAGCTACCTAACCAGTTGCCCAGTGACATACATGCTTGACTACTTAACTGCTCTGAGCAAAAGGATCTTTACTAGGTGTTTTCATTTTAAAACCTGTGTATTTGCCATTCTGATTCTTTTTAGTGTCCCACGGAATAGAAAACACTTTTCAAATGACATTTGACTGCTAAGCCAGCCTCCCCTTCCTTATGGCATCAAGGTGCAGGGTGTTTTTTGGGAAGGTGGGAAGGCTGGAGCGCCTGGCAAGCAGCACCCAGGGCAGAGTGGAGATGCTGAGATGCCAGGTAAGAGCTCTGCCAGCTCCCACTGCGCCGGCTGACAAAACCTGCTGCCATCTGAGGAGCAACACAAATTGGAACTGACAGAGAAATGTGACAAATTCATTATTAATGGCACAACTATTTTTTTTTAATACGTAGAAGGCTGTACTAGATTAATAAAAACAGGCTTTTATACTCTTATCCGACAGCTGCGATGGTGTGTGATCTCCAGAAAAAGCGAGCGTTACCGATGCCATCTCTGGCTCTGGCTGGCATCGGGATGCTGTGGCGGATTCAGCAGGGACAGGATTTCTCTCCAGGACATTGCAACTCCTGCACGCTCCAGAAGGTCAGGCGGGCTGACTCTGTGGCAGGGGAAGCACTCACACAAAAGGTCAGCGTGCCGTGGAAACCCGCACACAGCTCCTCCTCAGGGGGCTGCAAACCTCTGGGTGTTCACTAGCATCTGCCTTGTTTTATCTCAGCCTACAGTGGGTTTTAAGGGAGCTTGTGGTTTTGTTTTTTTATTTCAATAAAGAGCAACCTGGGGGACGTATCAGGGGCAGAGGGATGTGCTCACTCCAGCTGACCCATTTGCAAATCAAAGCTACAGCAGCGCACAGGTGGATTTCTGTCTCTCTCTCTCCACCTACCTGTACATGCAAACACACATCCACACACACGCAAGCTCTCAAGCAATCTGTATCTCAGTGTATATATATGTATACCTACATTTATTTACATATATATTTACTTTTATTTTTACTCCAGGTATTTTTACTCCGGGTGTACAAACAAGACCCATCAGTATGTAATATAAATACTTCATTTAACATCTCATTAGCATTTATACTCTCTACCTCTGTTATTTTGTTTTACTTGTTCTCTTCAGAGGAAAGAAAAAACATTGTCAGGGAAAAATATTTCAAGCAAGTATTGAAAAGGATGAACAACTAGGCAAAATGCTTATTCTTGCCTTATCCTTGCCCCCTTTAAATCTAAATGTTGTTGCAGTGCACAGGCTACTTACAAATGACCCTACACAGTTTCAGAGGAAATATGTGGCCACAGAGAAATACCACTTGACTTTCCAGATTTTCCTGTTAGAAAAGACACTGGTTTATTTCTTTAGAAATGACTATTCTCATAACTGGCTGCTTGCTTTCAGTCTCCTTATCATCTTGTGAAACTCTACTGCACATAACAGATGCAGATGACGTTACCCCTTGCTGCCTTCCCCGCAGCCAGTACTAAAGGTCTTGGCATCGCCTGGCTCATACATAGCATCCCCACACAGCATCCCCACACAGCATCCCCACACAGCATCCCCACACAGCATCCCCACACAGCATCCCCACACAGCATGCCCACACAGCATCCCCACACAGCATCCCCACACAGCATCCCCATACAACATCCCCATACAACATCCCCACACAGCATCTCCACGCAGCATCCCCATGCAGCATCCCCACACAACATCCCCACACAGCATCCCCACACAACATCCCCACACAGCATCCCCACACAACATCCCCACACAACATCCCCACACAACATCCCATGAGTCCTGGGGCTTGGAGGACAAGACAGGTTTCTGCTAACCTCGCTACAGACACAGGGCTCCAGCCTGGAGCTCCCCAGGACAAAACCAGGGCAGGGAATGTGACTCTTAGAAAAACAAATGTGACACCAGGTTGCAGCAAACATGGTCCAGCCATGAAAATGCTGCCATGCAAACTGGACCCTGCATCCCCCGTCTTTAAGAGGGGGAACCCACCTGTGCACTGGGATAACCGTGGGGTACGCTTGGTTGAGCGTGGCAGCTCCCAAGAGCAACCAGAGGCTTCCCAGGGGGATGAGAAGCAATAAAGCATGTGGCATGCTGTCACCACAGGGGAAAAGGGACAATGATGCCTCCTGTGAGAATTGCAGTTTGCAGGATTCGAGGGGGAGCAGGCAGTAAAGCCACTGCAGGGCCAGCTCCAGGGATGCCAGGGTGAAGTTTAGTGTGGGAATGAGCCACGGATGCACATTGTCACCTGCTGCCCTGCCAGGACTCCAGAATGGAAGGGAGTGCTCCTGCCCCAGGGAGTCCACAGGCAAGCCCCCTGCACATCTCATGGGGCAGGAAAGGGCAGTTCTCAGAGCCTGCTCTGTACCACCAGCTCCTGCCATACAATAAACAGCAAATTCCACATATTCTAAGTAAAAGCTCCCACAGGAAACTACTTCCCTGAATGTCTTAAGTTGAACTTAACACAAAACAAGACACACTTCAGATGGATGGTCCTGGGAGCAAAGGGTACCTACATCTCCATGGAGGTGTAAGTTCTTTCCTGTGGCTCCTGCCACATGAGTGCCAGCACCATTGTAAAGCCCCAGTGTGGCCCAAAACAGCCTGGAAGGCCACAGTGCATCTCAAGTTTGCCTTGATGCCACCCTCTCCATGGGTTCTCCAAGCTAACTATGGGGCATGGTGCGCTGGCCACTGGGACTGTCCCCTCCAGACCATGGCAATTATGTACCCAGTGAGAGGGGACCTATAAACAAGTCCCATGAGTGAGTGTCAGTCACACCACATGGTGAGGGGGCCAGGACAGAGAAGCCTCTTTGGTCCTCAGCAGCTGAATTAAAAGCCAAAGGGCGATGGCAGCAGAGCAGTGGCGTTGGGATCCTTTGAGTCGGTGGCAGTCAGCTATTAGCACACAAAAGCAATGCCGAGCAGGCAAGCAGGACAAAAGGGTTGTGGGGCAGCCAGACAACAGAGACAGAGGGTGGAGGGAGACAAGAATGGGAGAGTAGCCTCACAGACAAGAAGGAGGAGAGTGAGACACGCAAGCACACAAAAATCAGAGAAAGGGAAAGACAAGGGGATAACAAGGGGGGAAGAGACCACATGGGGAAGGGTGTTCCTCACCTGGCCCACGGCCACTCTCCTTGCCCTATGCTGCTCCTCTCACTCTCTGCTTGCCCCATGCAAGGACACTAGAGCAGAGGACCATGCCTTTGGGTTGAACCCCCAAATCTGATAGGATTTTTCCACTCACCCAGGTTTTGCATTGCTACCAGTGAGGCTGTGATGAGCAGATTTTCAAAAGGATTTGGAGTAACTGCGTGTGTTTCTCACCAACAGCCATATTACTCCTTCCTATTCCCAAATATGTGCCTTGAATGATGCCACAGCTACTAGCATCCGCCTGCCAAACCAAGAGCTGGTCCTAGTTGATGCCAGCTTATGGTCAGACATGGATCAGCCGGGACAAACAAGCAAGAATTACTACTCTTGAGCCCAGGGAACATAAGATACGGCTGCCTCGCTCGGGCTCACTCCCCTGAGCCCCCAGCCTACTAAAGGAGCCTAAAAATCCTTCTCCACTTGGTATGTTTTCCCTTTACAAGCACCCCATCAAATGGGGGAGCCTGGGGGGAGATGCTCCCCTCCCTCCTGCAGCCAAGTGGCCCCAGTAGCCTTGCCGATATTTTAGGAACAGAGTGGCAGAAGAACAACAAAACTCAGAAGGGAAAGGTCCACATCAGAAGATGCTGTGGAGCTAAAACACACATCAGCTTTATTTTCCCAATAATGGTCCTATAAAGGACGGAGTAAACGACAGAACAAATGGAAAACTCTCATCTTTCTTGAGGATATTTGAAAAGCTCTCGTGTTTCTAGTGTTTCATAAAACAAGAAAGTCAGAAATGCAAACCACATTTTTAAACTCTGAACTTTCAGGGAATTCAATAAAAACGCATTTTTCTAACTGAAAACATTTCTTTATCTTCAGGAATGAAAAATAACACCAGTAGCTAAAGTGTCGTAGGCTGGCAGCACTCTCAGCTTCGTCTTTGAGCTCTGGTACCCTTTACACAAGGCAGCAGCCAGCACTCGCCCCGCTTCCCTTCTTATCCCATCTGCCTGCCTGATTCCAAACTATTTTCAATACAATCTTTTTTTAAAAATTATTTTTAAATTAATTTTCAAGACTATCATCTTTTTATTAGGACTTTTCTAACATTATTTCTTTCTTTTTCCAGAACACCAGCCCTCTGGCATCCCATCTCTAAAATAAGTGTCACCACTTTTCTTTCTAAGGCCACTGTTGCACATTTGGCCACATATCTCCTGGTTACCAGCACCACCATGAGAGTTGATTTCACAGAAAGTCCCATTTCTCCTCTATATGTCCTGGTTGCTGCAGCCCACGGTATCTCAACCTGCATCATCCAAACAAGATGCAGCACCAGACTGGTCCTTCTTGGGTCACAGTTTTCCAAAGCAAAGAAAATATCTGAGATGACCAAAACCTGGATGAAAGTAACCAAAACTGAGTTCTGACTTCTTCAGCTCTCCTTGTTCAAGTCTTTCCATGTCAGTGAGAAAACCGCTCATGTAAAAAAAAAAAGACACAGAGAGAGAGAGAGGGAGGGGAAGGCAAAAAAAAAAAAGGATGGGAACTCCTTGGACTGATCAGAAATTACTTACATGCACGTTCATAGCCTAAAACAGGGATCACTGAGCAGTTAAACCTTGACTTCGGCTATAGCCTAGCTGGAATAAGGATTCCATTTCCAAACACTAACTTGCACATGGCTATTTGTTTCATAAAGCTGGGGCCATCGTCATCTCTGGCTTTCCAACAGGACTAAAGCAGACAGTTTGTGGGTTCAAGCATTAAAATGTCCACAACACCTTTAAAATGTTTTTTAAAGAACCCAGATATAGTTGTTAGGTTTCAAATGTGCAAAGTGTTAACCTCCCCACAAAAGCAACTTGAAAGAAAGATTTTTGATCAGCACCAGTATTGAGAGTAATTCAGTTCATATGCGTTGAGATAGCTGTGGGAGACAAAATATTTTAGAAAACTGTTGCCCAGTATCTTTTACAATTTCAATTTTCTTCTCCTACAGAATTATGAGGTCTAATCCAAGGATAAGCTGCACAATGTCAGGCAGAAACCAGCAGCAGAAAAAGAGGGAGAAAGCAAAGATCCCCACTCATACACCCACATGCACATGTGCTGGTGCAACATGTTTCAGGTGAGGGGGAATCGTCCCTTCAGCAGAGATTACTTTCTGCATAGGTTCTGTAGTTTGTACTTTAATTTTTTTATCTTTGCCTTTTGGCTTCCAACACTAAACATTATGGGAATGCTACCATTAGGTAATTTGGTAGCTAAGATAAGTGATGCAATTTGAAATAGGAGAGAAGACTAGGATCATTTGGATGTGAGAGTCGATCAGGGGAAGGGAAGATGGGTTAGGCTTTGGGAAAGCAATAGGGATATGGTTAATGTTGCCTCTGGGCTAATTCCAACATCTTTTTCCTCCTTTGCATTTGATCCTGTGCAGCTCAGGATAACCAGAAACACACCAACTGGATTCTCCCCATGCAGAGTTTAGGTGCATGACTTCAGATGCAAAAACTTCTTCCTTGACCAGACCATGCCTGGGGAGCCAATTCCCAAGCGGCATGGGAACATCTCCGCATTCAAATCTTTCCCAAATTCCGTCAGGATACTCAGAGTCTTTGTGATCTAACCGAACGTATGTCATGCTTCCTCAAGTTAATAACAGATGTCCCAGGAAAGACAGCTCTTGAGGTCAGGGTTTTCTTGGTTGGTTGGTTGTTTTTTACTGTTGTCTTATCTCTCCCTGTTTGGAAGGGGTGGGGGAGTCCGAGAGCAGCCCCCAGAGCCACTTGCCCGGTCACCTCTCACCCACCTCCTTGGGCAGCAGCCCTGCAGCCCCGTGTCTGCAAGAGCTCTGTTCATCTTACACAAGTGTCCCCTGAATAAGAAAAAATAAATAGAAGAAGCAAACATATGACTCTCCTTAGCACAAAACCTCCCCACCTCCTCCTCGCCCCCCCTTTTTTTTTTGTATTATTATTATTTTTTTTCCTCCTCCTCTGGCGACATAAAAAGAGGCTGCGTCTGCCCCTGTTGAATGTAAATGCCTTTGAAGTGGAACTAATCATTTCAAGGATAGTTTGCGTTGTCCTAACAACGCAGCTGAATTGCGAAGCCCCGCTTTTTGTTGAAGATATGTTTTCTTTCTTTCAGCCCAACCTGAGGATGATATACTGCTTTCACGCTCTGTCCTCCCGCATCGTAAATCTCCGCTGCCGCCTTCCCCGGCCCGAACTCCCACTCCACGCCAGCGGGGGACCGGCTGCGGCCCCCTCCCGGGCCGGGCTGGACCGGGCCGAGCCCCGGCCGCGGCGCCGCCGGGCAGCGCAGTCCTGGAGCGGGGCGGGGGGCGCGCTGCTGAGCGGCCCCTGCGTCCGTAAAGGGGGTGCAGACCCCCTGCAACAGGCTCTGCACCCCTCTCCGTGCCCACCCCGGGCACCCCTCCATCCATCTCCCCTTGGGTATCCTTCATCCTCCCCTCCAGGCATCCTGCATCCCCCTCCGAGCATCTCTCCCCGGGCGCTGCGGGCACCCCCCGGCTGCCGCCTGACCTGGCCCCGTAGCTCCCGTTAATGCCATTAGTGACAGAGGTCGGGTTTCAATCGGGGCTCGGTGACACTGCGGGGCTGCAGCGGGTGCCTCGGAAATTCAGGTCAAGCGGTGCAGACTGCGGTTTCATGGTCAAGGCTACCGGGAGGCAACCTCGGAAATGCTCCACTGGATGGACAGACAGACAGACAGACGGATGCACACAGCCAGCAGCCGGTCAGGGAGCAGACAGTGGACACCCCCAGGGCTTCTGTCCAGCAGCACAGCTTTTCTGACCCCCCTCCCCATAGCTCTTCTGGGCTTGGATGTTTTCCCCACCAGGTCCCATTCCTGGCCAGGATCTCTGTGGTGGGGCAAGTTCTGGGTTAACTCCCCCATCGCGGGCATTTGCCATCTGACAACTCGGGGTTTTTTTGAGAACACAGAAACATATTTTATTTACTGCCTCCTATAAATTATTTACTAGCCAGGCTGAGGTAATTCCATTAAAGCCGCATGGTTTGCTTATACCAAATAGTTATCTGGGGACCGCTTCTTTCTGCTTTTTTTTTTTTGCCATCGTAAAGCCACACAGTTGCCAGAGACCAGGCAAAGAGGGGGTCAGGACGAACCGACTGCTGGAAAAATGGGCCTCAGGAAGCAGCACAGGAACAGAAAGGGAAGAAACAGCTTTGCCCCCTCTGTTTACGAGGCCCTGCAAGCACAGAAACAGCTGCCCTCTGAGTGGGAGCCAGCAGTGGGGCTGGGAACAGCCCTGGTTCATCCCTCCTCGCCCCTGAACTGAACTAAAGATGAAGCAGCAACACTCTCCACCATGCTGGCCTTGGGACAGCCCTGCTGAGATGTCACCCTAGGAAGCCTTGCCCCCTCGCTCCCAAAACCACAGTGGGACATCACAAAGCACTACAGTCCCCAGTGCTGGGGTGTATGGGCAGGTGAATGGGCTTGGAGACAGCCCTGAGCAATTCCCCCACTTCAGTGCCCCCCGAGAACACAGCTCTGCCTGCTCCAGCCCCATCTGCTCACACGGACACCCAAACCCCCAGGCTCAGCACCTCTGGCCACTGCTCCTGATAGCTCAGCAGCTGAGGACAGGATGGCACCCACAGTCCCCATGCTCATCCCTCCCTCACAGCGAAGCAGCCCACCATAGGCCCTCACAAGTGCAGCTAAGGGAACATAAGCACCCAAACCTGTGTATGGTCCCCAGGAGGGAAAGAAAAGCGATGCGAAAGAGTGAGATAAAGGAAAATTTCAGGTGACTATCAAGAAAATGTTTACCCTCAAAAAGTGCTATATTAGCGATCATTCCCAGTCTATTAGCATCTTCCCTTAGAAGAAGAAATGCTAACAGTTTCCTGTTTTAAAGTAGAAGGTATGAGGATTAAAGAGGTCACCTCTCCCTATCTAAAGTATTTTTCCCCACCGTGTGCAGGGGTGTTTGCTAGAAAAGAAGCAGAGGACTTGGTCCTGCAGCTCTAAAAATACAAGTCTGAGAAAAACAAGGTGTGAAGAAGTTGGAAAGCAAACTGCTGATTCCAAACAAGCAGCGCTGCCTTTGGCTGAGATGCAAGATCTATGAACCACTGAAGTTTTTATATTTATTTAAACAAATAACTCAGTTGTGCACAGGTATCTTTATTGCAGCTGCAGTTCTCTGCATTCCCTGTCTGTTACTTCTAGTCCACGAATCCTCTCATTCCCCTTAAGCTAACACAGGGCCTGTAAGGAAAGGAGCAGAAATTGCAGTTGGCTCTGTCACCACCAGAGAGATGTAATAATGTTTCTAATAAGTGAATTAAATATTTTAAATTGCTTTAATTCCTTCAAGAAAACACTTCACTCTCACATGGATTCGGTCACACTTTGTTGCCATAGTCTTGGCTCAAGAACATTAATAAATTCTTGATATTGCATTTTATGTATAAAGCATGGAAAACCTGTTTCGGTGTATATTAGACCAAGGTGTTGCTGATTAAACATGGATACACCAACTTCTGGGAGGCCAGAACCTGAATGCTGAAGATCCAGCCCAGATGTAGCAGATGCCTGCCAGCCCTCCCCATGCTGTCCCACCACCCTGACAGCAGAAAGGCAGGAGAGATCCTGTTACAGGGACTGGGGTTTTTGTGATTTCTCTGAGCTTTACAGTAGCCTCGGAGCAGCTGAGCAGCAGATGCTTTACCATTTCACCTTGGTAGGCAGCTACGCCTCAGCCATAAGTGCTGCCTGGCTGCATGTGTCGTCTCACAGGACTTTTCAATGCTTTTAAAAGTCAGATTTAATAGCAGTATTTATAGAGCAGACAGCGAGCAGGCAGGCTTTCCGTGTCAGCTCCTCCAGGTCCTCTCAGACATGAGCTGCCACACTGGAGGCTGAGATTTTCCCTCTAAGAGGGCAGCCTGTGGAAGTGCATCCCGTCTTTCCCCATCCGCAGCAGCTGCTGCCTGATGTTCATGAGAGACCCAGGGATGCTGGGGGGGGTTCATGTCTTGGGAATGTGACTTCACATCTCCAGAATCCAAAGGTACACTTAGAAATTACACAGCTCTTTCTGAAGAATGCATTTTATCCTTTTAAAGGCTTCTGGTTTTTTTTGATCCTGCAGATCACGTTTTTGACCCTAAGAGCAGGAATTCTTTTATAAGGTCCAGAACTTTATGGTGACTCTCAACAAACCTCAAACACTGGGAACATCATAACTCATTTCTCAAGTATCATCACAAGAAACCAGGTTTCTCTCTTTTATTGAATATATTTGTGACATTTGCCACTGCTGGTGACAGACACAGAGAATACACTCAGGATTTGTAATGGTGCAAACCAGAAATATTTGCACTGATCTAGGGGTTAGATACAAAGCTCCATGAAATCAGCAGTTCCAGCTGACTTCGGTGGCCTCCACTGAGCAGTTAGAACCATTCACAACTGCAAGCAGCCTGGCAGGATTTGCACGAATGTTCACATCCTCAGAGGGACGTGCTTGAGACCCGGGTTGTGAACGGGCACAGAGTTTGAGCCAAGGGACATGTCCCTCCCCTGCTATAATCAGGTGCGATACTGTGTGCACACCTGGCTCCAGGGCTGTTGGACCTGCTTGCAACAGCACCAGATCACGTCCTAAGCTTCCTAAAATAATATACTTGAACACAAGTTACCTTTGCTTTCATTTAAAAGAAACCTATTTTTTCATGCCTTAATTAAGTACTTTGATTTTTGTAGCCACATCACCTTGGTAACTATGAAAATTGTTTATGAGAACTGGTAAACCTGCTACTCTTTAATAAATGCCCTACTCAGTTACAGAACAAGTGCTTTATGATACCAAACAAAAATGTTCAGGAGTTGCCAAAATATTTGACTATTTCATTTAGCATGTTCCCTCTACGTCTTGAAAACACACAAAAAGCAGCCACTTGTAAAATACAAAACACCGATGTAAAATATGCATACATTTGGCAACGTGTGCTTTTGTTTTTCCTTTTTCCAAATCAACTTTTCCAAAACTATCCTGCAGGGAGTTTGCAATTCTCACCCAGCCTTGGTCAGCTCTTAGTTTACTGAGTTAAGACAGAAAAGAGGCAGCAACAAAACACCCCACCCCAAAATGCAAAAGCCTCCACTTGAAGTGTCCTGGGATAAATTTTAGAGGTTTGTAAGACAAAAGAGTGCAAACAGCATGTAGCATGAGAAAGGCTTAACGCTCAAAGAAACACCCTTGAAAATTAATACGTCTGTTGGAGCTGCAAAAGCTCCTTTAGTTGCAGCCTGCCTGCATTAACACTTTTGGACAGCCTTGCACCTCTGAGACCCAACAGAGCAAATATTCCAGATACATTTTCTTTATGATGCTCCAGACTGTCAGTCTTTACACCGCACCAAGAGTAGATTCTCTTAAAAAAAAATACGATGTGAATCTCAATAAGCAAATTAAGAAAAAATGAAGTCTGAAAACAAAATAACAAACAAAACCCCAAACCTAAAAAAGAAATGGTTTTTTCCACTTTAAATATGACTAGATTCTGATTAGCGATAGTGATCCAGGACACAAGTCTTCCAGGCATGTGATACAGTGAAATGTCACTGCAGCAGACTATGAAGACATTGCTTGGGTTGGTTTTTTATGCTGAGAAAGACTTTACTAGATCTCAGCTCTTAAAGAGTGATGTTCATTCTCTGATTAGAAGAGCTGCTGAATCAAAGTCAAAACATTTTAAGTGCAGTGGAAGGAGAGTCCCAGCCGATTACAAACACAATCCACTCTCCTGGATAACATGTATTAAGCGATAACACACACGCAGCGATGCAGCTGGGTGCTGCCTGCTCCTGTGGGCAGCCTCTCGTCTCCCTGCCTGTTCTTTTGGCTCCCCCATCCCTGCTCTCTCCTGACAAAGCAGTTTGTACCACCAAGCTCCAGTGAGACACTTGAAATTTCACTAGTATTTTATATATATATATATATATATATTTCTCCTCATTCAAACAGTCCCAGTTTGAGATAGCTCTGTGTATTACTACGCCTGTCAGGGAAATGAGGAGAATAATACGGGCTAAAAGGCCAGGCTGCTCCTGGTTGAGTTTGTGGCAGGGAGCACAAAGGGGCTGGCGGGGGGTGAAGGGCACACGGCCCAGCATTTCCACTCATCTACCTACCTACGTGTCTAATTGCTGGTGAAAAAGGCTGCAGCAAGGCGGCTCCAGGCTGGCTAAAACGGGGGAGCTTTGAAGTCCCCTGCATTGGTTTCACCCCGCACCTCTAACAACATGGGTGGACACATCCTCAGGGCACGTTCTGCCTGCACTGCACCACTGCAGCAACTACGGAATCGCAGAATAGTTTGGGTTGGAAGGGACCTTCAAAGCTCATCTAATCCCACCCCTGCCATGAGCAGGGACATTTTCACCAGATCAGGTTGCTCAGAGCCTGGTCCAGAGCTGGGTGTGCAGCCCAGTAGCCAGAGATGTTTTCATGAAAAATGCTGCACTTGCTTAGGTACCACTGAGCTGAGATGCCGTGGTCCCACCACCAGAGACCAAACATCTGCAGCCCTCTTCTTCCCTTCCCTCCTGGGTCACAGAAAGGGTTCAGGATCAGTCTCTTAACTGTTAGAATTACAGCCCATGTGTTTCAAGCACTTTTGTACCTGAGAAACTAGCGCCTGAGTTAACTGATTAGGTCACCCCGAACCATACCAGAGTGTCATCTGCACAGGATTGCCTTGATGTCCTCCATATTTACTCATTTCTTTAATTCTCTATCACAATCGCACACTAAAGAATTTTCCAATTAAAATAATTTACGTAAGCCAATGTGGCTTAGTGTAAACAATTAGCATGATGTTATTGCATGAACACGTGTAATTAATCCACAGATTCTCCTAAAGGCTATTATATTAAGAAAGATGCTGGTAGCTTCCTTAGTTTCCTGTTTGTGCTGTTGAGATGCGAGCAGCGGTGGGGCTGGAGCACATGTGTGCTCCATCCTGACAGCACACACGCACACACCCTGCCCTTCGTTCTGCATAGGTAACCAGTGTTTTATGCTCTAGGATTCACCTCGCAGAACAGTAGGCTGACAGAAAAAAAAATCACATCACTGACTAACCTTTAACACTGTCAGTCTATTTGTTCTTCTTCCAAATTGAAAATTACAAGCCCAAATGTATTAACGTACTCTTCACAAATATTTTCAGAAGGTGAAACAAAGATCAAAGCAATATACAAAACAGCTTCCTAATTTTGCTTTGTTTTATTATTGGTTTTATTCAAGCATCAGAGGGGCACTGGGAGGCAGATTGTGATGATTTTTAATGATTCTGTCATTCCAGTGCTATCCCAAATCTTTCTTTGCGTTTTATTTTTAAATGTTTTCTATTATGAGGCAACAAAGAGCTATTCATTCTGCCTAGCATAAACCTTAGTTTTGATTAAGCACTTCTGGTAACCATTTAGGGTGCTAAAATCTATCATTGCATTTAATTATCCTTGTTTTTTTATAGTCTTCTTTATTGCTCATTAAATTACTAAAGATGCTCTGCAGTTTGTTTTTAAGGAAGGATCCAGCAAGCAACATATGCTGGTGAAAGGTTGCTCAGGTTTCCGCAGCATCTGAAGCTGTCAGCATAAATTCACTGATTTTGTTTTATCAAAGGATAAGCAGCTCTTGTAAAACCCTGGCACATTGGTCACCAAAGTAATAGTCACATAAAAGAGCCCTTTTAGGTAGTAGGTTTGGTGAGCAGCGTTATTCCAGGGTTCAAAACAGTTGGAGAAACATTTCTCTTATTCAAAGCTGAGCAAATTATTTTGGCTGTGAACATGGATGTGAAGGCATTTGTTTTTCCTGGGTCAAGCCATCTTGGCACCTTTTGCAAGTAATGGTACAAGATATGCAACACACCTGGGTGCGTGACCAGAGGCTCCCCCACCCTTCACAGCTGAGCTGCCACAGAGGCAGCCAGAAGACATGTACTGGTTGGAGACCTTGAAGATGCCCAAACACTGGAAATACTGGCCACTGTTCCTGCATAAGCATCCTGTGCTTGTCCCTGCTGCCAACTGTAGCCCCAGTGGCCCCTAGTTTGACCAAAATGCATAGTTCTTACCCTATATCACAGACATAAGTGGTGACCTTTTGGACAAAAAACGCACTAAAAAAAAGCTCACAGTTAATTTTTATTGCTGTAACTCATTTATAACTTACTTCCCTCATAAACTTCTGATGCTCACTGCTCATTACTTCCTCCTGGCTTCCTTGCGCTGAGACTCTGCTGCCGTCAGCGATGCTGTGGGTGGATGCGTATGGGGCCAAGGAGCATTTGCTCCTCCTACACGTGCTGCTTCGTCACCCTAGGATGCCACAGCAAGGATGGCTGTGTTAGAACTGTGCATCGCTCGGGGAAAGCTCGCAGGCAAACAAGGGGGATTTTTCAGTCTCACAGTAATAACAGACTGAGCAAAGCCACAAAGCCCCAATAAGTTCTTCACAGACAACATCCATCATGACACACGCTCTGCCCCAACAGGCAGTCTCTGCACCCATGGGATGTCCTGCCTCAGCCCAAAAGCCACGTGCACCACAGGAGACTGAAAAACATGGGATTTCCCTTTGAAAATCAGCAGCCAATACACACCCTCACCCCTTTCACCTCCCTTCCCTCTTAGAATTAATTTGATAGTTTAAACTCACGTTCCCTACTGAGAAACACAAAATCTTCCCCGTGCTACATGAAGGCTGACACCAGCAGCATTTAGCATCCTCCCAGCCTCTTCCAGCTGCCCCAAAATCCAGGCTTCTCTCCTGCCCCATCCAATGTGGGGGCAACAGCATTTTGGCAGCACAGTGTTGTCTGGGTCATCAGGCTTTGCTTTGCATCAGGCTTTGCAACTTTGTGAGCCTCAAAACCAATGTGTGCTCCTTTTCTGACTTTTTCTTCATTCCTTCACCTAGTCTGTCAAGTTAGGGGAAAACTGACAATCATAACGGATGTAGTTATATTAATTCAGTAATAAGATTACAAGCTGATGCTGGGACAGAGCAGTGGTTTTATCTCTATTTGGTTATTTTATGTAAAATTGAAGCCACATTGGTATTTAAACATTATATTACACTGTGTTTTTATAATCTCAAATGAAAGCTGTTCAGTTAATTCTCTGAGCTTCATTATGTTCTCAGATTCCCTTTAAACTGTTCTTATTCTGAACTATATTTACTTAACTCTGAAACCATGAGCAGCCCATGTGAATACAGCAGGGATTTCCCCTGTTCACAAATTTATGCACTCTACTTTTTATCAGCTTAGCAAATAACATGGCTCAAAGGTTTTACAGGTTTCCACTTTCTTAGCTGTTACCTTTTTGCATGAGTTTGCCTTAGTTTTCTATTGAAGCCACCTTCTAGGCATATTCTAAGTCTCAGCAGCTGGCACTTGAAGCTTCCATGGGACAGGACCTGCTGCAATTTTAGGAGCCCCATGCTTCTGGAGCTCTGTGTTCCACCAGCACAGGAGGACATCGCCTTCCTGAACAGGAGGCTCTCAGGAGAACATCATCTGAACTGTGACGTCCACCACCTCAGTGTTCCACCATGTACCAACAAATTCCCTTTTACACCTCCCACAGGGCAGAGATGTTGCTACCAGGGCTACACAGGAGGTAGAGATGATGTGACCAGGGCTGCAGAGAAGGCCACCCTGAACAGCCCAGCTGAAGTGGATCCAGAGGGACCAAGTCCCACTGGCTCCAACACACCCCATGGCAGCGGGGCAGGTGCCAGCCCAGGGGTGCTCTGCTCATGCTGTGGTGCCCTCTGTCACCATTGAGCACATCTCCTGTGCCAGTGAAACATCAGAAAGTAGCAAACCCAAGCTGGGAACAGAAGAAAGTGAGGAGACAGGAAAACGTCGGTAATTGCCATGCAAGGTTGATCCACGTCTGGCCCGTGACTGCAAAACCAAACTAAAGACTGTTCTGAATGGCCCTACTCCACTCCTCTCCCTTTGGACCTCGTGTCTTCAGAGCCTGAGCCCACCTTCAGGGCCTGAAAGGCACAACAAAACAATTAGCCACGCTCCATAAAGCTGTTCCATACGGCCTCCCACAGCTCTTCCCAGCACCTGGAGGACACTGAAAACTGAGCTGCCAAGACCCCAGCACAGATGGTCCCCACCAACTGCAGTGGTGAATGTCGACATGGCAAAGAGTCCAAGATGATGCCTCCAAAGGTGGGAGTACCAGGCAGCCAGAGCTTCATTCCTTTAATCAAGGCACCAGCAACGAATCACAAAACTTGGGTAAGAGGGCTTAGGGGCAGTACTGAGCAACCCTCCAGTCATGCCCCCACCAGATATCTCTGTGGCTCTAGAAGATGAGCCAACAACTCTTGCATGATGTTCTGGCATTGCCACCTCAGCAAGCAGCACTGGGAAGCCAAGCCACATCACTTGAGGGAAGGAGGGGCAGAGGCACAAGAAAGAGAATATTAATAGGCAATTACTGTCAGGAGCGCACATGTCGGAGAAGTGATTGCTGCTCTCTTCTCTAGAAAGCTTCCCTTTCCATCTCCACTCCTAGCCATCCTTTGGGAAAACCAGGCAGGGAAGCACAAACCTCCCAAGTGCTGCTCAACCACCAGCAACAGAGGCAGGAACCCACCTTCCCTGGGGACTGTCCCCTTCACCAGCTACATGTCAGCTCCCTGTGCCCCGAACGACCCCCCTGAGAGGCTGCTCTCCACAGGTTGGGGCTCCCTGAGATCGCAACGGGAAGGGAACAGCTGCCAGCAGAGACACCAGGAGTGCTGGTCTGGAGCTGGTGCTCCAAGACCAGGTATGGTGATCAGATCAGGGATGGGCTGCAGGGGTGGTAGAGCTGCACAGTGATGCTGGTGTGCCACAGCCATGCATGAGCTGAAACAGCACAGCCGCTGTTTTATCTATGTCTTAAACAGCTCCTTCTCCATCACAATTGCTGTGCTGTGTCGCCACGCTTGGATGGGCAGGAGCAGAATGTTGAGGCTCTATTTAGCCAAACACAGCCTTCGGAGGATGGCTCCTGCAGGTGGGAGGGAGCATTTGCAGTGATGCAGTCAGGGTCTTAGCAGGGATTGAGGCATTTTAACAGCTCTTGGAAACTCCTGACTGAAATACAGAGTAATTGCCGTGGTGCCTCCCTGATGCAAACAGCCACTCATTCAGATGGCATTCCTAGGAAGAGCCTCTGCATCCTTGCCCATGCTGAATTTTGCAGTTGAGAGTTCCTGCCATTGTGCCAGAGACACAGTGTGATCATGAGGGGATACAATCCCAATGCACTGATGCATGGTAATGTTCAGCAGACGTAGGCAGCACCAGCAAACTGCTTGTCCTGTCTGATCTCAGCCCCACTGCTCCTCAGAGAGAAGCTGAACCAGAGCCCTCCACTTGGCTGGCCACTACAAAGAGAAAATGAAGAAGATTTGCAAAAGATTATCAGTATTTTCAAGATTTTTCACTCTCCCCAGGGTGTCCTCTCCCTTTTGCAATGGAAATGGGGTGGGTCTCTCATGCCCACAGGACTCTGGGAATGGGGCACTGAGCAAAACCCCAGAAGGCTCACAGCAAAACTCCAAGCATTGGCATCATGCAAAGGAAATGGGCTTCTGGTGTGTAGCATTTCCTTCTGCACCAGCACCAACCACTATCATGGCCGTAAACTCTGCTCCATCATGGCCCAGGAGAAGACGGGTGGAAGGATAAAGAGCTTTGCAGAGAGGGTCTCTTTCCTTTCAGTAACATGGACAGAAAGGGAGGAAATTTCCAGGTTGGATTGTGGCACAAAGCATCCTGTACACGTCTGATTATGAGAGAAAAGGATTTGGTGCTCCAGACAAGCAGGGAGTAAATGCCAGTATTTTTTTCCCCTAATGGCATTGCTGGCACTTTCCCTGCCCTAAATAAAAATATTTAAAAATCGTTTCATTTGGGCAAGAAAAAGATCCAAACATCAAGGGAAGCAATAGAAAGCCGAGACAGGGAAGCAGCATCACTGCTGTCAGAGCCACATGAGCTGCTCCTGGGAGCTGGAAAAGACCTTCCCCACATCGCTGCCTTCTGCACCGCAGACAGACAAACTGCACTGCTCCACGGCCGATCAGTGAACGAAGAGTAGTCTCCCTTCTCAAGAATGTTTGCCTGCTAATCGCAATGCATTATCAGCTAAAGCAGTTTCATAATGAAGCAATAAGACCAAATGAAGTTGATGTTATCATAGGATAATTGGCCATGTCAGGCAGCCAGATGCCTCAAGGCAAAAGCAAAAGCTGTTTAACATACCAGGAAGGTCAATCAGCAGATAATGTCCATTTCCTCTGAATTTATTGCCACTATATTGGCCATTTCATTGAAGGAGCTTTCAACAATCTCATCCCTGGTGGTATGTATATATACTCATACTCATATTAAAAATGCCCCAGGGTTCTAACAGCATCTAAGAATTTATCCAGCTTTTAAAAATGAAAGGTGAGACAGTCTGACTAGGGGCTCAGAGAAGACAAGCAGTAATTATTACAGAAGGGATCGACAAATCAGGCTTCTGAAAGTCTTATCTCAATGAAAACTTCAGGTAACCAATGTAATACTGCAGTTCCAGCCATCAAAACAAATGCAAGTTGTGCACTGAAATCTGCTACCAGATGGTCACAGCAAGAGAGAAGTTCCTGCCCCTAATCCAGTGCCTGCACCCGAGGCTGCTGCACACAGAGCTATGGGGAGCGGGGAAAGTGGTTGGCATCACCCTTGCCCCGTCCTGACACCCAGCAAACATTCAATGCCTCTGGAGACAGTGGCCCTCAGCCCAGCAAGGTGAGCCCATCACCACTTGCAGTGAGGACGTGGGGACACAGGACTCACTGGGCTGAGGTCTGGGCTGCACCACCTGCAGAATTGGCTCTTGCTAAAAACATACTTCTTAAGCACATGCATCACCCCACAGCACTTCCCTCCTCCAGGCTTTAAATTGGTGGTTACCACCACCTGAGAAGCCCCCCGGTAAACCCCTCCCATCTCCTGGTGTCCTCCAGTGGGTGGGCAGAGCCAGGGCTGCACTTTCCAATTACATACTCCAGCACAGAGCAATTCACTTGGAAACAGGTACACACGAGAAAAAGAGACAGCACAGCCAAAAAACAGGCTTTGTGTAGTCAAACGAGACATCCGATCAGATTAAACAGCTCTAACCATTCAGACAAGAGCCATGTTCCCTCCAACGCAGATAAAAGGGAGGCTGTTTCACTGAATGCCTGGCTGGCACTTTACAGCAAAGAAAATAAGAGCAATAATATCTTTCCAGAAGAAGCACAAAGCAGGACACACTCCCCAGCCAGCTCTACGAAAGGAAGAAACTGAGGCAGGAAGAAGTTACTTGCAAAAACACTAGGGAAGGTAAGAGCATGTCCTAGCCTGCTTCAAAGCTGTTCCTCAATATCGATATCATTAAGCACGGTCACGTCCCTCCATAGTACTTATTAATAAGAGCTGGTCATCTCCCTTCTCATCTGAAAATAAAGTGGTAGCTCTTGGAGGTGTTCATATACTGGAATACAGAGGGAAATTTGCATGTTCCTAGAGGCTTTTCCAGTAACCAGTGGAGAAGACAGACAAAAGAAAAGGTTAAGGCTAAGGAACGGTCTATACTCAGATGGATGATCATAGCACGTGGGGAATGCTACAGTCCAGAAAAGTAGATGGCCCACCAAGGGTCCTAGGGAACTGAGCAAAGGACCCAGAGCCAAACATTCCCTCTTTCAGCTGCAGTGCCCAGCACAGGAGAAGGCACCATGGCTCCATGTCTTTCCCATGCAACAGCTGCAAGCACCCTACTCAAGGCCCTGGTAGCAGTAGCTCCTGTTTGCCTCCTATAGAAATTCTGACCCTGCTGAGGAATCCTGCACAATCTCTCTCTGATAAAACAGACATCTGCTACCATGAGGCTGGACAGCCAGTGCCCAAAGACCAGCTCCAGGCAGCCCCCAAGGGGCTGTGCAAGGCAGAAAGAGGATTTCTCACAGCAGAGGCCAGCAAAAAGGCTGCTCCAACCCAGGAGGCTGATGGATCCCTGTGCCTTTTCCATCCATACACATATTTTTTTTCCTTCCTGACATCCTGAGTGATCCAGAAACTCTTCTAAAGCAGCATAGGGGCTCTAATTCAGCATGGAAGTTTGATCTTCTCATTGTATTAGGGATTTATACACCGAGTTAGTAATGCCCCGTTAATGCAGGCTGCTTTTTCCTTGGCAGGCTCTGTAAGCTGCTCACAGCAGACAAGGTCATAACATGTCTCCTTATCGTTGCTGTATGTTCTGTATCCCAGGTCCAGCTTTTATTGCATGTCATCCAGCAGGGAGACTGAATGCACCTGCCAACCTCTTGCCTTCTCAAAGGATTCCCATTCTCAAGTCTCGTGGCAGAAGCACAACCCCTGGGTTGCCTTTGAAGACACTGCTGCATGTCTGGGTTTAAACTTCTGGTCAGGCACAGTCCTTGGTGCAAACCATACTCTAAATATCACTTGCAGTTTCCATCCTGGCTCACAGGGCCTCACTGTCTCCATCCTCTACCACACTAAACACTGCACATCCTCACTAGAGCTCCAGCCCAGCAAAAGCATGAAGATCCTCCTTGTAAGAGGTACGCAACCTCCACCGATCCCAGGGCTGGGAGTTGCATTGAGGTGCTCCAATAAAAACAACTAATCAAACCTGTTCATTTGTATATAGTCCTTGTTTTTGCGTCTGTGGTGGCTGGTTGGCCCTGCTTAAGTCCACCTCCCCAGTGGTGTCACAAATGCGTGAACATGAGGCATTTCAAACCAGACACAGTTCCTGTGCCATTTCCAACCACTGCCAGTCAAACTAGATAGAAATCAGTAAGGATGGGCTGGCTCTCCTCTCCTCATTAGTCATTTCTAGTCTGACACAATACACATCAGACGAGCAAATAACTTAATGGAAGCAGCCAGGGCAGAAACACAAACACTGTATGGTCCTGCTCAGCCTAAGCAAATGTATTAATATATCAAATAAATTAGTAAAATGAATGGGCTAGCACAAGAGAAGGGAAAGGGCAGAGAAGAGAGGACACCTGCTCTCAACTATACCTCCAGATCTGTCCACAGGCTCCCCCCTGAGCCTACCTTTGCCCGTTGAAGGCCACACAATGTGCATCAAGGAGGGCACAACACAAGGACTACAAGCTCAGCCACCCACCTCAGAGGGCAGTTTCCTGTGTAAAGTCCTGCTGGCAGCTGGACATTGTTTCTCAGCTTGGCTTCAGGAGTTGCCATCATTTCACAGGAGCAGAGCCCTGCACTCCTCTTAAATTAGTCACCTCTGGGTCACCCTGCTTGGTTTCACCCCATGACACTTTCTGTCTGAAGGGCAGATGTCGCATGTGGGAAATTTTCCAGATTTCCAGTAGAGGGAAGGTGACTTTATTTATTTTTTTCCTCAGGAAAACAATCAAGTTTAATGGGGAAAAATAAGTCTAAATGTTTGGTCCAGAAGCAGTTTCTCACCAACACACTCCAAGTACAGAAAATAATGACAAAGGCAGAGAGCAACCATTCTGTCACAGCTGCATTACCGGCTCCCAGCCGGCCCCCTGCGTTAACTACATACATTCACTTCATGAAATCACCACTGCAAGCTATAAATGATGCATGAAAATTAAATGAGAGAACTCCAACCAAGGCATGAATCCCTGGCCACATGGCTGGGTCGGGCTCCGGGAGGGCAGCAGAGGGGCAGACAAAACAGAAGCAGAGGGAGAGCCCCACACATTGGGGAAACCAAAACAACATCCCGGCACTCTGCTTTTGAAAGCCAGATCTGCCTTTGAGCATCTGTTTGAAAGGTATAAACACTCCAGAACAAGGGGAAAATCAGGCTTTATCCAAAGCACAAGGTATGTTTAAGGACACTCCCTCAAAGTTAAGATTAATTTTAAGAAAAAGCATTTTCCATGTCTATGAGCTCATTTACACGTATCAAAACCCTGGCGCAGCCATGCAGCAGCAAGTGGGGATGGCACGCAGGACCCAGGGGATGGCATACAGCACACAAAGGATGGCAGACAGCACCAAGCCTGGGTCATACTCTTCCCCAGACACTGCCTAGTTAAGACTTAAAGACTGTGCATGGGCTTAGCCTCTGCCCCATCACTCCCACCCCTTCTTCTTGACAGCCATAGGCATTTCTATTACAGTGCTGCACATAAAAGCATGAATGAGGGACAGACGTTTCTAGAGGAAGACTGTCATTCTAACCAGTTCACAGCTGCCCAGCTATTAGAAATAACCTGGGCTTTCAGGGCAACTCTTCCAAAACTAGCGGTTGCACCTGGAATCTTACCCACAAAAGCCTGGGATTCCTTCCACAAGTGCAGCTCCAAATGAAGCCAACAGTCTGTTCTCCCATAACATCTGCAAAACCAAATTGCTCTAATTGCTCTAGATGCAACAGCCAAACCTTAGACCCTAATCTGGCTGCCTAATACTCTAGCTTGGTTGAAAACAACTCTTGTGAAAGCAACCAGCTGGGACAGAGCTTATCAAACAGCAGCACAGAGCAGGACAGGTCTCACCCCACAGCCCAAGCCCAGGGGACCCTGCGGGGATCCCTGCACAGGAGGCAGGGGCTGTTGCTAACCCCTGCTGACCTCCAAAACTCCTCTCCCTGTGGCCATAATGAACTCTCCAAACTCCCTGCCTGGGCACCTGCTTTTAAAGGGTAATGTTTGACTTATTTCCTAAAATGTACACATCTCTCTAGCCAGCCTGGCATGGGATGGCCGCTGCAGGGCTGGTCCCACCAGCTCCTCTTTGCCTCCTGCACTCATCCGGCCAAAGGATGCAGGAGGGAAAACTCCATTTCTCCCCCCACGTACAAGCTATGTCTGGAAGAAGCAGTCACAGCACTCAGCTGGATCCCTAGAAAAATGTCATAACACAAACAACAAATACCCATCATCATAATTTAAGATTCTTGCTAACTGCATAACATGGGGCACGGCCAAGCATTCACGGCCAAAGTTGTGGTGCCTGGAGTTACACATCCAAATAAAGAGCCGGACTGTCAGGGCGCTGCCCATGTGGCTGCCCATCAATAACAGGAGCTGCAGATTAACAGAAGACAAAACACCAGGAGAAAATGTGTGCACATCCAAACAGCGAGGCTGCTTGTTTAAATGCCAAAATACTGACGTAGGTACCAGCTTTAAAAATTTCTTAACCTTTTCGTTGTAAACGTTAAACAAACCAACTGCATCCAAAATACTTGATGCGCAAGAAGACAGCTACACGTATCTACTACAAAAAGGGGTGAATTGTTAATAAACCCCTCCAGGTGGATATTCGGGCTTTTATAATCAGTGATACTTTCTACAGAAAATACATTCTTATGAGAAAAGTATTTAGGAACTAGCAAATATAATTGTTTTTAACCTCCAAAATATTCACTGTTCTTTAAGTATTCCAGGTAATATGCAGGTGAATTATCTGGAAAATAATCAGTTGCCAAGATATCCAACAAAGTTTGATTTTGGTACTTTTTTTTTCCTGTGAAAAACAGAATAAACTCTTAGCAAACTCTAACTCACAGAAAAGGAATCCTATTGATGAAACAGATAGCTTTCTGACTGCATTTTTAATAATCCATAAAATGTGCTGAGCAGAAAAAAAGCAACCCAGAATCACAAACCAGAGTCTCATCTTGGGAAGTATATTAAAACCAGACAGACAGATACATGCCAGCTTCATTCTTGTGTCTCTTCAGAAATGATTTTGACTTCCTTAAGCTTTCACAGTGCTCTTTTGCCTCTACCTCAGTCTCCAACCAGGACATGCGGTCACCTCGGTCACACCACAAGCCCTATTCCAGTGCATTTGTTCTCAGCTGACACGACACATCCCGACATTCAGAAAACACAGCCTCCCTTGAAAAAAAAATGTTCTTCTGTCATCGAACACAATGCAGCTTGAGGAAGAGAAGTGCCATAGTTTACTGGATCATCAGGAGGGAAGTATGCAGAGACACAAGCACTAGAGGTGCTTGGCCTCCTCTCCTGAGCTGTCCCAAGGTTTGCTGTCCCAAGTGCCACTGCCCCAATTCCCGCCAGCCTGGCTGCCTGGGGTGCTGTCAGGGCAGTTGAGGGTTTCTGGAAGCTGACTTAGAATTTGCTGTGTATGATTTCTGAATACCACTTTCATATAAGAAATTCAATCTGACATTTATTATTTTCACTATTATTAATATTTCTATTATTCTTTGATAACAATGACAATAACAATTATAATAAAAACAATTTGAGTCACCTCTCTTTATCACTGTCCCCTTGGTCATTGCAAAATCCTAGATGTGAGGATAAAGGATTTAACAGTGATGCAGCAACACTCACTGCTGAAATGTGCACTGTCCCAGGGCTCGTCTTCCATTCCCAGCACCCATGGAGAGAGCTGGGCCACCCCAGACGTGTTTCTGAAATAAGCTTTGAAAGACATTCAGGGAAGTGGTGTTGTACAGAGCCCTGGAACTGTACAAATCTGTCAACAAGTACTAGAACTTTCCTCCTGGCTATAAATACAAGCACTTTGCTTAGGTGCTGGGCTCCATGTATGGCTAAAGGACAGTGCCTTGGTGTTTTGGGCTGCACTCATGTTCGTAAATTAATGGCCCTTGCAAAGCACCTTCCATACACCTCTGCCTCTCTCCTTTGACAGCAGAAGTAGATCCCCTGCAAAATCGGGAGGTGCAGCCCCAGGAGATCTGCGGTATCTGCAGGACCTAAGAGCCCACTCAGCACGCTCATCCCTCTGCGGGCACCCCTGCCCAAACTCCCCCGTGTGTGTGCGCCCCCGCCGATCCCTCGGGAGGGTGGGCAGGCACCCACAGCCCAAGGGTGTTTTTACCACCCCCCGCCGCTGCCACCGGGCTCTCAACCCCGGCAGGAGCCCGCGGCCGGGCCCAGCGCCGCGCCGTTCATTAGCAGACGCCCCCGCCACCTTAATATGCAAAGCGGCGAGTCCTCTAATCGCTACAAATCGGTTCTTTCCATAATTGCCCTCCCGGGGCAAAAATAGCGGCGGGGGCCACACGTCGTGGGGAGGGGGGAGAAGAAGGAGCGAGCTGGACGCGCTTCCCGAAAACGGCGTTTGGAGGAAGGGAAAAGCAGCCGGAACCCGCGGCCGCCGGGGCCCGACCCGACGGGGCGTCCCGCGACCCCAGGAACACGGCAGGGCTGGAGGTGGCGCCTGTTCCGATGGGCTTTACCGAGTGCCGCCCGCAGGTGCTGCCCGCAGGTCTGGCAGCGCCAGGGACGGAGGGGTGGGAAGAGGCACTTCCCACCGCGAACATCCCCCGCGGGGCCGGGCCAAGCCATGCTGTGCCGATAGATTGGAGGGAGCATGTTGGACCCCCTCAGCTTTTGGACTCCTGTACGTGGCTGCCCACACACGAAAAGCAGCCTCCCTAAATCCCAGTTCTAGGATTAACTGTCCCTGGAGTGGGGTAGCGGGCACCTGGGACACCCGGTTCCTGGTGTGCAGGAGCAGAGGGACAGTAAACCCATCACAGCCCTGCTATGAGCTTTGTCCCTGGATGGACAACACGGGAAAGAAGTTGCACAGAGCTGCATGTGACAATGCCAGCACCGAAGGACGAGGCTTTAGGGGCTGTCTGCCACTCACAGATTCAAGTCCTTTTTGATCCAGCAGACCCAGGTTTTTTTACCTTTCACAGACACAGTCAGAGCCCAGCTGTCCATGTGGGCTTTTATCTCACACTATAACAGGACACAGGTAGGGCTCTCAGGTCAGCTCTGGCTAAAGATGTTGCCTTCCAAGTGATCCTTTTTAATGTGGCAGCCATCCATTTCAATGCTGTTTGGTTGGGTTTCATGGGGCTGGCTTGTTTGGTTTTGTTTTGTTTTTCTTCAAAGGTAGCTTTTGCCAAGAAAACGTTAGCAAGCAGGATTTGTACCTACGGGCTTAAACTGGGGGCATTTAAAAAAGAAAGAAATCAAAGTGTAAATATGCTATCACGCAGACCTAGGGCCTGATCCTGCGGAGATTTACTCCTGAGAATAATCCTTACTCAGGCAACTGCAGCAGTGCCTTTGAACTCAGTCAGACCACCTGGGAGAGCAGGGAGCATCTCATAAATACCCAATGACAGGAGACTCACACTCTAGGCTGCCTTGGCTGAGGTGTAAGGAAATTTGGAGAAGGTATTACCTATGTGGAGTTCTCCTGACTTCTGGGAGCAATGGTGACTTCTGGTGTTATCTCTGCCATCAGAGACATCAGAGAGGTCCTCAGCCCTGGGTTCTTCTGTGCAGACAGATCCTACACCTGCAGCTCAGGAGCCACCAGATTTCCATTCTGTTTTTCATGGCCTTGATGTCTTTCTGGTGCTTTCATTCCACAGTTTCTTTCTTCATAAAGAAAATAGTTTGGTAGATGGAAAAAAAGCTTCCTTACAGCTTTTCAGTGAGAACAGAATGATTGTCCCTCATGATCCCCCAGAGAGTCCCTTCCTAACTGAGATCCTTAGCTAGATGGGTGACTCTCAGGTGGAACAAGGTAGTACTGGGCATCCCCATGACACACCATTGCTTCTATTATTGCTTACAAATGCAAAAATAGATTCAAGGCTCTCTGATTCTCCTTTTTGTGATTCCCACAAGACACATTCAGATTTACTAGAGAGAGGAAACAGAGATCATGCTGTCCAGAAGAAAGTTTCATAGATTTAGTTTCATAGGTTAATAATTCCAGGTGATCCACCAAGACCTGTCCTCAGTTCAGTGAAAAACAAAGAGAAGTGGGACTCTGGTGAGAAAGGAGTTTGTTCCAGGGGTTGGCAGAAATTCCCAATAGCAATGACCTGCAGCCTTAGATATCTCCTGCAAAGCTGAGCCTTTGCCCACCTGCAGATTAAGGAAGAGATGAAGGTGTCTCAGCTTCGGTTCCTCTGCTCTGGAGCCTACAATGGGACAGGGCTGTTGGGAGGTCTCTGTGTTGCTGTAGCCCTGTCTGTGATTCATCATAAAAATTCTGGTTGACAAGCTCTTGAGAGAACATGAAGAACATCTAATCAGGATGTTTATTAGTTGGAATTGTCGGGTCAGCTGCTAGGTGTTCAATCAATTACGTGAGTCAGTCTCTGCCAGTCCGGAGGATGTTTTTCCTTCCACACAGAAAGTCAAGGAGAGCCAGATAACACAACACCTTTATGGACTCAAAAGTCCCAGCTGCTGAAGACAGTCAATGGTACAACATTGTGGAAAATAAACAAAGTGCTCCAGAAAACAAATATCCATGTCTTCCTGCTTCCCACAACCAGTTTGCATCATAGAATTCATTGATACAAAGTTGTTGTCAACCTGAAAAAATAAAGTCTTTGTTCTAAAGCTTGCATTTTTTCTTTCATATTTTGGGTGAAACAACCCCGCTGCCTGTGCTGAGGCTCCGTGCTGGATTATCCTGCCCTTGCTGCCCAGGCGGGAGCAGGGAGAGCTCTGCACGGGGACCCAGTGCGGGGTGAGTGCTGGGGAGCTGTGGGCAGAGAGCAGCAGAGCAACCGTGCCCTGCATCCAAAGAACAAATATTCTGACCTAGAACAGCACCCCTGGGTGTAACCTTTATGTTTCTTTGATATTAATTTTTCTTGATCTCGGCATTTCCTTCTTCTTCAGCTTTGAGTCTGATGATGCACACATACCAACTTCTACTTTGGCTTCCAGGTAGAATTACAAATATATCTCCTTGCAAAATTATCCAGTCTGGAAACAAGTTTTAGTTTAACAGGAAAGGATTTCTATTTATTTTTCTTCTCCTTGGTCCCAGTGATGATAATTCTGAATTTGTTCCAGAGTAAGTTACTTGCAATTAGGCCTGTTGTCCTTCAGTACAGATTTGCTCTCCACAAAAAAAACATTTCCACATTGTTCAAAGTGTGGGTTCATCACCGTCACTATTAGCAGTGCAGGCAGGAGCGAGCTCCGCTGTGCACACCAGACAAGGAAAGAACAAAATAAAAAAGAAACACTATTCTCACCTTATTCTGAAAGCTTCATTGTTAACCAATAATTAGCAATCAGAGGCTTAGAAAAATAATTGAAAGGTGGAAGAAATATATCCTGGGAAAGGAGCACCATGGGGTTGGGGGCTGCTGCCTTGCTTGGGGTGGTGGGGAAGTTTAGGGAACTGCATCTCTGCCACCAGCAGCAGAGCTCAGCTTCAAACCCTGGCTCTTCTCCTGCCCAGAAATATAGTAGCTGGGCATTTTGTACTCTCTCATGTGACCTTTCAAGTTCTCTGAAATCAATGCAGCACAAAGCCCGTGGTTTGCTACAGCAGAGTGCATGCTGAAATCTCCAGTCAGGCTTTGCTAGCGGGTCTGTTTTGGAGTCACTGACAGAGCTCAGAGTTGGCCAAGAACGATGCGTCCTTATATATCATGTCCAGCTTGTACTCCAGGTTGATCTTATTTACGACTTGGATTGCCTTCTCTCTGAACTACAGCTACAGGAAGGACGGCGATAATTTCTGTCCACAGGCCATATGATTTGGCAAGATCAAAATCTCCTACTTTGTTTTTCAAGAGTCCAGTGGTTTCACATCAAACCTGTTGAACCTTTTTCTCGAAAGAAGCCATATCTTTTTCCTTGCTTGGTCTGAGACCAGAAAGTGAAGGAGGACATATAGTACCATCCAAAACAAAGCGTAATAGTGGAGCAGGGAGATGTTCAGCCCAGCAAGTTCACAAACATGCAGGCAGAAACTGGAACTATTTCTGGGCTAAGAAAAAGGTGAAATATTATGTGAGGCTGGTTCACCCTTGCCCATAAAATGCTTTCATACCAGCAGTGTTTTTATACGCACAACATTGGCAAGAGCCAGGGCAAAAATTTGCTTCTCCATTAGGCAGAGCAAGGACCTGGTGCATACAAGTTTGCTAATATGATCTATTTTTACACTTCAAATTTTTGTGAGGACACAACATGAGGCCAGTAGACAATAGGAAGTCCCAGAGTTGTTTCCTGCAAGTATAGCACATCAGAGCAAATCCAGCAAGATTCTTGGATCTCACAGCCAATAAGAGTTTAACCTACTGTGCAAAACTGGTGCACAGCAAAGCTCACAGCTGCCTTCAGTCCTTGCACCCATGGCCCACCCTGCACGTCCACCCCGCTTTGTGTGGGAAGTCCTGCACACACAGCTCAGCCCCAGACATTAAGGGAGTTGTACACTGGAAAAAAGCTGCTTCTCTGCATGGGAAGGCAACTGAGCAGTGGAGAGGCCATGCAAAATTATTTGTAAAGTTTACTCTGTCCCTAAGGACCCCATCTCTTTTAAGACAGTGGCTCCTCTTGGAGCCAAAGCTGATGAAGTCTCCTGGGTCAAGCCTACATCTTGCTGTATTACATACCAGACTGAAAAGTCAGAAGGTCTAGTACAAGCCTTAAAACCCCCTGCTAAAGAAGCCAGGGATGCAGTGATACTTTTTACTACCCAAGGCACTTAGAAATGCCCAGTTACTGCATACATTTGTAAGGAGAGGAAATTAAATCCAGATTCCACCTTCAGGTTAGGAACTCTTAAACTACAAGTCCATTCTGGCACTCACAGTGTCTCTAGGAATGCTGCACTGCCCCAACAACGGGAAAAATACCAACATTTGCTAAGGAACCTGTTCTTTGTCCCTCATCTCCTTGGGAGGCTGAACTTCTCCATTGGTTCTTCGTACCCTTTCCCATTTACAAGAAACAACTCATAGCCATTTGAGAAACAAAAGCAACGCCACTGTGTGATTTACATGACCAAATGCAACCAAATGAAGGTGAATTTCAACTCTAGAGTGTAATTTTGACTTAGAGGACATCAGCCATCTCAGAGGAATTTAAAAAAAAAAAAGTAGCAGCCTGCTTTTAAATATCCCAAGAGAAGAAGTGGAACAAACCTCATCAAGTAAATAATATGCTTAGCCTCAGTTTTAATTTAAACCATATTTTAGTCTCCCAGCATAGCAGGAATTCCATAACATCATTCCAGCTCACATCATTGCTACAAATATTTCTGTTCACATTTGACATGCAGCTATATGGCACTTGTGTTAACAACTTCTGTACTAGGAGACGGCTGGGAGAAAAAAAAGTGTGATCTTCACGAAGCTGTTTATTTTGATTATTGCTTCTAATTCAGTTAAAATTCAATATCTAAATTTGAAATGGCTATTGCAGTCATCAAAATTATAGTTTTACCAGCAAACCAATAACCATAGCACAACTATTCACTGAGAATGAACGTCAAGAAATGACCACTCAAATTGACAAGCCTAACACGGCATAAAAAGTCACGGAGACAGGTTACATAGACGTACAAAGGAAAATAAGACCACTAAAATATCCAAAATAGAGAAAGAAAAATATTTTGTAAGATTAACAAGTATTTCAAGGCAGAAAGCTTGGCTTTATCCTCATTTGGATAAATAAGAGCAATGCGCCAGCCTGCAGTGTAACCAGGAACACAGGTCCAGGAGGAAATCAGCATCTTTGGCCAGACTCCCAAGTTGGAAAGCTGAGCTCCAGAAACACCCTCTGCAGTGTCTTGCAAGATGCATGGGAGCATCAGAACATCAGTGTGCACAAGGTGAATTCATGAATGGGGACAGGCCCGTCACAGGTACTGGCAGCTAATAAGCCCTGTTAAAGCAATTTAAATCTCAAAGAGATTGCCCCCACTCACCAGGCAGCACAGACACACAACAGGGGTTTGGTGCCAGAGGAGCAGAAAGTACGTGCCAAAAATGGACTGGGAGCAAGCATGTGTCACTTCAACTTGATGATATTTCTCCAAAACTCCTCTCCAGCTGGCTTAGAGATAAATCTCAAGTCACTGGACCAAATTAACTGCACCAGAGAAGAAGAAACACCTTCTGGAAGTATCTGTGTTGTTTCAAAAGTCTAGATTATATCAGTGTCCAACATTGCCTAGCTCTGAATACACAAAGGCACTTAGGGAAGTGATGCCCAGTGAAAAAATCACTGAAAATTATGGGTAGAGGATAAAGGAAAAAAGATAAACCATTCAATACTCAACTGTCAGGTCGCTAAAGAACAATGCAGGCAGAGATAAAAGAGAAAGGGTTGAAAGCTTTCAAAGTGAAGAGGCAGAACGCATTATTTGTGTTTAGTTAACTAGATAAAAAGCACACTGGACATACATATATGATTTTTAGCTGGGGAGACCTGACAGACCAATACGTCTCAGCAAAAAAGGAAGAGTAGACGAGTCACCCCCAGGAGCAGCACCCACTGGCACAGGGTGCAGCACTGGAGCACCTTGGTGGGAAAAAGGTATGTGGGGTGGCCGTGGCTGTGTGGATGGTTGGATCAAAAAGCTGGGGACACTGGTCTCCGAAGAATCATGTTCTTGTTTGGGAGTTTTAAATGCTTGTCACCAGTGGAAACACAGGAGACCACGGCAATGCTGGCAGCCCACTGAAGCGCTTTATCTGGAAACAGTGCGGCAAACACAAGGAAGATATTTCACTTCACTTGGGAGCATCTCTCCATCCTTCACAAAGACACGTCTTCTCTGGCATATTTGGTTGTCCAGATACAATCCAGCTACAAGTAAAAAGCCACAGTCCTTCTGTTAGATGCAAAACTATGAGGGGGCTGCAGCATGAGGGATGTAAGAGGGCCATCACCAGCCAGAGCTGCTCCCTGATTTCCTACAAGATCTAGGTGAAGGTAATTGGAATGCAAGTTTTGTACAATTTGTTTATATTTTATATACTTACATATATGATAGAATTATACACATATATATTGCTTTCATGCTCATTCTTATCCCATTTCCTTTGTTTGTTTGTTTTAAAGAGATTTATGGATTTGTCCTCATAGCAGCGTAAGTCCCTGGATATGTTGAGTATTCTGTGGCTCAGACAGGCTTTTTAAACTTCTGCGAGATAATTGGCACAGGAGTTTACTTGGCTAAATCAGAGACAGATTTTCAAAGGCTGAAATGGCAGCGAAGCACCAAACTCCCATCGGCGTTCAGAGACTCGCCTCTCCTTAATCACTGCAGTACTTTGGAAAGCAGAAAGCTTTGTCACAGCTGCACTGTGGTCTTCTCTGTACTCTGGGCAATAAAGGATATTACATTTACATCCAGTCTTTTAAAATGAAACAAAACAAACAAACAAAAGTTTCAATTTGGGCTGAGGAACGTTGTTAGTTTACTGTCTGACTTCCAGAACCTCCCCGATCATGACCAGGAATGGCAGCAGCAGCCAAGGGCTCATTTCTGCTGCCACAGAGTCACATGTAAAAGCCACAGGGTAGCCTTGTTTGGAGCTAAAACTCTACCCCATTTTTGCAAAACATCAGCCCATCTGTTCCTCACCTGAACTTCTAATCCTGTTTGGAACTGGCTCTATGACAACCAGATTCAACAGGAGAAATGCAGCATGGGCACCTTGATTCCAGTGTGATAAGGGGCTTTTCTGCCCAGTTTGGCTTATAGTTAGGTGATACCAAGGTGCTCTCTTGGAGGAGGCTGGCAACAACCTCTGGGAGACGCAGAGATTCAGGTTCCCAAAGGCTCTCCCAGCCCCACACAAAAAGGGTAACTTTGGTGTCTTTTGGACTTGCTCAGTTGCCTACAGCAGTGGATGCTCAGCTCAGTGCTGTGCCGAAACCTACCTATTTAACTTTCAGTCTGCAGGGTCTCAGCTAGCAGAAGTCATGGGCAAGACATACAGAAGTCATTGCATTTCTCAGAGATCCTCGCTTTGCTCTCCTGCCAGTTCCACTGTGTTTGTGAACCACAGCTGCCCAGCAGGCAAACCAGGGAGCTCTGCAGAAGGTGGGAGCTGCAGAGAACCCACGAGAGTGGCTGGGCACAGAAATGGCTCTAAGTGATAGTGTCTTGGGAGTGGGACTAGGAAATCACAGACTGATCTGCTCAGTTGCTACACTACAAAACCAGCAATGATTTACTGCTGTTCCACCCCACCAGATGTAAAGTCATTTCACTTCCCTCCTCAGAAGCTCACACTCTCCATTTGTGGTACCCAGAGTGTCCCTCTGGCCTCACATCAGCAGGGACAGAAAATATTTTGCTTTCAAGAACTAGTGAAAAATCCCCTCAAAAAGACCCAAAACAAAACCAAACAAAAACAACAAAACAAAACAAACAAACAAAACCCCACAACATTAACCAAAGGAAATACAGAGCTGTTTCTCGAGAACACTGGAAGGAGTGGATGGGTCTCCCTTGGGGGCCCCCAATCAGCATGTGCAAACTGAAGGCCAAGGAGACTCCCATTCCAGAGAGTTCTGCCAGCCCCACAGTTCATGTCAGGATCCCGTTTCAGCTTCCCCAGCATTCCTCACCAGCTTTCTTTTCCTCTCTTCCTCCCTGCTGCCTTAACCACCACTTCCCCTCTATGTTTGGACTTCAGTAAAACAAGAATTTTCAGTTGAATCATAAATTCATCAGATACGTGGTTTTGGTCACCCTGAAACTATTAGCTAGTCTGGGTCAGATTTGTCAAATAGTTTTGGCTGGAAACTATGCATTCAAGGATGGGAGGGGGGATAAAGTTGCTTCACGGTTGAGGCAAGCAACTCACAGATGGAGGACACGCACTCATCCTCCTCTCTCAGGGCGTTTTTGGAGCTTAAGAAAGTAGAGCAGGTCTTTTGGGAGGCCAGGAAGCCAAGAGCAGGATTTCCAGAGAGCCTGGGATCAGGTAAAGGGCAGATCTGTGCATATCCCACACCTTAGTTGAGGCTGCTTAGCAAGCAAACCCTCACGTTGGAAGAACTCCAGGTGCTACCAAAAGCTTTAAGAGCTGTGTGGAGAGTGAAAGGAGCAGGACTGTGCCTGGGTGAGGAGGGCAGGAGTCTGGGAGGTGGAAACGCACACTCCCATCCCTGGTCAGTGGAGCGGTTTATTACTGACACGAGAAGTGATGAGAGCCTGCAAAGAGGGCACTTCCTCAGGACACCCTTTTCAGATCACTGTCAACAGAAAACTCAAAGCTACCAAGAGCTGAAGAAAGAAAAACATAAAATTGCCTGGCTCATAAGCACATGAAGCTGTATGAGAAAAGTGGGATTGGTTACATCAGTAGCCTCTCATTTTAAACTAGACCTCCCAGTTCCAAGATTAATAAGTTAAGTGATTGGTGTCATGAACCAGCCCAGAAGGTATCTGGTGTCCCACATCCCTAGAAAAAGCCTGTAAGTTTGTATTGCCAGTACAGTTGTCAAGAAGCAAAATCACATGCAAAGAAATAAAAGCCAACACCAAAACTGATGCTTTATCTCCATCTGCCCCCAGTCTCCACCATTTTACCCATGCACCAGAGAGCACGGGGATTGTCCACACCACACACCTTGCAGCGTGGTTTCTGTGATCCCCTAAGCTATGGTGCCTCGGGGATCAGCAATGCACCTCATACTGCTGTTGAAGCTAGAAATAACAGCAACTTATCTGAGTGCTTCCCAGGAGAATGACCTTTAGGACAACGTAACAGGTACGAGCAGCCAGCACAAGAGCATTGCACTTGCCTCTACCTAGCAGCCATGTCAAAACCTCATTGATTTTCACTACTGATGCAAGGGTGGATCACAAAACCATCCAGGCTTTCCCATCCTATGTGGGCACCAACATGTTCGGGAGTCTGCAGGAAACAGGGAATATCCCTGTGGGTATTGTGTTTGTGCCTTCCAAGGCACAGCAAGACCACTCCCCAGCCCATACTGGTGCCTTCAAGCCCTCACGATTTCCACAGAAAGAGGACTTCCCACAGCAGGTAGATTCAGCTCTGGGGTGATGTATCCCCAACACATCCCACCCTGTGGTGGGGGGACCCGCATCTGTTTGGCAGCCTTGCAACCCTCATAAGATGTGGCTGCAACACAAGGGACTCCAATGCTCTCCCTGAAAGCCAGTGCTGTGGAGTTACCTGCAAAGGGTCTCATTTTATTCTCTAAAAGAAAAGAGAAAGGTTAAAACAACCTCTACGATGAGGAGCAGTAGCATTGTCTTGACCCCAGGATTTCTGACACAAGAGGAAGATATTCAGGATATGGCCAATGCTGGTTTTGTTTTGTAAGACCTTGATCTGCTCCTTTTCTGCTGACAACATCAATGGGAGAGTTTCATGCCACGTATCTGGGCTGTAGGAGTCTGGAAAGTTACTGACTTGAAGAGAGAAAATGCTGAAATCCACAGAAAAGTGAAGGGAAGACGCAGGGAGAAGAGGCACATTTTGCTAATTTAGTTTTTTTTACATTGCAACAGCTGTGCTTACATGAAAAGGGTCATTAACTGAAGATGCACAGGGTACCAGCATGTCTACTGAGGCTTTATACAATTTAGGAGATCACTGCAGAGTACAATGCAGGATCATTTAAAATTCACAAACAAATCCTATAAAATACCTTTGTAGGTATTTTAATGGTCCAAAACAAGTACTGTGTACTACTCGATAGGTGCAATTTTTCCTTTTTACTAAATTCCATACGTAAAAATCAATCTGTTCTTTTTAAAAACAGAGACTTTTTTTTACTATGCTATTTTAAAAGAATAAAGACAGCTCCCACTGAGATGTCTGTTTAAAAGTTCAGTACATTCTGCTGCCTTATTTTATCTAGCAATGATGAACTAAAAGAACACTGAAAATTCAATCATGATGGCAATAATATTTGAAAAGGCTATAAAAAAAGAATGATTAAGGTGGTAAGAAACATCTTTTGCTGAAATTCTGAACTCTGTATTTCTGTTTCATTACATGAAAAATAATACAGGCCCTATGCAGAAAATGTGTTTGGTGTACCACTTTGATGGGGAAAAAAACCCAGCCTTTTAAAAGCATGGTGAAATGAAAGGTGATTTTTAAAAAAACACACAGGTATTTACATAGAGCCATTTACTCAGCATTCGGAATCGTGCCATTCCCTCTCTATAGTTTAGCCATCTCTTGGATAGTTTGCATAAGTATGCATTTATTTACTAATCTTCAAAGAGTCCCCATTTTTTCTAGCTTTCCACTGTAGTCATTAGAGGTCACAACCCTGTAGGAAATATGGGCTGCCATGGTAACACAAAATGTCTGCTACAGGCTTAGTGTAATTCCTCCCTAATAGAAAAACAACAGCAGCAAATCCTGCCTTTGATAAATGGGCTTATATGTTGTAAGAAGCCGCTACCTAGAAAGGTGTCTATCACTTCAAAACGGCTCTAAATGAAATAAACGTTATATTTTTTTTTTCTTTTTAAAAAAAAAAAAAAAAAAGGAAAACAAACTCACACATTCAGCATGATTAAAGAAAAAAAAAGCTACTAATGTACACAAAGCAGAACGTGGAATTAATCTGGTGACCAATGTGCAACGTCTCGTTAAATACAGTGGGCGAAGTTTGTAAGGCACCCGTCAAAGAAAGCCAAGCTCTACTCAACAACAAGTGTCTGCTAAGCACTTCTAACAGCATTCCTGGCAAACCTCGCTCAGAACCAGGAAAAAGGCTGCATTTCCATATATTTGAAAAAGCAAAATTCAGAGGGAGACGGTCACCCCTCTGAGTGCAGTAAGGTAGCCTGGACTTCCCCACTTGGAAATTCCTGGGGAAAAAAAAAAAGCATCTGGTTCCAATAGTTAACTGGTGTTTGAGAGGGGGTAAAAGAAAGAAAAAAAGAAAAAGAGGGTCTGTTTGATGTGGTGGTCCATGGGCATGACCGGCATTTCAGTGAAATCCTGCCTTGCCAAGAGGCCGGGTCCCGATGTGGCCGGCTGTCTGGCTCACCTGGGTGGGTATGTTGGGAGGGCTCCGTCCACCCCTCACAGTTGCACTCAACGTCAACTTATGCTTCGAGTCCTGTCTGTGGCTCCCAAAGGCTCCTATCTCCTCTCCTGCCTCCCTCCTGCAAAGCGCACACATGAAGGACTGGTTTTCTTTACTGCATTAACCAGGATTTTCCCCAGAATGTGGCTTTCATGCCGATTTCTATACTGTCTCCATCTTTTTCAAATATTTGGCAATTGCCGATGGGGTACCCTGCCATCCTGTAGCACCATCGGGGTGCTGCTCAGAGGGGATACACCGGCAGTGGGGCTGCAGCAATGCAGAGCCTCCCCACAGCCAAATTCTGTTTCTCGTTCTCTTTTGTTTGCATTCCTGCAGCCAGTTTTCAATCCAGAGAGCAGCAGTCATATCTCCACCAATTCAAGTTAATTTATCAATTAAGCTATTGCATTACATCTACTCCGTTCACACCATTTGCTTTTTTTTTATTTTTAGAGGGCTTAATTTTGACTGATAAAATATTTCTCCTCTAAACACTTGCAATTTGTTGTTTCTTTGTATTTACAGTTAGTACACCCATCTTTTTGATAGGCGCCCTACACTAAGACAGGAAATCTGAATTTCTTGAGGTCTGCAGCACTTTGCAGCAACAGGGAGGCTGCCAAATCCCATCTGCCTGGGATGCCCCTCTGGAGGAGTCTCTCCAACAGAGAACAAGAGGCTTCTAATCCTGCTCTCCAAGATTCCACACCACCATTCCAGCGAGGGAAGTCAGACCCCAAGAGTCACCATAATCAAGTGAAGACGTGAACCTCCATGATTTCTATGGGGTCCCCCGAGAGCCCACGGCCAAGGATTCGCTGCCTGCGACAGACTCTTTTCTCTTTTTTGTCGACCCCAACAGCAAATTTCTAGGGTGGTTGGAAAACAGCCCCTCACCTACTGCGAGCCTGATAATGAGGAACAGCATTTTGGGCAAGGATCTAATCCACAGCAGAAAGCCAAGCTCCATTTATTGAGCCTGCTGCTATCCCACAGCAGCTTTTCATAGTGTTTTACACCAGTTCCACACACAAAGCAGAAATGCTAAAAAATCTCTCTGCCTGCACCCTTTCTGATTCCTTCAGTTAAGGCAGTAGTGATTTTTATCTTTCTCCTTCACCACCACTTTGAAATTTTAAGTGTCAGAAGATATTTCAAGTTTGCCCCCTCTTTCCCGCCTGCCCAGTCTGGGTTATGAGATACTCTGTGCTTTCAGCCTGTGTCAAAGAAAAGCCATTGAAAGTGCAATTAATACCTCTGGGTGTTAATTCATCTTCCTTTGCATTAATCCAAAAAAGCAACTTGGTGTGGAAAGTTCTGCTTTGCCCATAATATTGTCCCCAGATACTGCTGTGAACATCCCAATGCTGACAGTTAAGAAACGGGTCCTTTTCACACCCATCTCTGTATCATCTGGGGATCAAAATGAGTGCTCACTCAAAAGCACCTTGATAAGTCACTATTGTAGCTGAAAGGTGGCACATTCTCAGGTATGGGTGGACTATTCCATATCAGGTGAAGTGAGTGAACTGGTTACATCCACAACAGGAACTGAGGAATGTCCCCAAACACAGTTCTCCAGACAGTGTCCCCATGTCCCTATGTTGACTCCCCATGAGCTGTCTCCAGCTGCTTTCTGCTGCTCCCCAGGATGCAACTCCTTCTCGGTACCTGCTCATACCATCCCCAGACACAAGTGGCTTCTGCACCATGACACCACGCCCCACGTTAGAGACCTGTGCTCCCAGCGCTGCCTTTGGGTCAAATATTTACCAGCCTTATCTTACCAAGAGAAACCCCTTACAGTCACTATGCATAGCAGGAACAAACCCACAACACTATTTTGCTCTAGTGAGACCTTTACGGGGCCACACTGGCTACCACCGGCATCCTCCTCAGCCCCTCCAGAAACTCACAGCAATGACAAGCACCACCAGAAGTCCCTTGCTGAGCCTGTGAAACAGCTGGACCACATGTGCTAAGGCTCACCACAGCCCCTTTGCTGCCCAGACAGAGCCCAGCAGGCTGCAAGGGGCTCTTGTCCCCACTGGTCCTTGCACAGGCAGTGGCCCCAGCACCATGATGGGCAGAGGAGCAGCACACTCTTGCTCAGACCTCCTTCCTGCCCTAGCACTGAGGAGTTTTCACTAGAAACCTCAATATTTTTTCCTACAGACCGGTGCTGCCAAGCAGCAGTGTGGGAGGCTTTCTCCTCTGCCCCATCAAACAAGAGAGCAGAAGGCATTTGCCACGTTGCATCTCAACTCCTACCACTGCCAAGGTCTCCCCTGGGAGGAAAAGTAAAACATTTCGGCACTCTGCACCATTTTTTTATGTATTGTCCTCTGAAAGAGGAAGATCTGGAGCAAATTTCACAAGTATAATTCATTCCACACCACTGATGAAAATAAATGCACTTCTGTGCCACCTCATCTTGCAGCCAACGGGGAGCTCCTCGCATCTCCATCCGGCTCCCAGCATCTCCATCCAGCTCTCAGCTGACTCCTGCATCCACATGGAGCAGCCAGCAGCTGGAGCCACCACATGGGTTGGAGACAACCCCAGGGGACCCGAGCTCTGCAAACCAATGAATGAATTACCCTCCTCTATTGACAAAGTTTGATTATACCCACAGCTGATGTAATATTGATAATGTATGAGGAAACACAAGAGAATCCAAATCGCTTTCACAAACTCCTCCCGTCCCAGCAAGCTGCCACGTGGCATCGCGTGGCTTCCACCAGCGCCACTGTCCCACCGCAAGACTCCAATGCAGTGCAAATTAGCAAGGCAGGCAACCGCCGTAAAGAGGAAGGCTGCTGCCTCTCAAAATGTACTCAGGTAATTCATTTTGACAAGTGTAGCTTGGTTTTAATCATCGATATTTTTTCTGAGCAAAGCATCTCCGGGTAAGTGGGCTGTAGTCTACTTTGTAAAAGTAATGAAGTTGGAGTAATAGGAGGGCTTGCTGTAGCGTTCTGCTATTAATCAGTGCTAATAAATGTGGAAAAATCACTGTTTTGTCTATGTAAGTTATGGAATTCGTAGATAAGCGAAGTGTAAATGAGCAAGGTTTGGTGTAGACGAGGTACTTCCACTTTGTGTTGTGAAGAGATAATAGCGAAGTACCCGACCCGCTTTACTGTCTTTTCCAATACTATATTCATTAGTTGGGTTGTTTGAGCTCAGCATTTACAACAAAGAGCTCGGCTGCTCCCTGGAGAGTGGGCAATCTGGTTTGTAGTCACTGAGGAAACTGGGAGGAAGCTGCTGCATTTTGGGCAACCAGAAGGAAATACCGTGTAGCCAAACTGTGGTTAAGTCCAGACAAGCCACCTTCATTAGATCATCATGACCACAATTTGTTTCCATGCATACAGCACCAGTAGTGTTTGTTATCAACCGATCTTCAATCCAAGATACAGGAAAAGCCTTCTGCAGGGCACAGGCCACTCATGGTGCAAAATAAACACACAATAACTTTGACATACGCACAACCCTCCAGAAATCAGATGACCACGGTGAAGCAGATGGTGAGACACATGCAGAATAACCCCTTGATGTGACACATGCTACAAGTTTCACTCCTGCACACCGCAATAACCATCCCATAGCTGCAGGAGCAAGAGAGGTGGCATCTGTCCCTGTCCCACCACAACAGCACCCCCTGAGCACCTCCTGCACACCCACAAGTGCCATGATTGGTGTGAAAGAGTAGTCCCTTCACTTGTGCACTGGTCAATATGAAGCAGTTCCTTCGCTGGCCACTGACATCCTATTCCTCCCATGACCTTACAAAGCTCCGGGACTCACCAGCATCCCAAGGGGCAAACCTACTCACCAACTTAGCTACGGCAATACCAGAGCAGCAGTTCTTCCCATTTCCACACGGGAAGTGATAAACACCAGTTCACCCCGGTCCCGGTTTAGCAGCACCATCCAGACACAGCCATGAAGGGAATAGTAACACTGGTGTTGAACCAAGAGAGAATTTCTGCACCCTTCGTAATGAAAAGTACATGTGACTTTGTGTCCCCAGCAGCTGTTGACTTCAAAGAGGTAGTTTTGCTCCCAAGTTTGCTTTAAGACACTCAGGGCAGGGAGCAAAGGGGTTTGGGTGGCCAACATAAAACAAGAGGAGCAGCATTTGGGGCAACTAACATCTCAAAGGTCTGTCAGTGAAGCCCTGGCACAAGTGATGCTGCCAAGAGGCCATGAACATCATTAAATTGAGCACAACCACTGTTTTTAGTTAGATATTTTAAAATTAAAGCAACCTTTTCTATCAACAGTAAGGACATTTTGCTGTATTTTTATCTACCATTTTGAAGGCGTCTGCATCAAGTCATTTCTTTAAATTTCTATCTTTGTTAATGCAAAATGTTATTTCAGCCACATCAAAATATCTGGAGAATGTCAGCTGACATTTCTGCTTGCAAGTGTGTTTGGGGAGCATTTATACATTTATTTGCCTGGAAGAAATATAGTTTTAACTGACTCTCAAGTCACTCAGTTTTCACAAGATATTATCAAAACACAGAATAGGAACCTCAGCACAAAGCTCAGAAGGAAACCAGAGCAGGTTTATACTATAGGAACTGATCTCATCTATCAAACCAGACCTGCACGTAACAGCCCAACTCATCACTGTGCCATTCATATTTCTTTGCATCGCTTTACTCTTTGGGGAGCAGGGAAAAAGGGCCACTTTTTCAAAGAACAATACGAGAGCCCAGCCACAAAAGGCTCCTCCCAATGTAAGTAAGTTATTTCGCCTGGGAAAGCCCTTTTTTTCCAGCAAAGCAGGTTGGAGAGGAGAGGCAGACTCTTCCTCGGGAGAGAAAAGGCCGTCTTGTGCATGGGCTGCTCCCCATTGTGCTGGTGTGTAGGTTTACATGGTGACCATCACAGGGCAAGAGCCCCTGGTTAGGGCAGAGCCACCCCAGCCCCATTGGGCTAAGGGTACCCAATGGTGGGGAAATGGAGGCAGCGGGAGCATCTACAAGGGAGCAGCCGCTTCGTCACACAGCCCTTCATCATTTCTGACACAAAAGGGGAAAATACAGTGTTGCATCGAGCTCTTTTTCAACCAAAAGAGGTGTTTGGTTTGTTTGTTCGTTTGTTTTTTAACAATAATCTTCCAGTCCATTCAATCACATTTTACTTCTTGGGGAGGAAAAAGTAAATGTGAAATTACCTTTTCTTGCTCTGAGGACTAGCCATCACATTTACCAGTTTCACTATGAGATGGCAGAAGGCATTTTCTTGCTCTGAAATCCAAGCGGTTTTGCTATGACTACCACCTCCCAGTGCCCCCACCAAAAAAAGGTGGGGGGGGCAGGAAAAATCACCTGTAAAAAATTAGGTAACGGAGTGTGAAAGGTCTCTGCCATTCAGGAAATACTTCCCGCTGGATTTAATTACAGATTGCAACTAAACACCCACCCCACACACCCCCTCTTCTTTTTTTTTTTTGGGAACTTCAGCCTTACAATAACACAACATTTATTGAACGTACTATCCTTGCAGCAGTAGTACCAGTAAAAAGCCCAGAGAACTGCATTGTTTACAATCAACTTTCAAAATATACTTTGTTCACTAGATTAACGAGAGTTTTATGGAGAAAGCACATTGTGTCCGCCTGCGTTAGGAAGCGGTGATTGCGGGAAGCAGAGCCTGCGCGGCTGCAGGGAGCGGTGCCGGGGAGCTGCTCAGGTCCCATCGCCGCGCTGGCAGCAACGCTCCCCATCCTCTCCCCAGCCACATCCTGGGGACAATCTGCATTTTACAGCCCCCGCAAACTCCCTCCCTGCTCAGCAGCTCGCACAGATATTGGCTTCAGCGAGTCCCTCTCACATTTGGTCTAAATTGGGTATTTTTTTTTCCCCTCTCAGTATCGCAGCTAAGATGAGCGGTCCTGATACAAGAGTATTAAATGTCAAACGAGCAAAAAACAACGTGCAAAGCCAACGCAACTCTGCATTTAATTTAGGCAGTGTCAAAGCAAGGAGCAGAAAGGAATGATGTTTTTTTTTTCTTTGCACATTTTTAAAAAACCACCAAATGCAGCTCGTATTTGAGGCTTCTGTCCTAACTAGCTTCGTAGAAATAATTTCTTTCCCTTATTCCCTATCAATATTAGGTTAATCAGAGGTAAGCAAAACAACATACCATATCTGCCTACATTTGAGTCTCTAATTATATGTGGCAATATTAAAACTGTTCCTCTTTTGGGCATTTAATTTGGCTGCTTTGGAATGAGACATTAGGATTTTATTTCTAAATGCATTGATTAAATTGTGTTTCTGCTTCTGCAGCCAGAAATACAGACGATTTCCTCTATGCGTAGGTAATGAAGCATCCAGCGCCCTGGAATTCATTTAAAAATTTGTATTCCATCCTAATTATCCCCAGTCGTTGTGCATAATAAAACAATTTGTTATAGATCAAATACTGTACATACGAATACCCTGAATTAGTACTGAGCGTGTCGCTTAAACTCACAAAAGGGAAGAAAACTCAGAGTCCAGGCAAAAATCTGCTCCCTGGAAGGTGTTATCCTGTCGGTGCTATGGGGTAATTTAGAGGATCTGCCAATATTTAGGAATCTCTGGCTTGATTTTTTTTAGTTTTTATGAGCTGAAGAACAGAAGCAGGGTCACTGCAGAGATTAAGTTTCCTTTCTGCACTAACATTAGGGAGGGAGACGGAGGGAGAGACACGGCAAGTAAGTACCCTGCTGTACCCTGAAAATTAAAATACAGCTGGATTACTACTCTAATGATGCGCTTTGCCAGCTCTTACAGGCTTCACAGCTTCCTAACACGCAGCCACGGGCACAGAGAACTTGTGCCCTCAGCATTTAACCAAACAGGGAGCTGGAAATGGTTTGCTTGGCTTTTTGCTTCTTGGTTTGCTTTTTAACACAACAAAAAAACTGTTCCCGTTCATGCAGAGCACACTGGAAATCAGCAGCAAAGTCATCTGCTGCTGTGTCCATCTGGAGTGAAGGGGGATTCAGCGAAATGGCAAAAGCAGCAGAGTAGCACGAAGGCAGATTTTTTTTTCCCCTCCTTCGTGCCCCAAGCAACAGAAATTCGGGTGACAACTCCCTCCACAGCGCAGCATCCAAAGGAGGAGAACGGGTCTTCCCATCCCTTATAAAGCACACACACATGGGATAAGGAAAAATAAAATCAGAGGCATTTGTAATAGTCAATGTTCAAACTTTTTTTCTTATAGGTTATAATTGCAAATCAAGGGGGGGAATCGTGATTTCAAATTCTACCTGCACATTTTATACCTTTACACTTTCGATTAATCCAAGTTGCATTGGAGCAAAAGAGGTAATGTTTACCTCCTTGACCCTGAAATGAAGAAAGAAAACCTTATTCTGCAATTATAGCACAATACAGAATGTTTCCTATTTTTCTTTTATTTTTCCGCCTCCCTCTGATTCCCTCAAGAAAAAAAAATTCAGATTGCAAGTCTATTGCAGAGTAAAACACTATTCATCGCAAAAAGGGAATTTAAGGTGATAAATCAGCTTTCTGTAGACAGTGATTGAAGAGGTTCATGTTCATATTTGAACGGGTTTTCTTTATCTACACATTTTTGTTAACTGGTTTAATAAATTATGATGGACCTTTAAAAGCCAATCGGAGCTGTACAGATTTATGATCAGCCAAACAGCGCAGCAGAAGGCAAAGGAACAATATTTTACTGCTTTCAATAGGAGGATTATTTTTATTATTATTATTGATTGTATCAAAAGAATAGCTGAAGTCTAAATTTTTTTAGTGGTTATTTTTCAAAATAAATTGCAGAAACAGAAGGAAACTGTTTAAATCCAGAAACTATTTTGAACAAGTTATCTGGAAAAGATAAATTAGCATGGTATAGTAATGCAGACTCGAAGCACGAAGTAATATAAAACTGCTACAAAACTGGAGGATGAAAATTGGATATCCAACAAATGACTTTTTCAGCTAAATTACTCTGACTACTTTATGGTATTTTAAGTCTCTCTTCTTCTTTGCACGCTTTCTCATAAAGCACTTGCAACCAAAACAGCAACAACTCATTTCTTGCAAGGCAGCTGGTGGGATCAAAATACAGTTTCTTAAACCACCAAACAAACAAGGTTCGTGCCCTGCAGATTCAAAGGTGTTGTTAATAAATGGTGGGCAGATAAGGCAACTGTATCCTTTTGTGAGATTCCAAACAGATAGTATTTTATTAATATCAAGTCAATTATATTTTAAAAGTAAATTTCACAATTTTGTATGAATAGTTTTATTTAGGTATCTGCTGCATTTAACATTGTTGCTGAAATTTTAAACAGATATGTTGATTTTAAAAAAAAATTTAGATCCATAGAAAATAGAAACTAATTAGCCACATGTATCAAAATTATTAATGTAATCTCAGCTATTCAGTTGCCTTGCATTATGTAATATATGACCCAATAAATTAGGTAACATAACAAAACTAAAAATAAGGCTTAGGTCTCAGTACAAATTAAACTATAAAACATTATATTCAGTACTTGAAAACATCTCATCTTTCATTTCTGAATTATAATTTAAAAACCAATAAAGGTGGCTTCATAAAATAAGGAAAACAAACTTGTTTCGATTTGGTGTGAAAAACAATTGAAGCTGACAATTTTATGAAAGGACTTTGTACAAGCAGAGCTACAAAGGCACAAATAAAAGCTTGCGATTACAAAATAGGTCTAATCATCCAACTGGCGTTTTACATGCTAGATACTTGTAAAAAAAAAAAATAATAATAAAAGATTATAAACACGCACTGTGCACCATAAAACCGAGAAGGAAAAACCCCCCAGACTGGAGAACACAATTGCTCTGAACCCTTCCTACACTGCAGCCATTCACACCAAGTAGTCTTCTAACCAAATCTGTCTATAGGATGGGGCTGGAAACTGGGTGAAATATATGTTTGTTCTGCTCTTTCATCCCTTTCCCGCAGCGGTGGGAGAAGAGAAACTTCGACGTCATGTTAGTCACAGGGCGGATTTCTTTCCAATGCCTGTGTCTTGTCCCGACCACGACGCTGGGCTGAGAGATGCATGAATGAGGCTGTTTGTAATTAAAGCTGCTTTCCCAAATGGAGAGAGGGGGCTAACGCTGTCCCTACCTGTGCCATTTCATCCCACCACCAGCTATGGAGAAATCCTATTACACCCAGAAAGGGGGTAAATGCAGCCGAAAGGAAAATTCAATCTGTCTTTAAAAGTGGTGGCAGAGGCAATAGCGAATGCTGCAGAAAGGCAGACAGCGCTGTGAGATTAATATCATTAAACGAAACTGCTGCTTATTCTCTAAAGCGTCACTCCTGAATTAAGAAAGTCCACAGAACCCAACTCCACATTTCAAAAACTCTCCAAATCTTAAAAAAAATTAACTGATGAATGTTAACAAACAGAAGACCGAAACAAATCCCCAGAGCAGCCTCCCCAGCTGAACCAAAGTGTCACATCAGCACAGTGAAAATACTGGAGATTTGCAGAAACTTTGAGGAGATTGTTGTTGTTGTTGTTTAACAACTATGCTAAGTGAGAACGCAACAGTATAAACCATCGCAATTTCTATATGTAAACTACCAAAACTAGCATCACTTTTTTTTTTTCTTTTTAATACCTTGGTGCCCCCTTTTGGTCTATTCAGTTCAAGGCATTTTTCCCCATTTAAAAATTTAATTGTAAAAATACAGTAACTTTACACTGCTGAAGTCTTAATCAAGATTCACATGGCTGCTCCACATATAGTGATGGTCTACTGTCCCTGCTACTGATTTAACCCCTGTGAAGACGCACAAGTTACAAATAAGATCAAAGGAAGGGGCTGATTTCCATTAGAAATATTGCCCCGGCACAAAATCCTGCTTTATACAGTTATCTTGATAGGTGAGAGGAAAAAAATTTCAAAAGAAGAAAGAAACATATTTAAAAAACCCGTTCATTACCTTTGCTACAGTACGTGCAATGGGGGAAGGCTGAGGCTGGTGTGCGGATGATAACTTTGCCCTGCTATATTTGTGCATGCAACACTGAGGAGAGAAAAGCTCCCAAGTGAGCAGGAGTCTTTGCTCCGGTCCAGGTTCTCGGTGGACCATGTGCTGCTCACATTAGCATCACACCCAAACCTCACCAAGCATGCTTTAAGAAGAAGAAAGCAAAGTTTGATATATATTAATTAGACAAAGAAAGAAAAAAATCTCATCCTGACGACTTTCACATTGCGGCACTAGTAATTATGCCACAGAAACAAGATCTTTCCACGTTCAACATCACTGTGTGAAGACGAGCTTATTTCCAGCAGGGATATTGAGTCCTGCCATCTGAAGGGCCAATCAAGTGTGAAGTACAGTATAGTTTTAGACTCAATTGAAAGGAAAAAGCTTGACTACTAGTTCATAGCATGACAACTTTCATGGATTAGCTCAGACCCTATTCTACTCTGTGAAAGGGTATCACAGCATGAAGACAGTTTTCAATGCACTAAACTTTAATAGCTGAGTGGGGGAGCCAAAGCTTCCTTTTGGTCTCTATAGAAACAGTATAGCCAAAATTTGAGGCAAAATTAAGATTCTTGGGTTTCAGTCCTGTATTTACCCTCCAAGATCTCTATTCACAAAAAGTCTTCAGACTATATATATGTGTACATACATAATTATATAGATAATTTCACATACGCTTGTGCGTGCCATTTTTCCAGTGTTAGGTGAAGTGAGTTAAACCTGATTAACTAATTCCCCAGAGCCTCACCACTGCTCCCCAGTGTCCCCAGAGCCCTGGGAGGAAGCAGTGGGTGCAGAGAGGCACCTGAGGAGGCATCACCAGCACTCACAGGCATTTTTCCTCCCATCCCAGCTGCAAAGCTGTGCACCCTACACGTCCCTTTCCCTGAAAGCCCTCATGCCATTAGCATCCTTCAGAAAGCCAGAGATTTTGTTTAGGCAGCAGCTCCCAGAGCAAGGCACCAAGCACCTCCTTAGGGAACGCTGTGTTTTGCTGTTGATGCCAGAGGTTGATGGAAACTTAACGTGCAAGGAGCAGTGGCAGAGGAGCAACAGCATTCGGCCCAGCAGGAGAAGTTCTCCGTTTGTTTCTTAAGAAAAGCATGCTCATGATGAAATTAAGCATTGAGAACAAGGGGAAAAACACAATTGCGCGACAAACTCTTTCCCCGCTCCTCTTCTCCAGCCCGTGTGGAGGGTGCAGGTGGGTTCCTGCAGGTGTTGTGCCCACGGGACCAACCTGTGTCACGCTGAACATACACCTTGCTCGTGGGCGCCGAGAAAACAGTGCCAACTTCTATGCAGCATTAACCTCATTTCTTGTTTCACACTTGACCGTGCATTCGCTAACTGCAGTCCCCAGTAGACGTTATCCCTACACGCTGACACGCACGCAAACACATTTTCTATTCCCACCTCCCTCATGTCCTCTCTTCTTAGTCCTTCTATCCCTGCTGTGGGGTACCAGGGCCGGGCATCCCTCGGGATGCAGCCGGGAGGGATGTTACCTGCAGGTACCCACGTCGTGCTTTCCACCCGCTCTATTCAGGTTTGACACCTGCGTCTGGGCAGTGGTGAGGGCGATCTGTCTCCCTCGGCAAACTTGGCTGGGCCACAGATGCCTTCCCCCTCCTCTCCTCCCCGCATCGCTGGGATGTATGGGTGCCTCCTATGGAGAGTCTACATTTCACTATAATGCTGCTACCCTCCCTTTGTGGAGCACTAATCCTGAGCCACCAGAGCCAGAAACTTGCCTTGCATGGCCAAAGAAGAGATTCCCACCCCCTCCCCTTTTTTGGGTTTGAAGTTAATCCAGCTCTGGGCAGGGTGTCCCCGCAGCGTCCCCCCCCATCAGAGCCATGAATCCCTGTACAGGCAGTGGCTTTTGATGGGAATCTGCTGCACGGGCAGGGCAACCTGAGGGGTGCTGACACCCTGGACCAGCTCTCCTTGACCATGCAAGGAACCAGGATCAGCCCAAATCCATCAGGGAGCTACTGTGGGAGCACATGCTTTGCTGCAAGGGTTGCATGTGGAGGGGTTGCGCTGCCAGGGCTGCCCTGTTCATCTCTCCTGAGGCTCCCTGGCATGCTGTCCCCATGCTCATGGATCAAGGGGGTCACAGAGAACCTGACATCACCCTCCAGGTCTTAGCCCAGCAGCATCCCAGCAAGATTCAAGCCTCCTCAAAAGGACAAGAAAAGCCCAACTTCACCCATCATCCCTGAGACAAGCATTGTCCAGACCCTTTCCTGAATATGCTTCATTGTGCACATTTGCTAAAGAAGTTCTGCAAAGGAAAATTTTGAATAAAAAGTGTTCCTACTCACAAGGAAATAGAGATTTCGTGTTACATCATTGACCCAGCATGGTTCACAAAGCTGCTTAACACCCTTTCTTCTCCATCTCAGAGTCACAGTGTCCTGGACCAGCACCTCCATTACCCTTTTAGCACACTTTCCAGAGAGACACAAAGAGCTGCTTGGTGCAAAACACCCTCCTCCTTCAGGAGCCTTTGTCCAGCTGTTCCCAGGTGAAAAGTAAGGTCCTGGGGTCACAAAGAGCAGCCAAAATCAACAGACACCTGATAATCTTAATAAATCTGAATCATAACCATCTCCCCCATAGAGCCTTCCCCTGCATGGGCATCATTTCCCAAGTTGAGCAGATGGGTCCCGTTCTCCAAACATCACATCTGTGTGCTCCAAAAAATGCTGATGGGCACATCACAGATGGGCAAACACCAGCATACAGGAGAAAAGCATCAGCATCATCACTTGGGCAGACCCAATCTCATGTTCCCATCTGGAAGAGGTCCCTTGGGACCAATCAGGCCTGCTCAGATACTTGCTGTGTGAAAAGGCTACAGTGGCACCTGGCAGCTGCTGGAGAGCTTGGCAGTAGGGACAGGCTGGAGGGAGGGGTGTCTGGGCACAGCCCTTCTGCTCCAGTGCTGGACCATAGTCTCCAACACCATCTCTGGCTGGAGAGGTCTGGACCAGCAGCAGCAGATCGGGGGAAAACCCATCCTTGGCTATCAGAGCCTTTTCTCATCCCTTGGTAAAGGGACGAAATCCCTGTTGTGTCAGCATCAGCAATATTGCCTTTGATGCTCAGAACCGCTCACAATTAGGGCTGTAAGCAGAAATTAGAGAGACATGCTTATGGTTAAACACTGTTTCCTATGTTGCTTAAACACTACTTGCCTCTGTCTCTATTAGATACAACATCCCCAAAGCCCTGTGATCTAATAGTAACCCTCAATAGAGACTTTTCCTTTGTGCATCACTCCACTATGGAAAAATCAACTTGCAGGTTAAATTATTTCCTTTCAACAGGTTTGAGATAGGCATGGTGCAGTAATTGCACACACTGGACGGGTCCTGTACCTCCTGGTCAAACCCTGAGCAGCCAAATATTGTTCTAAGACTTGAATCAGACCCGATGCACTGAGACCAGTCATTTTGCACAGAGCAAAAAGTCCAAAATTTGGTTCATGGGAAAGCACTGACAGCTCAATTGCTTGCTGGGCTCTTGCCACCAACAGTCACGTGCATGCAGGCGTACAGATTCAATGGTCCTATTTAAACCTGCTCCCAGAGCCCTCGGACCCTACATGTGTCACCGTGTTAGATGCCATTGATGCCGAGGCAGCTTCTTTGCAGGACGTCAAAGCATAATGGAGCAAACCCCTCATGTGTGAAGGGAAAGCTGGCCTTTTGCACCAAAGAATCCCCTCTATTCAGTCCAGGAGAGGTTTGTGTTTGGAGTTGAACCAGGCAGACGTCAACACGGTCACACCTAATGGGAGCAAAACAACAGTGACAACCAGCCAGGACACACTGCTGCCACTGGCCCCATCCCTAGGAGACACGGGGAAAGGAACATTTGGGATTTGGCAGCATGAGGCAGGTTTACTTCCCTGCAAGAACGGGAAGGAGCCCAACCAGGCTCATATGGGATGGGTGAAACTGTGCTGTGCTGCTCCTGGTATGGGGATGAAATGCTGGGAAATCCCACCCTTGCTGCTTCTCCAGCAGAAGAACATGGCACTGGCTGGCAGCAGAGAGGCAAGTGAGATAAATAGATGCCATTATGCTGGATCAGTGTCACTTTGGACATGGCTCCTTCCACGTGTTCCCTGTCCCACTGTGCTGTCCTGCACATGCCACATTTCCAAGTACAAATTTGTGTTCCAGGGGCATGACCAAGCAGTCAGGGGCACAGGACAAGCTGGAGCAGCCAGTTTTTGTGTATCTTACACGGGGCTGAGCAGGATGGAGTCAGAGGATGGGAAAAGCCAAGAACAGCTGATTGCATCCAAGCACTGACCAGTACCACAGTTGCAGGAAGGCGCTGGACCTCGCTGAGGGAAGGATGCACAGATCTCACCGTGGCTCCAGGTGTGCAGCACATCCTGGGCTGATGCTGTGAGATCCTACACTGTCTCCAAGGAGAGCTCTGCACCAGGTATAAAACATCGTGGGAAGTCTCACCCTGCTTCAGTTTCTTCTCATTCAGATGCAGACTCCTAAATGGACACTAGTCTGATAACCCTTTTTTCCAAGGCACATCTGCTTTTCTTTTCCCTCTGTTCAATCTGTAGCTTAGCCTTTCCTCTGGAGGAATCATCTAAAGGATTTCTCATACTTTTTGCTGCCCAATTTTTGCAGCAATTGGGGCATAACTGTTTGATAGACTCTGAATGGTTGCCTTTGTTTCCCCAAAAAGGTGCTGGTTTGTTCACAAACACCCCGAGGAGCTCAGCAGTGCCTTTTCCTACCACTCTCTTTTCATCATCTTAACACAAAAGCTAAAGCTTTTGAAACCCCCACTTCTTGTCGGTACATTAGATATGTACCGATACTGAATTCCTTCCACAGTTGAAGCCTGAGCCTGAACATGAACTTACCCCCAAATCTCAAGTTTGCAATTTAAGGAATTTCTTTTGATGCATTATTTAAACATACATTTTAATTATTGAGACAGCTTAGTGCTGTCATTTAATAGCCAGACCCTACAATGAGCTACATCCTCACCTACTCCAAACCTGTGCTGCTCCTGTCCCAGCAATCCAGCCCTCCTCCCCTTCGGCCCTCTGCTCCTACCAAAGCACTTCATTGAATTATTTCAACAAGCTCCTCTAATTTGAGTTCAAAGAACTCAGCTAATGAAGTATTTAAACATTTTTGCACCCCAAACTAACCAATTTACAAAACACCCGGAGAAAACAAACTGGTAGTTTCATGCAAAATCATGCCGCGCAATGCATCACTGGAGGGAAAATTGTGGTCTCTTTGTTCAATTTAAGGAGAAAACCATCACCTGTTGCTTTTCTTGCCTTTATGAGCAGTGGAACATCTCTTCTACAGATGTTTTACCCTCTTTCCCCCTGAATCTCCCAACCTGTTTACCTGCAGCCACCGTTCCCCCAAGAGGGGACTGATGGGTTTTCTGTTCCTACCCCAGGTGGGTCCATCCTCCTTGGCGCAACAGTGTACCAGGAGCAGAGCCAAGCCTTATCCACAGCTTCTGCAGCATGGAGGGTGCCACAGGCAAGACCGGCTTTTTTCTTCCTCACTTGCCTTGCTGGGACTAGAAATTGCTCCTCCTCAAAAGTCTTTTCATCAAGGTCCAGATTTCCCCTCAAAATTTAATAGATGGGTGCAGAGAGGTGATGTACATCACTCGGGGCAGGTAAAGAAGGGAATCCACTCCTGGTAGCTGGGAAGGGTGTTCAGGGACAGGGTTGTGGCTTGGCGTCATCAGCAGGAGAGGGGAGCAGCCCTGGAAAAGCTGCAGGTGTTGGAGTGCATGTGTGGACTCACCCCATGCTGTGTGTGCCCTGCTCTTAGGAAGCCACCTTTGGTCTCGCAGCTGCAGCTGAGGGGTTTGACTGCTCAGATCCAGGCTTCATGCTGAATTTGAGGTGGGGTGCGGACTGCAGTGGCAGCCGGCTGTTGTGCCCAGGTGGGACAGGAGACAGCCCTGCCAGCAGAAGGTGCCCAGGGGTACAGTCAGCTCTGCTCAGTGGGATCTCCTACATGTTCCCACTTCAGTCCTCAGAAGGAAAGGAAAGAACACCAGGTGCCCTGTCACGTACCCAGCAACAACCTTCTCCGTGCTGGCCCCAAAGCCAACCCACGTTTATCCCACCACATGGGCAGGAGGCTGGACCAGCCATGCCCATCCCACAAGCACCAGATTAACACATGCCCTTGCATTTTGGTCCCAGCAAAGATCTCTGCTGTCCACCTGAGGCTCAGTGGAGATGCCAACAGTGCCCAGCAAGCAGCTCCCTGGCATTTCCCAGGGTGTCTATGTTATCTCTCCCTGGCCACACACCTGTAGGTAGGAGAGGCTGCTGACTGCACCATTGGGGTTGCAGGAGCAGTGGGTTTTGCTGCTGTCAGATACCCCCGGAGAGAAGCTGGTGGGTTGATTTATTACTGCTGTGCTTTGGGTTGTAGTCATATGCTCCCCAAACCATAATTAACTGTCATGCTCAAAAAAAAAAAAAAAAAAAATAAATTACTCTAAACAAAAGCACGCGGGCAGCCTTGACATGATGCACTTTGTGCGATTACCCAGCGCAGCATGAGGGCTGGACCTCACGGGCCAGAGATGCTCACCGGCACCAAATTCATACACCCCAAATCTCCTGCCCTTTGCTTTAGCTCACTGGGGTGCCAACCACAAAGAAATCCCTGGGACACAAGAGGGTGTGATTTCTCCAGGATGTGGAGTAGAAAAAAAAGAACAACACATCAACAACAACAAAAAGCAACAGAACACACCAAACACCGTCCTAAGGAGCACTTCCATTTTGGCTCAGTGGTGTTGTAGAATAACGTTGCTGTTATCGCTACCTCTTCATCTGCCCTTGGCCCCCATCGGCTGCCTGTGTCTGGCACTGGTCAGATATGATTTGCTCACCCTACACACACACACATGCCAAAAGTTAAGGCAACTGCAGCAAAGATTTCCCCTCTTGCAACAGGATGTTTGGAAGCCTATGGCACCTAAGAAACTGGTATATTAGCTGCATGCAGTAGAATTGAATTTGGTTTCCTCTCCACAAAACCATGAAGATATTTATATATAATTTATCTTTCTAAGTTGTCATGTGGCAAAAGACCTCTTGCTGTGAGGCAAGCTTCTCTTCCTACTTAGAGAGAATTACGTGATTAAATAGAGACCTGAAAAGTTGTGAACAAGCATTGAAGAAGAAAAGGTTTCCTCTTAAAGCCTTAATGAAGTGGGTTCATTCCTCCTCCAACATCAACTTAGCCTTGTGTAGTTTGTTTTCACTCTGGTTAATCACTGACCAAAGCTGTAGTGCGGACCACCAGTTCCCAATAACCCATAAAAGGCAGATCAGAAGCTATTGTTCTTTTCTGTAGGGCTTAGCAGACAACAGCTGAATAAACCTGTTCAAAGTCAGAACAGTCAAGGAGGAACAGAAGCCCAGCCATCGGCTGCAGGGAATCCTGAAAAGAAAATTCATTTATTATGACATAATTGATAGCACGCACACAAATCTGATACGTGGACCTGATGCAATTGTGGGTAATTAAATATGGAGTAATTTATGGGTCACAGTTAGAGAAAGCGATGCTGTTGCAAAGGGGGGATTTGCACCTTCTTGCTGCCAGCAGATGCTGGCACCAGGTGGGTGCTCCTGGCATCCTATGACTGAGATTTTGGGAAAAATCCTTCCATGGGGAAGAAGAGATGAAAAGGGGAAACTTCTGCAACTGGGTCTTTAGAAATTACACCCTATAAAACTGTTAAGAACTGAGGGAGAGGCGGGAAGGGCAGGAATGCACTGGTAGGAAACTTAAGGTGACTTCTCAAGGTAAAGGCTTTGGGGAAGTATAAATACAACCTTCAAGAGGAGGAACATGGTGTCTTATTGCTTCATTTGGATTTGCAGCACTTGCGAACAGGCACATAGGATGTTGTGGCTGTAAGAGGGGTCTCTGGTGCCATTGAAACTCAGCCCTCTCCTACCACCACCTACCCAAAAGGAAAGGTTTTGCAAGAATTTAACTATCTGCTGAAACAAAGAATTACAGAAAGCATTGAAATGGTGGTTTTGCTCCAAAAATACTTCTTCCCCTTCCCAAAGCAGCAGGGTGAGAGCCTCACTGGAGGCTGCGTGCTCCTCAGCTCACAGAAGTGACTTTGCCAGCCCTTTCTGCACCAAGATGCCTCTCATTGAGCTGCCCACCAAGCAGGGGCCAAGTAAGAAAACAAGCTTAGATGATAAATTTAAAGAAGGGAAAACAAGCCTCATGATGAGCCCTGAGCAGCCACGCTGGTGATGACATTACCAGGATGGACATGTGCTCTCCAACCTGTGGAGGAAGGTCTTGTTCAGCTGCTTCTTCCCCTCCCCAAAATCTCTGAAGCCACTTGAATGTGGTTCATCCCCTGCATCTCTGCCCCAGCAGAGGGGTGACATCACATGCTTTTATGGTCAGAGAGGAGGTTTCTCATCCCTATGCCCAAGAGGAGACCTTCCCCACTAGCTCCTACCAGCCAGTCCCAATGCCAGCACTAGTGCCAGGCTCCCTCCATCTGCCCCAGCAGCTCCTTTTCCCTGCTGAGTCTCATTTCTATTCTCCGCACTGCTGACAGCTATCCCTGCCCGAGCACCGTCGTCGGTACACCCAGCATGGAACGTGCCTTTGCCACTGCCTTCCCCGTGCAGCTCAACATCCACCACCTGTATGCCCAGCGCCTTGACTTTCAGCCAGAGCAGAATGATGTCCAGCATCATCACGAGCCAGCCAAATACAAACAGCAGGACCCATCCCAGCGAGGCTCAAATGCCAGGCTCTGCTCTTCCCAATGGATGGCACACTGAGGTTAATGGGAGATTTCTGGTGCTTGACCACACAAAACTTGTAGTTAGAGTAAAAAAAGTAACCCCGAGGGGGAAACTCCCAAGGAATCGCCCCAGGAGTGGTGCAGGCACCGCATTTTGGAGGGTTTGGAGGTCCCTTGGGAGGGACACGGCACTGCTTTGATCTTGGTGGGGGAAAGAATAAATAGAAAAGTTCAAGGGAAACCAGGAGGAGTCTAAGCAGATTTTCTCCCCTTTTCTTCCCTGAGCTAAAGCAAAATAAATAAATGAAATGTGTCAGTAAAAATAAAGATTAAAGAATAATAAGCAGAGGCTGATGAAGAGCAATGAAGTTTTTGGTTGAAAAAAGGATTTGTTGTTGCTGCCAGGGGAAGGGAAGGAGGGAGGGGTGGGGAGGGGGGAGAAGGGTGATTTAGCGAGAGCACCACAAAGTTTAAGTTTTAGACATCATTTTCTATTTTTCAGCAGTTTATTCCTCTCACCTGCGTGCTCCATGGGGAAATACTGATTGCTTTAATTCTAACATTTGGAGTGGAACCCATTCACGAAACGTTCTGGCTGCGTGATTCAAACGAGCCTTCTCTTTCCTCTTTTTGTTCTCACAAGAAAATCAATTCACTTGAAGAGCCTCTTAATCCCATTTTTGCAATCAACAATTGCCACTTGTATATCGCTCTAATAGATTAAGAAGTGGGATGATGCGGTTGTCTGGTCTAATTCAACCCTATTCAGGTAACTGCAGCCTGAGGCACTTTGTAGTGCCAAGTGTAGAGCTCTACAGGAAGACTTTTGCTATCATAATTTCCTGTGGAGCTATGCACTGCCCCCACTGAGTAGCCTGAATTACTTTGAATTAGGCCCGACAACCACAGAGAGCAGAAATCCAACAAGCAACAATAACCAAGTCTTTGAGCATGACTTGCATGGGTTATTTTTTTTTTCTTTGCATTGGAACAGAAAGAAGGAATTTCAAAACGCGCATCTATTTAAATGACAGCGACCTGCCATAAATCAAGTGGGAAACAAAAGGGGAAAACAGTTTAAGTGGGAAAGAAGTTGAAGTGGAGGAAAAATTAATCAAAACAGTTTTCAAAAAAAACTTCATCCTAAGAGCCTGTGAAAAAAAAATTCGGGCCTACAACATCTCCATGGCAACAGGGAACAAGCACATGTTGGATACCAAAATCATAAAAGGTTTGTTTTGCAGGGATGAAACAGAAACATATGGATCTGTGCTCAGTTTTAGTTTAATTTGTTAAAATGTTTCAGGCAATTTATCAGCCAGTATGCCCAACTATTAAAGAAACAGTCTAAGCAATCGTAAAACCTGCACAAGCTTTACCGACAGTTCTACAACATGCACCCCAAAAAGCTGAGAAGCATCAGAGTGGATTTAAAGCCATAAATATAAGGCTTAAACGCCAGATCTGACTTGAAAATCAGGCTGACAAGGCATCAGGTAAAACATCAACACGCTGCTTTTCAAACACGCACTTCAATCATCAAACCATCTCCATAAAGGAGCAATTCTGCATGTGGGCAAAAAAAACCCTACAACCCCAGTATACCTTAAATCATTGTCTGGTTCCAGAGAGTGAATAAATTGGACAACACGGGTAAAAATGCAGCATCTTGAGGGTTACAAGTGAAAAACGTTCCGGGTAGCAAAACTCTGATCTTGGAGACGTGGAAAGATGTTTCTTTACTTTTCTCTTTTATTTTTTTCCCTCCCTTCCTATTTTTATTTGTCATCATTCCTTAATTATTACCAACATGGCCAAAAAAAAATGAATTAAATCTAAATAAATATCGAAGGTTTCTCTTCTTAAGAGTTTCAATCACTATTCCTACTCTTTTACCTTTCTGTGTTCAGAAAATAAAGAGAACAAAGCGGGAGCCCTACTGGTTCAAAACTAGCAGAACAGACAAACAACAGAGCACAACTGTTCCCTCATGCATGCCTGGGATTAGGATAAAAGCAGAAAAGACTTCTGAGAAAAAGAAAACAACAAAAGAAACAGGAGTGCTGACAAAACTTTTTTTCTTTCTATTGAGGCAAAAGAGAGAGAAAAAAGGAGCCCTGCTAATAATAAAAAAAAAAAAAAAAAAAAGAAAAAGAAAAAAAAAAGGAGAAAAAAAGAAAGGAGTAAGAAAGATAGAAGAAAAAGATTAACAAACAGAAGTAAAGGGTTTCACCTCCTGTTTTATGTTTTACTTTTTACTTTTAGCCCAATCTGGTCAGGGAAACAAGGCGCAGGAGGAGAACGGATCCTAACCCGGGGCGCCCCGGCGGAGAGGCCGGCGATGCGCTGCGGGGTCAGCGGCTCCGTCGCGGCTCCATCGCGGCTCCGCGGGCGCGGTGCGATGTCGGCCGGGCTCTGCCTGACCTCTCCCCGCGAGGAGCAGCTCAGCTGCGTGCTCGGCGCTCTTAGACCCCAAACTCTTAAACTTCTAAAGCGCTTATTAAATTTAAAAAAAAAAAAACACAAAAAAACAAAGCACACCAAACCACAAATCAGAATTATTTTGGGTGGCCCCATACATCAAAACAGCTAACGGGGTGAGAATTTAAGATCTTACGAACTACGAACTCCAATCAAACTAGTTAAGTTGACCAGCGATGCAGATGGAAGTCGGCACTGCTTCACCTGAGAAACCCAAACTGGGATGCACAATGCATTTGCATTGGGCCAAGAAAGACCTCAGAGTTTTTTGGATTTCAGCAAAATTTGCTGACTGAGGACTCAAAGTGGTTCTACCACTGGTACCCACAAGTCGGCTTGGTCCAGCACCAACCACTGCACAAGAGCGGTCAATACCCTTGGGCTGCCTATGCCAGCTCACAAGGGGCTTACCTTGGTCCCAAATTAAAATAAAAAAAATTGACCCAGATCTTGCAAATGGCAACTTACTGGCAGTCCCATGGCTTGGATAGATGCCTCCAGCTGTTCAAACCCTTACACACAAAACCGCCGTTTCCTTTGCAATATAACCAGATATGCACATCTGTGTCATCTACAGATTTGTGAGCAGCAACAAGGAGATCAGAAGCCTTTGAACTGCCAAACATGCCGAGGAAAAGCAAAGGCTGGCCTCCCCCGTGCGCCCGCCCTGCGGTGGCCCCAGAGAGGGATGCTGCCACCTCCCTGGGAAAGGGACCAAGGCCTGCCCAAAACAGATGGCAAACGTGGAACAGGAGAACCTCGAGCCCCATTAGCTCCTGCACAGCCCCAAACTTCTCTCAGGAGGGGAAAGGCTGCAGTAAGATGATGTGCTAGATGCAGTGCCAAGATCTCAGAGATGCTGCAAGTGGGATGTAGCAGTGACCAGTTAGAGACAGTCAGTGGGATTTCTGGTTTTCCCAGCATAGAGGTGTTTGGTAAATGTTCCCTGCACACAAAGAGCAAGACAAGCACTTTGGGGTCTAAATGACTTCTTTGAAGTTGTGGGGAGGGAAAAAACAAAATGAGCAAACAAAAAGTGAATTGAGGCTGCAGAGATGCTGCTCCAAGCCACAGTGCAGGCAGGATACTATCCACTTTGCCACAAGACCATCTTGTTTGCACCAACAGAAAAGAGCTGCTGCTGCTCAAGTTTGAGTAAAAATCAAGCTTTTGGAGACAAAGGCTTTACTCTGGGATGTCCCAGTGCAAAGACTGTGCTGGATACAGCACTTGGCATTACCCAGTGCCCATGGACCCTGGCAGGGGCAGCACAAAGTAGGCAACACGGAGTCACCATCTCATGGCAGCCTCCAGAGTTCTGCCAGCAGAGGTGCTCACATGTTGGACAAGATCTGGTTACGCTGCCCAGTGCGGACACTACTTTGCCCCAAAGATCCACACCTCCCCAAAAAACAGATGCCCCAGGAGAAACCATCTGGACATACACACCCTGTAAATCTACAGGATCCAAATCTCATGGAGGGGGTAGATTTAGCTGCTGGGTTACAAACAGACCTTTGGGAAAGAGGCGTTTTCTCCCTCCCTCCTTCCGCCCCAGATACACAAAGCAAAGTCTTCTACAAGGTGTCCAAACCATGTACCATGAGGTCACATCCATTTGCAGCACACAAGGATACAGTGAGGAAATAAAGGCTTTGGAAGTGAGCACATCCCCAAATATAAGTTGGCAGCATCAGACGCTTGAGTTCTTCCTGAAGCATAGAGGGCATGCTCTTCCCTCTGTGACTATTTACACCAAATGTTTTCCCCTGTGTGACAGCAGTTGAGTACCCAGTACCAGAAATGCAGCCCCAAAACACTAAGCTGACATTTCACCCATTAGCAGCATGGAATCACAACCCTGCAGAAGGAAACGTCAAAGCGTGCTGCTCTCAGGAGCCTCTCTGGTAGGATATCTCCACTGCTTGGGCAAGGCTGTGTCAGTGTGACCCCAGCCGCCTCCAGGACTGAGAGCCCCAGGAGGGCCAGCCCTGGTTTGGAGGGATGGCACTCATCTTGGATTAGCCCAGCTGGCCACTGGTTGTCACTCTTGCACCATTAAAATTGAGCTGTGTCCAGTTGATCCCAGCTGTACATAGGGTATTGTTTAATGGCAGGAGCTCAAAAACATTCCTGGGAACATGGTGGCATTTACACTTTTCAGTTGTGATGCTGGATTATGTGTTTGTGTCTTAAATTGATCCTAACGTGCAACACCAGAGACACCAATGGGTACAGCCTCCATCATAGAGTCCATTTCTCATAATGGCTGCATCCGGCTCCTAAGGAAGTCCCACATGAGTGGTGACAACAGGAAGCTTTATACAAGTCACCCAGTGCTGCCACCTGAACTTTGCAAGCTAGCCCCATCCACGCAGCCACCTCTCACTGCCATGTTCATCTCCAGCATCGCAGAGAGCACTTTCACCTCTGCATCTGCTGCTCCATCCTCTCCTCTCACTTTGCTCTGACCCCAGCTCAATCTCTCATCCAGAATAGTTCCTCCGAAACCAGCATGACCGAAATGCCAATCACAAAACCATCCATAAGCATCAAATCCAACCTGCTCAGCTGCACATATCCCACCGCTAGATTATGTTCTGTCATATTTCACCCATATGCACCAAACACAGGCATGTGTTAACTTTTACAAAATTCTCTAGGGACTTTTCCTCTGTTCACATCAGATTCCTAAAAGACTTTAGGGGACTCAAGAAGGAGTAATAATTATGCTGCTGCAATTAAAAAAAAAAAAAAGCCAAACACACACACCACAAAACACAAAACCAAAATAATAACACCTGAAGGGAGGTTTCAGTGATTTTTACAGGAGTTACCTTTTCTTGCAAAGTTCTGCTTTGCTGAAGTACACACCCTACAAGCAGCCTTCAAAAAAGCAGGTGGGAGAACTAGAGTAATCCCACGGGAAAGCAAATATAAGGACCAAACACTGAGACTTCCCTCACACCCCATTACAACTAGTCCATTCCAAAAATACAGAATAAAAAAGCAATTTAAAGAAAAAAAGAAAAACAGATGTCAAACACCCCAAGTGTAAGATATTTGGTCTTTGAAATATCTGGGATCTAGCTTGCCAGATTTCTGCAGGAAAAGGCCTCCTTTGGCATCCAAGCAGGATAAAGTCCTACAAACTTATCCCACAGTCCATAGAGATTTTACTAATTGGTAAAGACACCTTTTTGCCTGGATTTCCCAAGAAACCAAATCATCTCAGTGACTCACGTCCTGGCTTTTTAATGCAGTATTCAAATCACATGCACACAAAATCATGTATAACTATCAAGATTAATAATGTAATCAAGTCTCATTTGGGCAAGATATCATCTTGCTTGTACTAATATTTGATTTCTATTACAAATTCCTCATGCTGTTAAAACCTTCCCCTCCAGACTAGTCTGCAACATTTGCTGTTGAGGATGTACATAGGGATGGAGAAGAGGATGGAAAATGCCAAACCACACATAGAGGCAAATCTCAGATAATTATTTAGCGCATTTACATAGAGATAGTTCCAGTTTTACAGTAGGCTAAAACACTGGACTATGTGCAGAATTAATCTGGCATGGCGAAGATAATTTTCTGGTCTTATATATCACACGCCTCTTTTACAGGCAGATGCCAAGGACCAGAAAGGTTTTCAGATGGCAGCATCGCCTCTTGGCTGACAGCTCATTAACAAGTGAGTACCTGTTTCAGCAATGCTGATGCAGCTACAAGTGCTGCATAAACTCCTATTAGGTGATCTGGGTTTGATGCCACACTTTTCTTTAATAGCGGTTGTGGTTTTTTAGGCAAACAAATTTTATTCCTTTCATGTTCAAATATGAAACACTTTCATGCTGCATAAAATTATGTTAAAATGCCCAAACTTACACACGGAAGTTTATTCTCACCAGAGAGGTATCAGACATGTATAGATAAAATGGAAGGATATTTCTGAGTTGTGTATTATAGATGTTCATTGAAGTCAAACAGAGTGGCTTTCACTGACTTCAGCAGACGCTGGATGAGATCTTTGAAGATCAAAGGGTACAATTATATCTTACTTGCTGCTGTGAATCTGAGTCTTAAGCAAATTATTCTGTTGGTCTGTTGCCTTTTCTTTTTTTGAGAATAGCTTGTTCTGAAAAAGAAATGACAGCTTTGGGATTGGAAGCAAGCAAAAAGCCTTAAAAAAGAGTTGTTATGACCCCCAAAAGACATTTGAGACACCTGCCAGGCTCCTTTAGGGTGGAAAAACTTGTCTTTAGAACCACATTGAAGATGAAAAATCCAAGAAAAAGTGAGTTTTGTGTGCAAGCGCACCCAGCCCCTCTCCAGCAGCAGAGATTTGTGCAGTAAGTGGCACCACTGGCACCCAGGCAGCCTGGGGACACCATGGACACAAGATGCCCGCATGGTGCGAGCTGTTCACCAAGAGCAGCAGAGGCTGGAGGTGCCAGAGCACCCATCATCCTCGCATCAGAGAGTAGATGCTCCTTATTTTTAAAATGAGAAGGTAATCAGCAGGAGGGTCACTTGCCACAGGATGGAGTGTGTTACAATTATGAGTAGCTGATTTTCCAGAGAACTCGAAGCACCAAGTGACACCAACGATCAGAATTACACCAGGGTCAGACTGAGTCCCAAGGGCTCCTCTGCTCTTGCAGTTCACCAGTAGGTAAGGTGGGCCCTTGGTTTCTGCTTGTTACACAAATTACACACTCATGATGCTCACATGAAGGGAAACTGGCAGCGTGCAATTATTTAGTTCATCAGCTAATCCCTTCCCAAAGTTTCCATTTGGCTACATTTATTGTGCAATTTTCTGATGCACCTGATACATGGCTGAGCATTTGTCCTCTCAAGGACACTGGTCACCACTGGCCAAAAAGCACAGTTGGTTTCCAGTAGCAGTCTATCTTGTACAGACTGATTATGGGCTAGAGATGTGGCAGCTGGTAGATTCTCTGCAAAATGCAATTGCACAGCTGAGGTGTGTGGGCATGGCAAGGTGTGGACTCACTCAAGTGCCTTGTTTTGTACAGGGCTCTGTACCTGAGGTGGTCTAACAGAAAACCCAAAAACGCATCCGTGCTGTCCAGACCTCGGATGGCTCCAGACTTCCAGATCTGCAGCTGCTTTGGCCAGTTGCCACCTCCAATTTCTACATGACCATATGACCACCTCATGGTGTTTGTCTGGTGTAACCACACAAAAATCTCTGCAATCAGAGATCTGAAGAAACCCAGCTCCCAGGGGACCTCATGGATATGGACAGTAATGGACACTTTTAAACCAGTCACACCAGTATTTGTCTGAACTTTGGCTACCCTGAGCAAATCTAGTGTCTAGATATTCAACTAAAACTTAGCTGAGTCGCTCATCCTTCATCCCTCCGCCTCACCTGCTTCATCCCATCTCAACCTAACCTCTCCTACCCCCACAGCCCAGGCACCATCCATCTCACCATCTGTCCACAGCCACACGCATCCCATGGACACAGCCAGCAGCTGGATCTCTCGAAAGCCACCGTGGGTTTTTACTCAGACGACACTGTCACCAGCAGAGCTATGCAAGAACTGCAGCTTCAGCAGCACAACCCCCGCAGTGAGCCGAGACAAAGCTGGAGGCTTTAAGGAGCTTTCAGTGCTCAAACAGAAACTTTCACCCACCGCAGAGAAGTGAGAGCCATGCACAAGGACTGTGTCCCCTGCTGGGGCCAACTTGGGGACCCAGTGCCACCTCCCACCACGCACTCTGTGAGCCTCTGCACATGCGAGCGTCCCAACTGCAGGGCAGGAGCAACCCAGAAACCCCACCCTGGGCAAAGATGGGTGACAGAAACCCTATATTGCAATAAACCTGTCTGCAATCAGACAATTCCCAGCCACCAGTCCTCATCGCTGCTGGCTGTCACCTTACCCATGCAGCAACAACCAACTGCTCCTCAATGCGGCTTTTGAAGACCAAGTGCAAGTCACTGACAAACAGCCCAAATTAGGCAGGATTAATTAATTCATGTCTGTAAAGGAGTTTGAAGGTGACCAGGATTTGTAGCTGCTAGGTGTCGGACTTCACCTTCAAGGTCACTAAATGGAAATCCACCACACCGTCCCCTGTCCTTCCCACGAACCACACTAGGGTTGAGAGGGCACCAGTGCCATCCCTGGGCATGAGTCCTTGCCCTGCCATCCCTACAGCTGTTTAAACCAGAGCAGGGAGAGTAGAGTCCCAGTGGTGCTGATTTTATCCCCCAGGATGCTGATTTTTATCCCCACACACCTGCATAACTCCAGAGCCTGGAAACGGTGATTCACCTATGCCCCAGCTGAATGAAATTTGCATTTATATAGCACTTGCCATCCACCAGCATCTCAGTGCTTTGATTTTTTCTTTTTCTTAAAAAAAACAACACACAGTAGAAATGAAAAACCACTGGTGAAAAGCACCACCACCCTTCACAGCCCCTCTGCTCCTCCTTGCTTTCCCGCATGGACCCACCTTCCACCTGCAGCTGGAAACTCTTCAGTTTAAAGTGCAGCCTGTCTTGAAATAAAACCCCAAATCTCTCCCTGTACTAGCGATCAAACCCTGTAACTACCAGACCTTCTGGGAGAAATACAGACAAAAACGTTACTATATTTCCTCTATTCGAGGAAATATAGTGAATTATTGCAGTAGCACAGCACCAGTTGCAGTGGAAATCCCCCAAACTGTGACAGCTACAGGCGCAGCCATAGGCAGGAGCAGGGTCAGCTGCCTGACAGCCAGATTTTTAACAGATAACATGGCAAAGATAAGTATAATTAGCCCCAAAGTAAAGAGTTCCCATTCAAGTATGTTATACTGCCATGTGTCAGAACACTTTTCTAGGCTGAGCTCGAACCTCTCCTTTCCCAGCGGGAACCCCCAGTTTGTGTGTATTCATTAAAATCCTGTCCTAATTGCTCCCTCATCAGCTATGAATCTTAAGAAGCTTAACTGCTAAGTGCTTAAATTGTGTTTACTGACAGAAAATAGAATATTCACTAATCACTAGATGGTGATGACTCAGGATTATTGTGGGGGCCTCACACCTAAGACTGTGGATAGAAGGCAGTGATGCTTGCACCGGAATTATTGTCCTTAGAGATGAAACATGGAGTTTATCCAGACTGTACAGCACAAAACACAACCCTACAGCACTGCTGGGGTCCTCTCCAGCCAGAGGAGGTTGGAAAAGCAGCCTGCAACCCCAAAAAGCATCTTCCCAAGGCACTTGCCTGCCCCACAGGGACAGGGTAGCCAGCAGATCTACACAGGGTGCTCCCACCTTTCCCATTTCTGGGCAATGCACATTTCAATGAGCTCAAGCGAGTTTGGGTTTTGTTTTTTGGTTTGGTTTTGGGTTTTTTTTTTTGGGAGGGAGGGGTTGGTTTGTTGGTTAAGATCTAACCCAATAGAAACTCACTGCTGGACACAAACATTAGCTTGATTTTTAAAAACTCCTGTCCCCTGGCTTTTGCTCAGCAGTGGCTGCTGTGGGGCAGCCCTGCATTCAGTAGTTGATATATTTATGAAGTCCTAACTTCCAAAAATATTGCCAGCAGCAGGCCATAATTCTCTGACGTGTGACCTATGGTTTTTAAATACTGACCTGAACAGACTGGCTACTGGGAATAGACATGTTTTTTTTCCTTCCCAAGTTCTCCTCTGAGACATATTTACTGAAATACTTTATTACCTCATCACTGAGCATAATTTAAAACTGCAGTTAAGCACTCAGCGTTTAAGTAAAAGCATGCATCATTCTGACAGCACTTGGTTGTGAGGGTATAAAAATTTCACTAATGTTAGTCCCAAAATTTCTTCAAATTCCCAGCTATTAGCTCTGCAAAAGGCTCCAACTTCGGCACGCTCACCGACGTGCATTTCGAAGCTTTAGCTTCAGCCTTCTGTGTTTCAAGGTAACTGTTGTGGATTGGCAAAATGTGTGAATTTAATTAGTGTAATCTAAACAAAAGAAGCATTTCAGGGCTGCTTTAATCCATATGAGACCAATATGTTGATTTGTCAATGTGAATTTAATTAGTGTCTTCGAGTCTAAACTCCAACTCCCCCTTCTTTTATCTAATTATCACATTTATAAAAAACATTATCACATATTCGTTGGCCTAACTGTTTCGCCACGCAGTCAGACTGAAGCCCCAGAGTCAACATGCACTTCTAATAAGCTCAATATGTTTGGAGAGCACCGGACTCGGCTCAATAACATCCCATACAGCAATCGCACGCTTCCCCTCCAGAGGCCAGGACAACTCCACCATCATTGTATCTTTTCCCCATCCTTTGCCATGCAAAGAAAGTGAGATCCTTCTGGTGTAACCATCGGTGAAATGCATCAATTACACACCATTCTGGGGACAGCCACCACGAGGCATTCACTTATATATGACTAATTGAGCAGAGAACAATTGCTATTCATTTCACAAGTGGTTCCCAAGGGGTGTGAGAGGGCAGGGGGGAGACTGCATCAATTCACTCTTCATCAAGTAAACATTTGAGTCATAAGCACGACCCAAATCTCTCCCGGGTGGTTAAAGATGTTCTCATTTCTCTCTACAGCCCATATTTGTTAAATGCAGCCAGGCACATCCCGAGGGGAGCGCTGCAGCTGTCAGTGGAGTGCCAGGCCCTGGGGAGTGGGCTGCAGGAGCCAGTGACCCCAGCAAAGCCATCAGTGACCGGGGACCTGCAGGGACCCCCAGTGCGAGGTGATGTACATTGATAAAGGCCACCCAGTCAGCAGCAGGGAAGCCTCTTCCATGCAGAAAGAGACAAGGAGAGATCCCACCTGGCCACCCTGACCACCCCATGAACGCTGCACCCACCCTCCATTTCTCTGTGCCAATGACACCAGGCTCCACAAAATCCTTTCTGTCATGTGCCACAAGTCCCCAGCCTTTGGCTTTTAAGATGTGCACACAAAATCACATTATAGTGACCAAAAAAAAAAACATGTAGCTGGGCAAACTCACCTGTTGGAGCCATATAAGAAGTGGGCAATGGCTACACACCTGCCCTAGAAGCAATAAACTCCTTTATGCCTGGCTAGAACGGCACATTTGTTGCAAGAAGAAGAAGAATGGCTCTTCGCCTTTCCCAAATGGAGGGAAATCCTTCTGCAGGTTGTTTTTTAGGGAGCACAGCAATATTGTTCAACGGGATTAAAAGTTTAGGCCCAAATATTGTTTAAGCTCAGCAGATTTCCTTAAACGCAATGTGTTGTAGATCTTCCAGGATAGATATGGGATCAGCGATCCCAGATCATTTTGTTCCCTTTCACATTAGAAATGCAGCAAGAAGAGATGCCCTAGTCCTAACCTGCAACTCGAGACTTATTGTATAAGCCCGCATCTCTGCAAAAATGCTTACCATGCTGTTCTCAAACTCTCCAATGCCAGAGATGCCCTGGGCGATCCCACCCCTGGTGGCTCCTCACATCTAGAAAGGGTTTCTGGGCATGAAGTCTACTTATTTCTACTGCAACCTAAAGCCCTGACCTCTTGCCTTAGCTCTAGCAGATAAAGGGAACAAATTACTCTTCCCCTCCACAGCAGTTTTGGGTATTTGACTGCCACATGTTTCCTCCTGCATGTGTGCAAGATGGGGTGGCAGGAGAGAGGGAATCTCCATCAACGAGAGCCAATCTTTGTCATGCAAAAAGATTAAATTCTGCTTTTTGGCAAAAGTGAATTTTCATTAATTCCCCCAGCTGGAGGTTCACCATTTTCCAGAGGAATCTGGCCATTTTCCCAGTGTGCAAAGCCTCTGTGGGTTAGCACCAGCAGGGCTTCATTTTCACAAGATCAGCCTCCAAATATGCAATACAGCCTATTGTCTAAATACAGTATGAGCAGAGCTCAAGCCACCTGATCAGGGCCTGGTTTCCTGGCATTTACTTTCCCCATCTGTTGGCTTTTAGCATAAATTGAAGCGTGAGTGCCTACTAATACTAGTGTCACATTTGAACGTGCTCACAAAGCCATAATCAAACATGCAGAGCGTATTGGACCGAGTTCAGTTTATGTGAAACGCAAGGCACATCCCCAAGACAGAACTGGAATAGCTTTGAGGGCGCGTTCTTTGCCCAGATCACTTTCTGCTACACACACGTACACTGGAGACCTCTTTTCGGAAAGAGAGAAATGCACGTAAATTGGAGCTTCCCTCAGGCTGACTGATCCTGCTTCATTTCTCATCTGACCCCCAAACACGTTCCAAATGAGCTTGGAGAAATCGAGGACATTATGTGGAAGACACGGAGCTTTGAATGATGATCTCCCAAATTTCCTTGCACGTTAATCACTTGGACGTGCAAAGGAGTGACACTACTCTGCACAGCGGGATGCCTCCATGTAAAGCCATGCACCATCCCAAAGCCAGGCTGGTCTTTCCAAGCTGCCCATGGCTTCTGCAGCCTCCAAGAATCTTCTCCGCATGAGGGCTACCATAAATCAGAGTTTCTGCACCAGGTGAAAAGCAACTCTCCTAAAAATGCAACGGACAGGTACAGAAACTAAAGCTAACGTTTCACCACCAGTCATTTCCAAAGGAGGCTTCTCTGAACATCTCAGTGTTGTCTCAGGAAGCTGGGACTCTGAGGAGCTGAGGTGTGTTCTCTGCCCTTGACCATTTCCTTCACTCTTCTGCCTTGTGTCACAGCCCTGCAGAGCTGGGGCCCCTCGCGTGCCACCGCGCAGCCTCGGGGATTGCCATGCTCATCCCAGACCCAAGGTTCTGAAGGTCAGTTTCCCTGTAGCCCGGGCAAGGAGGGATCATGCTGATTAGGTGCTGATTTTGGTAAGCTTCTTAGACCCAACCCACGAGGCTTTTCTGGATTTGTGTGCCTGTAATTTCAAGAAAGGAGCTTCTTCCATATGTGCACCTTCTCAGCATCTCAGTTTGCCTTTATCTCTTTCATTCGTCCTTAAAAACAGCCATAAAGGCATCCTTCATATTTCTCTGAAGTGCCTTCCAAGGATAGGGCTGCACCAGCTCCCATCCTGGGAATGGGCAGGGCAAAGTGCCGCTGCACTGATGGAGTTTGTACATCCGTGTATTTGAACTTGGTGATATATCTAATATTGCTCCAAGGGCAGCCTTTTGGGCCTGCACTTTGGATATCCAAGCAGCAGTACTGTGCTCTTGATGAGTCCCATTCAGGATGTTTTGCTTTGTTTTCTCCACTCCCAAAAGAGCGTGCTATTTTCTGCTTTATGTTCCTTGGGAATTTCAGCCAAGGCCTCAACAACATCCATGGCTGTAGACAGCAGACAAAACTCCTTTCTTATCTCAAATCTCCATTCACCCCTACCTTCCTCCAGCACTGCATGCACATTATGTCTTCCCTTGGCGCTGCATGTGTACGAGCAGCAGGCAGGAACAGGAGAAGCTGAGCAGGCACAAGACAAAGAAGCAACGTAGGGCTCAGCGGGAGGGCTGTAGCTGGGCTGGCACAGTGTAGTCCCAGCAGAGCTGCCATGCAGCAATGGATGTGATCCAGCAGCTCCTGCCCCATGCCAGTCCCAACCCACCACCAGAGCCTTGCAGCCAGCGAGGAAGAAAAGTAAATCAAATCATTGGCTCACTACACCACCACACGCCCGCTCAACATTCTCTTCCATGCTGGGAAGTCAAAAAGGTCCAGCTGAAATGGCCTCAGTTCTAATAGCTCCACCGCATCCCATCCTCACCACTACTTACTCCTTCTGTGGGACCCTTCTGTTCCCTGCCCACTACCCCTGGAAACACAGGCTTTGCAAAGAGGGTGTCAAGGTATCCCCAGCCTTTCAATAGCACTGTCAGGAGCAAAAATGCCTCTGTTTTTTACTCTATTTCCTCACCATCAAGATGCATCATTGCTCACATAAGCCATGAGCTGTCAAGAGGTCAAGATCCAGCACTGTGCGGGGCTGCTGGGGAGGGAAGCGTGTAACACACGGACACGGTGGTTGCATCAGTAAGCCAGCCCTGTGGCACTGCCAGGTTGGAGCAAATGAAGGAGCTTGAAGGGAGCAGGAACATCCCCAGATGAGAACAAATACTCAGAGACCCCTTTCCTCCCTCCCCTGCTCCTGCCCAAACTCCAAGTGTTTCTGGCATATTTTTCTAGAAGACTTTTCACACTAAAGCTGCAACAAATGGAACAGCCATAGGTGCCCCATGTCTCCTGGGGCTCTGCCTGGCAGGGCAACAGCACAGGCAGCTGCCTGCTCCTGACACAGGGCCCCCAGGACAGTGCATCATTGCTCCAGAGAATGGCGCTTTGGCAGGAAACATCTCATTCCTCCAGAGGAGGAACAAAAGGACACGGGATGAAGGGCGGCACAGACATCTCCGTATATAGCTGTGTGCTATTCTCATCCCCACGCAGCCCCTGCCCGTCCCAAGCTCATGTGCTGTGCGAGAGGCACAGTCAGGGGCTCACTGGGAACGTGACACAGGGCACCACAGCAAACTAGGAGAAAGCTCCATGGAGACGGGGTTGTTTCCCATCCCTACACAGGATGCCTTGCAGATCATCACCCTGCTTGCACCAGGAGCCGTGCAAACATTCACCAAGTGATGCCACGTTCCGAGAGCGCCTCTGCAACCGGCATTGCCCCACCAAAAGGTGGACCTGACTTGACCAAGCATCTCTCCAGGCACAGAGCAAAGGGCTCTTTGACCTCCCCATGCCCAGGGTAGCTCCCAGCTCCCCACAGACAGGGTCTCAGATCCCTTTATCGGCACATACCGCATCTGGAAACAGCTGCTGTTTTGCAATATCAGGTGGTTCACTCACCAGCCCAACCCACCCGAGGAAGGTCAGCAAGCTGTGTGAATCCAGCACTAACGGCACACACCACTTCTGCCCCTTGCCAAGCCCTTATTTAAGAGAAAATAAATTCACCTTTCAAAGCAACAACAATTGCTAAGCAATCCATTTAACACCATTGTTAATAGAGCCAAATGGCTCAGTCTGCCCTGAGCATAGAAGTGCACATGATATTGCATACGGCAAGACCCATTAGCCTTTGTGTTTTCTGCTTCGTGTTGCACACCAGACAAATTCAGTAAGTTGGCAGTCATTGACCATGAGAAGTAGTTTTTAACTCTAACAACTAAGAAAAAAATTTCCAGAAACAAATGGAAGTAGGCACCACAGCCTGTGCTGAGGTGTGCAGATAAACCCCACAGATGCAGGAAGTTTCTACCTGCAAAATCCACCTGCTTCAGTGGGAACCTTCCCACAGACGACAGCATGCTCTGGATGAGGCTCTGGCTGTGAATATTTGGTTTCATCATCACCTGCATTGCTTTTATTAGTTATTTTTACTGAGCAGTGCTTCACCTGGACAGGCACATGCACATTTCTGCATGCAAGCTCCAGCTCAGATAGGAGAGTAATGGCATCGTGGCTTAGGAAGTACTTACATTGCGGGGGATGCAGCTGAACATTCAGTGTAAGTCACATAAGACTAATATTTCTCAATAAGTACACTCTCTACCAAAAAGAAAACATTGCTGTAAAACTAAATTTGCTCCTAGCTCTGTCCTTTCCTGCCCCAGCAGGTAGCTTTGGATTTTCATGGCTATGAAAGGTGTGCACCCTGAGGAGGAAACATCTAAGGGGCAACGCAGCCTAAGTCGGCCACCAGCTCAGGTACCACTCTGTGCCTCCTCTGCACCATACCTGTGCCATGGGGAGCCCCTTCCCACCCCAGGCTGTGGCTGTCCCACACCTGGGAGAGACTCCACCACCCACCCGATGCAATCCCTGCCGAGCACTGCGTGGTCAGAAACAGAGCCAGGTTCATGCCTAGGCTGGGTTCTGGATGCCACGGCTGTTTCTTATCTGCATTTTAGTGCAAAACAAACCACTGAGTTGCCACCTCTGAGGATCTCAAGTGCTGGCCCAGAAGATGCTCTGAGTTTTGGTCAAGGGCACCTGCATCACCCTACTATGCACAGTCTCTTGGGAGTCTGACCTAATACTCCTCTCCAGCAGAGTAGGGCTGCATCCTCCTCCAGCCACAGGTAAATATTGCATGTTTTTTGTACAAAGCGGAACATCTAACCCTCAGGCTGGAGTTTTTAAAGTGGTACAGTACCATGTGAGCCAATACACCTTACAGACTTGTCATTCAACAATCAAGGCTAAGCAGTGAAGTTTTTGATTTGCTAGCTATAAAGGCAAAAAAACCACTTCCAAATAGCAGTTTTGTTGCATTTTTCCACTACAGCACAGTAAGAGGCAACCGGTGGGCACAGGACCGAATAACTCGCATACTCAAGAAAGTGCCTTTGCACACATAGCGTGCAGAGAACCCGAGCTCCTGGAAAAGCCTGCTTCAGTCAGACAAATCAGACTTATAAACTCACTGCTTTTGGGGAAGGGGGAGTGCAGGGAGGGGACTAGTGGCTGCTTTATTGCATTAGGCAGTATCTTCATTAAGGCAGAGAAGAGTAACCGAGGGGAATGTGCACGTAGCGTGACTTCTTTGCTAGAACCCCACAAACCACCAACTGGCAGCTCCTTGGCTCCCAGCCACTCAAATCCAAGAGACCATCTGGCAACTGGTTCAGTTATCCCTTTCCAGTTAACAGATGTACACTAGATGGTGTGGGAAACAGCATTTTACAGAAGCAATTAGTTTAATCCTCAGCTAAACAGTTTAAACTCCAAGTGATTTGAGTGGAAGGAAAAAAAAAAAAAAGAAATAAAAGAAAAACCCCAAATCCAAACCAACTTGTTTCCAGTTTCAGTGAGAATAACTAATGAACAGATAATTCTGCTGGTTTCAGCACTGATACATGCCCATGGAGTTTGTTCCTATTCCCAACTCCATGTGCTGGACACCAGAAAACTGCCAGATTTATTCTGAGGTGGCAACTGGGTGGCCACGCAATAGTGGCACACACTGTCCCACAGCCAAAACCCAACTGGGTACAGCCTGATCTTTGAAATGTAGATCTATCCTGACTTCGGCTCCCTCTCTGACCTTGGGCAGATCATTTAACCTGGTTAAAATTATTTGCCTGGCTCACACAGCTCCCCATCTCCAGAAAATGGGGTAAATGATGTGATCCTGCTACAGGGAGCGGTAAGGTGGAATCAATTAGGGTTTGTGAAGCATGTGGAGAGTCTTGAATGGGAGAAATCATGGAAATATGGAACATTGTTATTAATTACACTGATTAATTATTATTAAATTAGGACAGTTTTGTTCTCTTGAGAGGAGAAAGATATGTTTTCCAGCCATTTCTTTTGCTTGCTTCCTTAAGAGTGACTTTCCAACTGGAGACGACTGAATGAGGAGCTTAACCCAAATAAAATAAATTGCCAGTAATTTCTGGTATCCCCTATGCCATTATTGAACAATTTGCATTTGAATCGGGGCTTTTTCCATCACAATCCAGCTTCACCTGATCCTGCTCTATAATCACCATCCCCATTTATGAAATCCCAGCATGTTGCCGCAGAAATTATGTCACAAATTCATCATTATGACTTCCCCAGCAGGAGCAATTGGAGCTGAAGATTGGCTGTAAAAGTTGCCTTTCTACCAGACCTGCTTTAAAGATATTTTAATATTTTTTTAAGATACAGAAGTGAGATTAGCTACCGTGGGGAATCAGGCGAACATGTCATGAATATCCCAGGGATACAAGATTACACCCATGAGTCACAGGAACCGTAAAATATGATCAAGAGACTTTATGGAGGATGATCTTTGAAATCAACTCCTAATCTCTGAGCGGTTTACATAAAACAGACTATTAGGGGTTTTTTTTAAAAAATAAAATAAAATAAAATAAAATAATTCAAAATTCAAAAGCAAACCAGACTGATGATAGCAAAGTTACATCTATTTCCATCAGGAAGACTGATTTGTCAAACCACTCCAAACGCTGAGGCTTACAGGTTTGCACACCCCTTTGATAACATGATAATTAGTCAGGTACAGTGGCAAGAAACATTCACAGAGTCAACTTTGGAGGTAAATCATTTATATTTAAATATTTTAGACTCTTCCCGCTAGGCTACGCTCCTTTCTCAGCCGCTTGTCAAAGCCTGGCGTGTGTTAGATTTCCTAATGAGAGCCACTGAAGAACTTTAACATTGGTAAAAAACCTTAAAACAAAGACTATTTATGCTATAAGCAGCGTACTTTGCCAGCAATTGTCTTATTATCCCCCCTTAATTATTGAAAATAAACCACATTGGAATAAAAATCTCTATCACCACTCGAGCTAAGAAAAAGCATGCAGTGAAAAATTAAAAATGCCTTTAGAGAGTGTAACTCCTGCTTTGGGGACCACACACCGACGTGTTTGCACAAGCTGGGGGACAGGCTACCACCACGAAGTGCTCCGGCATAGGGACGCTCCAAGGGGCTTCGTGTTTGATGAACACTCCTCACACTTCATTACTGCTCTACTATACCCCTCTCCGTTGCTCCGGTGGCCACTGACATTTCCCTGAGGCCAGGTGAGCCCTGTGCATGCAAGATGGGCACCACCACGGTGCCAGCACTGGTCCTGCCCCCACCCTGACACTGACTCCATGCTCTGGTCCTGCTCCTGCTTCACAGACATGATGCTCCTGCCACAGCTTCTGCATCCCTCTGCAGTGGGGCACGATGGCAATTGGGCTGGGTAGAGGGTTCCCAAATATCCCCTGGGCATTAGCAAGGGAGAGGAGGGAAAACTTTCCATTATTTTTAATCAGGCTCAAATGCCCCAGCTCCTTGTCCAGTAGTCTCAGCATCATCGTGATGCCTGGTGGCATCGTGCCATGATAGACAAGTACTGGCCTTGGCTGTTTTCACAGAATCACCGAATGTCCTGAGTTGGAAGGGACCCACAAGGATCATCGAGTTCAACTCCAGTCCCTGCACAGGACAATCTCGAAATTCACACCGTGTTTGAGGGTGTTGTCCAGTCTCTTCTTGAATGCTGTCAGGCTTGGGGCCATGACACCTCCCCAGGGAGACTGTTCCAGTGTCCAGCACCCTCTGGGTGAAGAATCTTCTCCTGATGTACAACCTAAACCTCCTCCGGCACATCTTCCTGCCATTCCCTCAGGTTCTATCACTTTATCAGTGCTTGGAGGAGCAGCGTTAAGTGCTTAAGGAAGGGCACAGCCCAGACAGGGTTTGAGGTGCTCTGGACAGCAAAGCAGCAAGGTATTGGAAAGTGGGAGCAGATAGAAAAATCCGAATTTCCTCCTAACGATGCTGGGCACACTCTGGGCTCTGCTCCCCAGTACTGCCCCACTCACAGCCCTTTCCAGGTCTTGCCTGGATCCGTTCCCACCTTCCCCCGGCGTTTAAGCAGATGAGCCTGGATGGTTCGAGAAGCGGCTGCTCCCAGGGCAGAGGAGATCAAAGCCAATATGTGCCAGCTCCTCATTGCATCAGCTATTAACTTAAACTGCCATCAGTTCTCATTTGCACTAACACAAACTATGGCAGCTGGAAAATTACCCAGCCATAAATCACCACTGCTTGGTTGTCAACCATCAGTCCTCCAGTTGGATGCACAGATTTCTCCTCTTTTCCCCACCAGCTTTCCACCTTTTCTAAATTAAAAATGAGCACAGTAGACAGCAGATATGTCCTGGATTTAGTTACAAGAAACCTTTTTGTAACATCGTTAAGCAGCCTGAAAGGTTAATTAGTTTTTTGATATTTCCTAGAGCGCAATGTTTGATTGGTAAGGCAGACACAATCCATTTTAAATGAACTCAACACATGCAGGTTGAGCAAGAAGCCACAAGATTTTGCCGAAGAAAAGGTGTGACACAGTCAAGGTCTCGGCTCTTCCCGCATCACCAAAAGACCAGCACTACAAGTAGCAAGTAACCACCAGCCTTCAGTTCCCTGTAGCTGTAAACAGGAGTTATTTAGCACGAGTAAGCCTGTTACGTTGCAATTGAACCCTTCCACTTCTGAGCAGTGACAAGCAATAATTAATTAGCAGCAAACACGCTAATGGCTATTTCATCCTTACTCCAGCAATTAGACTCTTTCAGCCAAGACGTCTGTCCCAGTGCAGCACAACTCATTAAAGGAAAGAGCAGGAGGAAACCCGGGAGTCATTCAGAGCTGGAAGAAGGGGGAAATAAAGAGACCTGGTCCCACGTGCCCTGTGGCAAGATCCCGAGGAGCCAGCTAATTAGATCTCTGCCAGTGTGTGATTTCATACACGCAGTGAGCGCATTTCTGAAGCCTGGACACCTCTGGTCAGTAAGAAAATTACATATAGGATGCAGGAATGGTGGTTTAAAGGTATTAGTGATGCGCTGTGTGGGAAGGCATCCTGCGCTCCCAAGGGATACCTGCGTGGGGCCAGGAAAGCCTGGTTGCTCCTGCAAAGCACTCGCTGCAAAGAGGGAGCTGGAGACAACAGCCAGTCACTGGATTTGATCTGCAGGCCTCCCGGGGCCTCAAAGGGATCTTCTTTCAGGCTGGTTTGGGGTTGAATCAGAAGTCTGGGAGGTAAAAGGCATCCTCCTCCCTCCATCACCCAACACAAGACTGTCCTAAAGGTCTGCAGGTGTTCTCCATGCCCACAATCACTGCAGTCAACCCTTTCATGGAGTGTAAGCCCTAAACATGTTACAGCCAGATCTCCACGAGCCATAACATAGACCACAGCCCAGCGGGATGGGAGATAAGCATGACACATGCCCTGAGGGCCTCTCCTGTGCAACAAAAAGCTGGTTCTACGTGTAACATCTCACCACCCATGGCAGTGACATGCCTGTGCTGCCAACTCTGATGGCCAAACACCTTCTCCCATTGCCACTGTGAGTCAAGTATCATTCTTTTGGTTTTACACCAAAGCACAGAAAGACCCCAGCTGACAGACTAAGCTTGCAGGGTCTCATTCCCTGCTTAAAATTTCCCCATTTGAATACTTCACCATGAAGCCATTTAGTCTCAGCTAAGCCCAGAACAATCTTTTCCCCACCTCAAGGTCCTGCAGCACCAAGGTCCTGCTGTTTTGCAGCTCCTGGGGAGGTACCTCACCAGGGGGTTTCCAAGCTTGCTGTGACAGTGGCATTGCAGCCTGGGGACACCCTGCCAGGACACACCATAGCAAAGACACTCTCCTGTCCAGTGACACTCCCTGCTCTAAGGAGCCTCAGAAACCAGGTCCTACCTCCCAACAGACCACCCAGCCCACTTCTGCCCAGGAAAGCCCCATCCCAAGGTAACATCACTGCAGGTACTGTCACAAACACCCCCTTTCCCCAACCCCTCCAGAGAGAGAAAGCTCAACAAGTGCAGCTTGTCTAACTCACATCTTTTCCTGTCGCTTGAGGCACAGGAAGGACCAACAGAAGCTGCAGCCAACAGCCCAGTACTCACATCCTTCTCCAGCTCCTCTCCCAACCACAGCTGAGAGCCCTAACACCTTCAAAAAGTCACAAGATCTTATTGGTTTTGCTGCTTAACAACTCTCAGCTGCACAATTAACACCAGTTTGACTGTTTTCCCTTTTTGATACAGCTCAGTCCCCCCCCACCGTCTGCCTTACATGAAGCTGTTCGTGTAGCCCCCCAAGACATGTCCTAGACCATTTTACCTGCTTTTCCTCTGCTTCCCTAATTCCCATGGGACTTCTTCCTGCAGCACGAGCTCACCCTGCAATGCATGAAGGCTGTTGATTCAGGTAAGTATCTGCCTTTTTCCTTTTTTCCTTTCTCTCTCTTAACCAAAGCTTCCCTGCTGGTGCAAAGTCCAAAGGAGGTGTTTGGAGAGAAGAGAGGAGAGAAAGCTGGAAACCAGATGAGCCTGTGTGGAGCCTGAGGACTTAAAGCCACCTGCATGACCCCACTTCCCACAGCCTGGCTGGGATCCCCCCTGCTGGCTCATCTGCACTCCTCCCAAAGGAATGCCAGCCCCATGTAGCCATTTCACCCTGTTTGAACATCCACCCAACACTAACACCGGTTCTCTTTCTGCTCCAGACCAACACCAGTGAGAAACCTGAAAAGTGTCCCCTGTTGCTGCCTGTGATCTTCAGAGAACATATACTTAATGCATCCCACATGTCCCTGGCAAACAGAAGACCAGTGCAGAAAGACCAAGAGCAGAGTAGCTATAGCAGGCAGGACGGGGATCATCCTGAGATGCTCAGTGCTGCCATCAGTAGCAAATTTGTTGGAAAAAGTAGCCCATAACAACCTGCAGGGAAACTACACATCATCCCCTGCCAATCTGATGGATTGTCTCTTAATCTGGATTAAGTTTAGGCCTGAGTGTGTGATCAGGCCATGCAACACGGACACCTGTGAATGTAAAGGCACGAGCAGCATCTGCTGGATTTGCTCAGCCAAACGCAGCTGCAGCTTCTGCGCAGTTTGGGGAAACCACTTTCTGCTGGTCACAGCACCTCCAAGGTGACAGCAGTTCCTTGCAAACCTCCCCCCAAAACACTCAGATATTACTCACATCGGTGTTGCAGAAACCCCCATGAGAAAGAGGGAAGGCTGTTGCAGCCGTGGTGGTCTCAGGACAGTGATGGAAGAAGCTCTTTAGGCAGAGGGAGTCTTATGAAGCCAACTAAGACAGCCAGGACACCTGGCCACAGGCTGCCCTCCCCAGCCCCGCTCTGCTGGCCGGGCTACCAAGGCTGATGCAGTGGCCACAGCCCTGCCTGCCGGCACAAGCCACTGTGAGATCTGGCCATGGTGGCCAAAATACTCCCAGCTGCTGGGGTCTGGCACGAGCCAGCAAGCTCCAGCTTGCTTTGCATGGCCGCTCCTGCCTGTGAGGTTTCTTTACTGTCTCTCTTTCTGCCTGCAGCCATCATCCCTTGGGGTGGGTGTTTTTGAGGTGCTGACATTGCACCGGTAGCTCCAGCGCAGTCTGGGGTTGATGGCTCTTGATCCACCCACCAACCATGCTACTGGGATTTTCTATACTGCCCTTCTCCAGAAGATGCAGCCTCACTGAGAGTTTGGTTGTGTATGTCTTCTCCCTATTAACATCCTCTGGATGTACAAATACAATCCTCACCCAAGGACTTCTTCCAGGGCTCCCACGCCTTTTCATCTACTGCAGAGCCCATCAGCAGCACAGGAGGGAAACGAAAGAAAGAAATACGGGAGGCACACGTGCACATCTGATTAACCTTTCTGTGATAAACGAAGCAGCTCAAGGGCCTCCTTCTCTCTGCCCCTGTAATAGCTCTCCTGGTTTTACTGTTTTATGATGCCAAACATCTAAGAGTTTTTCCTGAGTTGCAAATAGAACGTAAATTACCTTGGGTAAACTCTGCAGACACTAATGTTACCTGTAAAAATCCTGGTGCTAAATAGCTTCATAGAAAGTCTAAGGGCTTCCTGGTTTGTATGAGCAAAGCTAATTAGTGTGTGCAGCCTGCAACTAAAAGGCATCTAGATTAGGAAGATAAAGTACCATACTGTGAACTTGCTAACTGCAGTTGCTTTGGATACCAAAATAGACGGTGATCCTGACCTGAAGTTTTGGGCAGAGGCTTGCAGCATCTCAATAGAACATGAAAGGATTCCATCCTGCTTTTATCCCAGCACAGTCAAAGACATCCCACCCACACGTGAAGAAACCATAGTAAGAAGGATGCACTGTGTCTCCAGGAGAGTTGCATTGCTGGATCTTATCCTAGGGGAAAGCCCTTTCCCTCCCACTCTTTGCCATAAAAGTCCATTCTCTGCAAGCAAATCACACTGCAACCAAGTCATGACCTTGGCCTTAATGAAGAGGTTTAAACAGTTCCATCTCTTCACATGTACGTGGGCCCTCCCGGACCCCCTCCTGGGCTTGGTCGCTGCAGGAGTGCACTGGAAAGCTCTGGGAAATGAGGTCAGACACTCTTTTTCACACTTTCTGGCACGAGAGGCTCTGCTCAGGGCAAAACGGTGTCCCCAGATGTGAAAGAGAAAGGGAAAATGAAGGCCACATAACCCAAAGCCACCTGCACCGCCCTGAGTGCCTTTTCTAAAAATAAGGAATGGTTAGTGCATACAATTCATATTTAATAAAAATAGGAATATTAAAATAATTCTATTACATGCGTTTAGCAGACAGTTTTTAATACTCAGATCTAAGTTTATTTAAATTAAACAAGTCATACTTGCAAGGGAAGAGCACAGCAGCTTCACATTTTTATTCTTAAGCCTGGAAGCACCAGCAGCTGTTCTGTAGAAATGTGATTTCATTCCTGCTTGTAAGGGAAAATGCAAAGTAATATCAGACTGGTCAGAGAGACGGTGACACCCGTGCTGAACTTTACTTCTTTATTTCCATTATCTTCAGTGATACAGCTCATGGGAATGGAAGTGGACATGAGAACATCTGGTATAAGACTATGGGGGACAGATTTCCATCAGGGAAACATCCTTTATCTTACAATTTCTGACCAGCACAACCTAACTTTTCTCCATCACACTCCAGACTTCATTCTGAGATAAATTTTAAATTTGAACTTGGAATGTGTTATCCAACACAAAAGCACAACGAGTAGAAGGAACATTAAGCAAGTTTATTGCTCTTCATCAACCACCCTCCCACCATAACTAAACACAAATATGCCACATGTTCCCAGCTCCCTCACAGCAGCATCAGTTATAGTCCTTAAGGAAGTTTACATAGGTCTGGGCAGGAATCCCCTATACATACTGCATCCAGCTGTACGTCAGCGTGGCCTTGTTCTGGCATTTACATTCAGGAATGAAGATGAGTCTGTATCTGTTCAACACCATTCAAGCCAAGTGGAATGAAATGTAAAACATCAGCACTGAAATCCCTCCTTCCTTTGAGGTTCTGTTGTAACTTGTCAAGTTCTACTTAAAATATGACAAAAACGACATTCTACAAAGTCTGCTGGATTGGGGTGGTTGTTACAAGAAGATTCTTACACGGGAGATACTTTACTTTGTCTGCTGTGAGTCATTACTGGGAGCATCACAAAAGTGCAATGTAGACTCCTAGAACTTAACCTAATCTTTTATAAAGCGGGCAGGAAGACTCAAGTATCTGCAACAGAAATGCTTTTCTCAGCCCATTGTTCTAATGAGAATAGATTAATAACAGTTATGTCCACTTAACAGCTATTATTCGTAAGTTAATATAAAATAGAGACACCAGTTACTGGTAATCAAAGTACTTAAAACATCTATGTCCCCATACCAACCATTTCTTCTTCAAACCCCATGGCTGATTCAACACAGAGTGGACAAGATCTTCACAAAAATCCCAAAGAGCACTGAGAGTCACTGGAAAACCACATGATTACAGCCCATTCTGGGCACTATTATGAAGTTTATCCACTACTTTCTGGTTAGGGCTTACACCACCTTTACACTGATACATGCTCAGGACAATTCCTACAGAACTTACAGCCTGGTGACTTGCTCTGTAAGTGTAAAGCCAAAAGGCAGCCTGCAGATTTACCTCAGTTAAAAAAAGATGCCAGAAAATTCTAAGGGCTTATCTTCAAATTCCTTGCAAACAGCAGAAATCTTAGATCTGGGGCCAGCAAAAGCGTTTAGATGTAGAGACATATCAGGAGATGAGCGGGGTTGTTGTCTCTTGGGCAAGGAGAGCACAGCAGCAGTAAATCTCACAAGTGCCCACGGATGAGAAAACAACAGGCACTATTTTCAAACACGCCACCGCTCAGCTCTCAGTCGGTCAGGATACCGCCTGCCCTGGCTCAGCCCTGCAGCATGGACATAAGGAGCATCCCTAAAATTTACTTTGTACTCAAACCTACAGCCCATGTCAGACCATTACAGCATGATAATTGCCTTTGCCACATCAATATCCATCTATTTTGAAGAAATGAGACCAAAACTCAAGACTCTTTCTGTTTTAGATACATTGCTCTGCAACACTGCCTCCACCACAAAGACTGTAGAATTAAGAATTATGACAGATTTGCAGGAATGGGGCCTATTACAAAAAGCAAACCAAGTGCTCTCATGGTAACTACATGAGAATGACTCATTTTACTTTTATGGCTTTGGCTCTAGATCGCTGGCAAGCTTCAGAAACTGCCTTAACCCAGTTTCTATGTCTTAGCTCACTAGTAGTCACAGCAAAAGTTGAGAAAGCACCATAGACACAATTCTATAACTCATTTTACTTTGCCTTTTGTGAAATGCATATTTATTAATTTGGCAAAATTTCCTGCTGAGGTTTCATGCCAACTGCAGCTCCAAATTCTCTCATGAGTTCATTTATTTCCCTTTGAACATGTAAAATTCAAAAGCAGCTTCAGCCAACAATTCTGAAGAATCCCATTAAAAAATTCTTTAACTATAAGGTTTAATAGGAAGGACCTTTTTAAACAGATCAGCATTGATTTCAATATGAGCATGAAGTTTTTAATACAGCAAATGGTGCTCTTGGACCAGCAGACAAGCACAAGCCAACTTCTCTAAGAGCAATTCTGTAGTTTTCCACCTCTGAGAGGGAACAGAATGGAAATGGAGATTTTGGCGGTAGGAGAGGAAAACATCTGTGAAGTCGAGTTGCCATCGAGAGCGCACCTGAACCTCACTCGGAACAACCTTTATTGTAGCCAGTTCCTCCTGCTATGCTAACGTTTGGCTCTTTTCATTAAGTTGTTTAAAGCCCCATTTTTATGTCACAGGCACTGTTTGAAAGATGCAGCCTGGTACTTATCCCAGCTTAGCCAGGTGATCTGTCCCACGCTTCGGTAACCTGGAAGGAACAACTACACACAGAGGTGAGACTGGAAATCCTCATACCGAAGATTACATGTTGGAAAGGATATTAAACATTAACTACAATTATCTGGTATTTGTATGACTACGAAAAGATATGGAGTCATTTTGGGTCTTGTTAAATTGCAGGCTTAGACATGGAAAAGCAGCTTCCAGCGATGACTGTTTCCATATGCCAGTTAATAAGCTTTGAGTATTTCACCCATTAATCTGAGTGAACATCCCCTTATTCATCCCCAGCCGGGTCAGTAACGTGACCATTTCAATTACGTGGCTGCAGTGACTCTCTGCTCAGCTTCAAGTGCAATTCAGGATTTTGGGGAGCCTCTATAAAGCCTTGTCATTCCCGAAAGAAGAATGCCTGCAATCTTAGAACTGAAGAGGCTATTAAGATACTCCATCTCATGTAACCCAGCGCTTAAGCACAAGCTCTGCAGAGCAGGAAGAAAGGCTTCACCTTTAAGAATCATTCATTCCAAAACCCACTAGGTTTATGGCTAAACACCCCGAACAAGCTTCACATAACCTTCACAGGATGAAGAACTGGGATGGGGCTAAAGGGCTAAAAGAAGGAAAACTGTTTTCACTCTTTGACGAAGTAATAGTTTGCCCAACAGAAAAGTATTTGGGAGAAAGTCAGGAAAGCGCAGGTAACAACAGCAGCTTCAGGAGCTTCGGCCCATCCTACAGCCATGGATTGAAGTGACCTACCGGTCCTTCTCCCTGGACAATCTGCAGCCAAACTGCTTAGAAACAATACAAAACTCCAGTCAAACTAATGTGATCGGTGTCCAAGTAGTGAAGGCCTAATTAACAAGAAAGGAAGCAAGTCAGCTAGAGTTGTGCAGTTTTATTTGAACAAAAACCAGTGTCGGTATTTTTAATAAAGTCTACATTACACTAAATGCATGTACATTTGTAAGAAGATATCTAGTTGTAAAGAAGGTGCAGGATAATATGTACAATCATAGTTAAGTTAAAAAAATTCACATTTTACATAGATTGGCTTGACAGTTCTATGCTTTCATGGTATATAAATGGTAACCAAAAGAGGTAACAACAACAAAAGAAAAAAATACAAACACACACAAGGAATTTCAGCTGGAGGACTGTGTAATGCACTCATTTTTTTCAAATAAACTAGTTCCCAGAATTTTTATTTGTCCTAAGTCAAATTTTGGGTATAATTATTAGAATTAACATGTTCAATGAGCATACTTATGTAAACATTTTTCCAATAGTGCCATTTCCTTCCATTAAAAAACCTGCACTTTATGCTGTAGTTTGCTCTTCAGCTTTTACAAATTAGAATAATTACACAGGATGTTTTTCAATACATGGTAAAAATTATCAAACAGCAAGGGAGATATGTTCAAAAGACACTTTGAAGCTTTTCAGTCCACTTTCACAACACTGTAAATCTTACTTACAAACCAGAAGCAGGCAAAAAATCCAATAGTCCCTAAAATGAGAAAGTGAAAATGGTTAGTTTACCTCCCAGCAGGACAGAATATAACATTGTAATCCAGCTAACTACCCAGAATAACAGCAATTGTTAAATGTAACAACACACATTCATCCCTAGGCTAAGTTATTGATTTAGATCAAATATGACTTTCAGGACCAGGCGGCTTGATGCCTGCATTTAAACCACTGACGGTGATGCCACCGTCACCACCAGCCAGCACACAAGCGCCATTTAAGAAACTGACTTTTACACCAACAAAGTCAACACCTACCTGGGTTTTTTAGCTCTACAACAGTTCACAGCCACCAATGAATTACACCACAAAACAAGGCCTTGGGGAAAGTCAACTGGATCAGTTTTCTGTTCATCGTGCTCTATTTATGCTCAAGAACAGGGAACTTCTTAATCTGTATTTCCTGTTACTTTCTTTTGCTAAAGCAATGCTCCGAATGCTACAGCAGCTGGGAGCGAGCATCAAAAGAAACTAGCAGTGACACAAACCAAAACATGTAGTTTTGTGTAACGTGTATTCAAGCTGCGGATTTTCTTGCCACAGGTCACTATAGGTAATAAAAACATACACTGGTTTGGGCAACTGAACAAATTCACAAACACAGAAATCCAAAGGCTATTAATTACACAGACACTCTTTCAAGTGCTAAAAAAGCCCTTGAGCCTGATGGGAGGCTGGGAGAAAGTACCAGTTCAGGCTTGCCCTGTTCCCACACCCTTTCCTGGGAGTCCGGCTACGGGGGTGCCTGGGCAGCACCCCTGTTGGCTGGTTTGGTAGAGCCTTCCTTCATTGCTTACCAATCCCGTTCTTCAGTCATCCAACCCAAGTTACCTTCTGGAGTGACTCTGGGCCACATGTGGCTCAAGTTAGTACAGTACAGAGTAAGATGGTGGGGAGAGGAGATAACGCTGAATGAGATTAGTCTATACCAATTTTCTATTTTTAGGCTGAAGAACAAGACTGTGGTTTTCATCCCACAGCCACTATTATGGGGCAACTGCAAAGACATTGTCCATTATGTTTATTTTCAAATTACTTTAAGAACTTCATATGCAAGAAGACATTGAGCACCACACAATTATTTAATTCTTAAGCCTCTAAGAGAAGTGATGTATTGTTTCTCACATTTTTTAGGGGTAAACTACCACACAGATGTTACCAGTTAAAAAAAAGGTCTCAGTTTCAGCTGAATTCACTCAAAGACACAGCGACACACCAGCCCTGTGACACTCCTCGCCAGCTACACTACAGGCACTTGCAGGACCAGGCACTCTGCTCCTCCAGTTTTACATTCATCCCTTTCTGTTTGTACAGCCCACATTTCACATCAGCACCAACTTCTCTCACGACTTCATTGTGACTGGTTTATCAACTAGAAGGTTCTTTATTAAGCACTCGCCTTTTCTACATTCATTACATTTCTGTCTTTCAAACCACATCTACGCATTTGATAAGTGAGGAACCTGTCTGTGGATGCTTATTATCTATATGCCAATTCTTGTGTTCATCATGCTACCATGTATATTTGCAGTTAAAGGCTTTTTGACAGCCTACTATTATATGCCACAGATTACCCTTTCCCTCCAAGTTTGCAGTTATCATCCTCTCAAACAGTAGGAGACGGCAGATTTACTGCTGTTGATAGGAGATCACACACCAACCACTGAAAGAATTTAATTCCTTTGTAGGCTTGACATCACTAAGTCTTTGCAGTTTATGGTCAATTCTCCCTCCTTCCTACTGTGTCCAATACTCCAATATCAGCATTGTTACTCTAAGCCTTACTCTCATGTTTATTTCCTAATAATGGTTCTCAGCATCTGCTTTCTAACTGTTTTTATAATATAGCCCAATTTGAGCCTTTTACAGCTTTGAAAGCAATGTTTCTTCCAAATGTTTAACAGATACCTTAAAAATCTATCTGCTGTTCTAGAACAAAATTGTAATATCATAAAAATTTATAACTAACACAAGAATGAGATTTTCTACACTTTTCTGAGCATGACATAACTTAATACAGGAACACACTCCAAATCCACAGTATTTTCCTCCAATCCTTATCACTCAATCTTGTCGATATACCAGCTTTCTAGAAAACATGGCCTCATTTGTAGCAGAATCTGAACATACTGTGACCAACCATTTCACCTATCAACAGATTTTCACAGGTTTCAGTGACATTGATTTTCAACTTTCCTCCTAAAAAGTCTGTTTAGCAAACAAAGTTTAAAAAAGGAGCAGGGGGTATTTTTGTTTTTATCAGAAATTGTTCCAATGTAGCAGAATTAGACTATGATTGTGTTTCCTAACACGAGCTGTAAGTGGTAACATTTGTCAGACACCAGATTTGAACCACGAATGTATAAGCTCAGGAGAGACTGGACTGATCACCAAACCACAGCTTTATGTAGTCAGTGCCTTCCCTGGGAGCAGTTTCCTTCTGTTGTTACCTCCACAACAATATTTCAAGCTTACTAGTATTGTAATTTCTTCTTCTCTCCCATGAACAAAGGTATCCTACAAATTCCAGACGCAGACAGCTCTATGGACCAGAAACTTTAAGACGAGCATCAAACTAAGGACCCCAAAAGTACCTCTCCTAAACAGTATACTTGATGCTCAAAGATCAGAACTGTTTAAAGGTGCTGGCAAAATCACAACTAGGTTGAAAATCTACCTCAAAAAGCAGATTTAGAAGGGAGAATTAATCGCAGCGAATCAACTAGGTGTTTTTAGTACTTTGTTTTGTTTTGTTTGCAGTAACACGGGCCAAACCCACAGACTAGGAACTTCCAAAAGCTCAGGTCAGCACAGACTTGCATTGATATAACAAAAATCAGTATTAACAGACAGAAATTAATGTAAGCTAAGGAAACACTACTCATACACTGCTTTAAGTTGTACCACTGCTTTACCTACAGGATTTCTTATGGTACTGCAGCAAAAAAGCTTAAGTTTTTTTCAGAAGGTAAGCAGTACAGTGCCTGGTTCCCTTGAAATTCAGTGTTTTTTCCACTTCAGACCTGGGGGTGCTTGTGACTCCATGAACCACCAAGAGGTTTGCAAAAGGTAATTCAGTCAAAATGTTTCCAATTTTCTATATAGGAGTAAATATCCAAATCAGAAAGGGATCTGCAAGTGAATAATGACTGGGGAAGAACAACTCTAAACTAGTTTGGCTTGTTTGAAATATCTAGTTAGAATATGTTTTCTACATTTTATCCTATTTCACAAGTTTGCCACTTATTACAAATTTTAGCACTTTACACAGAAAAGCACCAACGTACTGGATCTTTAGGTCAGTGCTGAGTATAACAGGTTCCCAGACTTCCTTTTTAACTACTTTGAGTAAAGCTGATCTCAAGACACACAGAAATGCATGACAGGTAGACCTCTATTTTTTCCCAAGTGGATGCCCTTCATACTTTAAGATCCTGCCTTCCTAAATAACCCTTACCAGTCTAGAGAACTGATGCCATCCTGCAGCTCACTGTACATCACAGATCACCTCAGGAGCTACAGCTAAAATACCATTTTTGTGGTGACTATTTAGAATTCAAAAACCCAGTTGTGAAGATGTCTCAAATAATTTCTCTAACCAAGATGCAAAATATGTCAAATCCATTCATATTTACTAGGGAGCCATGGATGCTTCAGTTGTTTTATCTTTTTGTCCTACAGTTTCTATACTGTAGAATACTCTGGTCTGCAATATATACTACCACTCAGCAACAGTGTTCTTATACACAGAAAGAAGATCAAAAGCTAGCATCTAACTGGACAAGGGAAAGTTATTAGTAAACTAGTTTAAATTCAAAATTAAAACAAGGATTTTGACACAGAATAATGCCAAAATACATTAAGCAGACTGTTCTGCTCTATTCATTTCTCCTAGCTTTATTGTTTAATGAAGAAAAAAGAATTCAAAGCACGAACAGATTGTAAGAAAGTAAATAGAAAATGACTCTGCACTTGGCTGATACTTCTTATGTACCTTAAAAGCTCTCTGTATCATACTGGTTTCAATCACCGCACAGTGGTGGGTGCTTCAGAATCTCGGATTCTAAACACAATCTACCCAGAAGATCAAAACTCAATTTTGAAAACGGCATTAACTCACAAGTGAAAATGATGTTCAAAAATAGAGGTCACTGTAAAGCAACATGCTTTGACTATGTTCAGCATTTTTTCGCCTCCTAGCATAAACCACATGTAATCACGTAGCTATCCCCATTCGACCACACGTATTATTTCTTGAAAGATTAGCCACACTTGGTACGTTAAAATCAAATTGCCTTGTTTGGGTGCGTACATTAATTATTAGACTTCACCAGTCAGATTATGTTACTGTTGTTGTTGCCACACAAGCATTCAGCTCCTATTTACTTATTCATTATGATCTCTTGTTACGTCCAAAGTGACACAACACACCACCACATGGGAGGTATTAAAACTGCCTTTTATATTTCTGTCACAATTGCTGAGACCTAATATGCAAAAATAGAGAAAATCAAAATACTTAGCGCTAACTTAAGTGGAACAGACCAAGGTCCCCTTTTGGGAACGCACATACAGGAAGGACACTAGTACTGTGTGTAACACGTAAAAGCTACGTCAGTAAATTCCCTCACCTCCATAAACTTGTGAAGGGCTGAACCTTTATTTTCCAAAGCAAATGCTATTAAGGAATATTTTTACATGTAACTTCGCTTGAGTAATCGATCTGTAACAGCTTATGTTTCAGCCAAAAAAAAAAAAGGTAATTATCAAGCTAATAATAGGAAAGAAATTTATGACAACATTTTGCCTTAGCAAGGATTTATTACACACTCCATATACTTTCTACCTTTCTAGTGACTAGCTATTCTATTCAACTTAAAATAAAAGGACCACGTAGCTAGCAGCTAGCGTGTTCCTATTAACAGAAATAAACCAAAGCACTGCACAGTTTATTATTGTACTTTTGGGGCCTCACTGGCCTCCACATCAAGAACTCCAGGATCAGCACATCTGAAGCTTTTAATACCATTTCAGCAGCTGCCATGACAATTTCAATTATCTTCTTATATATGAAAGGGATATTTTTAATTCTACCAATTTGCATCGTGTAAGTGAAATTGAAATTGGCAGAACAGCAACTAACCTATGCTAAAACCCAGGCACACATTAACATATTGCTTTAGTTTAAAAGTAATTAAAACATTTCACACTATAGTTTGATTAGTTTTTTCATATATATACATACATATATATATATATATTTATATATATATATAAATATATATATATATATATATAAATATATACATATAAATATATATATATAAATATAAATATATATATATAAATATAAATATATATATATATATATATATATATATATATAAAGCAGAGGATATCTGGAACTTGTCTGTTTTGCCAGAGTTGAAGTAGGGTTTTAACTGTCAGCATGTCAACTTCTAGGATTGCCTTCTAATAATTAAAAATATTAAATCCTCCTTTTTTTGCCCACTTCTTTTTAAAACTTCTTTTTAAACTTTCTTTTGAAGACAGACAGGTCTAAATAACAAACAGCAATAAAAATCTAACAATAAGTGCCTGTTAATGTTATTTAATATCATTTCTACAGAGTACCTGCTCTGTACAAACACATAGAGTAGTTTTGTGCTTTACTATGAGCGATGCTATTTTGCCTCATGCTCAACCAGTATCAGAAGCAATAGAGATGAAAGAGGTCCTTCTCACTGCCAAACTGATAAACTTGGAAGTCTGATGCTAAGACTTACTTTCATTAATTATTTTAGCCACTCTTTTTTAACCACATCACGGGAGTCAAGCGATACACCGCATAAAGCAAACCCAAAGTAATTACAGCAGGTTTTAATAATGAGGTAGAATATGTTAAGAAGTAACAATTCGAACCATCACGTCATCCACAAAGAGATCCCCTCTTACAAATCTTAGGAATGAATATAAAGGTTGGTTTATGGAACAACCCATTATATATGAACTAGCATTTTCTCTAGTTCTGTCACTGCAGTACATCATGACACTAAGCACAGTGATACAGAAAAGATCCGACCTCATGTGTTAAAACCACGTACACAACAGCAGCAGTATGATGAACAGGGATACAAAATGCTCCCGGCTATTTTTAAGGGCCAGTACCCTTCAAAGAGCTTCTAATTTCATCTAACACATGGTAAATCTGGCACAGATTTCACATCAAATGAACCTCAAAATTAGAGTTTGAGTCAAGTGATTATGAACATTAGAGTAATTCTACAGAAGACGCTTAGTCCGCACAAGAAAAGCCAGACTACTAAAAATGAAGAGAGGTATTCAAATAGGTTCCTCCTGTTAAGGTACATTCCTGCCACTAAGAAATGGTGCTTAATGAGCAGGTAAGACCATCTCGAACAGTTCAGAGTTCTCTAGTGGCAGCATTCACTTCTTTCCCCAGCACAAACCCAGGTCACTTTTATTCTGGGTCAACATCTTTTATTCTCCATATGCAGAGTGCTATATCTCTAAAGAGCTTCTAGAACCAAATGTGAATTCTAGAATTAAGTTAATCTTGATATCAAAGTGAACAAGAACAGCACTTTGAAAATATAATGGTTTGAACTCGCTGCTAATATAATATTCAATAAAGGAAAATTAATTACACTATAAATAAATGTAGCTTCAAGTTCGAAAAAATAACTTGAAAAATATCTTACGTGTCTTGTCACAAACCAGAGAAGTAACACTGTCTAGAGAGTCATGAATTATATTAAATATTTCAGATAATTTAAACTTCACCTAATGTTTCTCATTTAAAAAACAGAACCCCCCCATTCATTTTAGTTTGAGCACTTTACTTACCCGTGAAAAGGAAAAAAATCAAGACCATGATCATTGTGTAACCAAAGTATAAAATGGTGCTAGCGGTTCCTGTTATCTGGAGTTTAGAGAAGAAGTAATGAACTGCATAGATAAAGAGATAAACTGCTGTAAAGCTGCTCGTCAAGAACGATCTCCACCACCAGTGATAATCCTGAAAGAAACAACCATTCACTAAGAGACATCACGTAGAAAATAGAATATAAATAAACTGGTTAAAAATAACTTTGTCTTATGAAATACATTGAATTCTTCAAAATTTATCTAAAAAAAAAAAAAATCCAACATCGCACATAGCTACTTTTTTCCCCTTTCTCAAAGTCAGCTGTATTGCTTCCATGGCAAACATTAAAATATTAAAGATCAAGGCTGTTTATTTTTGCTTATCTGCTGCGAACAGTGAATTTTGAAGCAAGACACCCATTTCAGAATAGTTAGACATGTCAAAGGCTGACAATACAATCCATTCACAGCGTCCAGCACATGGCAGTATCTGTGAATACCTGAACTCTTTCTAACAGCTCCCAGCTAAAAGTAGTATCTACATCAAAACTGTACTTGTTACCTCTGCACACAGATGGAAGTAGCACAGCAAAACTGTAGCCTCAGAACACGTAATTAGAAGAATTATAAAAACTAGGAACAGGAATCCAAACATGTAGTACATCTGATGAGACCTAAAATAAAAAAAGCACGAGTCTCATTTTTGGTTAAAGGTCTGAGGAAATTTACAGTGTTACATTGCCAGATGCTAAGCTAAAAAAACCCTAAAACCAAACACACACACCACTGGGGTAACTTTGTCTATACTGCTATTAGCTGATTCATAAAAGTTTTTCTTTACCTGAATGTACTTTGTAAATATATGTTCATTTAAACTAGCAGTAATACAACCACTGCTTTACAGAGCAACACTCAAAGGCTTCAGTTACACTTCCCCTGCAATTACCATCTATAAACTCTCATAGAGACAGTTATGGACAGTTTCCACCAGAGATGTTTATCACCTCTGGTCTCTGAGAGGACTTTTCACTTCCCTGACTCTTGCATCACCTGTACTCTTCCCTAGTTACAAGACCCACTTGTTCCTCCTCAAGTAGCTCAGCTTTCCAGGTGTCTCTGCACCTCCTCACTGAACCCAACCAGACACTCCTCCACTTCCAGACTATCCCCAAAGTCTGACTCCCAGCCAAGGGCAAACTAAACACAAAAACACTCACAGAAATAAACTCAAGGGAAACATGCTTGTTTACTTTTAATCTGGTGTCTTTCAGCTAAGGGAAGTAACTAAATCAACTCTATTGAGTGACGATGACAATTACTGCAGTGCAAGATTTGACAGAGGGAGTGGAAGGTGCATGTTCCCTCCATTCTTCCCTTCTGTAGGAGAAATAACAAGCAACAATTTGGGAATTCAGTAATTCCAACTCCAAAAAGCCAGAGTGTACCCTGTTTGTCAGCTGAATGCATTTTCCAGCACAGCTATATTACACAGTTTCTACTTTTGTTGAGGACTAACATAAAAGGCTAACATACATTTGTGTTTAAGAACTGATTTTAAAACCATTCTGTAAGAAATCTTAACATAAACAGAGGACATCTTAAAACTTGGCACCTTCAGGTTAATATTTTCAACTAAACAACAATATATTAAACATTTTGTATTTACATTGTGAAAGTTAGGAAAGACTGCACTGGTTTAATTTTCCATGCACCTGCTTGATTAGATTTTGACAAGATTTAGGAGTGGTGTCAATGTTTCACAGGGACTGGAATCTTTGTTTTGCAGAACATCGAATCCCAAGATCATGAGCTGATTCTGATTTAATAGCTGATCATATTAGTTTCCTATATCATAATATAGTTACACACCAGATTAGGGTCCACCTAACCACAACAGCATTAAACCATGTTTGTGCTGTTCAGAGCCAGAAAGATAAAACAAGGCAACAGGACTCTAATTTCACACTTTGCAGTTGTCAATATGAAAAAATTGTATAAGTTCTAAGCACAGGAATACATATGCAGACAAAAGTCTGCCAGAAGATTAGACAAACAAATTAAATTGGTTTATTTCTTATATTAATTGGTTTGGGATGTTCAAACTTGCTGTGTGTTCATTATCAAACCAGCATAACTAGAACAAGAGTGATACTCACCAAATGCTATTCAGAATGAAAAAAAGTTGAATAAAAATACAGCCAAATGGCAAGATACCACCCATTATGATACCAGGCAATGGCTTTGTGAAAAACGACTGTTCTGGAATTTGGCGAGGAATCTGGTTTGTACGAACTGGATGTTCAATAGGCTACAAAAGAAATCAATATAATTAAAATACAAGTTGTTACATCGTAAATAAGATTACTGCTTTTCCTTAACATTGGCATCTAAAAATTCAGTAAACATAACATTATTTTCATTCAGAAACCATCACAAGTTACTAAACCAAAAAGCTACAAACTTGATATTTATCATTAGGAAAAAAAACACATACACCTTAAACATTCCAACTATTGGCGAGTAAGCAAGTCAGAGCATGAAGGAAAGAATCTGTTCAGTCATTAAAAAAAACAAAACCACAACAAAACACCACAACCTTTTTCTTAGTTGTCTGGCACTATCTCAAACCAGTGAAGTACAAACTGAAGCACTTCTGAAATGCTACTTCAAAAATGAAAGTGCTGACATATTACTGAAGTAGAAAAGGCAAGGAAGACCTCCAAGAGCACTATTAAATTCTGATTCTAGTGAATGTACACAGGCAAAAAAGTTTAGCGTGACATTACAAACATATACTCAGTTTCAAAATCCAAGTGAAACATCACTTTACAATCATAGGGCCATAGAGGTTTCAATCCAATCAGCTCTTGTATGCTTAGGGATTCAGTGGCTCAACTACGGAGGACAGATGTATTTCTGATCTGTATTCACAGAGCCATACCTTCTCTTTGAAGCCAAAATATGCACCAACAAAGGTTAGCGGGACTGAAATTCCAAACCACATAGCTAGGATAGCAACCAAAGTGCCAAAAGGGATGGCAGCTGAGGATCCTTTCACCCACAGAATGAGATTCATAATGAAGAAATCAGCAAAAACAATCCTGAAAAGAAAAAATCATAAAAGGTATTAAAATATTCAGGAAAGAATAAATGCCAGTTAGTATTAAAACAAACAAACCAACCAACCACCCCCCCCCCGCCACACACACACAAACTAAAGCAACCAAACCAACAGAAACAACCACCAAAACAACACCACACAACCAACAACACACAAACCAGTCAAAAGTCTGCATGAGAAAAAAACATAGCTTCTTGCAATCTTTCATTCCCTAACAGTTCCAGTTACTTTCTGCAATAGTGCAGTTAACATAAAAATGCTTGCAACATCCAATGGTTCCAGTGGTAAAGCCACTATTTAAACAAAGACTCTGCACATAAAACCAAAAAGTAACAGAAATATACCACTGTAAAAATCTATACAAAGTACTAAAAGATAAAATAAAGAATAGACTATCTCAGTTGGAAAGGACCTACAACACTCATTTAGTCCAACTGCCTGACCAGTTCAGGGCTGACCAAAAGTTAAAGCACATTATTAAGCATTGGCCAAACACCTGTTAAGCACTAACAGGCGTGGGGCACTGACCACCTCTATAGGAAGCCCATTCCAGTGTTCGACCACCCTTTCAGTAAAGAAATGCATCGTAATGTCCAGTCTAAACCTTCCCTGGGCACAGCTTTGAGCCATTCCCATGTGTCACATCACTGGATCCCAGGGAGAAGAGCTTAGCACATCCCCTCCTCGAGAAGCTGGAGGGAGCCATGAGGATCGCCCCTCGGCCTCCCCTTCTCCAAACAAGCCAAGTCCCAAATCCCCAGCTGTTTCTCCTAGGACGTTCCTTCCAGTCATGTCACCAGCTTTGTTGCCCTCTTCTGGACACAGTCAAGGACCTTCACATCCTTCTTAAATTGTAGAGCCCAGACCTGCACACAAGGTACACCAATGCTGAATACAGTTGGACAATCACCCTTCTTGACCAGCTCGTTGTGCTGTGTTTGATGCACCCCAGGACGGGGTTTGCACTCTCTTATGTGAATCACCTTTCCTATTATTACCTTTATAGATCCTTTACAATCAGTAAATCCCCTCTGAAAAAACACAGTGAGAGTAACATCTCATATTTAGGAAACCGCACATCACTCACAACAAATGTATACCCTGCCACAGTGTGTGTCACCGCAATGAGGTAACAGAAGGGTGGATTAAACAGGGCTCTTCCCTACAACAAAAATCTTTGTATTAACACCTCATGGAGTTACGCAGTTAAGTAGCCTGCACCTTTGGAGAATTTAAATAAAGACTGCATCAGTCATGACATGTCTCCAGACCTGTTCTTCCCTCCCCAGTTAAATGCATCTGCCTCATTTTCTAAACATCCTGGGAAAACACCAGAAAAAAACTCCAAGATACACAATGAAGATTTCTAACATCTCATTCTGAAAACAAGGCAAAAAGTACTGCAAAGGAACCTCATAAAAAAAACCTGCTTGAATTGCCATTATTCATGGATTCAGAGATGTATCACAGAAAACTCATCCTCAGGAAGGGCCCCTGCAATGTGCACCATTATCTGGGTTTCGTTTAAAAAGTGGTCCTGAGGCAGAATTCACACTGCCCTAAAGCAAATATGCATCCTCCACTGTATTTAATCTAAAAAGGAAGAAGGAAGGATCAGAGCACTAGGCAGGCTCCTTTTTCCCTAGGAGAGGCCTTACACTTACCAAAGCTGTTTGGGGGAATAGACTTGTTAAATAAGCACAACCAAGCAACCTCTGGTGTAACCATCTTGTTGAACAAAAACTAAAAATCAAATCCATTTTAGAAGTCTTGCTAATCTTCATCATCTGCTCAAACTCGTAATACAGACCCCACTTACCCCCTCCAAAGTTAGAAAAAAAACCCCTGCAAATACGAACTCCCATCAGTCTACTGAGACTATATGGCCTTAGGCTGTTTATGATATTATGCAAATTCACTGAACTAGCATAGCATAATCAAGACATCTGTTCCTATTTTACCATCCCAAATCATTTTACTTCCTCTGTGAAACTTAATTTATTTGGGAGTTTAAATGATCAGCATGATATTTCTTCCACCAATAAATATTTTCTTCTCTCTCAAGATAATATCTAAATGACAGCAGGGAGACTGATGCACATTTTGTTTAGAAATAAGATTCCCTCATAGAAATACTACACTCGGTAGTTATCGAATGCATTACACTTCATTTGATGAAATTCTACTATACTCAAAACCAAGTCATGTTTTATTCATTCTTGGCTTTTTTGGAGGGAAGAAATACCTTAGGAAATTATTTATAACCTTTTCCTCAACTTTTGCCAAGGACATTTGTCAAGGGATAGCTTCATGTACCCGAAGTTGCAACTAAGAAATATGGAAAACTTGCAGAAGAAATTAGTCTCTGCTCCCTTTCTTCACTGATCTAATTCTCATGAGATGTCTTGAGAGCTACAAGAAAACGAAAGGGAGGAGAGCTATCACTCCTCCCAGGCACAACAGTATTGGGCACAGTATGACACTCACTGGAGCCATATCCAAAAATGGACACTACCTACATTTATATAAGATGATTATAACCAGTTTAAGAGGATCTCCGCATTATTCTCACCCAGAAGCACACTTAACTTCTACTCTATGGTATAACAGCATATAACTATTTACTTTAAAAAGTAATAAGTTCTTGTATCTTTTTCAGTAGCATAGTTACAATAAAACACTGATACTAAAAGGTAATAGAGATTCTCCCTAAAGCGCAGTTTCTCCCTATTTACAGAAGCACACTACAGACACTCCAAAGTTGCCCCAAAACCACCTACTTGCAACGAAGTGACCGCAGCCATTACCAGTTAAAACATGATTACCTGGACCACACCAAGTACTGTGGTACCAAACTAGAATTTCCCCATCACTATTCCTAACGTTCTGGTGTGGTGATTCTCAAAGGCTGTGACACTACCATGCAAGAGAGTCCCGTCATTCCTCTTGCCCCATAGCTGATTACAAACGGAGATGCTAATAAAACTGTTCTAGAGTACTGGGCTCCAGCTCCTCAGAATTCAGTTTTCATTATATTCACAGATAGGCCACATACAAAAGGAACAGCACTTTGGAGAACAATAAAGAAAATAACCACACAAACAAGCATCATAACAAATCAGCTTTTTGCGCCACTCCTTCCTGCCATAGATTCATTTATACTTAAAAATAAAGGAAAGAATGAGGGGAAACGATACTAACCCAGGGCAAAGCAGAGCTGTAAGCAAAACATTTGTCTTCCACTTCTCGCCCCTAAATGCTGAGGGAAAAAGTAAAAACAATTTCAAGTTCAGAACTTCTTCCAATTATTTTGCAGTATGGCAGCAAGAAGCATATGTGTTGTGTGAGACACCAGCTCCAGTCCAACACTTATATTAAGCCCAGCAATTATGAATTTAACCTGCTGTGTCATATCAACCAAACACATGTACTTACTCTTGTACATTCTAGCAGACACATAACCAGCTGGAGTTCCCAGTAAGACCCACAATACAACTGCACAGGTCATCAAAGCACCACGGTTGGCAGGAGAAAGAAAACCAAGGCAAGCTAGGACTAAAGAGACAACAAGATTTAGTCACCTGTGGATACATGCCAAAATTTCCCTGTAACACATATCACACTGTTTTCTTTCACTACCAGATATTTAAATGAAGGCCATGTGCATAACCTATCATATGTTCCCATCACATGACCATACTCCAAATGACACTGTTTAATTCATAATAAAAGCATTATTTCTACCCCATCTTTTAAATAGTTTCTTGTAGCCAGAAGACTGAAAAATAAAACACAAAAACCTTTGACAGAGCTAAGGTGGTTTTTTTGTTGGGGGGAGGATGAGGATTTATTGGGGATTTTTTTTAGGGTTTGTTTTGGGAGTTTGGGGATTTTTGGTTGGTTTTGGTTTTATTTTACCAAGGGGGGTGGGGGGTGGTTTTGATTTTTTAAGGTAGAAATAAGTGCGAAGACAGACTATCTTATAAGTCACATTTACTCAAAGCTGCCTGTGTCTGAACCAATTGTAGAGGCCAAGCCAGAGATACTCTCAGGAGTTGTCAGTGATCTCCAGAGGGAAGTTTTGTTTTTAAACAGAGAAAGGATGTTTTTTCCTCCCCTCACTTTCTTTCTATACTACACTGGTTGCACAGGAAACTACTACAGTCAAGCAAGATACAAAGAATTGTGACCAACACTGAAAGACAAGCCCATCAAGAAAATTCTATTTATCTTATAGCATCATGTAATCAATAGAAAAAAAGGCAGCTCCTCTATGAAAGACAAAAAAAATCTGAATAAAACCTGGAAATCAGGATTTCAAGAATTTTTCTTTTGTAACAATTATCAGTATACTTTCCAGTTCTACTAGAGAGTAAGAAAGTAAATGGTGATATAATTTATAGGTGACATATAAACACCAACTTGTGAGAGTCTACATCATCACATGCATATATAGCTATGGTAGGCTCTCATTATCTCAATGTTGTGTCAGTATTATTTCATTGGCACACATTCTTGCTCTTATTTCTGCGTGGCTGCAGGCTGTTGTGTCAAATGTATTAGATAGAAAGTGTTCTGAGAACATTAAAGCTTTGATTACATGTCTTTGAACTTGCATTACTGGATCTTTGGATAATTTACACCATGACAAACTGTTTTTGTTTTTCAAAAAGAAACTTGTAACCAGGAAGCTCAGTTTCTGCAATCACGAAGAATCTGAATTAGCCCAGATACCACAATATTTTGAATGACACCACTTACAACAGCATTACTGAAGTAATCCAGATTATCATGATGAAACGGTATTAGTATTTCATTTTACTAAAGGAAGGACTTTGTTTCCAAAAGCAAGCCTCTATCATTTGTTTAATAAAATTGTATCTTTCTTACAGTATGACACTACAAACGCATCACCTTAGTGAAGTTACTTACATAAAGTAATAAATGTCATAATGAAAATCTGCGTTCCTTGGCCCAGAAAGACAGACAGTAACATTCCTTTCCTTGGAGGCCTAAACACATCTCCATGAACCAGCTTCCAGCCAAATTCCTCTTGGGCATCTTCCTGTATAAAATCAACAAGGTCTTTAGCAAAGATGCATAATGCAGAGTGAATTAACACAAACAAGATGAAAAATACATATTTAAAGTTTGATTAACTTCCAGTTTAGATCCAAAGGCACACTAATTGCATTTGATTCATCATTCATTGATTTTATAACCCCCTAATGGTTCAGTGAAAAGAAAAAGGCAGAATTTATCAAGAAAACCCTCATCTCTTAAAGCAAGAAAAAGTAAAAATGAAATGTAATTAGCCACACCATATAACATCATTCTAAATTTAAAACTAAAACAAAGCATTCCATTTAATTTAACTTGGATTACAGCATTTCAATCTAGTTCAAGCATTCATCTTTCTTTTTGCTTCCATTACAAAGCATATCATTCTCAATGACAACATTGGAAGAGAATGAAATGGTCCCTGTACCCTGGAAGAACATCTGCTCCCTAGAGTCACTGGGGGCAAACACCAACACTCTTTGTCCCACTGTCAGGGATGGATGGATGGATGGATGGATGGATGGCACTGGGTGGGGGGACCCTCAGTCCAGCGGCTCTAAGGAACCACTGCTGAAGAATAAAACTTTTCAGTAAAGTCACTCAAAACAAACACCTCATAAAAACAAACAAACAAAACCACGCCAGACCACAAATAACCAATGGCTCAAGAAGACCACACTCTTCCTCACCAGGTTAAAAGCTACAGGTTTCATTCCACCTAGGAGTACTGAGTTTAGTTGAATGGACTGCTTACCACTAGAATTACAGCACACAAGAAACAGGGTAACAAAGATTACAGACCAAATCAGTGAGTGATATACAGCATCTTAAGACAGATTAAAGTGATTTAAAAAGAGAGGATAGGAGTTCTGCCTCTCACTGTTGAAAAGCTATTGACTTGAATTGCCTTAAATTCATTTCAGGAATCTTCTCTTAGCCACAAGACCCTAAAAGTAATCTAATGATTTCTAAACACTTCATTAATCTATGTCTCACTCAATCTACATCACAGTGAAGGCCAGTTGGCATTAGCTGAATGTTAAATGAACATACTAAGACCACGATCACTGGTTTGTGCATCTATCTCTTTGCAGGTAGAATCACCAGCATTTCTGAACTGTGAGATACTAATTTGTTTCACTGCAGCTTCCTCAGCCCAGGTTCTCTTTTGAACAATTACTTCACAACTTTTTAAAATCAGCTCCTTGAACTGCAACAGATCTTTAAGACTCTTAGAACTGGTGAGAAAATAAAGTGTAATTTTTTTAAATCCATACCTATCTCTACTGTTAGCCATGAAAACTAATCAAGCTTCTACAAATCTTGCTCTTTATCGCATTAAGAATGACCAACTAATAAAGATAACACAGTATAACATACTGAACGTAATTTAATTGAGAGATCAAACAGAAGCTTCACAAAAACAATCAGTTAAAAGGATGTGGAAAAATTCTTCCACTTTAATTACTCTCTGGATTTGCATTAACAAAAGATATTAAATATCAAAAACACAAAGAAGAATAAAAGTACTTTCAAATATTTTAGTTCCTATATGAAACATTTCTGTGCATTTTAAAGTATTTCTTTATCCAGATAACCAGCAACAACAGTGAAAATTCAAACCTTTGTAGTATCTGACATCATTTCTCATCTTTGGCTTGCAGATACCACTGTTACTAGTGAGAAAGGGTAATTTTTACTCAGCCTTCCACTCACAGTGACCTGGTCAAGTCTTTTAAACTCACAATCAGTTGTATTTTTTTCCACCAAGGTAGCAAGTCACTACAAGGACCTGCCCCTTTGCTATTTTAAGGAGTATATATTTCAAAAGAACTCGCAGTAGGTTCAGTTGGATGGCAACAAGCTCCAGTCTCTATGCTAATTCAGACAAGCCAGGCTCAGCTCGACACAGTGATCATCAGGAGAATTGTATTAAAATAAAATTAAAAAAAAAAAAAATACACACACCAATTTGTTCTAATGCAATTAGAGATCAGAAGTGTGTTGCACAAGAACTGCAATATTACAATCTCCTTTCTGGACAAACTATCCCACAAACTCCTATAAAGAAACACCACCTCAAAACTGGAAAAATTACAGCAATTGAGCTTCCTAATGTGGCATCATTGCAATGGGGACAATACCCGGCTGCAGTCATTTTAAGCCTGATCTCTTGAAGAGAGGAGAAGACAGTTATCAACAAAAATAACTGTTCTCTTCACAAGCTTAGTTGTTCAGACTGCAAAATGGATTTTTAAGAGAGAAAAATAGACCAAAGTGGGTAGCAAAGTCTTTGCTCCTGTGCTACAGATGTCTGTGCAACAGACACAGTGCAGGTCCTGTGCTAAGGCCACATAATGTGACTTTAAACAGGGCTGCGCTGCCAAGGTATTTTAAGTAATCCCAGGTTGCCATAGTCACGGAATTACTGAATGGTTGATGCTGAACGGGACCACTAGAGGTCATCTTGTCCAATCCCCCTGCTCAAGCAGGGCCACCTAAAGCAGGTGACCCAGAACAATGTCCAGATGGCTTCTGAATATCTCCAAGGATGGAGATCCCATAAATAACACACTGGCTGCTTAGGTCAGTGTCACCACCAGCTACGTGTCCAGATCGACTTCATAATGTAACCACAGGATTCAGGAGAAATTTCCACATCTTGAGAGTGAACCAATGCCAGAACACTTATCTATTACCATGTATTAAATTCTTGATAGTTATACATCTCTTTAGATTGCAATTGAAAACTATCATCATTGATAGACCAAAAATGTGCCCACATAAGAGCTGTAAATCTTACTCACAGAAGAGTCAATCTGGTTGTATCTTGCAATGTCTTTATGAAGAGTCCTCAGAATGATCATAGCCACCATGCCAGATAAGAAGAGAACGATTACAAGGGAATTCATTATACTGTAGATAAAGAAAAAGTCAAGCTTTCAATCCATTTATTCAGGTTTCAGGACATGCACTCCAATTCATACCATACATTTAATCAGATTAGTCTTTTCAAACACTTTACACTGCAAAACATTAACATTTCAACATAAATTATATACTTACTTGGTATCATTTGCATGGTACAGAAGGAAATAAGTAAGAGCTTTTCATATACATCTTTTACTCATAAAAAAGCCCTTCTTTTTACTGTAAGCAGCTGCTGAGCCCAAACCATGCAGTACACTTATGTACCTCTCACTTGGCGATTAGAGAAAGCCAGACAGTTAACAATAAGAACACTGCAGAGCAACAATGTCTCAGAAGTTCTACAGAATGGAGATGACAAAACTAAAATGATGGAAGCTGCCTTTTGGACATTAACGGTGCATTCATTTGGACAAATGCAATACTACAGTTACTCCCAAGAGGTAGAAGACTGATAAAAGTTATTTCACATATGAAAACAAAGTTTTCTTGCCTGAAAACTAACAGACTTTCTTTCTATCACAGCAGAAGTTATATATCCCTAGAAGCACAAATTCAAAATCTTTGTGCTCCCCCTGCAAGGTTATTCACTGAATCAATGCAAATCTTACCTAAACCACTGGATGTTTGTATGTGGCATAGACTCCAAAATATAGTCCCATCTGGAAGCCCACTTAATACTATTCTTCTCCTATAAAAAAAAAAAATAGCAATTAATATAAACAAGTACAAATTTATTGTAGTCTCTGAGAAGGAATAAGTACATAAAGTAACTTCCACAAACCTTCCCCATTCAGCATTAATATCTAAGCTTGGTATCAACCCTGGATGTTAGACCTTCCTCTTGCATTAATTCTTCGTATCTCTTGAGCCTCTCAAAGAATATCTTGTTTATTGAAATCTCCTATTCACATCTTCTGCCTTCAACTGAGGCTTCACTAAGCTTCATCCTTCCATGATTTGGTATGTAGATGCCTGCAACTCCCATGTGTACACTCAAAACCAATCACGCCACATCACCACAAGTTACACCCAGCACAACACACTGATCTTGAAACTTTAATTTTGTTAAACATACTTTATGAGTATGTTTGCAGTTGCCCCTAGAATTTTTCTCTCTCATCATCTTTAATGTATTTAGCACAGGCTTCCTTGCTCCCTGCTATAATGATGTCTGATACAGACTGTTTTCCACTCTGATTCCTGGCAGACAACTTTCTTTTCCAGATATGCCTGTGAAGGATTTAAGAAATCATTCAGCACTTTCACCTTTGAAAGATGCTTCCATTCTTTTCTGTCTCCTTCTCTAAACACTTCATACAACAGCTGTACAAGCGACGATTCTGACCACAAGCCTTGTCCTCTACAGCTTGTCTCACGGGATGTACGTTTGCTGTCCTGCTATCAAATTCTGACTCCTGGCTGGCATGAAGTTCAGCAAAACTTCATTTATTCACTGCGTGATAGGTTTGTGCAGTTAATTCTCAAAATTTAGACTATCTCTGCAGCCCAGAATTTTTAAGTTCTGACTCAATGTTCTGGATCAAGAAACATAAGACAAACAAGGTGGCTGAAATCGCTATAAATTGCACTTTATTGGCCTAATCAGCAGCTGATCAGTAGTTTACAGCTAGTTGTGAGAGAGTTTCAGAAGTGTGGTTCTAAAGTTTGTTACTTGAGTGCTAAACTGCCCACATACTTAAATTTTTGTACACTTATGTATTAAACATTAGAGGCATGATGGTGCATATTTTTCATATACACAAATACTTTGCTCATCAGAAATCAGCTGTCATATTAGGACCATAAAACAGTTACACATTTTACTGGTTTATGTATTCAGGCTTAGTGAAACTGATATTCTCCTATTTATGGAATCATGGAATCATTTTGGTTGGAAGAGACCCTCAAGATCATCAAGTCCAACAACTACCCTAACTCTGGCACTAAACCATGTCCCTAGGAACCTCGTCTAAACGCCTTTTAAACCCCTCCAGGAAGGTGACTGCAGCACTGCCCTGGGCAGCCTGTTCCAATGCCTGACAGCCCTTTCTGGGAAGAACTTTTTCCTAATATCAAACCTAAACCTCTCCTGCCACAACTGGAGGCCATTTCTTCTTGCTCTATCACTTATTACTTGGGAGAAGAGACCAACACCCTCCATGCAACAACCTCCTTTCAGGTAGTTGTAGACAGTGATAAGGTCTCCCCTCAGCCTCCTGTTCTCCAGGCTAAACAGCCCCAGTTCTCTCAGCTGCTCCTCATCACACTTGTGCTCCAGACCCCTCACCAGCTTCATCACCCTCCTCTGAACTCTCTCCAGCACCTCAATGTCTTTCTTGTAGTGAGGGGCCCAAAACTGAACACAGGATTCAAGGTATGGCCCCACTAGTGCCCAGTACAAAGGGACAATCGCTTCCTTACTCCTTAAAACACATATAAAATTATTTTACCTATACATAAATATATTAAAAATACTTCCCTAGTATTTAAAAATACTCCTCGCAGATAAATACTCCCCTTTTAAAGTTATTTTGAAACCATTGGTAAAAAAAATAAAAGGTATCGGGCAGTATTTCAAACCAAGACCAAGGGAGAACACACAACCGACTGTTTTGAAGCACAGGGAGACCGAGACGCGCCGAGCGCCACCTGCTGGACGCGCCGGAACCTGCCGCTGCCACGCCCACCCGCGGGCAGCCCAACAGCCAGACACACGACGCGAATAACCGGCCAAAGCTCCCATTGCAATTCTAAATTGCAACTTATCACCAAGATTTCAGCACAGGTGTTAACACACAGGAGGCTCATTCACGTAGTGAAACGCGAGGGTCTAAGGAAGAGCAGGTGTCTCAAGGGAGGCGGAACACAATACAGGGCCGGGCACCATGAGGTCCTAGGCTCACTCAAACTCCGCTTGGTAGAACAAAAGCTGTTTGCGTATGACGGCTGCTTGACTGCCTATACAAAATTAACTGGTGGTCTCAGGCCAAATCCTGCAAGACCGGTGTCTTACACCAGAACAATAAGCATGCTTTGGGACAGACTGGTACCAAGGTTTGAAGGAGCTTGAACCAAATTAATCTCACCCCCCCGAGAGACTCACTCTCCACATTGTGGTAAAGGCTCGCAAGAAACTCTCATTTCCTCCTAAGTCAAACAGGCTAAATAAAGCATATCTCAAGGAAGACAACTCTTGCATTTATTCAGTCTACTAGCTATTAATATTAAAATAAGACAAAAAACCAAAGGTCTTTATAGATTCCAATTGCCACTCAAACTACAGTAATGGAAAAGTAATAGGTCTTGGGGAAACTGCTTCACATGACCATATGGAATTTACACTGCGTAAATACACTTATGGCTATCAGCAAATTATCCAGTTGTTTTGATGTCATTCTTTTGGAGAATTACATATTCATGTAACAGATTCAATACTTACTTCAAATGTCACAGAGTAAGTATAGATCAAATTCAGTTTGTTGGTGAATTCTCCAGGAATCTCCATAGGTGGACCTTCACAACTTAAGTTGTTCTCATCTGTATGTTTGTAGCTAAGAGGAAACAAAGAAAGTTAAATAAAATTGCACAAGCTCTAAGGGATGAATTTTCTCAAATTCTTTTCTAAGTAAAATGAATTTGTTATTTAATAAAAAACAAACAAAACACACCACAAAGAGAGCTGTGTATATTACTTTGTACCAGTTATTCAACTTCTTTGAGAACCTGCTGTTCTGTTCTACCAAAGTGTGAAGATCTCAAGGTATATTTTTATGAATACTTATGTTTGTGGCTAGAGATAATATGAGAAAAATAAAATCATGTATATAATTAGGCATAAGTATTCAGAATTTCTGTAACAGCCTTAAAACCGCAACAGAACTGAACACTAGTTCTCAGGAGAGCTTCAAGGTTGAAGCAAAGCACCAAGGAAAACATCAGGTCAAAGACCAACAAAATTAAGGTTATGTGTAACCTAACCATGCCCCCTTGTGGTCTGCATTACTGGCGAAAAGATAAATTCTCACTTTTCAAACAGTCAGGATGCAACTGAGAAAGCGTTAATTTAAAGATTGGAGAAGGCTGGTAAAATCTTCTTGCCACCATATCAGAGCAGAGGTAAATGGAAGGAATAAATCTGCACAGCAAGTATAACTCACTAAAAATACACTACACCATGGCAACAGAAAAAGTAAGTATACCCAAGTCATGTTGTATCATACATGTCTGTATGACTTGAGAAACTGGTAGTGTAATTTAAGAATGTACTTAATCTCTGTAGAAAATAGGGAAGAGTTTAGCTAAAAAATAAAGAAGCATCTTTGAAATTCTAAAAACAGACTGTGCTTTTCAATATAGGTAAGTATGAACTGTGCATGAACAGACTGACAAGAGGCCATAGTAATCCCTTCTGTCTGTTTCTGACCTCTGAATTGTTGCATCTCCTCCCTGGTCAACAGAAATACAGAAATTAAGAAGTCACTGTTTAAGAAAATAAGTTAGTTTTAGAAAATCAGTTGCTGTCTTCTGCTGTTCTGAATACCAGTATTAAGTTGATATTTTGCCTACACCTCAGTATCCAAACTAACACAGGGAAAAGTACACCAGTAAAAATACTGTACCTTCATGCAAAGCAGATTTGGGAGGCAATACAGCAACAATAATAGAGATGACATGGGAAACTGTCACTCAGTTAAAGGATGCTTCTCAGTGCATCTGAACACATGTCTTTTGAAATAAGGTAATGCGCACCCAGAGGCACATCAATAAACACATGAGCAAGCTTTTATTGTTTGCGTCAGGTTCTGAGAGTCTGCATAAGCAGTTTTTCCATCAGGAGAAACTTTGGGGCACCTTTCTAAAGCAAAGTTAAATGACATCTACATTTGTGGAACTACTCATTGTAATGCTAGTTCCAGCTTTGAACCACTATACTAAAAGCGTCATCAGAATTCAGAATAACTCATCCCTCATAACTTACTGACAACAGGTATCATTTCTAGTTTGCAACTACTGTCAGGACTCCCTAGTACTAGAATTTGCTGCCTTAATGGACAGTTACCTTTGTGGTCTCAGCCTTGCCATCACCAGTCTCGCACCCGGCCAGTTTTCATCCTTCCCACTATGGTACATGATTGTTATGTCAACGTGGTTGAAGAGGTAGAAAGTGTTCTTCTTGTTAAACTCTGACTACAAAATATCATCAAGAGATTGATAAACCTCTCCAACAGGAGGGGGCGCAAGCAGCCAAGAACTTATAATGAGACTACTGTCCAATGAAGGAGCAAGAAAGAAGGGGAAATACGTGAACATTCACTCTTTTTAATATACCTGCATAAAATATTTATATATTTTCTATATATTCTGTCGTATTACAGAAATACAAACCCACATAATAAAGTATCACATTTGTGTTACTAGTAAAATTTAAATGTATTTGACACCATTTTTGCATTTGCAACAAAAAGCTGCCAAAACAAGTTCAAAGATGTATTTATTCAATGTACAAGTAATCCAAATTCATCATTTATCTTCACCCCACACTCTTCCTGGTAGACACTCCAGCTACCAAAGCTTACAAACCAAGTTCTGTTTCAAAAAACTACCTTCACCTTCAGTAGCTATTCTGATTTGTCATCCCTGTCCTTTCAGAATTCAGAATTACGAAGAACTACATAAAGCTCAGATGATACCAGAGTCAAATAAAAGTGGACTTGGATTTTCTGTTCTCCTCAACACTGTCATTGTTTAAAAAACTTTAGTTTTATTTAGGGGAGCAGGATGACAGACTGCTAGTTGGGTTTCCAAGGAAAAAAAAACAAACACCTTTATTCACCATGTGTATTTCAATTGCCATACAACTTCTGTACCCTGCCCCCTCACTGGAAAATATGAAGGTATCTTGCATTAAATTTATCTGGATTCCTCTTCTTTCACTGTGATCAAGATTCCCATCAGGAGAAGACCAGAACCATACCTGTGCCATACTATAACCTCATCTTTAGATACTCGTTTCCTCCATTTCCAAAGTAGCAGTTGATGCGATAACGTAGCTCATCAGCTGCATAAATACGAGGATGAACTCTAGCTGTGCCACTGCATTATAACAACCCCTTTCCAGGCCCCATTTTTGAAGAGATAATTATGTCTGCTGGGATAGGCATTTGGGTATACTCCTAAAAGAGGATGACATTCCGCAACTCAGCCCAGAGATTACACTCATATCCTTGGGGCTACTTTTTAACTTGCTCATGTAACAATCACCCCTCTAGCACTATACCATGCAACATTCTCATCCCATTTAGAATCTACGGACTAAAATTGACACTGGGTATAGCAGATACACTGGCAGAGCATCCACAGCACAGCTAGCACATGTGATTTGCAGAGCACTTCATGGATACACAGTACAAGCCCCATAAGCACTCATTAGGAAATCCAACCACTGCTGCCTATGTATGAAGCTCCACCCTCCCCAAAAATAAACAATCAACTTTTCATCCAAGTTGCTGATTTTGCTGCAACCATTTCTGTGTACCAGACAGCTCCCAACTCAACAGACAGCAGCATCAATTTAAAATAATAATTAAAAAAAAAAAACCTCACATACAAATATAGTTGAACACCTAGCTAGAATAGGTTATTCAATTTACAGACCATTTTCAATGGTTTAGGGAGCCTGAGGAGTTGGAAGATGACTGTCGACCAAGTAAACTGAACATGCATGACAAAGGCATCACCTCCAAGAAGCATCGCACCAGCTGAATACACGTAAATTTACTGCACTGCATACAAGCAGCAAGTCATGCAGCAGAGCAGAAAGCTCTCTCCTCACTGAGAAGAGCATGGTCCCTCATCCCAGGAGAGATAAAACTGTAACACTAATGTCTTTAACTGTACTAATTCACCATAGAACTCTCTAGGATGATTGATGCATTTCAAATTGTTATCAATTTAGTTCTTCCCCTGTCACAGCTGTGTTAGTTATCTTCCAGCCATCTGGGAAAATCCTGACACATTTAACTTGTAAACTGTGCTAGACATAACTTTTGCAATTAGAACACAGCACCCATTTCTAGGTCTTCACTAGAAAGCTCCTATCTGACATTGATAAAAGGTCTTGCACACATATACACCATGGACAAAGAATTAAAAGGTACGAGGATAAATACACATGACATTTCAGAACAAAAACTCCCTTTTCTAAGGCTTTTAGACACCAATGCAGTTGTTTTATCTATATTGGCCAAAAGATCTATATGAACATATTTTTTTAGACAACTGTGTCAGTAAGAACTGCATACAGAAGCAACAGATTTGTCAATGTCCACATTTTGAACATTAACCATGTTTACAAAGGTTCCTTCTCAGGAAAACTTAAAAATAAAACCGTAAATGAAATTACATCTGTTATACTAATTTTAAAAGTTCCACCACTTACATTTATAACACAAGCATCTTTAACTCTACCATCTGGAGTAACAAAACATCCTATTGGAAATCCTGGATTACAGTATTTTTGTCCATCTTCCACATCATAGCACCAGGTTACAGGCATGTTATCGATAATCCTAAACAGAAATCAAAGAACACAACCTAAGAAATGGATGCACTTTACTTCACATTGACATTTAACATTCACATAATGCACACAGTTTTCAACAGTGCTCACAAGGTGCACCGTAGATGAAAACTATCACATAGAAGGAAGAAGACAACCACTTAGAACACAGATAACAATGTAAAAAAGCCAGCAAAAAAAATCCCAGCCTCAAGGACACATCTCATCTTACCAGTGATGCTGATAATTCAGCTGCATTCCTTTCTTCAAAAAAGCCAGTTTGCTTTTATCAGCACTGTTTTCTGGGTCATATGATCTTGTACAAACCTTCTGGCATGTTTGTTGCTCTTTAAAAGTGAACTGTTAAAAAAAACACACACAGAGTCATTTCAGCTTTGCTTCAAAAATCTTGTAGAGTCCCTTTTTCATGTAAAGCTGACCTTTTTGAGATTTTTCACCTCCTTGCTATCAAATTTTCTACAGCCAGAATTTCCCATACAGCTTTAACTTAAATATCAGATGTATAGCCAGCATCAACAATCCCCTTTCACATTGCTAAAAATCTGTAGCCCAAATAAACTACCTCCAGATAGACCTTCAGATTGAAAATTAGCAGAAAAGGTGTTGCCAAAATAAAACAAACTGGTAAAAGAAAAAAGCAATCTCATCATCTGCTAAACCAGAATTTAACTACACCCTTTTCAAATGTTTCATGTAACATTAGCTGCATTTCCCCATCATGGCTAAGTTATGAGACAAGGCTGCCAAAAACACAAGTTGCACAGCATCCACACTTCAAGTGTGGACACCACCTAACACAAACATGCTCACATTTGTATACTGAACTTCTTTTCTAACCCAGTTGGGGTTTACCCGTTAGTGAGTCAACATACCTAAAACATGACTGAAAATAGTAACCTTATCAACGCTGAAGTGCTAAATAACAATAGTATTTTTTAATCACTGTAATGTACAGCCATTTCACACAAGTAATTGTTATAATACTTAATCTACTCAATGGCTATCCAGTCCAAATGAACCATCATGCTACATATTTCAAATCTTGTTGTAGCCAGCATTCGTATACATTAGCTCAGAGAGTCAGAGAGACTTCTAGAAGTTTACCCAAGGGAGGAGGCATCACCTCCTTCACAGTCCTGTGAAAAGATGTGACTAAGTCCCTGTACACTGAGCAGCAGCAGACTCAAACTCTGCTCCCTCTTTTTCTCACAGGATTTTGGATTATCTAGCAACCCTCACACACAGAGCCCAGTTTTCAGTTTCACCAGCAAATCCCAGTCTGGAAGCTCCACTTGAACAGCATACACCTTTCAAGCATTAGGAGCCAGTGTCTGACTATACATCCCTCACCGCCAATAATTTCCCCAAGTTGACTGGACAGCATTTTAGAGCCTTTACGTTTGATCATTGCTAATGCAGGGAACAAGACAGAAAAATATTACATACCTAATCTACAAAATAATTCCATACATTTATTTTACAGAAGATTCCCAGTGACATGCATCAACAATGAAAAATTTCATTTTAGACAACAGATGTTAAAGTGTGTACAAGCAGGGAAAAGTTGGAAGTGAGCTCCAACTTGGCCTCTCTTTCCCAATCCAGAAATTGTCCAACAGTACAACCAAGTATATGAAACAGTTCCTGAACCACTAGTTTACAGCCTCCAATATTACATTTAACTAATGATTTCATATCATCTAACACTCTACACACCTTTAAGATACAGTTTCTGGATTTCTCTCTAATACAGACAAACAAGAAAGACAAATTATTACTGGCTCAGCTTCCCAACTTTAATTAGCCACCCTAAGATGTCTTTATGATGGTGAGGGGTTGTTTTTATTATATAAACAGTATAAAGTTTATATTAAAAAAAGATAACCACACAATCATGAAATCTGCAGCTATGTCTATGGATTACAGCCATCAGAAAGACAGCTATCATATTTACACAGGATCAACTTCAAGGGACAAAATAACCTTATACGGAGATGATGCTATTCTTTCCCCAAACAGCACTTGTCCAAGATTTTCTGATGGTCTTTTCTCTTCCGTATCTTGACAGAAGTCAAAACTGGAAAAAAAGTGGAAAATATTAGCTTTAATTTTTAATTGACATATAAATGTAAATATCAGGCTAACACAATTTCTTAAGTTATGTCCTTAATATGGCAGCTTTCATGCTTCTTTTTGGTGGATCAGCCAGTGTTAATAAGAATTGTGAGTGCCTTTGCAAATAAATTTGGCATATACTATATAGAAATAGTGGTATTTTGATATCCATTTCAACCAAGATATATTAGAGCTAAAGTATCTTTAACACAATGAATGATGTTTAGTCCAAGAACTCTTTTCAAATGGCAATTTAAAACAATAGAACATTTCATATTAAGGAAAAAAAAAGTCTACTACAGACTGTCCGTCTTTCTTGCAAAAGTTTCAGTAAAGTAACTACACTCCTTCCTTTAAGGAGTCCTTACAAATAGTATTTCATGTGTAACATGCTTCAAAGAAGGGAAGTGCTTTTAATATTAAATGTGTCACACTACCAAATGTCATTTACCAATTCTTTTCAACTATACAGAGTCTGAAACAGTTGAATATGGGAAAGAGAACATAGCCATTCTGGATCTTCGTTAAACAGGGTTGCAGTAGGTTATAGGGTAGGTTATCCTTAACAAATAAGTACTTTTCCTCAATAAGCACTCCTAAATTAACTGGCTTCCATAAAGTTTAATGCAAATAGAGACACTGTGCACTTCTTAAGCTTGTCACTGCTCTTGCTGCTACTGTTTCACTACACTAAGATCTACAACACCAGCAAGTTACTCTATTCTGTAAGCCCAAGAGCAAGACAGTAAGTCATACTGTGTATCCATACCTATAAATATCTGCAAAATATCTATAAATATCTGCAAAACAAGTAATAGTTTTCACAGACAACAATCAAAAAAAAAGAACAAACTCAAACAACAAAACACAACCAAACAAAGACAAAGGAAAAATAACAATGACCCTTCTTCCAATTCCTTTTATTTTCCAGCAACAAGAAATACAAAGCTCCTGTCTTCTCATATTTGACCAAGGGAAAGAACTTTCAAACATAGCAAACAACCAACACTAAATCCAGTACTCAGCTCAAAAAAAGCGCACCCACTAGAAACCCAGCAGCCTTGTATTTTTCAATAACTGAGGATGGTTAGGAGGCACAGGTATGACCTTCATCCTTCCCGCCCTCTTGAACTTCATTCATGCTGGATTTACTCTTCCACCCCTACACCCAAAACACACGTGCTGTACCAGGAGCTGCATCCCTGCGCTAAGACCAGAAAACAGGCTTTCCAAACACTTCTGCGGGGCTGCTGTGATGTACTTACGCATCGTACTCATACGGCAGAACCGATTCAACCGAGTCCAGTCTGTTCACGAAGAGCTCGATCAGTGACTGAAACAGGGATTGACAGGGGGAGAAAAAACCATGAGAATACAGACTGGGAGGAACAGATGTGCGGCCGACACGAAACGCATGGGCAGCTGGCAGGAACCGCTACACGGCTCGGAGCTCGCTGTCCCACAGCGGAGTTGCAGCCCCTGACAGGCCCCGGGCTGGGCCGCGCCTCTGCCGCGCCGCCCCCGCAGCACCGCTGGCGCTAAAACAAGGAACGGAGCACCGGGGAGAGACCCTTCCGGCGCTGACTGAAAAGGTCAACGGGAAAAGGGGAGGTTTTTCACCCTAAAAACACAGCGGGTGCACCCGAAGGATGGGTGGTTTGCTTGCCGAAGCGAAAGCTGCCGCCTGAGGGAGACCGCCCGGGGCCGGCACGCAGCGTGTATCCGGGGATACACGGCGGTTCCCCCGGTTCCCCGCCTCGCCTGCGCCGCTCGGGGGGACCCCTTGTGTCGGGCCCTCCCCTGAAGGCTCTCACCTTGCAGCCTTCGGTCTCCTCCCCCTTCTCACAGAAGCTGACAGGCGCCAAGCCGGGCAGGTAGAAAGCGGCACAGAGAGGTGCCACAAGCAAAAGACCGGCTGCCAGCAGCCTCATCTTCCAGCCTGAAGGCGCGAAGGCACCATTAGCCGAGGCGGCACCCCCGACTGCCACGGCCAGCGCCTGGCGGAGGCCGCCTCAGCCGAGCCCGGTAGCGGCGGCGTCACGACCGCGTTGAGGGCACGGCGCCTGCGCGGTGAAGGGGTGAGGCGCTGGGCGCCATCTTGAGGGAGGGCACACGGGGGCGCGGCGGCTTTTCTCCTCACGGAGGCTGCCGGAGCGCTGGGCGGGCTGTCGCCGCCCTCTCGCTGGGGAGGTGGTTTCCTTTCTTCTTGCCTTCCACTCTGACCTCAGCCCTTTTTCCTCAAAGCCCTTTGTGGTGACTTGTACCAGAACCTCTTTTCCAGGTTTTAGCACCCAGCGTAGCAGAGAGACTTAAACTGGATTTGATCAGCTGAGAAATTATGGGTGGAAAAGTCAAGATTTCTTGTGACTTTTAAGAATTATATTTGATGATGCTTTGATGTCTAGCACAACAGCTTGCGATATCTGCAGCCGACAGCAGCGGGACGTGCACAGGATCGTGGTTCCTCATGGCTCCTTGCGCCACCACGTCCCCAGCGCTGCCATGAGCACGATGCCGAGCTCCAGGCTCGCTTGTTCAGGTAACATTCTCAGGTAACATTCAGGTAACATTCAGGTAACGTTCTTTTTTTATTCATTCTGAATGAGTTTTATGTGATCAGATTATTTATATATTAGTCCTCATTCCCCAGCTCTCCTGAACCCTTTATCCAGTTAAAACTCCAAGTATGATGAACTTGGTAAAAGGCCAATATGTTTGATGAAGATGTGCAGCATAGTACAAGGGAGATCCAAGGCACGAGCAGCGCTCAGGGACTGCAAAAACCTTTCTGAGAAGCACAGTGAGTACAAGCAGTGGCTGCGAGCCCAGCTCTGTGCTACCATGACAAGACAGATACTCACTGTTCACTAAAACATTAGGCTAAATGCATTGCTGTCAATACCAAGTAGGCAACACCTCCATCTTCCTCTCTGTCTTCATTTAGGCAAGCTGTTGTCACTCTGGTTTCCAACCTGTGACATTGCATTTGCATTGCCCCTGCAAAAACCCCACGTCCAACAATTTTACTCAAATCGTCAATTAGTAGCGAGCTGCCCTTAGCAGAGGACAGCACAAGGCAAAAGGAGAAAGAATAAAAGGTTTGTAATAATTGCTTATCTTGTGTCTTTTCAGCTGAGCCTGGAAAATTTGAATGGTCATTTCAGGCAGCTCCAGCTACATGTTGGGGACTCATGATCTACCTTGTACTGCTAAACTGAAAGGGGGCACAATTAGATCTCCAGCAGGTGATTTGGGAGAAGCACATAATCGAGTTCCAGCTTAGAAATGGTTGACAAAATCTGTGCCAGAAACAATTATTTTGTGCTGTTGTCATCCATTCTAGACTTTGTTTTACAGACAAAAAATTGCTGAATTTCTATAAATATCTATCAACTGACAGCTGTCTTGAAAATTGCTTTTTGTCATGAAAGTATTAAACTGATGTTTCCCGTTACTAGGTTTTTGGGGTTTTTTTTTTTTTACTATCTATCTAGAGGGAATTACATTCTTTTTTTTTATTCATTCTGAATGAGTTTTATGTGATCAGATTATTTATATATTAGTCCTCATTCCCCAGCTCTCCTGAACCCTTTATCCAGTTAAAACTCCCAAGTATGATGAACTTGGTAAAAGGCCAATATGTTTGATGAAAATGTGCAGCATAGTACAAGGGAGATCCAAAGTACTGCCATCCGATGTAAGTCTGTTCCCTATTCTGCAGGGGCCAATATTAGGACCTCTTATTATTATCTTAATTTCCTACCAGAAAACTCAAAGTTGAGAGATCATTTGCAAAAGAAACTGTCCTGACTCTTCAGCCTTTAACTTCTTACTGAACACAGAATAAGAAGGATTAGTCTGCATTCAGACTACAGTTTGTTCCCTGAAGGTTTCTGTCATTTTTCTAAAAAAATTCAAACTTACAAAAAAAAAGGAGGAGGGGAAATAATTAGAAGAATTATATATCCTCTAGTCCTCTAAGAAAAAAAATCTGTCTTACTGAACTTGGAGCAAGACCATATATAAACTATGTAGTTGAATATACTAAAATACTGTTCTAGTTTGCAATGTAGGTGGAACTAAGATCTTTTTGAGGATGTGGTATTATGAGGTCAGTTGTGTCTCAGACACTCATAATCCAGTCAGAAGCGTGTGGCCGTGAAGGGGACAGTGAGGTCAGTTCCATCTCTGGACGTGACAGCCCAGCAGCAGGGACATGGCTGGGAAAGAACCTCGTGTCTATTAGAGAAGCTGAAAGGCCAGCAGCAGTCATGGGATTTAGAGGATCATGTTGAGGTTACTTCTCCCTGGTCATCTGGAAGGCCAGAGGAGGTCTAACAGGTTGTGTTCCCTGCCTGACGGGCAGTTTCTGAGGTGGTGAAGCACCAAGTGCAGACTGGGAAGTGGAGACTGGATATCGGGAGGAAGAAATGTCACTGGAAGGGCAGTGCTGTGGTGCAAGAGGTGGCCCAGAGGGAGCTGGATCAGCCCATGGCTTTGTGTTCCAAAGAGCAGCCAGTGAGGGTGCAGACATATCAGTGAAGGTGCAGAAATGTGGGGGTGAGAGCAGGTGGGGACAAGGAGGCCATGAGGCCCCTATGCTGCAAGGACAAGGTGTCCCCTCACAGGCATCAGAGGTGCAGACAACAGCCATCACTAAGGGGAGAAGGAGCTCGTGTCTGGTGGGACTTTCAGCCTCTTTACATCCCGTGATCATCTCCACGACAGCCTGTCCTGCGCTGTGGCATCGCCTGCACCTCTTTCCCTGCAGGCTGGAGACATCCCCCCTGCTGCCCCACCTTGCTCTTGTCTGAGCATCTTCCTTCCTTTGCTGAGATCTCTCCATCCTCCCCAGCTGGTCCTTGAAGCACAAAGCCTTAGGCTGATGCAGACTCCCTCTGCTGACCTGCTCCACCACAGCACTGCCCTTCCATCACATTCCTTTCTGCTCATGTCCAGCCTGGACCTCCCCAGCTGCACTTTGGGCCATTATTTCTTTCTTATGCTCTTTCCCACCATGAAGAAACCTCCACCATCTCTGAAACCACTCCTCAGCATTTCAGGTCCTGCTCTGTCCTGATGTATGGGGTTATTGTCCCACCCCAATACAGCACTGCTTATTTCTCTATGTACAAATTAGAGACCTTTCTGTTGGGTGAATCCCAGGTTGTCTCAAGGTCTGGACCCTCTTTTGACTGTAGCTCCATTTGCTCAGCTGTTAATATTTGCATGCAGATTGTTCATCCTGATGGGTTGTCTCTCTCAACATAACAGTATGAGGAGTTATAGGATACTATAAATACCATATCCTGTAGACACAGTAGGGTCTTGGGGCTCTGGTGCTCATAATACCGGAGATCTGGATTTAGAGAGCAAGTTTCCTTTCATATGGTAGAGCAGCAGGAAGGCGTGGAGCTCTGCCTGGGGACAGACAATGTCAGCTGAAGGTTCAGAAGTCATCATGAGAGGGCAGAACAACATGGGCAGTGTTGTGGTGACTGGACATCAGCTACAGACTCACTGGTGAGGAAAAGGAATGAGATGAGGCCTCCTTCAGACAAATGAAAGAAGCCTCATGTTTCCAGGGCCGTGTCCTCATGGCAGACCTGAGATATCAGAATATCGACAAGGAACGAGCCATCCAGGAGGTTTTGGAGCTCATTGACAACATCTTCCTGACACGGGTGACTGAGGAGTCAGTGGGGTGAGGTGCCCTGTGAGACTTCACACTTACAAACCAGAAAGAGTTGGTCAGGATGGAACAGTCAGGGATGGGAAAGTGGAGTTGAGGCTCCTGGGAGATGAGAGCAAGGCCGAGAGCAGGATTTGGCCTGCTGAGGGATCTACATGGGTCCTACGGGATATGACCTTGGTGTCTGCAGTGCTTTTTCTCACCAGTATCTGGAACTGGGAAACAAGGAAGGGCTGGTGAGGGACGTGAACATCAGTGTCCACCTTGTCTGTTGTGACCAGGAAACAGGGGGTCCCAGACACCAGAGGGGAGGGAGGAAGGCCAGCAGCAGAGCACAGGCTGGTGAGCTCCAGAGGAGAACACTTAGACATACTGGGGGATGGTGGCCAATAAAGGTGGTGACATGGAAGTCGGTCTGAAGGGTGAAGGAGCTCAGGAAATCTGATCAGCCTTACAGAACAGCCTGCTCCAAGCACAAGAGTGGTCTCTTCAAATACCCGTGAAAAGAACAATTTATCTCATGAGATAGCTCGCCTGAACTGTTGGAGCTGCCTGGCACAAAGGCAGCACACAGGAGGTGGGAGCAGGGGAAGCTGCAAAGGAGGAATTGAGAAACCTTGTCCATGGATGTGGGGATGATGCCAAAGCTGCCCTGGACTTGATACCTGTACCTGAAGGGCAGCAAGATGAGCTGACGGAGCTTCACTTGCAGTAGAATAGACAGGGTCATCATGGGCCTGCTGCTCAACTTCATAAGAGTAGAATCAGACAGGACTGAGGTTCTTCATGGCTTCTTTGCCTCCATCTTCACCAGCAAGGTCTCCTGGGACTTTGTTCCTGAAGGCAGGAGTCTGGAGAACACCCAGCAGTGGATGGGGCTCAAGTCAGGGGTGACCTGAGCAAACTCAGACACCATTACAGAACAAGAGATGGGTCACTTGACCAGCTCCTGAACACAAGCATCGCTGTGCTGTGGCACCTGAGATTTCCAAGAGAACCCACCTTTAATCCAGAGGTGTCTGACTCCTCTTGAGGTGTTCTGGACTATCTCCTCATTCAAGTGGTGATTTAGGCACCCACTTTTCTGACCTATTCAGTCTTCTCAGGACACGTTCCACATCCATATGAACAGGAGAGTGTTTGTACCACCTGTTCTGGAAAGGGAGGGAAGGGTGAACAGGGACAAAAATAGAATAGATTTGGCTTTACTTCTATTTATTATGGAAATGCTCTGTGTTTGGCTATTCCTGAAATCTCCCTAATCATCCACACCAGATGCACAGAGCCTTGGCTTGTAAGAGCATTTTAGATGTTAATGAGCCCTCTGCTGCCGTGATCCTGAACTGCAGCTACTGAAAGAATGAACAAACCTCTAATGAAGTGAAGGACAGAAGCAAACCCCAAGCTCTGAGGGAGTTTGGGACCCCATGAAGGGACATCACTGACACAGCTGTGAAGGAAATAACCAGTGCAGGTCCCTGTCCCTGGAGGCTAGTGAAGGAAAGACTTGGAGACACTGGTTAAAGGTGGTGAGGGCCATGTGGAGGTGGCTCTGATGCCATGTCAGCCCCTGATGCTTGTTCCTCACCAGAATGGCTGAGCCCTGTCCCCTGGGATCTGGTAGATTTTTCTCAAATGTTTTTCAAGGCTTTTCCTGTGGTCAGTGTGAGTGTTTTGTGTTTTGGGGTGGGTCTGGTGCCAAGTGCTATTGCTTTAACTGCAAGGCTCTAGTTTTCTGTGGAGTTGGAAATGCCTGTGAGTTCCTCACAACTCATCCAGCTTCTTTCATACACCTGGCAATGGTCACCAGTCACCTCAATGTCCCAGTCCCACACTTGCTTGAATCCTTTGGACTGTTGGCACCTGTAGATTTGCCTGGCCAGTGAATGTCAGGGCAATTACAGTTCCCCATAGGGATCTGCTCATTAACTGGTGACTTCCTCCTTGAGTTGCGACAGAAGACCTTTTCAATTTCTTCTCCATGATCATGTAGTTTGTAACACCCAACATATTGTCACCCTGTACTGGGATTACATAGCGAAGTCTTTGAACTGGAGGTGAGAGTCGGTGTGCTACAGTTGTCACCTCTCTGAGCAGAGAACAGGAGTTGGACCAAAGTCAGACAGAGCCAATTTCAGCTGCTCCAAGATGGACCCACTCCTTGCCAAATCTGAGCCACTCAGTGATGCTGGCAGCACCTCTGGGATATTGTATTTGAGAAAGGGTAAAAAACGCTGCACAACAGCAGGTGGGAGAGAGGAGGGAGGAGATGTGAGAGAAAAGCTCTGCAGACACCAAGGTCATATCCCATAGGACCCAAGCAGGTCCCTCAGCAGGCCAAAGCTTGCTCTCCTGAAATCCTGCTCTTGGCCTTGTGATCTTCTCCCAGGAGCCTCAGCTCCACTTTCCCATCCCTGACTGTTCCATCCTGACCAACTCTTTCTGGTTTGTAAGTGTGAAGTCCCCACAGGGCACCTCACCCCACTGACTCCTCAGTCACCTGTGTCAGGAAGATGTTGTCAATGAGCTCCAAAACCCTCCTTGTCACCAGCCAGGAACCGGGGAGGTGTGGGACCATAGTCCTGCCCTTGGCCTTGCACAGCCCCACATCACACTGTCCCAGGAGGGGCCCTGGGCAACGTGGGAGGGACAGGATCTGACTTCCCAGGGCTGGGGGTCAGGCCTTGGCCCTTTGGTTAATGAAACACATCCAGGTTTACTCAGCATCAGAGAGACCTTTACTTTGCTTTTCCTGACCTGTCATCTCTACCTCCATTTTTCTTCTCTAACCGAACCTGAATATTGTTTCTCAGTTGTGTCCCTCAGTGGGACCCATTAACCTTACAAGAAACTTTGGAGTTTGAATCTGACTTTGACTTCTTGAGAAGTTTCTTCAACTTCCTCCAGGGTCTGAGGTTCATGGACTCAGCACCAAACCCACCAGAGGGGTCATTAAAGCGCCTTGGGCTGCTCCTGTGCTGCTGAGCTGGGCTGGGCTCCTGGGACACAGGGAGCTCATGGCAGCGGCAGCGCTGCAGAGAGACAGCTCTGCCCAGGAGCAGCTCCTCTGCAAAGTGCAGCAGGACTGAGGGCTCTGCCTGGGGATCTCAGCAGACGAGCAAGGCAGAGAGAGATTAAAGGTGGTCAGGACTGGGAGGATGACTGAGAGCTCATTGTTTTATCTCTTTATCAGTGATGTGGACGAGGGGATCAAGTGCAGCCTCAGTAAGTTTGCAGATGACTGGAGAACAGGGGGAGAACGTTGGGTGATGCTGGTTCCACTGTTACACACACGCTGTCACGTGATCCGCTGTGATACACGGACACACACCCTGTTACACACAGACACACTGTTACACACGGACACGCACACTGTTACACACACACTGTTACACACACACTGTTACACACACACACCACACCCTGTTACAAATGAACACACACACTGTTACACACACAATGTTACACACACACACCACACTCTGTTACACACGAACACGCACACTGTTACACACGGTCACGCACACTGTTACACACACACTGTTACACACACACACCACACCCTGTTACACACGAACACGCACACTGTTACATGCATAGTTACACACACACTGTTACACATGAACACACACCCTGTTACACACGAACACGCACACTGTTACACACGCACATCACACCCGCTGTCCATCTCTGGGTCTCGCCAGAATCTCGCCCATGACCACCACCACGTGGTGGGGGGGAAGGGGCGTGGTCACAGCCCTGAGACCACACCCACTCCATTGAGCGTCCACATGAGGCTCCACCCCCTTGACCCTGCCCACTCCGTGGCACGCCCTCTTAAGCCCCTCCCATCCTCAGGCCCTGCCCTCCGGGGGCTCCACCCCCCGTTGAGTTTCCACCCCTGCTGGCCACGCCCCCTCGCAGCGCGGGTCCCGCGGGGCCTCATCCCATTGGACAGAACCTTCCCCTCCCATCTCGGGGTGGAAATGCGGCGGAAACGCAGCACTGCGGCACCACCTTGTCCAGAACACGTGTTTATTGTGGGTGGGGTTACTCTGGGAGGGGCGGGATCTCCGCGGCCCCACCCAGCTCGGGCCCCACCCCCTCGAGCCGCCCCACCCCCCGCAGCAGCTGGAAGTAGCGGGGGCGGCGCCGGGACAGGAACACGCTCAATTTGCCGGGGACGCGGAGCTCGGGCTCCGCCCCTGGGGTCACGGGGGGAGGGAAGGACACGGGGTCAGAGTTGGGGACCCACAAGTGCCCCATAGAGACCCAAACCTGCCCCATAACCCCCACAACTGCCTATAAGTGCCCCATAGTGACCCCCAAGTGCCCCCAAACCACCCCCAGGCTCCCAAAACTGTCCCCTGGACCCCCCAAGTGCCCCATAGCAACCCCAAACTGCCCCATAGACCCTCCAAAATCCCCCAAACTGCCCCATAGTGACCCCTAAGTGTTCCACAGATCCCCCTAGTGCCCTATAACTGCCCCATAATCCCCACAGTGCCCGTTACAGTCTTACTCAGCACCTGGCACAACCCCACAGCGACCCATAAACCTCCATATCCCCCCCAAACCACCCCATAGTGACCCATAAGTCCCCCATAGTTACCCACAGTTGCCTGATAACCCCCCCAAACTGTTCCACAGTGACCTCCGAGTGCCTCACAGAAACCTATAAATGCCCCACAGAGACCCATAAGTGCCCTATAAATGCCCCTAAGTGCCCAATAGTGACCCATAACAGCCCCACAGTGACCCACAGCTGCTGCACAGTGCTCCCTGGAGTCTCACCCAGCACCCTGCACAGCCCCACAGTAACCCATAATCCCCCACAGGCCCCTCAAACTGCCCCACAGTGACCCCAAGTGCCCCACAGTGCCCCCTGCAGGCTCACCAAGCATCCTGCACAGCCCCTCCACGGTGTCTCTGGCTGCCGGGACGTCCTCCGGGCTCCCCACCAGCTGCTCCAGCTCACCCAGCCCGTACCCAAAGTCCGTCTGGTCCAGCTCCACTCTCAGCCCTGCCCCCAGCCCTGCCCCACGGCGCCACGTGACGAAGGACGCCGTGGGGCGCAGGCCCAGGGGACGAAGGGCAGCGCTCACGCTGCCCCACGGACATGATGGGACCCCCAGGATGGAGCAGAGCGCGGGCAGGACCTGCTGGTCGCCCCACAGCTCGCGGTACGCGGTGCTGGGCGGCATGTGGGCAGCACTATGGGGCACTTGAGGGGAGACGTTGGGCGGTTGGGAGGAGATATGAGATGGTTGGGGCTCAGTATGAGGTGGTTTGGGGGGACTATGGGAGACTTGCGGGGCACTATGAGGTGATCTGGGGAGGTCATGGGGCAGTTTGGGGGCAGTATAGGGCACTTGGGGGTCAGTATGTGGTGGGCTGGGGGTGGTATGGGGCACTTGGGGGTCACTGTAGGGGGATTTGGGATCAATATGGGCCACTTGGGGGTCACTATGGGGCAGTCTGGGGTTGTTATGGGATGGCTTGGTGTTGCTATGGGGCATTTGGATGTCAGTATAGGGCGGTTTGGGGGGGATACGGGGCAGCTCAAGGGGGTTATGGGGCACTTGGGGGTCAGTATGAGGCAGTTGAGGGTTAGTATGGGGTGGATTGGGGGGACTCTGGGGGGCTTGGGGGTCACTATGGGGCAACTCAGGGGGTTTATGGGGCAGCTGGGGGTCACTATGGAGTTTGGAGGGGTTCTGTGGGGGCTCACGGTCGCTGTGGGGAACCTGTGGGTCACTGTAGGTCACTTGTGCATCTCCATTAATCACTTGTAGGTCACTCTGGGTCACTTGTGGGTCAATCTCAGTCACTTGTAGGTCACTCTCAGCCACTTGTGGGTTGCCGTAGGTCACTTGTATGTCACTGTCAGCCACTTGTAGGTCGCTGTGGGTCATTTTTGGGTCTCTATGGGGCTGCAGGTCACTCTGGCTCACCTGTGCGTCACTCTCAGCCACTGGTAGGTCACTGTCAGTCATGTGTGGGTCACTCTCAGACACTTGTGGGTCGCTGTGTGTCACTTCAAGGTCACCCTCAGTCACTTGTAGGTCACTTCCAGTGACTTGTAGGTTGCTGTTGCTCACTTGTGGAGTGCTCCCAGCCACTTGTGGGTCAATCTCTGCCACTTGTGGGGTGCTGTTGCTCACTTGTGGGTCACTGCCAGTCCCGTGTGGGTCGCTATGGGGTAGCTTGAGCTGCCAGCCCTGTCCCTGCCGGTGCCGCAGCCACACGTCCCGCAAGCCCAGGGGAGCGTCGGGGCCATCAAAGTAGCAGTCGCGGAAGGGGGGGCTGGGGGGCAGCATGTGGGGCAGAGTGTGGGGCAGCCCCCCAGCCAGCAGTGCCGCCAGTGCCGCCTCCACCTTGGGCCCCACTGCGAACTTGACCTCGACCTCGATGGGGTCAGAGGGACCTGGGGGAGAGAGCGGGGAGGTTGGGAGGAGCTGCCCCATAGGGACCAACAGATCAACCCCAGCGCTCCCACAGGGACCCATAAGTGCCCCACAGATCGCCTCAAGTGCCTCACACTGACACATAAGTGCCCTATATAGACTCACAAGTGACACCAAGAGCCCCATAGCAACCCATAAATGACTCACAGAGCCCCCTAGCTCCAAAGTGACCCATAAGAGCCGCATAGAGACCCACAGCTGCCCCACAAACCGCTCCCCCCTCCCCAAGACGCCTACAGTTCCCCACAGAGACCACCAAGTGCCCTCCAAGGACCCATATGTGGCTCCCAGGCCCACCAAGTGCCCTAGAGCGACCCCCCAGTGCCCCATAGCGCCCCATAGACCCCCCTCTTTCCCACAATACCCCGCAGCACCTGCCCCTCCCGTCTCCATGGCGACCGGATACCCCCCGAAGGGGCGGCGGGAGAGGTCGAGGGCGCCGCAAAGGATTGTGGGAGGAGTCGCCCCGGGTACGCTCGCACAGGGAGGCGGCGCCGCGCGCAAGGGGGCGTGGCCTGAGCGGGAGGCCGCTGAAGGCCCAACCCGAGCGTCCCCCAAACTCGCCATTTTCAGCCCGTTTCGAGCCTTTTTTACCTCGTATCGCCACCTCCAGCCCCGCCGCGGCTCCGCCATTTCCCTACGGAGGGCTGAAAACCTCACCCCGACGCAAACCCAGTGCTTAATTAAGGGGTAGAGGGTGTTCAATAATGAAGGAAGAGTTAGTAAAGAGCGCTAATTGGAGCTTTCCCGCAGCGGCCGACTGGAAAAAATGGCGGAAAGCCGCTGCGCACGCGCGGTTGCGACACGACGGAGGCGGCGCATGCGTGGAGGCAGTGCTTGGCACGATGCGCATGCGCAGAAAGTAAAAGTGAGAGCAGGGGAGAAGGGCGGACGCGCGGGCGGGAGCTGGGCATGCGCAGTGCGGGAAGTGAGGGCGGGAAGTGAGGGCAAACCGCGGAGAAATGGGAAAAAACGGTGGAAAGAGGGGGGAAAACAGGTTCTTTTACAGCTTTTTGCTGTAAATCTTGGCTATCTTCTCTCCTCAAGGTTGCAGCTGGTGCTGTAGAACTTCTTATCTCGGCATTTAATGAAGTCCTGCTTTTTTTAGCACAATTAGTTACATACAGCTCTAAACTAGATATTAATAATGTGGTTTAAAATGTTAGCTTGTTAGTAGGCTCTTATTATATTGTTGCTTAACCCTTAAAAATGTTAGTTCCCTCTATCAATATAACTTCCTAACCAAGTTTCATAACTTTTTACATAGAACTTAACCACCTTTCCCTTTCTCCAGGTTCAGAGTCCGCACCAGTCTGGTTCCAGTCGGTTTGGTAGCTCGGGTTCCAGCCCGTTCCTCCTAATGAGCCAAAGGTAAAACGTCCACTGTGACGAAGCTGAAGGAGCTTCATCCAAAGACCCCTAAAGACCCTTCCTCAAATTCACCAAGTAACACTGCGCAGGCGCAACAGGGGAGGGTCAAGGAGGGGAATATGTAAATGCTTATCTGAGACTCGTTTTAATAAAAAGCGGGAAAGGTCATGAATATGTATCGGCGTTTGTGAAAAATGCAGTTGTGATTCGTGCTAAGATGTTTAATGTTTACAGGTATAACCAAATGAGGCACTGTCAGCCAGTGAATTTTCTCACTTTTACTCTTCTGATTCTCTGCCCCATCCTGCTGGAGGAGGACTGAGCAAGTGGTACTGTGGGGCACAGGTGCCAGCCAGAGTTAAACCATGACACTGCTCCTCCATGGAGCTCCAGAGCCTGCAGGGGAATTTCTGCTCCACAAGGGACCAGCATAAGCCAGTGGCCTGGTCATGTCTGACACCTACTCTGGGGCCTGTGACCTCACCAGCCTCTGCACAAGCCAGCGGCTGCTCCTGGCCTGAGCACCTGCTCAGCCACCAGCACCTGCAGCCAGCTCGTCCTCCCTGCCAACACCCGGCTTTTTGCTCTCTCTCCACCTCTGTCCCCCATCTCCCCTTGCTCTCCTCCTCCCCAGGCAACTTTCTCACCTCCTCCAGGACCCACCAGTGCCTTTGTCTGTCTCTGTGTTTGTGTGGCAGATATACTGAATATATACGCAGACAACTCCATACGCTTTCAGTCGTGCAGTCACATACAGCTGTATGCATCATGTATAAAGCAATTACAAACATGTTTGCATCATGATCAAACTCGTGAAGCCACAGACTCTCCTTCTTTAACTATCAAAGTTCTTTGGTAGCATTCTTCTTATAGACACACAGGTAAGTATTTTTCTTCATGATGTTTTGAAGAGTCTTCGAAGTTGTGTCCATGTTGCAAGACTTTCAGTTCTGCCTTCTTCTTTGCTGAAGCCTTATCTCATAGCATATTTCTCTTGTAGCTTTCCACATGCACACACGGTTGTGCATCTACACATGGGCACAAGCCTTTCCACAAACAGGAACAAGTGTGAAAACACACCAGCACCCATACACTTACATGCCCAACTAAATGCCTGTATGCCTGCAAAAGCAGACATGAAGGCATATGCTTGCAAAAACATACATTTATCCATGAGGACAACCCTCACTTTATGTGTGTGAAGCCATTTACACAGAATCCCAGAATGTGAGGAGTTGGAAGGGCCCTGGAAAGCTCATCCAGTGCAATCCCCACATGGAGCAGGAACACCCAGATGAGGTTACACAGGAAGGTGTCCCGGCGGGTTGGAATGTCTGCAGAGAAGGAGACTCCACAACCTCCCTGGGCAGCCTGGGCCAGGCTCTGCCACCCTCACCGGGAACAAGTTTCTTCTCATATTTCAGTGGAACCTCTTGTGTTCCAGTTTGCACCCATTGCCCCTTGTCCTGTCACTGGTTGTCACCAGAAGAGCCTGGCTCCATCCTCCTGACACTCCCCCTTTCCATATTGATCCCCATGAACGAGTCACCCCTCAGACTCCTCTTCTCCAAGCCAAATCTGTATGCACAGTCACAAACTTACAGGTGTGAGGTGGTGGCAGCTTTTTCTTAACGGGAGGCAGCAAGGAGCGCGGTGCCAGCGCCCCACGCGGCAGCCTCGCATAGCCGGTGCGGGCGGACGAGAGCCCGGAGCGCGGGGGCGACAGTGACAGCGGAGATGGAGCTGCAGTGCCGGTCTTTAGTCACCAGGTGGCAGCAGCGAGCACAACTAGGGAATGTCGCCGCGTATGCGCAGTTTAGAGCCGCTCTGCCAGAGCCCATTCAGCGCAGAGGCCGCTCACACGCACCGGGTCTGAGCTGCAGTACCGGGTTGTGCTCACCAGGGGGCAGCACAGACGGTGGGCACAGCAACCCGCTGCGCATGCGCCGTTCCGCAGCTGTAGTACCGCGCTGCAGGCAGCAGGGGGCAGCAGGCGCACGGAAACGGCACCCTGGCCGCGCTCAGAGGGGACGTGTCACCAGGCGGCACAACCGGAGCGACACCGAGCACACACAGGCCGCCAGCAGCGGGAGTGCGGCTTGCTGAGTAGGCAGCAGCACAGAATATGCCTTTTACAGCCTCGGTGTCCCTGGAGCTGCAGTCGTCGTGGCTCTCAGAACCCTGCCCATAACCTTAACCCTATAACTAACCCTAAACATAATGGCACCCAGCGACTGAGGCTCAGGTCCACGCGCCCCCGAGTCGCCCAGCAGAGAAAGGTGTGTGTGCCTTTGGTGCAGCGCCGTGCTCTCCTTGGTGTGCCTCTTGCAGCCCCAGTGTCCCTGGAGCTGTAGCCTTTGTGGCTCTGGGAAACCTAATGGCAAACGGGTCCTTTGGGTCAGGACCCCACGTTAATGGGTGGCCCAAAAGGAAGTGGTGTGGAGGGAGCATAGCTGGCGCAGTGCTGTGCTCCCCTTAGCATGCCCATTGCAGCACCAGTGTCACTGGAGTTGCAGGATTTGTGGCTCTCAGAACCGTAACAGGGTGCGGGTCCTCACCTGAGTGAGCGGCCCAGCTGAGAAGGGTGTGCAGGAAGCAATGTTGGTGCGGTGCTGTCCTTGGCATGTCTTCTGCAGCCCCAGGGTCCCTGGAGCTGCGTCCTGCCCAGGCATCTGCGGGAGGAGAGCAGTTGCTGCTCCATGCTGGTGATCAGCATCGATGCCTCCACAGCGGCTGCCAGGGCTCTCTGATGGGGGGGCCTCCTCCTGCCCAGAGGCCATTGTGGGGGGTTACGGTGGTTACCTGGGGGTAACCTCTTCCTTGCTGTCGCCCTGCTCCAGCGCCTCCTTGCCTCCAGCGCTGCAAAAGCTGAGCTGGCATCCTCCACCCCGCTGCAGCCAAGGCAGGGGCAGGTAATGCGAAGTTGCTCAGCCATGGTCTTTCTCCTTGCTGAATGTCTGCTGCTGACTTAGCCACCTGGTCTTTGTTTTTCAGGCTTTCTGTTCTCACCAGCCGACACCTTGAGCTATTTTCTACTCAGTTTTGCAGCTGTCTTTTCTCCTCCTTTAGCCTTCCATTGCAGTCTTGGGATTTTCAGTTTTCTGAAGTGGCTCTGATTGGTATCAATACTCTTGTGGACCTTGTTGTAAACCCTTGGCTTGTTTCTTGCCCTCCAGCTTCCCCTCCCATTCTCTGCTCCCTTCTCCTTAAAGCCTCTTTGCATCATTTCTAAAGACTAGAATATTTGTGTCTTGATGGCTTTCTGCAGGGATTCACTTTTGAGATCAAATATTTCCTTCCTAAAATTCAGCAGCCTTGGGGTAACCCTGATGCTGCTGTTGCCAAGTTTGCTGCCATCTCCCTGCCAGAGAAGCCAGCTGGCAGCTGGTGGGGCTGAGGGAGCAGCTGGCCATTGTGTTCCTTCTCTTGGGCTGCAGAACATGCAGGGGAGTCACCATGGAGCGTCTGTCTCTCCTTCAGCGACCTGTTTGTGCAGACAGGTGTGATGCCCTGCAAACACTTAGGAACAGCTTTATCGTGTCCTTTGGTGGCCTCCCCAGATCCTGCGGCCTCCTCTGCACCACTCTGGCATTCACCGTGGCTACGTACCCCTCATTGCGAAGCCGCCGGTGTTCCCTGCTTCACCACCTTTGATCTTGGCTCTGAAATGTTTGGTGGCCATCTGCCTCAAGCTGACTTTTTGAAACGGCAGCAATTTAATTGTACTGTTAAAATGCAATGCTTGCAAATAAAAGGGCTGGGTGAGGAACTGCTACTTACTCGCCATGTGGCTACTGCGACAACCAGGAGGTACTCCTTTCCGCTTTACCTCCCAGGTCAGGCATGCAAATACTGTGATCTTTCACCAGCACTTGCAGGAAAATCCCCTTTACCCAAAGCAGTGCATATTTTTCTGCAGACTGAGTTGGTTTTCTGTGCATGCACAGACCCAGCCTTACAGAGACCCCAGCGCCTGCAAGGGTCCCGGGAGCGCTGGCCCCAGGCACCATCAGCATCACCTGGGAGCTGCAGCCAGGAGCAGCACCGGCGCGGGGCCAGGCTGGGCTGCGGCAGCTGGCTGGGTGCGACGTCTCCCACCAGCATTTCCCACAGGCACCAGGGCTGAGCCGGACGCCGCTGTGGCAGGGCTGTGAGCAGGAGACTGCTGCCTGCTCCAGAACAAGAGCTTGTGCCCAGGAGAGCCCAAGGATGAGCGGTAGCACGCACCCATGTTGCCTTCTTCAGGGTCAGCTGGTCCAAAAGCAGAGTGAGCAGTGCCACGGTTCTCCAGGCTGGGCTTGTTCATATTTGCTGCTCCCCAGTGTCTTTGGTTTGGTACAGAGAAGTGTGCGCAGGTCTGACCTGCACCACGGCTGCAGCTGCATCTCCCTCGTGTTCCCCACCCTGCAAGCCCTGGGAAGGCAGATGCAGCCAGTCTGGATCCAGCATGGGGATACAGCACCTTTTGGGGACTTACATGAGTCAAAAAGTGGCTACTGCCATCTCGGGGACTCATCCTACCTCGGGCTGGATGGGAGCAGTGCCAGCACCAGTGTGGGTGCTGGAAGAAGGGGTGCAGTGAGGATCCCCCAAAGGGCTGGGGTGAACCTGGGCTGCAGAACCTGAGAACACACACTGACACATGCTCGCACACGTTGCTGCAGTGGCCAGCTGTGCACACGTGTGCACGCAAACGCGTGTGAACGCAGACACACACACGTGTGTGCACACACAGCCCTCCCTGACACAGCCACCTGTGCTCCTGTGTTCCCAGCACTGCTACCGCCCCACGGCACTGTCACACCCCTGTGCACCCCTCCTGTCACACCCCTGCGCACCCTCACTGTCACACCCCTGTGCACCCCTCCTGTCACACCCCTGTGCACCCCTCCTGTCACATCCCTGTGCACCCTCACTGTCACACCCCTGTGCACCCCTCCTGTCACACCCCTGTGCACCTTCACTGTCACACCCCTGTGCACCCCTCCTGTCACACTCCCTGTACACCCTCACTGTCACACCCCTGCGCACCCTCACTGTCACACCCCTGTGCACCCCTCCTGTCACACCCCTGTGCACCCTCACTGTCACACCCCTGTGCACCCCTCCTGTCACACCCCTGTGCACCCCTCACTGTCACACCCCTGTGCACCCTCCTGTCACACCCCTGTGCACCCCTCCTGTCACACCCCTGTGCACCCTCACTGTCACACCCCTGTGCACCCTCACTGTCACACTCCCTGTGCACCCTGTCACACCCCTGTGCACCCCTCCTGTCACACCCCTGTGCACCCTCACTGTCACACCCCTGCGCACCCTCACTGTCACACCCCTGCGCACCCCTCCTGTCACACCCCTGTGGACCCTCACTGTCACACCCCTGTGCACCCTCCTGTCACACCCCTGTGCACCCTCCTGTCACACCCCTGTGCACCCTCACTGTCACACCCCTGTGCACCCCCAACCCCGCCCGCTGCGTGCGGCGCTTCCGGAAATCCCCCCCGCTCGGGTACCCGTGAGCCTTTACCGTATTTACCGCACAAACCCGCACGCCGTTTCTCCGGCGCAGCCCCTGCCCGCCGCGTTCTGCAGTCGCGGCTCAGGCAGCACGACTGACCCACCCAGCTCAGCGCCAGGAGAAGGACGGGACCCACCCTGCAGTAAGGAGGAGGCTTAAAGGAACCCACAAAGAACCAAGACACCCCTGAACTACTCAGACAACACCAGCACCGCTGCCCGCCAGCACCTGCCACACCTTCCCCTGATCTGGCATCAGGATTGGTAACTCAGCTGGACCGGGGATGGGGGGGATCAAGAGAGAAGCAGATGGAGGATGATGCCATATAATTATAGCTGCTTTCCAAAACGGGTGTGTGTCTGTGCGTGTTTTTCACACCACCCACGCACCCCAGCCCCGCAGCTGCCCTTGTGCACCCAGCCTGACACCTCAGGAGCTGTTCTGGGGCTCAAGTACATCCCAGGCACCTACAGACACAGAGCCATCCCTGCGCCCTTGGAGGGCACTTGTGCTAAGGAATGGGAAAAATAGGTTTAAAACGTGTCTTTCCAAGGAATATTTCAAAGAAAACAAACAAACAAACAAACAAACAAACAAAACCCAACAATATCCCAGCAGTGCCCCACGAGACCCCTCTGCGCCCATGGGGGTGAGGCCAGCCAGGGAACAGCTGCACCGCAGCCAGTGCTGCCGGGCGCTGCAGCTGGGCACAGCCCAGGGGCCATCAGTGATAGGCAGAGCTGGGCTTGGCCACAGAGCTCCCAGCACCAGCATTAGTCCAGGTCTGTGCGCTGGGAGGAGCGGCAGAGTCTCCTCAACAGCTTTTTGGGCTCGACTATGTCCCCTGCTCCACGGTGCAAAAAGACATCGCTGCCTGACGAGGCGCCACAGCCCCTGCCTGCCCCGGCCCGGCCCCAGCACCGCTGCACGCAGCTCTGGGCAGCCAGCCTTGCTCCCTCCCCTCGCTGACCCCCAGGATCAGGCCATCATGCAAGGAAACCTGCTCGCAGCAGACATGGGACAAGGAAGAAGAGGCAGGAGACAGCGGGCCTGATGCAGGTTTTTTCTGTACATCAGTGTTTTTGACACCACAGCCTGTTGCTGCTTATAATAAAACAGAAATCAGAAAGAGCAACCAGAATACACACCCAAAGGCAAAAAACCCTCGGCTTAAACAAGGTGCTGCCTGGCCCCCAGGAGGGGGTCAGGCGGCTGGGAGTCTAAGGGGAAGGGGTAACACCTGCCCTGGCTGGGAAGAAACACAACACAAAATAAAAACAAACCAACAAAAAATCCCACCCAACACTCCTGCTGGGGAGAGCCAGAAAACCCAAGATTGTCCCGTCCTCAGTCCTGTTAGCACCTGGATAAGAAAACTGGACCATCTCCCGGGAGCGGAGCAGCACTGCCCAGCGCCCGCTCTCTCCCAGAGAGCTGCTCCTGGTGACACAGGAGGGCACAGGAAGCAGGGCCAGGCCGAGTGGACTCTGCACAAGGCAAGGAGGGGGCTGCTGCAGTGGCAAGAGACCCTGGGATGGGGGGATGAGCTGCCAGAAAGCATGGGGTATGCCTGGGCGCCGCGGGCTGCACCCACCCGTGTGACGGCACCGGAGAGTGGGAGCAGCAGCAGGAATGAGATGGAGGAAGAAGGCCGGTGAGAGGCTGAAGCAGCAGGGCTGGCTCTCAGCCGGCGGGTGAGCACCTTCAGCAGAAGCCAGCTCCAAAGCTCAGGGAAGGGACAGTCCCCAGGCTCTCAACAGAGGTGCGAGAGCCCAGCGCTCGGGGGCTGTGTCCCCCGGGGCTGCAGCTCAGGGGCTGGCTGTTCCAGGAGAGTGCTGGCCGCGGGGACCGGTGGAGAGTGACCAGGGGAAGTCCTCGTTCCCTAGCCCGGAGCTCACCATCACAGTGATACAGACTCAGCAAAACAAAGGAAACATTACAAATTAAATACTAATTAAATAAATACTATGGAAGACGCTGGGAGGGGGAGGGCAAACAGAGGCGCAGTTCCATGGGTCAGGTCGGGAGGGGCAGCGGCACCCACCACCCCTCGCTTTGGCAGAGCCGGAGCCACCGCTGCCCCGCAAGCTCCGGCTCACGAAGCCCCGTGGAGAGGGCTTCATTGCCGCTGTAGCTGGATGGGGCTGATGACTGTGCTGCTGCTTGTCGTGAAGGGACCCTGGGAAGTCCTTGGAGGCGAGGGTACTCTCTCCTCAGCTGAAGGAGACCCTGAGGAGAGGAGGGCTGGCTGGCCAAAGCCTCAGGTCTCTGCTGCTGGCGCTGAGACGGCTGCTTCCCATTGGTCCTTATTATTGCCTCGTGACGCAGGGAGCAATCTGCCCCGTCAGCTGCTCCAGGCCTGGTACTCCACTGCTGAACCCAGCAGCTGCAGCAGCTCGGGCTCGTAGCACACCAGCTCCACTGTCTCTGCGCTGCCCTGTCCTGGCTCAGCGCTCTCCTGCACCTCCTCCTGCAACAGCACCTGGCTGAGAGAGACCTGGCGCTGGAACTCCGCCTTGGGCAGTGTGGCGATCTCCAGGTGCGGGAAGCGTGCCTGGAATATGCGGGAGGACAGCTTCAGCCGCTTGAGCACATCAGAGAAGAGGAACCAGTTGCAAGGCCTGCAAAGACGGCAAGAGTACGGCACGTTAGGGGTGGCGGGGTCTGCAGGCACCCTGCCCACCTCACCAGCTCCCAGCTGCCCGCACGCTGGCCCTCCCCTCAACACAATGCTGCCGGTGAGGTCCAGGCACTATTCTCCATGTGGACAGACACACACACAGGACCCAGGCTCAGAGACGAGCCTGGGTTTGATCACTGCTTTTCAGGTTGCATCTTCTTAAAGCACTCAAAGCAAGACAGGGACATCAGTGTTAAAATTACACCTCCAGAGGTGTCCTGGCAGCATCCTCACCCAGCGATAAGCCACAGCAGGGGATCTATTTCCCACTGGCCCTTTCTCCTGGGTGCTGTCCATGTCCCTCTGGATGGGCAGAAATTGTCAGGCATGGAAATTCACTAAACACAAATTAGCACTTCTGTTGCTGCTGCTTCCAAGTTGCTGTTCTCCCTCCTGCCGCCCAAACAAACGCAATAGCCAGGGTGTGACAGGAGGTGGAGAAGGGAGGACGGCTCCAGTGCTGCAACCTGATCGAGCCTTCCCTGTGATGGAGGGGAAAGGGTCAACTCAGAGCCATCAGTGTGAGCTGCTGCTGACCATGGCTGGGGAAAACTGGGCTAGGAGCAACTTCAGAGGGAGGAGAGAAGGGGGTCAGAGGGAGGGTTCCTGCCAGGCAGGCACAGGGACACCTCACACAGCAGAACAGTCTGGCCATGCAGGGGATGGCACAGGGAGACCTCTGACAACCCCTCCTGCCCACTGGGGACAGACGGTCTGTCCCAAGGGACCTAGCAGGGCTACCCCGGCCCTCACACAGCCCAAGCTCTGCAGGAACGTGAGCAGCGGGGCCCTGAGTGCTGCACGTCTCCAGACACCGACTGTGCTCCTGCAAGGCTCTGCCTTTAACTCGGCATCTCTTCATCCTGATTTGAAGGACAATAACCACCTAAGGTACACCTTGAGGAGCTGAAATGACCAACATGAACAGGGTGACAGGGCTGTGCTGACCTGTGGGACAGAACAACGGGCACCAGACAGCCAACACAAAACCAACCATCTTTCTGGCTTTACCTGTGCTGCTGCTTGGTTTTGTTTTAAAACAAAGTCCTTTCTTAAACCTGTCCTTTCTTAAACCAAAGGGATCTTTCCTTGCTTGGTTCCCTCATGTATAGTCCCTCAGTCTCTCTCCTGTTTTCCTTAAGTCCAGAGAAGACCAAGGAAAGGGGGACTGAAGGACTTCACAGGCTTTGTGCTGTGCCAGCCATCAGTCCATGAATCCCAGGCTGGGACTTTTCTAAGGATGTCTACGCCGTGGGAGCGCCCATCTCAGTGAGTGTCCCCCAGGTTCCTTCACAGTCACTGGAGAGCTGATCAGTTGCACCCAGCGGTTCATCGCAGCTTGACATTCATTCCTGCCCTTGCTGACAAGTCTTTGCTGACTGCAACTGGCCAAGGTGAGCTCAGAGGTCACCTCTGAGAGTTGGTCAAACAAATTCCATCTTACTCTGAATCTTCCACCTGCTCCTCTGACTCAGAGCTTACATAGTGTGGTTTCTACCCTCATATTTTTCTAAAAAGGAGTCTATGCAGTGCTTCATTATGAGATGGGGTATGATGGGGAGTGTGCCACAAGGCTCATGTTACTGCTTCAGCAGCAGCAACTTGCTCCTCCTGGGGAAGCTGCAACAGCCACATTCCTCTGTGTCTCTACCTGCAGAACAGGGATAGAGGTATCTCCTTCCTTGGAGGAATGCTCTCAGATCTACAGGACATAAGCACAACTCTCTGCATCTGCCTCCTTAGCATGCAGTCAGCTTGGGCTCTCAAAGTTTCTCAGGCAGGCATGAATTTTCCCTGTATGAACATCTCATGTTCTCCCTCACCTGGAGGGCAGCCTGAGGCTTTAGTGCACTGCTGCTATGCTCAGGAGCTCAAGGGCTCTGTTCTGTGAGCTCCCCCTCCATCCCAGCATTAATGTCACCCAAATGCTCTCTGCTCCAGGAAAACATACTCACCCCCGAGAGACTGACACTTGGAGGTTATAGCTGGGAAGCAGTGGCTTGTCTGAGAACTCAAACATGAAGTTGTCTGCTTCTTGCTCCTCTTCCTCCTTGTCTGAACTTTCTGGAGGGTTGAGTAGAAGATCATATCCAATGCTATCTTTCCCCTCTGCAACAAGCAAAACAGATGTTGGCATTGCTCACAGTTTCACACCAGCCAGTGCTCATCACTCCCTGGGGAACAGCTACCACTGCAACCTCACATGCACCTTCCCACAGTGTCACAGCAACAGTAAAATACAAGTCCCAGGGGCTCCTCCTGCTCTCCCTCCTTCCAGGGTCTTGTCTCCAAGCGCATCTCCAAGTGAGCGCTGGTTTCTCCGCACAGCGAGACTCCCCTCAGTGACCAGCTTAGGTACAAAGAACACCTTGTGTCATAGCAGCAACCTCCAGGTTTACACTGATGCGGCACGTGAGGCGAGGCACTGCTTACTTGCAAAATGAGCCACTGCACCTGACAGCCTTTCCTTGGGTCAACAACAGGCTGACCCCAGGCTCTCCCTGAATGGCCTCAGCCGCCTCTCCTTTGCCAGCACAGCTGTGCCCAGCCTGGAAGAACCCGCGCCAGGAGGAAGGAGGTGGATGCCCGAGATGCTTTGCCTGCACAGATCCTATAAAGGAAGGCACTGCACTCCGCCACTCCACTCAGATCGCGCTCCCGATGACTGTCAGCGGGTTACTAGAGGTGTGTGCCAGCAACTGTGTCTAAATAAGGACTGCAAGGCTGCGCCACCAAACTGCGCAGCAGATCTAGAGACTAATACAACCAAACCACAAGAAGCACGACTTCAGAAAACTGACCCCAGAGATTTCTGGCATAAAACTGCTGTTCTAGGAGGTATCTGAGATCCAGCAGGATTTGCTTCTATTGAAGAAGGAGAATAGCCCACTTGATCCATAAACGATTTAAAGACAGTTAAATTTACTATTCACCAATCTGAAAAGCATCTGTTGAAAAATAGTTTGCTGCCTGCATTTTATTACTGAGAGGTATGAATAGTTTTGGTTTTTCAGAGTGTTTTTGTCCTGCTGAGATAATGCAGCATAACTCCAAAAACTTCCAGAAAATAGAGTTTAGATTCTACAGAGACAAGTCAGACCAAATGTGCCGGTGAGCAAATAAACCAACCATGCAAAAGTTCAACGTCACACATAAGAGAAAAGGCTGCAAAAGAATCTTATAGTGTGCTGCATGAGAAAGATCCAGGCACCACACTGCTTCACGAATAAACGCAGCACCCAGCAAGAAAAGTTATTTTAATAGAGAAACAACAGCAGATGATGGGAGACATAGGCTTAAACAGGGTCTCATTAAAAAAACAAAATCATTTCTTAGTCCTGCCAAGGAAAAAGAAAAGCATGTCAGTCCGATATCACTGCTAGGCAAAGCTCAAGTGCCATCACTGAAAAAACTCAAACTTCTTGAGCAACCCATGAAAAAACAATTCAATGCATTTAATGTGGCAACAATATGGTCCAATGTCTGTCCCGAAAACTCTTCTCACTCAGTCCTGTCCATCAGGCTGGGTGAAGGCTGCGACAAGAACAGGAACATCCTGTACCACCAGAGAGTAACCAGGAGACAATCAGGCACAACAATGCTAGTCCCAGGTATGGAACAAAACCCCAGAGTGGGACTTTGTATCTGGAACTACAGCAGCATGAAGTGCAAGATGCTGATGACTTTACCATACTCAGACCTCAGAGATCCCACACCCTGGCTTCCCTCATTATCTTCTGGCCCCCAGAGATTTGCAGACCTAAAGGAAAACATTAAACAACATTCCTGCCTCAAAGAATAGAAACAGATCAAGCAGGGGCTTGGGATTCCTCCTCCTCCCTGAGGGAGGTGTCACGTTGCGTGCTTCAGCTGGTGGATCTGATGGAAAGGGAAACTTTGAAGGAGGAGAACTGTTTTCTCCTGAGCTGGTTTGCTGCCTGTGACAGCTGGGAACAGCTCAGTTACCCTGGTGCAGAAGCAGGCACTTCCCTGCCCTGGGCAGTATCTGCTCTTGGGGTCTGGAGGTCACTGCTGAAGGTAACTGAGCCAGAAGGGCCCATTTCAGAACATTCAGTAAACACCACTGCAAAGAAACCAGCCCCATGTCTCAGGTTTGGGCATCTTGCTCTTCCTTGCTGACTCAAGCTCCTGCAGCAGTGCCTGGAAAAGCACAGGGGCCAGCATGCGTCTGACTGCCTTTTCACAACTGCCGTAAGCTGATCTAGGTGTGGATGAAAAGAAAGGTCCCTTTCTGTGCCCGCTGAAAACAGACCTGGCAGGATGAAGGACTACTCCCCAGACGGTTAGTTCCTTGCTGTGGCTCGTCATGCAGCCTCCCAAAGGCAGCACTGGGAACACGCCACGCAGAGGGGTGGAAGGAGAAGCAGTGTGTCCGACCCTCTGACAGCACTGTGGTGGTGCTGCAGCTTGGCATCTCTGGTGTCCTCTCTCCAAGCCAGAGACAGAAATACCCCAGGACGAACGCCAAAGCCACGGCATTTCACAACATTTTGTGTAGCTGAAATTTCTCCAGGGATCATCGCTCTTATGTCTAGGAGGAATCTACCTTCTCCCAAATGCTGTGCAGAGGTACCTGTTAAAGTCCGAAGCACCTGAGATGCATGCATCAGCCCAATCAACACTGGAAGGATCTTCCCACTGCAGCAAGGATGAAATGAAGTTTCTAGAGAAGGGCACAGGCAGATCAGTGCTGGATTTGTCAGGCTTGTTGACTGACTTCAGGTAGCAGAGGAGAGAAAGAAGACAAGACCTGGCAGATGGCACCATGTGAATGACAGAGACCCAGCAGAGACACATCCACAGTGGCCAGAATTTAGTGTGAAGTCCCACTGGAAGAGGTAGGATGTGTTTAACAGAGAGGGTAGCATTTTTCCACCCTCAAATGAAGAAATACTCTGAAAAGCTCAACTAAAGTCCAGGGGAAGGTCCTGTGGAGACTTTCTATGTGTTAGTCAAGTGTCTAAGCAATGCCCTGTGAGCAGTGAACTCCCGTCCCTGACTGAATTCCAACACACCTCATCCTCCTAAGAAACACAAAAGAGTTGGTGATGGTTTGACTACAGAAAAAAAAACCAATCCCTTTCTTTTTGTCTGCAGAGGCAGAGGACAAAAATGTAGGAAGATGTGATGCAAGATAAGATTTTTCATGATCAGCTGAGAAACAGGGAAATGGAAGAACTGAAACAAGGAGTTAATTTGAACCAAACACGGTTGGCTTCTTTTTCCAAGACATACACATTTCATTTCAAGCATTAGGGTATATGAGAAACAAGATGGCACATTTCTAAATTATTTCCATGTAGCATTGGATCTCCTAGAGGGTATGAGAATTGGCAGTCTACAGTGCCATGCCAGGATCTTCAAGAGACACTGATGAACAGGACAAAAGCAGACACTGGAACTCAGGCACATAAGCTCCCTCAGTAACCAAGAACTCAGCTGTGGCAACCAAAGGGAGCCAAAGTCTCCGACCCACAAAGCCACACACAATTTTCCTTCCTTGTTTACAAGAGAAATCCAAGTGGGAATCAGCGATAAATCAAAATGGGTAATATCTTTAGGTTAAAAACATTACAGTCGAAGAATAGCTATTTTTCTCGTGGCAAAGAGGCATCTTAAAGGATTGTGATAGCTTCAAGAGTCAGAAATCCAGAGGAAGAAGGCTGTGGTTTGAAGAGTTTCCTTGGCATGCCTGAGGCGCAAAAGCCTACAAACAAAGCGTTTTTAGGAGTACAGAATTTCTTCTGCTCTGAAATGAAGAGACATCAGCATCCTCCAAGGATAAGTCCTCTACCAAGGGTAAGTCCTCCACCAAGACCACCCTTCCACATGCCTCTGATTTTTTTCATTTCTAGAAGGATGTTGGAAATGACAGAGGTGAGCAACTAAAATCAACAGCCTTTTAGCTTGCCAGCATAAATAACCCAAGTCTTTAGGAAAGGCTTGAGAGTGTTGATCCACTGCCTCAGAAGTAGCTGGGAGGCACTCCGCAGTTTGCCACAGGCCCACGGCCAGATCCAGCAGATCTTCATTCACGGACCCTGGGGGAACTGGAGCAACACAGTGAACAATTTGTGGAACTTGTGCCTGTATCATTTCAAGAAAACTTCTAAGCTGATAACCACAGCTTCTAGGAAGTGATAGTAAAAGGTCCAAGTCGTGCCTTCATTGGGAAATGCCTGGCATTGCCCAGTGGACCTCTCTCTGATGAACGCCTCCAAAGCAGAGGACAGGGATGGACAGTTCCAGGAACTTTGAAGTTCAAGATTTCTACATCTTGAAGTAATAACTATGTCCTCTGCCTTCCTCGGTCTTACCTTGATGACTGGTTAGCAAGACAGCAGCAAGAATTGCTACAAGAATAACATGCTTCAGGACTGATAACCAAAGGAATCACCAGCAGCACTTGGAATCTCGTCTCGCACACTGTGTTCAGCCTACTTGGAGGGACCCATACATGCAGCTTCCCAAACAAAAAGTCCCTTTTCAGAAGCAGCTCCCAGCATGTAACATTACAGCAAGATCTCCAAGATGTGAGTCAGAAGGGATGTGGACAGACCTCAGTGAAGGATGTGTCACTACCCAGCATTACTTCTCTCTGCTCTGCTGCTGAATGAAATGGCACAGACCGAACTCACCTAGTACAGAGCTGCTGTAGAAGTCCCACGCTGTTCGAGGATCCCCATCAGCACGACCCTGGAGATCCGAAAGGTAATCTAAAGACAAAAAATTGAGAGGCTTAATGCTTATCTACTGGTCAAAGCATGATCCTGGCATGCATATCCATCAATCCTGGGTGAGCCACTTCACCTCTGCTGCTTTTTCCCACTTTGCAGTTAGGCATTACAGCAAAAGCTGAACAATAACTTGCAAGAAAGACATCCTCACTCAGGAGAGGACATGATCCCAGGCCTGAGAACATGAAATAGAAGCTGAAAGGGGAAACCAACTGACAGCACCAAGTGGGTTGGAAAGAAAGGGTCTTAAGGTTGTCTTGAGTTCAAAATTACACCCCAAACACCTGCCTGGAGAGGCACAGACAGACAGCTGGAAAACAACATCTCTTTCAACACTGGCGATCTTCTGCCTTGTATCCATCTGGGAACCACCGCTACTGTAGCTGTCTCTTCCTTGCTGTTGTGTAGAAGTCACAACAATCATCTTGCTTCTACATAAACAGCGCAGAAAGCAGGCATGTGTCACTCTCAGCCAAAGGGATCCAAAATGGTCCTTTCTAATAATGGCAGGCAGACAGCACTTGGGTAGAGCTGTTTTTGAGTAGAAGGCATCATTACTTGTCAGTAAACATATGTTCACTTAGGTATGCAGTAGAACGAGGAACTCTGGAACAGTGTCTCCAGCCCTCATGCACAGCACTGTCTTTAGCTGTGTGACCACAACATTGCTGTTTTCTTGTACCTAAAAGACTGAAAAGTGACTTGCATCTTGTTTGGAAAATGTTTTATAACTCTGTAAATTAAAGATCGGGCGGTAAAAACAGACACGTGTGACAGGACAGAACTAACATTATTCCATCACCTCCCAATCAAGAACTTCTAAACCCTTTGCACCCAGATTTGGTCCGGTATGCTGCCAGCCAGGAAGGATGGAAGCACTGCCACCCCGGGCTTGGCACCTACCACAGAGGAAGCGCTTCATCACTTCGCTGGTGGCAAGCTTCACGGCGGTCTGCCCAGAGTACGTGGCCAGAGTGGGATCAGCACCATAGGAGAGCAGAAGCCACATGGTTTCCAGGTTGTCATTTGCTACTGCATCATGGACAGGCCTGCAAGGACAGAAGCATTGGCAGAAAAATAAGAGACTGGAAGAGGTCACAAAGCAAATGCTCTGTTTTGGGTTAGGATATATCTAGTGATGACCTACTGCTCATCCCGAAAAACACAACCTGTGCCCTGCCCACACGCTTCTCAGGGCTTCCCCTGATGTTCCCCTCTTGCTGGCTTGCCTTGTGCCATCCTGTGCACTGCAGTTCACGTTGGCACCATGCTCAAGCAGAATGTGGAGAATGTCGATCCAGCCTCGTGCACAAGCCTCATGCAGAGCCGTGTAGCCAGCGTTGTCACGATGGTTCACATCACTGCTCTTTTTCTGCAGGCAATACAGCACTACGTCCTACAGGAACAAGAGCATTGCAGGCCTGGTTACACACAAACCGAGACAAGGCAGAGCAGGGGGAAAAGCAGCAAAAGGCACCAAAACTCACCTTGTAGCCCAGACGAGCTGCTCGCTGCAGAAGGGTCTCCCCCGCATTTTTGTTCACAATCAGTCGCCGAGCTCCAGGAGGAATGTTCTGGGTCGCAGGCAATTCCGGGGAACTCTCTGAGCTGACCTGACGGGACTTACAAAGTGTCCATAAGTCCTCGGGCTTCTTCAGAGGGCACATTTTGGGCTGGTTCCAGCAGCCTTTCCCCTGGAAAAGAAAGGAATACATCTCCTTGGCACATGTGGCCATGGCTTACTAACAGAAGGCCCGTTCTCTCTCTTCTTCCCATGCACGTTCCACTCATCGGCCCAAGCCATACCTTCCCCTCGTCACAGATCCCTGCCAGGTGTTTGGTTTTACATTTGCGTTTTCCTGATGGTTTCTCCAGCTCTTCTTGGACAGGAGAGCTGTCTGAGTGCTCCAGGAAGAAGCCATTCCGAAAGTCAGGGCGTCCCTGGGACTTTCGGGGGGATGGGGAAAGCCTGCTCCTCAGCCGCAGCTCTGTGCCTTTACACTGCACGGACTCCTTCTGCTTCCGGTACCTAAAATCTAAAGGAGAAATGAGAATGAGGAGCTTCTGTAGGTACCGCACCAGAGGCCGGCAACGCAGATCTCTGCCACCAGCTAAACAAACTGCCCATCTTTGATGGCTGCACATCCAGAAATCCAGACCACGGCAGAGGCACTGCATGTAGAAGCAGAGTGAATACACAGACTCTCCCCATCGGGATGAACCCAACATGGACACAAGAGGCCCAACTACAGACAGCCATCCTGAAAAGACCAAGCCTACTGAGCGCTGGGGCTTGCACACAGCTGACCAAGGCTTTTCCTTAGGTCTGACAAGGAACCCAGTACAAAACAGTCCAGCTCGACAAGCTTCCCAGTAGTTCGATAATTGTGTGCTGCCACGTGGTGTGCTTCCCTACCTGTGTGGCTGGGCAGGACTCACATGGGACACCCCTTAGAGAGACAGAAAATGCCTTTTAAGCTCTCTGTGCACAGTCACTGTTTTGCTGCCTTATAAAACCAGACCCAGCTTTGCCCTCTCACATCATCTCCTTAAGTAGCACATGAAATTTTCAATTAATATTCCTGCAGGTAGGAAGTACCAGGATGCCCCAAGGGAAATCCAACCTTCCTTGCTCTATACAGAGCTACAGAGTTGCTCATTGTGGAGCCCTGTGCGTCGTGCGAGGCGAGGCGCTGTGCTTCCCTGAAATATAACGGCAACATCCCATAGCAATGGCACAACAGCAATGGGAAAACAAAGTATGGAACGAGAAAATAAAGCCCTGTGAACAAATAACTGCCCAGGCTTCTGTGATGCCACACACCTCCCTCTGCACAGATGATCAGTACTACAATAGAACAGGTTACATAGGAATAGCCCTGTGCAGACCAAAGCACAGAGGCATCTCTATACAGCTTTACAGAGTCCGAGTCTTTCAAGCCTGGCTCTCTCCACAGCTTTGGGCATCTTGTTTGGGCACAAAGACTTTGCTTCATTTCTAGGTAAAGAGTTCAGAGATGCCCCAGTGGGTTAGTTCAAGGGATCACACGGATAAACTACAGGAACAAAACTTTAGGTCCATTTGGGACTCCGCTGCCTCCAGAACCAAGGCAGGTTTTGTAGATCTCCAGGAGCAGCATCTTCAGCTTCCACGTTACGCTGAGACTCTACATTCTCCACATCAAGCACCACACATAACTTCCATTTATGTCTTGCTATTACTAAAAAGCAGGAGCCATGGGTCTTACACAGAAAAATCGGCTTGGCCAAGATACTATGACAGAACCACAAATAAAATCAAAGCAAGCACATCTCAAGTTCTGTTGTACTTTTTCTGGTCTCCACATCTCAGGAAGAATGGAGTGGAAGTGGAAAAAGGCAACCAAAACCACACAGAACACCGCATTTGTTTTCAAGCTCATGCAAAAAAAAAAAAGGCAACAAAACAAAAAATCCCCATGTTGGTCCCCAGTCTGGTATCAGAAACCCCTTCCCAGATTGTACCTGCTTTGGATTTTCGCCTCCTGTGAGGGTAGCCCACTCGCTCCTCCTCGCGCTCAGTCAAATATTCTCCTGTCTGGTATTTCTGACTTTTCTGTCGTCTCCTCTTCTTCCTTTTGATGTGACTGTCATCTTCCTCCTCCTCGTTGGGCTCCCATAGCTGCCTGGGTGATTCCGCTCTCCAGTGCAGCTCCCGGCTCCTCCTTGTGTAACCGCTGCTCCTCTCGGACAGAGACCTGTCCCTGGACCTACGACTGTGATAGCGTGACATTCGGTGGGATTTTCGCAGTTTGCCATGTTTCAAGGATGTCTCTTCCTCCTCCTCTTCTTCCTGATCTTCCTCCAGCACCGGTAAAATCTCCTGACCAGTCACATCACACTCTCCCGTGACACCGGCAGAAGAGCCAGCAATACTTCCTGCAAGAAAGTGGGATTTCTAGCTGACCAAAAAGCCAAGACTATCCACAAGAAAAACCCTGCAAGGCAGGACAGGAGAGAGGGACAAGGCCATGTAAAAAAGGAAATGTTCACTGTCCACGCAGGACTCCCACCTGGGTCCCCTGGCACTGACTCACCCGACTGACTTCGTGTCCGGCTGCTCAGCACCACCGGAATGAAATCCCGAAAGTTGTTCTTGGGCTTCTTCTCAGGGTAACCTGTGGGGAAAACCGAGCCTTGAGAAAACATGCCACAGATCTGTGCACGCACGTCTGCTGGCCTGGGAAAGGCAGTCCAGCACCACGACGCAGCTCTGGTTTGGATCCCAATCTGCTACAGGAAGCCACCAGCTCCAGAGGCTGTTCAGCTTCAGGAGAGCAGTGGTTTGGGCCCAGGGGCATCAGCGTGACAGGAACTGTTGCAGCCTGACCCTGCAAGAACATATTGCCATTCACAAGAGTACCTTCCTCGTGGCTGTCCCCACGGTGCGCTGGAGATGGGAACTCCATCTTCGCTGGCCTCCTGCGCTTACGCTTTACCCTGAGGCTGTTGTGATCCTTCACTGGTCCCAGGCTAGCTTGGCCTTCTCGCTTGCTGAGTTCACGTGGGTTGTCATGGTGTTTTCGACACTGTGAACGCAGGACACAGACCAAAGCTTGAGCTGCTGACTGACTGAGCTGGAGTAGCGAAGGAGAAGGGACAAAACGCTGTCCTCTACTCATCATGCTGGTGCCCTCCAGCATTTTCAACACCCCAGATCCATTTTTGCTCTAGATAACCTGCAGACACGAGTACGTTAATCCACTGCCAGGTAATGCCAAAGAGCATGGGTTGAAAGCCCAGTGTGCTCAGCTGCGCCCCCCGCCATCAGAGCTCCCTCCTCACCCCCAACCTCACCTGCTGACCTTTGCCATCACCCAGCAGTTCCAGCCTGTCCCACCCACCTTCCGGCCATGTACGCTCCGCCTCCCCGATTTGCCTGGGGACTCCTCGCTGTCCTGGGACTGGCACTTGAGTCTCTTGTGGGCCTGCCTTGTGTCCCCATCATGCTGCCGCTTGGACTTGCAGCGCACGCTGCCCTCTTGCTTGATTTGCCCTGCTCCTTTGAGCTTGACCTCAGCAAAAGCCTGGGGAGCAGTCCCAGCTTGCAGGCAAGTCACAGAAGTGAATGACATCTCACACTCTGCTCGCTCCTTCTTGACCCTGCACAGGTCCACCTGACGCACGGACTGGAGAGGCTCTGCAGCTGGCAGCTCCTGGGAGCCTTCACAGCCCAGTTCCTTGCGTTGACTCTCCGTGGGCACACTGGGCACATCTGAAATCACTCGCAGGCTCTGCTGTCCAGCTGTGGACAGATCGTGTGACAAATATGCTGCTAACACTTGGGTTTTAGGCTTTGCATCCGACTGTTTGAGGCTACCAACCACCTGTGAAGACTCAGTCTGTACATTGCTCTCCTTACTGGAGTCAGCCTCTGGTTGATCACACTCTTGACTCTTCTGAGGGTTGTCCAGCTTCCCCTTCCCCCCTTTCACATTCAAAGCACTGGTCTGAAGAGATGGACCTGCATCCAACAGGGCTGGACTGGCTGGCTCCTCGTAGGGCTTGGGCAAAGCTCGGCAGCTCTTGCTCTTGGCTGCAGGTTCCTGTTCCTGAGGCGGGAGCCTGGGCAGCCCCTCGGGCAGGCTCTGGGTGGCTGTGCTGGACTTGGTGGGCTGCACACTCGGGAATGTTGGGAGCTCACCTGCACCAACTGGCTTGCAGGAGCCACTCTGTTTTGGGGGCAGCTGACCTGTTGCGGAGATGCCAATTGAAAGCAGAGGGGTTTGATGATAAGGAGACCAGCCGAGAGGCAGAAGCTGAGGATTGGAAGGTTTTCTATTCACGGCACACCGCGTGTACACACTTCCCTGACTGGGATTCCAGATGGAGATGTCCTTGGACTGACACAAAGAAACTCCTGGAGCAACTCTGCCATGAAGAAGTCTCCTGGCAGGATCCTGCTGTCCTTCTGTGCTGACCTGGTTGGTTTTCTTCCCACAGGGAACCCCAGTGCTGTGAGGCTCTCCCTGATCGATGATGGAAATAGGCTCCTGCTTGGGAAGGTGGCGCGGGTCTCTGCTGAAGCTCACACCGTGGTCCTTGCTGAGCAGCAGCGAGGCAGGCACTGGGTTGGCAACACCGACATAGGTGCCTGGGATGGTGCTGATGAGCGTGGTGTTCTTCACCCAGGAGCCCTGCTCGCCATTGCGCAGGAACTCGGGGAAGATGACTAAGGGGGGGTTGATGCCGAGACATGAGGTGACGCTGCTGCCTGCGGTCTGGGCCGTGCGCTGGGACTTGGACAGGACCGTGGTGAGAAGTGCTTTGCTGCTGGTGTGCACAGGTGTGAGGATGGGCATGGGAGGTGTTTTGCGTTGACTGGGTGGAGGCAGTTTCTGACGATTGGACTTAGAGGAGAGATCGAGAGGCATCTCGCTGCACTCTGGAGAGGAGACCATCTCACGCTCTAGCTGTGGAGGGGACTTGAGAGGAGAGAGAGAAGCGGCCGCCTCCAGTGCGTGCGGCTCGGGAGCCGTCGGGGCTCTGGCAGGCGCAGCGGTGCCAGAAGAGGGAGCAGCACTCCCACATGATGCTGCCAGCGGAGCCTGGCTGGTGGAGAGGGAAGGGCCGGCAGTGGATGCGGGAGCGCCCTCCGCAGCGGCCTGGGCAGCGCTTCCACTGGAGGGCGAAGGGGAGCTGAGCTGACTCACCTCCACAGACACCACTTTGGCGTCTGAAGCCAAGGGTCTGGTGACAGAGAAGGTGTAAGGGTAGGAGCGCAACTCTGGGGAAGCGATAATGCCTGGCAGGCAACGCTCGTGTAGGTAGGAAGGCAGAACGGGGAGGGTGAGTGTGGAGGAGACCCCCAAGGCGGCTGGAAGTGTAGCCACGCTGAGCGCCTGCCCGCAGCTGGGTGGTGGGATGTACACCAACGACTGGCTCGGGCTCAGAACTGCCCCAGGCTGAAAAGACAGGGGCATCTTTTGCATAGCAGGGGCCTGAGATGTGGGAAAACACACTCTGTTCAAAGTAAAAGCAGCGGGAGTGGAGGCAGAGGTGTTGCAGCTGGAGACAACCACAGACAATGTCCCTTCTGCCAGCACGCCTGGTCCTTGTGCTCCAGTGCTTGGGGTAGTTTTCTCCTTCCCAGCAGGCTCACTCTCTGGAGCCACGGAGCAGGTTGGAGGAGCATCAGCCTGCTTGTCACTGTGAGGATCTGCAGGTGTCCTGGCAGCATCAGCAGCACTGCCCTCTTGCTCAGCAGCTTTGGGGATTGCAGGCTCCTGTCCTCTGCCATCCCCCTGACCTGTCAGAGGGCCCAGGACATCATCTTTCACAGTCTTTCCCACACACTCTGTGTTTGGGTTGGGATCAAGTGGCTGCTCTTCCAGTTTGGGCCCAAGCTTTTCCTCCACCTTGCCATCAGCATCCAGCCCCTGGGCACTGCTGCCACCACCACTGACTGCTGTGAGCTCCACCTGCAACAAGGAAGAAGGTGTTCCTGAGCACCGTGCAAGTGGCTCCTACATGGGAGGAGCAGGCAGCTTCTCCAGTCTCCCCCAGGACACAGAGGCAGAAGTGGCAAACAGCTCTTGCCCAACTAGAGTATCGCTTTGCCTTTACTGCACCTAGGTGCACCCCACTCAACAAGGAGCCCACAGGACCCGTTACGGTAGATGTTCTTCCTCGGCCTGTTCCATCAGGGAAAGGCCTTCTCGGACCCAGACATGCACACAAGGAACTCACCTTGGAAAGGCTGCTGCTGACGCAAAACTCTTGAGACGCCAAGTGCTGGGAGCTGCTCGTTTTAGACTCCTCATCAGAAAGGGGGGCTCTCCTAGCCAAGGAACAAGACAGAGCATTACAAAACCCCAAGATACCCTCCCAGCACCCTACCCCTCCCTGTCCCCATGTGGAAGACCAGAGCAGCTGGCAGCCTGAAGAACCATGTCTGTTCCAGGTAGCCAGCTCCTCCTTACCACACGTTACACAGTGAGTACCTGTCACTGTAGACTGAGGGGATGAGGAGCGCTGCTGTTCACTGCAGTCTTCCCCCTCCCAGAGCTCTGCCCACTGGATAGCACCTTCTCACACATAAATGTTTACCCAACAGCTCCTACGGACCCAAGAAGACCTTCTCCATGGCCCAGCAGCTCTGTGCATCTTCCTTACCCACAACTATTTTGACCCTTGCAGTCTCACCACAGGTCAGCCCAGCCCTCTCTGACTGCAGTGTGTCCCAGCCCAGCTCCACACACCCACTCCGGTCCTCTCCACTTCCCATTCTGCTCCACCACGTTTCCAGTCCCATCCTCTCCCAAGCCCCATCCTGCTTGTCTCTTCTTCCACAGCCACCTCCTCATGGCCGTTTCTCTGTCTCCCAGCCATGCTCATGCCGTGCCCCAGGACTTCCCAGTCCAGCCCTGTGATGGGAGCAGCGCTGTCTGCAGCCACTCGGGTGTCCTGCTGGCCTGCACATTTGACCCTTTCTCTTTGGAAGACAGTTTCTGAGTGGAAAGCCTGAATTCAGGATAAGGACTGTGACTGCATGGAAATGGGGCACTCTGAGGAGACAGTGTCCTTATGATCTGCAAGAAGACTGGACAGGAGACAGAGCTCATGTGCTCAGTGCCCTGCCCCAGGACACTCCTGCCCCAGCAATATTCACCGATGGCCATTCTCTGGTCTTTAAGGGTCATTTAGTCAAGCTGACAGTGCCAGGACAAAAGAGCTCAAGTTTAGTTTCTGCTGACGACAGGGTTTCCTCTGGAGTTGCTCCCTTACCTGCCCGGTTTCCACAACAAAGTGAGCTCCCATAGCCCCAGCAGCAGGGCTGCTCACAACCGCCCTGCTGACCCCCCGAGCCCCAGCAGTGGCCCGGTTCCCTCACAGGGCTCTGGTCCTCTCACCCCCTCAGCAGCGGCTCGGCAGGGCCGTCTCCTGCCCGGCCGCCCGAGTCAGCCCGGCCACAGGAGGCCGAGCAGCTGTCGCTAGTGCGGGGAGCACAGGCTGCGGTGCAGCCAGGCCGCCTCAGTGCAGCCCACAGGGCTCGGTGTGTGGCTCCTCGGTCTCCGACTCCGGCAGGGCCCGGCCCCGCAGGGCTGAGAGGGTCTTGGGGAGTGCGCGGTGAGCGGGGTGTGAGCGGGGTCCCGGCAGCGGTGTGAGCGGGGTCCCCGAGGCGGTGTGAGCGGGGTCCCGCAGGCGGTGTGAGCGGGGTCCCGGAGGCGGTGTGAGCGGGGTCCCCGAGGCGGTGTGAGCGGGGTCCCGCAGGCGGTGTGAGCGGGGTCCCGCAGGCGGTGTGAGCGGGGTCCCGGAGGCGGTGTGAGCGGGGTCCCGGAGGCGGTGTGAGCGGGGTCCCGCAGGCGGTGTGAGCGGGGTCCCGGAGGCGGTGTGAGCGGGGTCCCGGAGGCGGTGTGAGCGGGGTCCCCGGGGCGGTGTGAGCGGGGTCCCGGAGGCAGCCGCCGCAGCCGCAGCGCGGTCCCCGCGGAGCCGAGCGGCGGGCGGAGCGGAACGGGGCCGGAAGGCCGCCAGGAGGCGCCCGGGAGCAGCTGGCAGCGGCGGCTCCGCTGGCGAGCGGCCGGAGCTGGACAGCGGGGCGGCCCTGCCCCGGCCCCAGCCCGGCCCCGGGCGCGCTCCCGCCTCCTCCCACCCTCCGCTACCTGCAGGGGCGGCGGGCCCGGACTCGCCGCGGCGCCGCCGGGCCCAGGCCCTCTCAGCTGCCGGGACGGCCCTGGGGGCAGCCCCGGCTGCGGCGGCACGGCCTGTTTGCCTCCGGCCCGGGCCCGGCCGCGGCTCCTCGGCAGGACAGCGCGGCCCGCGGCGTGCGGACGGAGCGTGGAGGAGCCCACGCCACCCGGCCGCAGGGGACGGGGACAGCGCGGCCACCCCGCACCGGCCGCCTCCTGCCTGGCCTCAAAACGGGGCCAGCAGCCAAGGCAGAGAGCTCGGCACAGCCTGCCCGGTGTGCCTGCCTCGCTCAGATGCCCTCAGCTTCCATGTCTGCAGCTCCAAGTGGTTTAAGAGAGGCAGAGGGCAACGCCATCCCCAGCGCTTATCAGAGTGACACATGTCGGGCCAAGCAGCTGCTGAGGGCTGAAGATGATCTCTGCCTGCGTTCCTGCCCCAAGTGAGCGTCTGAACTCGTCCCTGTCCCTGCTCTTCTGAGTGGCCCTCAGAGAACTCACAACCAAAAGCCTCAGCCCTCACAGCAAAGAACGAGAGGCTTGTGCCACCTTTGAGCCCTTAAAACTTTTCTGGCTACGGTAAACGTGCTAAACAGATGTAGTAGCCTCAAGGAAGCCACAGACTGATCAGTTTTGAGAACAAGACCCCAGAGCTGTGGGAATAAAAAGGCCATGCAAAGCCACAGGGCAGGCCGGGAACTCATCTTGATCGATTCTGCCTCCCAGCCACTATAATCCTCCCTAATCTCCTATTTGGTGGCATGTCACAACTCTCCCATCTAATCATTTGGTCTGCACTAACCCTCCTGGGTCACCGAAAGCTCTTCTTAGCAGCTTGGCTCACAGTGGGTCAAGCTCTTTCCTTCCCCCGGCAGTTAAGAGCACAGGTGTGGTGAAGCCAAGAGAACATGCAGACAATTATGGCCTCATCATCCACCAACACTGTGGAGGCAACACAGCTACACAGCTCCTCTGCAGAGACCTCCAGCACGCTCTGCTTGTGGGTCCTCCTTGCTGGAGCACAGAACATGGGGACCATCACAGAATGTCACCATTTGACCACACATCCATCCCCTCCCCATGGCTCTTTTGAACCTCCAGTCCATTTTACACCCTATTAAGAACATGCTGAGCCAGCACCAGCTCCTTTCCATAGCCTCTCCAGATCCCTTATTCAGTTTCTCCGCTCTCCTCCTCCTTCCCCTACCACACCACCCACACACCTCACCTGTCCTCGTTGAGGCCACACATACGAATCCGCTCTGTGCTGGTCCAGTTGTGCACCCCACTATAGAGAGGTGCTGTAGAGATCATGACAGCTGCTCGTCACTGACTGGAACTTACTGGGGCTCGGGGGGCCACTCTGCCTACAAAAGAAAAACAGAGGATTGGTAACTGTCGCATTCAGCCATGCTTCAGAGAGAGCCATCCACATCTTCGCTGCCAGGCAGATGGGGTACAACACCCGAGATACGACACGTCTGTCCGGAAGAGGGCTGGAAGAAAAAAGCAGCACCTTGGGACAGAAACCACAGTCCACTCATCCTCATATTAAATAACTTTATTGCCAAAAAGCCTCTGGCTACCCTGAGAATTTCACCCAGACGTCTTCACACACACACGCATCCCCCAAAAGATTCCTCCCCTTTTCCTCTCCCTCTCCCTCCAGAGGGACCATCAGCACTGGGCAGGGAGCCACAAGACTGAGCTTTACCCAAGATGATGGCCTGTTAAAAAGCTGACATCCCCAAGGCTTCGGAGGACTCTGATAAACCACCACATGGCAGGTCAAAAGGGGAAAGCCTCGAACAAGGAGGGAGTTGGGGGAGCTGCAGAGGTTTGCCAACAGTGCTGTCAGACGTGCTGTCAAGCAATTATCCCATTCCGCTGTCAGGAAGGCGCTGGTATTCAGTGCAGGTACGGGTGGAAAACACGAGGAAATCCAGAGATTCGTGAGCATACAAGTCACACTGTCGGCTGGGTGGAGCTTTTGAGGGAGAATGTTGCAGCCAATCGTGCAGCGCTGGATGTTCAAGCATTAAGGCAGCTTTGCTGCTTGAGTTGTATCAGGGAAGAAGCAACGAAGGAAGAGAGGATCCACTGTGCTAACAAGTGGACTCAGTCAAAACAAGTAGGACTAACTGCAAAAGGCAGAGATGCAGTCAAAGAGGTTCTTGGTTCAGAGAAATACTCAATACCCAAAGGTAAAGCAGGCACAGAGCCACGGCAATGCTCTTGGTACAGTGGATCACAGTGGGAAAAAGCTGAAAGCGATCTGTGATCCCAAATCTCTGTTGGTTTTCTTCTCCCTGAAAAACTCCTGGCAACACAAGCTCTGAATGGGACGAGAAGCAGCTTGCACCACCCATTTATGCTGAAATGAGCTGTGCAGGGATCTACCAGCCAGCAGCTCAAGAGATCAAGCCATGGAATCGAATCACTCCTCTGAACACAGCTGCTGCTGCATATCCTGATCTCAGTCCGGATAGGATCCTCCAGACACAAGAGAAGCGCAAGGCACGCGGGAGAAATTGGGGCAAGGTAGCTTGTTTGCAAAAAAGAAGCAACAGCCCCATCTGCACGTACTACAGACTATGGAAATCAGAGGTCAGGAGAAAAGGGGGAAACCTGCTAGAAGACACACACTGTAAGATGCACAAAGTACTATATAAAGACAGGGGAGATGGGCAGATGCTAAAACAGAGAACAGGGTCATACCCAAAGAGATGAGAGGTGGCTTGGAGCAGGAAGGGGAGGAGTCTTTCAATGCTTGGAGAGAAACGCAACATAAAGGAAATAGGGGAACAAACAATCTGCGGGGATTTCACCATCTTAGGCTAAACTGAAAGAAGGGGAGGAGAAAGGTTCTGCCCCTGAGCACAGTGGCAGGATGATGTTTCGGGAGAAGTCAAAAGGGACCTTCTGTGCAACGGGGATGAGAAGGCGCACGGCTGCACAACGTGGAACAGGAGTCGGGAGACGAGCTGAAGCCTGAAACAAGCACAGACCAGGCATGACCCGAGAGCAGGTCTGGCAAGGGAAAAGTGATAACAGGGTGGCATGACGAGCTGGGAGAAAGAGTACTCAAGTAAGAGCTGGTCAACAGAGGAGGCACGACGGCCATGAGGAGAGAGCCGGGAGGACATAGCAACAGAGATAGACACTGTTTCGTGAATTCTTGGCCTCCGTCCTCTACGGACGATGTGCGACATGCGCCAAAGACAGGCATTTCACAGGGAACGAAGAACAGAAGAGAAAAAGAATGAACATTTCAACTAAGAGAAGAAATAAAACAGGGAGAAAACAACAGAGGCGGTCTCAAGCACACACCAGAGTGAACAGCAAAAGAACAACATCCTTAAGAAGGCAGATCAGAAAGTGTATTGAGAATTGCAGGGATGAGCAGCCCCTTGATGCAGAAAGAGCAACTGCAGCCTCCCTGGGTCAAAACACACTTTTAGTCTAGTGGACACAAGCCTCTCGTCTACGCTGGTGCAGCTTGAAGCAGCTTTAAATGGATGTAATTAAACTAGTAGGAACCCTTTGGAGAACACAACTAGGCCATGGTTTCACATGCCTGTCTTCGAGTAGAAGCAGCTGTTGAAGAAACTATTGAAACCTTTCTCTCCCCTCACCCCTTCAATCATGTCACGGAAACTGTGTGGTGTCCCGGCAAACTTGACCAGGGAGGAATTGATCTCTGTTTAAAACCCAGGGTTTATTTATTTATTTTTGTCCTGGCTGGCTCGGTTTTACCCCATACTGGCTTCTAGATCAGCCTCACCAAGAGGGTGAGAAGGCACAGCCTGGCACAGAATTTGCTTAATCCTCTACGTCTGCCAAAGGAAGTGTATACGAAACCACAGTCTTATTTTGAATTAGCTAAACAGGTGCCCAGGCAATTCTAATTAACTCCAAAGAAAACTAGTTTAGAACAAAATAAGAACATCGATACAGCATTTTGCATGGAGAAGCTCATCATGTGATATTAAAGCTCCTTCAACTCTCAAAACAAAATGTCCATTAAGAATTGAAAACAAGAAAGGTGTTGAATGCGTTCGCCTCCAACAACATGTCCTCAGAGAGATTTTCAATGAAACTAACATGGTGAATTAAAAGCAAGGGATTTCTTGGTCACTAGGACAAAACCTCTCGTCATTTTGCAAAAGAATAGGATGCTGCTCTGAAAACCAGTCTCCTCCAGGCTCCAGAAACAACAAAAAGGATGTTTTCCTTTTAGTAAAAGGATGCTTTTGCTCAGGTTAGCAATGACTTGGCCACACTTGGAAGATCCCTTGGATTAAAGCAAAAATTACTCTCTCTTCTGAAATACCACTGTACAGCCTATGGAAACACGTTTCCTGAGATTAAGTTCTTTGGGAATGGATATTTTCTAACAATTATCTCTACACAAATCCTCCTTGCACTAAAATCCCAGCAGTGCCAAGACAACCAGTTTCAACACAGGCCGAGCTGAGGATGACAGGACAGGCTGCCGCTGCGCTCACCTATCAGCTCCCACAAACCTGAAGAGAATTAAGCCCACGGAATCTCCATGCTGACCACTGTTAAAATCCTGCTTGCTCTCAGGGATCCTAATTTGAGTTGCCTGAGGTGAGGCTCCCTAATTAAGTTTTCCGTTGCAATGCTGGCCCACACACTCACACCTCCCACCCCAGCGTTGAGGCAGAAGGGTACAGGAGCAAAGTAGGTTTGCAAGCTATATCCCCTTCCAAATAACAGTGATTCCTCTGCTGGATCAGTTCCGTGAACTGACTCAATGCTCGGTTTCTTGAGCACTTGCATTGACAAACATAAAAGGCAACTTCTCTGAGCTGCCACTGAACTTCCAGCCACAGGTAGCAAAGAGTTTGTTTTTCACTGAAGGGTTTGGTACTGTCGGTGTTTGCCCTAAGAGATGTCACGTCCATGTTGCCACTTGGTCTAACCCACTTTGACGCTGCTTTGATCGGGTCAACCAGAGCCATGATCTACAGCCATCTACCTTCACAGCAGCTGGGGGGAACCCGGACTCAAAGGTACAGGAAGGGGCTTTCCCTTGTTCCTCACAGGGACGACCTGTGCCAGCCACTTCCAGTGCAAATGCATTCCGCTTTAGGACCCTGCTGCCCTGTCCCCCTGAGAAGATTTCAGGCTCTGTAAATTTCCAAGCACTAAAATGACTTGGATTGCAAGACGCTGACCATTCCTGTCCCCTATCCCAGCACGTGAGCGACACAACAGGTCACCACCCTCAGCTGCACCCTGCCTGGGCAGGCAAGAGATGGCAGGTACTGAAACACCAGCAGCCAGTCTCCTAAAATCTCCCAGCGCAATCTTTCCTCTGCCTGGGCTCCAGGCTGGCGTATCATCGCCAGCACAGGTCAGAGAGCGCCTCGCAATGGCATCGAGCAAAGGCCCGACGAGCGGCAACGTGCACCGTTGCCAGGGTTCAGATGATGGCACAAGCTCCCTGGGGGAGAACAGCAGCTTTGCCTTTCCCTGCTGCAAGGGCAGCAGCCACGGCACGAACTTCGTGAGGCCAAGGGCCAGCTCCAGATATCCCACCATGGATTGTGTTGGTAGGAACTTGGTTCAGCTCAGCAGACAGAGCAATGTGTTCAGCTGGACTCCAGGGCCTTGGTGCACATGGTAAAATGCTGCCCACTGGAGCTCCTGGTCGCAGTGTTAAGTGGGCCAGTGGCACAGAGGAAGGAAAGGGAGACTTCCCAGCCTCAGGAGATCAACAAAGAGAAAGCCCAAGACATCCATCTGCAGCGGGAGATGGGGAGGACAGGGCAGCTTGCCTTTGCAAGGTGCTGCGCAGCTCCTGTGGGCAGGGGGCACTGCCAAAGGCCGGCAGGGACGCACTTTGACCCTGGAAACACACCCGCAGCAGACACCTTTGTAACATTCGTTCCCAGAGAGCAGTGAAATCTCAAAGACAGGCCTGTTTTTCCCCGGATGGCTACAAAATATAAAACTACATAGGCTGCTGGAAACTCAAGCAGGACTTGCGGCTTAGAGCGCATCGCCTGCAAGTCGGCTGCTTTGACGGGAGTTAAAGCAGCGAAATAAGGTGGCACATGCCCTTCCAGCTCTTTGGTGGGGCTCAGATGGGCCAGGAAAGAAATGTCCTGCATTGACAAGGATGGTGTCCTTCACCCGGGATCGTTTGTTCACTTTGGCAATCTTTGTTGCCATTAGTAACACAAGCAAGAAATTATATTTGTTTCCTATATGTGATTGTTGGGCATCCATTTGAGGTATAGAGGTCCAGAGTAAGTGCCGATCCTGAGAGTTGCCTGAGGTGCCTTAGCAGGGATTCAGCTCTGAGCATTGCTTCAGAAAACCCCTTCGTAAGCACGCTGTTTGCAAAAAAAAAATAATTTAAAAAATCATGACTGTCCTCTCACAGGACTCACAACGGGCACGAAACACAGCGAGGGAAAAATTTAAACTGAAAAAAAATGAAACAGTTTATCTTACGTTATGTTACTGCTCACGCAGAGGTCGGGAGCTGTGTAAGAACTAAGAACAACTAGTGTGTAACAAAATCCAGCACGGCCAGGCCAGGCCGGCGCTGCTGCCGCTCGCGGGAGTCATTGCCAGGCGCAGGGTCCGGCCCGTGGCCCGTGCAGCAGCACCGAGCGCTGTTTGGGTTTCACACTGGCTGCACAGCAGCTCCGACTGCTGCGGAGCTGAGCCAGGCTTTGCCTACACACATTTGCTTAAGCTCATTTAAAGACACAGTAACACTGCAGGTAATTATAGATACTGAGCACGATGAACTGGAAATTTAGAAAAAAAAAAAAAGAACGAGAAAATCATCCCTGTTTAAAAAAAAAAAAAGTTCGCTGCACATTCAGTAGTCCTTAACTACTAAGTCCCAGCTGCTGGACGGTTGGTGTCACTAAGCCCTCACTCACTCTGGACAACCAGGCTGTCCCCACTGCCACATATTGTTAAGAACTGAAAAAGAGAACCACTAAGGGTGGACAGCACTAAGAAATTTTGTATCTGAGAAGGTGCACATCATTCAAAATACCGCAACTCAAGCACAGCCTCCCGTCCTCAGGAGACAAGCTGGCACGCCAGAGCCCAGGGATGCCAGGGGCAGTTGCCTTCTGAAGGCCAAACCATGATGGAGTCTGGTCTCCAAAACCCTCCCAGAAACATCTCCAGATCCAGGTAACAAAGTGACAGAGCCAGTGCCCTCGACGGGTACCGCGAAGCCTCCAGCACTGTGCTGGCATCGGGACTAGCTAAACCCAAAGGCTGGTGACAGCGATGAAAAAGACAGGGTGGGGAAAGGGAAGGCTGATGCAGAGATGGCAAAAAAAAAAGGTGCAGACAAGCTGCAAAGGGTGCAGGATGCTCCAGCCCTTCCCTCACACTGAAAACCTCTAACTCTAGCAGCAGCCAGCAAGGATGAGGGTGCTGGAGAGTGTATGCTGTGGAAGGAGAAACTTGCTTCCTCTTTTTTAGCCTGGAAGACCTTTTCCCAGTGCTTTTCTGAGCTGGCTTCACTCGTGCTGGGATGAAGGTACTGATGCCACTCACCGAGAAGCCAGCAATGAATCTCCAGAGTACCAGCACTCCAGCCAAGGAGTTTTGGTTTCCTCTCCAGCGAGAGCGGCAGGAAGTGCCTCCTCCTCCTGCCCGCTCCTGCCGCTGCCCGACCATCACTTCGGGCACAGGCTGGGGGCCCGGCCGTCCCCAGCGCACCCGCGCTGGGCTCGGGGGAGCGCGGCGCAAGAGCGGCACCGCCCCGGCCCGAGCCCAGCCTGCCGCCCTGGGGCTAGGAGCGCCGGGGGAGCTCCCCTGCCCCAGCCCCCTCCATGCGGTACGTTCCGCTCCCCGAGCCTCGGCCCCCGGCCCCAAGCCGCGGCCGGGAGCCCCGAGGGCAGGCAAGGGCCCCGGCCCCACCGGAACACACCGGCCCCCGCGGCCGCTCCAGCGGCTTCGCCCCGGCGCTCCGCAGCCCCGCCGGGGGCCAAGCCCCGCGGCGCTGTCCCGCGCCGGCTCTCGCAGCCCAGGCGGCCCGCCCCGACTCAACAGTTGCCCCCGGGGCCGCTCCCCAACGGAGCGCGGCGCCGCTAACGCCGCTCGTCCCGCAGCCCCGGTGGCCGTGGCCGGGCTCCCGCGCTGCCGCACCGGGCAGCCCCGAACACGGAGGTGACGGCGGCTGCCGCGCTGCCCCCGGGGAGGGCTCTTCCGCCATCGCCCGGCGCCCGGCCGACCGGCACCCGGAGCTGCTGCCGGCGCGGCCGGCCCCGGGCACGGCGGCAGCCGGGACAGGCTAAGGCCACGCCGCCAAACTCCGCGAGCGCCCGGCGCCACCGTCCCGCCGCCGGCAGCCGCCGCCCCGGGAGCGCTGCGCTCCGGCGGCCGCCCCGCCCCGCCGCGGCGCCCCGGGACCCCCGCGCCGCCCCGGGAGCGGCAGGTGCCGCCGGTGCCGGTGCCGCCGCGCGAGGCAGGGCAGCGGCACGCTGCGCCGTCGCGGGGCAGGGAGCGGAGCCCACCGCCGCCCGCCCGGTGCCCCCGGCCCGACGCTGTCAGTGCCCTCCGTCCCCGCCTGCGTCCCCGCCGCTGTCCCGCTGCAGGACGCTGCCCCCCACCCGCACCGCCGTCACCCCCGGGGGATGTCCCGGGACCGTTTCCATGGAGACCCCCCGTCCGGTCGGGTGGGGGGGTCGCACCGCCCGCTCCCGTCCGCCTCCCCTCCGGCGGTGGGTGCGGGGCCGCGCGGGCCCGGGGTGCCCGGGCAGCGGGGGCCGAGCGTCCGGCGCGGGGCGGCGTGGTGGAGGGGGGCGGGCACGCACCTGCTTCCCGAGCCGGGCGGGCGGCGGGGGGCAGCGGGCCGAGGCGGGCCCCTGCCCGAGGCGGCGGGTCGGACACTGGGCGCTGCGAGCGGCGGTTCGGCGGCGGCGGCGGAGACACTGGCAGCGGCAGCCGGAGTGTGAGGGCGAGAGCGAGCCGCCGCCGCGGGGGCTGACGGGAGCTGTAGTCCGGCAGCCGCGGGCCGACCGGCCGCCGCGCCGCCCCGAGGACTGCGGCTCCCGGCGTGCCGTGCGGCCAGCCCTGCCCGCGCGGGGGGGCTGTGCGGAGCCAGCCGAGTCCGGAGAGGGAACGGGCGGGCGGGGAGGGAGGGGGCTCCGCGCCCGGCACAGCCCGCGGGAGGGGGCGCGGGGGGAGGCCGCTCCCGCCCGGGGAGGGGCCGCACGGCTCCGCGTTCCGCGGACGGTACCTCTGGGCGGCGCGGCACGGTGCGGCGCGGGGGGAGTCGTACACACACGCCCGACCCCGCGCCAGGGCACGGGCGCCCGCACCGGGGAGCGGCGCTCGCTCCGCACCGGGGGAGGAGGATGGAGGAGGAGGAGGCGGCGGGGGCGGGCGCTCGCTCCACGCCCGAGCAGCGGCTGGGCGCCCGGCGGCGAGAGCGCTGGACGGGCAGCGCCGGCAGCGAGCGCGGAGCCCGCAGCCCCCGGTGCCCCGCGCCGGGCGCGGCCGCGGAGGGTGTTCCCGGGCGCAGCCCCGGCTGAGCCGGGCCGGGACGGCGGAACAGGCGCGGAGCTGCCTGTCTGGCCGAGGTGGGCGCGGGGCTACAGAACCCGGCGGCGGCACAGCGATGGCGCTGTCTGTCCCCCTGGGCCCCGCACCGCTCCGGGCAGGGGCGGCCCCGGGCGGGGGTCGAGGCGCCTCCCCCGCGCCATGTGTGGCACCGAGCGGCGCGGCACGGCGGTTTGAAGTTTCTCACCGGCCCTCGTCCGCGGCACTGGGGCCCGCAGGCCCCGCGGTCGCCGCACCCCCCGCGGTGCCCGGCCCCGCAACCGGCCTGCTCCGGCCCGGCCGCCTCGGGGGACCCGCCCCGCACCGCCCCAGCGACTGACAGCCGAGCCCGGGGCTGCACCGCCCCCGGCCCCCGCACGGGCCTCGGGGACCGGCGGCCCCGCAGCGCCTCGGCACGGCCCCTCTGCCGGTCCCCGGTCCCTGTCTGTCACCGGCCCTGCTCACGCCGCCCTGGGCCATGCCCCGGCTGCCCGGCCCTACCCGGGCGGGCACCGCCCCGCTGCCCTCTCCTCTGTCCCGCTGCCTGAAACGGGCAGCGCTGCCTGCGCCCTGTCTCTCCCCCGGACCCTCGCTCCGGCCTTTCCTCGGCTCCGTCCCCCGACCCCGCAGCCCCATCCTCTCTCTCCGGCCCCTTGCGCACGGGCGGACCCGCCGCCTCCGCGACCTTTCGCTGCCGCCCGCCGGGGAGGCGGGGGGAGCGCGAGTTCCCCGCTCCTGCACGGCGCGGACGGAGCGGGGCTGGATCCTGCTCCCGGGCTCCGCGGTGCGGGGCCTGCGGGAGGAGCGTGCAGCCCGGACCTGTCCCAGCGCTGCCGGGTGCTGGAGTGTTAGGCTGGCTTTGGACCGGGGCGGTGCTGTGCCCGCACCGCAGTACCCCGAGCCCATCGTGAGTGCTGGAGGGGCTGGCTGGGTCACCTCCCCGTGCCCGTGGGGATCCATGCTGCTCTAAACCCCTGCGGTGTTGTGCTGTTCAAGGGAGGGTGTCTGGCACCGGCCGCTCTGCTCCAGTGGCCATTTTCTCCCCTGGATTTGGCTTGTCAGACAGCAAGTTTCTTCTCAGCTCGATGTCCAGGGCCCTCCAAAGAAGTGGGCTTATCCCACAGGGCACAGGCGACTGTGCTGTGCCCCCGGCTGGCACCTGCACCCTGCTGTCACCTGCTGCTGCCGGGAGCATCCTTCTCAGACTCAGCAACAAACCTTTCCTCTACCTGAGACAGGGAAAATCATCTTACAAAGGGATCAAGGTCTGGTTTTTTGGCCAAAAAGGCCAAATGGCTGCGGGCAGGAGATGGCACATGCCCCTTTGGGGACGCAGGCACACTTGGGGAGCGGTTCAGGGCTCAGGTCTGCAGACAGGATGGTGCTGAGTGTGCGGGTTGGGACGAGGTTTGGTAACTGCAGACAGCGCTGCAAAAGGTGAAATGCAAGGGGCTGGCAGCACGAGGTGAAGGTGGAGAGCAAAGGCTAAGCTGAGGAAGGCTGGGAGGGAGAAAGCTTCCTGCAGAGGGGAATTAGTTTCTCCTCCATTATATTCATACCTTTTCCTACCTGTTGCCTCCAGACAGGCTGTGGACAGAGAAAATGCTCAAAAAAGTGTTTTGGAGGCTGGGTAGATGATTAGGAAGCTGGGCTGGCATAGCCTGCAACAAGCGCACGACCAGCCCCAGGCTTATAAGGAACTACCTTATTTGCATCTTAGTGCAGTTAAAAACAGACCATTTGAGTAGTAGCCTCAACCCATCCCTGCAGGAATTGCACTCGGGGATGTATGGTCCTGGCGAGGACACGCTGCATCCCACAATCATATCCTCTAACACCACTCTGCTTCTCCCTGGTTTATTTAGAACCTACTAATGCTTTGACATCTTCAGGATGGGATAATTTGCACCCAGGGGCTTCGAAGGGTGGTGACGAAAAATTCTGTGGCTCCCGTGTTAGTGTTCCAGAGAAACAGGAAAGCCTGGGGAATAAGGAGCATCCCTCATGGGGGAGCGTGATTAATCGGACACCAGTCAGATTAACTTGCAGAAAGGCCAACATGAATTATCTATCAATATGTCCTGCAAAAATATGATTGGGAACACCCACCAGAAATGTCTCAACAGATAAAAGCCGGGCTGCCCGCAACTCAGGGACACAACCCCCGGAGCCTACCTGGGCACAGGCAGCGTGGGATGGGGGAACCCTGGGCTGCTGCCTGGGCGCCTTCCCCGCCCTGCCGGCCCAGGCAGCGCGGCTCCTGCCGAGCTCCGCGGCTCTGATGCCACCCGGGTGCTCTCTAAGGGGCTGTGTGTCCTCTGCCGGCCGCGGTCACCGGAGCCATCAGGGCTCTAGCACTCAGCTCTGATCTGGCCTACAGCCAATGTTGCTGCACCTTTTGTTACTACTACTACTACATTTTGTTTCTTTTTATTTTTAAAAAATTATTATTATTTATTCTGCTCATTCCCTGTGTTTTTTGGGGGCAAGATCTGCCCTACTCCTCTTTCCACAAGCCAGAAACAGAAACACGTTGGCTAATGCACCCAGCCAAGCTGCAATGCTGCTGGTACATGGCACGCTCCACTCACTGCCAGGCTGTGGGCAGGGAGATCTCAAAGCCTTCTCAGGACCATTTGGGTCTCTCTGCCCAACCCCAAGCAGCTCTCCACATCTCCAGCTGGGCTGGTGGGCCAGGAGGTGCAAATGGATCTTTCAAGTTCAGTGGGGCATCTCAGAGCCTTTTCCTCCTGTGGTGGCAGCTGGTGACAGCGAGGATGGCTTCGTAGCTCCTGGCGCCACCAGAGGAGTGATGGGGGTGATACCTCACGTTTGCTGCGATGCCACGTCCACGGCGGACAGACACATCACCTGATGTAACGCTGATGAGATGCATCAGCTCTGACTACAGATCTTGTATTCTCACTTTCCGCAGGCCAGCCCCACACCAATGGCAAACACCTTTTGCACCATGTTTGAAGGTGCAGTTAAAGATGACAACTCTTTTGGAGCAGCTGACTTCTCCGCCTGCCAGCTCATGCCTGTAGGACAGAGAAGAGTGGGTAGGAAGGCCATGAGTCCTCCTGGGGCCAGGCTCCTGCATGCTTTTGTACTGCATGGCCTGTCTTCCCCCAGCTCCCCAAAGGGGCTTGCACCAGACACTAAGGAGGGATGTGTGATGGAGTCTCACCTCCTGCATGAGAAACTGAATCTCTTTGTTATGAGCTCAGAGGTTGAAATTTTGAACCCAGCCACTGGGGCTAAAACAATGCTGCTTCTGTGTTGGGAAGGGGATTTCATGGCTTGAGGCTTTGGATTGCTTCACTGTGGACCTTCCATGGGGAGCTCAGGGCTGGGGTCTTCCTTCCCACATTCTCCAAAGGGCTTTTTTGGGACTGGCCTCTGCGCTGGCTGGAGAAGTGAGACATTGGCTCCGGTGAGCACTGCAGACAGGAGTCTGTGCTGCCTCTGCTGCCCTTCTCCACAGCATCCCCAGGAGAAGCTCTGGGCTGGGGTGATACCACCGATGAGTGAGAATTTGGGATCACAGGGGTAAGGTGGGAAGGAACCGGACTGTGCGTGGGAGCTGAGGAAGAGCTGGCAGCTTGGGCAAGAGCAGGCAGGATAGAGTGAGAAGGATGCAATGGGTGAGCTGAGCTTGGGGTGCCTGAGGAACCCCAGAAAAGAGGCAAGGAGCCCAGCGGGCTGGCAGGGGTGCCCGCAGAGAGCCCTGGCTCCTCTCCAGCCCCTTCCAAGCCTCTTGCCCCAAGACCGTCACACCAGTTTCCTGGCTCCTTTATTGTCCATCCTTCAGCCCCGACCCCCCAGATCCAGCTTTGGGAGCTGCTGAGGGCTTCTAATAGTAACCAGAGACAAAGAGCTGGTCTTTGTAACACACGTTCCATCTGACAGCCTGTGCCTGGAGATGCTGAAAGCACTGCCAGCAGCCCCAGGGATGGGCAGGCTGCATGGGGGCCTATGGCCCCCCAGGAGCTGAAGGCTGGGATGGCCACTGATGCCCAGCCGCAGTCACCCCCTGGTGCCCTGTTGCAGCTCCCCACCGCTGAGCCACAGGGGTGAGGGCTGCCATGCTCTGCTCGGGGACGCAGGGAGGACCCGGCTGCTGTTGCTCCTGAGCAGGGAAGCCCCTGCGGAGGCTCAGGACTGGCCTTGGCTCAGGGCAGGACGTGGGCAGACAGAGGAAGGTCAGGCGGGGAGCTGAGGTGGTGGAGTGGGGAGCACAGAGGGCGCTGAGGTGGGGAGAGGGGTGCAGGCTGAACCGGCCCCATGTGTCCTGCAGGCATGAGCATGTCCCAGCAGTGCTTCCGTGCTTTTGTATCGTTGTCTTTGCAGCCAGAGCTCACTTTTAATCAGGATTTCACTGTGTGCAGAACGAATGGCTGCGACCTCTGCAGTAGCTGTGTTTAAATGAAGGCTGCTTTTGTAGCACTGGCCAGGATACACAAATGATGCAGCCGCTTGCCATGAGGACATCTGTCTGAACAGCCTCCACTCACCTCTCTCAAACCTGCCTCTTTGGGGACCCTCATTTTCCCCCTGGAAGGTTTTTGGTGCAGTGGCTCTGCTGGGACCTGGCCAGGGACGCCCCAGCTCTGGGATGCTGCTGGTTTGGGTCTTGGCTACCTGGTTTCTCCAGGTGTGGGGTACAGCGCGGTACCCTGCCCCCTGCCTCTGACATCCCTCCCTGGCCCTGATGTGCCCAGCACAATGCTGTGAGAGTTGGAGGGTAGAAACTGAGACAAAGTCATCGGGGGCATATGGGGACTTTCCCCCTCTCCTCCCCAGGCAGCTGAGGACAGACAGGGATGTGTCACACTCGGGAGACCCAGAATGACATTACATCATGACCCAAGTGACCAGGTCCCCACCCCAGATGGGTGACAAGGCCGGCAGCTGCTCCAGCCCCAGAGACTGTTTCAAGCCAGCAGCTGCTCACATCCCAGCACATGTCACCGAACTTTGGGTGAGAAACAGTTGGGTACCACCACATGCTGCCCTGGAAGCTGTGGACCCTGGCCACTCGTCTCTGTGGGAACGGCCCTACTGTGGGTGCAAAGGTCCCAGCTACAGCACCTCGGCAGAAATCTCTTGCTCAGGTTGTGCGTGTTGGATACAGCATCTCCATGGAAACCCTCCTGCTCAGGCTGTGCGGACTCAGGAGATGCCATCTCCACGGAAACGCGGCTGTGGCGGCTGTGCAGGCTGGGGATGCACTGGCCGGGCACGGGGTGCCCACGGTGGGAGAGAGTTGGGGTGCCTGGGGTGCTCCTGGCTGTGGGGTGACAGAGGAGAGCTGGATGCACCTCTGAGACTGAAGGTGCTCCAGGAGAGCTCAGGCCACCCCTGTCGCTGGTACAGGGGCAGGAGGCACAGGGAAATTGCAGCAAGGACTCCTGTGCCTAAAATACTAACTCAAAATCTGCCTCCGCTACCCCATTCGCTCTGCGCTGTGCCAAGCAGAGCCTCCTGCCTCCACCAGGTTTTGGGGGAGCTCACCCCATCTCTCACCCCAGGGCTAAGTCAGGCCCATTCTGGGAAGGACCGTTTCCTGTGCTGTGCGGGCCAGAGGTGTTCGAGGACATGGAATTCCACCGACTCCAGTGATCAAGAGTGCAGGTCACCCTGACAGCCATGAGGGCCCCGTGGTGGCCCCAGTGCTCACACTCACATCCCACGGCATGGGAATCCAGAGGGTCAAGATTTCACCCTCAGAAATAGCCCAGACAAAATATTTTACAGGTTATTTATAGCCTGCTCTTACATTAAAAACAAAACAAAACAAAACAAACAACTTTTATTTGTTGATTTTAAATCTGCCTTTTCCTTTCATTCAGCTCCCGCTGCTCTCCCGTGATGGCGGGCGCAGGAGCCCGGCTGCACAGGCAGCTCCCCAGCGGCTGGAGTGGCCCTTGGGCTCAGGCACCGGCTGTCCCCGACTGGGTTCCTGCCCTGGGCGGACTCGGGAAGACACCAGCGGTGGCTGTGCCGCTTCCTTGGCACGGCCCCCGCCCTGGGCACACGGCGCCGGAGGCACAGCCGCGCTGCAGCACCGCGCAGCCCTGCCCGGCCACCCCCACCGTCCTCTCCCCCGGCCCAGCGCCCGTGCGTGCCGGCCGGGCCGCGCTGCCCAGCCCGGGAGCCGCCGCCACCATTCATGGCCAGGATTAGCCACCGCTCCCTGCTGGCACCCGGAGCAGCTCAGCCGCCCTCGCCGAGGCTCCCGGCTCTGTAAGCCTGGCTTTGACGTAGCCCAGAAAGTAGGCCAGTAAGAGCAAACTGCAGCTGCTGGCAGCTCTCTCAAGGGACGTGGTGGCCGTGCGGATGGGGAAGGTGCGTATTCTCACACCGTGGCTCCCCAGGGGCTGCTGTCACTGAGGAGGCAGCCAGCAAGGAGCGAGGTTTTCTCCCGGCACCAGAGCTCCTGGTACCCACTGACTCACACCTCATGTGGCAGCTGGAGACCAGCCCTGCCACCACACCGGGATGGGAGCCGGGCTGGAGCAGGCCATGGGAAGGGCAAGGACCAGAATGGGGAAGTCCCCACGGGGAGTGTCTGCTCCATGCCAGGGTCCTGTGGGGCTCCCTGGCCCATTTCTGCCCTGCCTGCAAGCAAAAATCCCCTGCAAGGGGCTCCCCAAGCCACAGCTCCTCTCCCCACTTCTCCCTGCTGCCCCAGCAGACGTACCCAGCGCCCCCTTTTCCTGCAGCAGTTTGCAGACCTGCAATTGTTTTTTCATTCAAAACAAATCCCCAAGCACTGATATTCTTTGGCCCAGCAAATTTATTTCTGCAGGGAAGTCAGAGGGATAACCATTGCCCTTGATGCAGGGGCACAGCAGCTCTGGAGGAGCCTGTGCCGGAGTGGGACAGCTGGACCGGCAGCCTGGAGGGGCCAGCACAGCAGCACCAGTGGCTCTGCTGCACCTCAGCCCTCCTCCAGCTCACCCCCAGCAGCTCATGCTGATGCTTTCTGGGTTTATTTTTGAAGGATCTCAGATACTGGAAGCCCCAGTTCTAGCCCAGTCCAACCCAATGCTGCCCTTCCTCGCAAGATGAGGCACATCCAGCTTTCTGGCTTGAAGCTGTCCCCTCCCAACAATGGCTGAGCATCAGCCACACTCACACTGCAGGACCCACCAGCCGAATTCATTGTGAGGCAGCCTCTGGACTTGGCTGCATGTCAGCGGGTTCTGCTTACTGCTTCAGGTGGTCTCAGCTATAAACTCGCCTGTTCCAACAAGGCCTTAGCTGGTTTCAGACCCAGTGGCCTCCGTCCTTTGCAGGGTCAGCACCGGGGCATGCAGTGCGCTGGTGCCCCCATGGCCCCAGCCCCGGCAGGGCGCTCGCTCCCGCTCTGGGGAAGCTGAGGAGGTCGCAGCCCAGCCTGGGCCAGGACCAGCGCCCAGCGGGCTGCATGGCCCCTCCTCGGGGCTGCAGGGGACACCACACACAACACTGGGCACAGCGTCCAGCAGCAGACGGCCCTTTGCCATTGGGTGGGCCAAATGTGGGGACAGAGGACAGAGGGGTGCATGGGGCCCCCCGTCCTTGTAGAGTCAAACAGTGGGACACCGCTCTGAAAACCCTGGTCCAGGCCTGAAGCCAGGTCTGATCTGACGAGTACTGGACCTTCAGGCCTCTCGAGACCCTTTCCAGCCCAGGTATTCTGAGCAACCCAGGGCTGGGAGCTAGGGGAGGGGGCCCAGCTACTGGTGCATCCCATTGAGGCCAGTTGGGCACCATCTGGGACTGGGCAGGAGGCAGACAGAGCCCTGGGTTGGAGCAGATGAGGAAGGTCCCCTACGAAGAGGGACAGGGACAGTGGTCCCACAGGGGTCTGCTTGGCCCCAAAAACTGGAGCTGCAGGGGAGCCTGGGCTGACTGTGAACGGGTGGAGGGGCAGGCAGAGGGGCTGCACACACCCCAACCAGGGCACTGCCTTCCCCGGCTGCAGGGCACTTCAGCTTTTACTAAAACAAACAAGAAATTCACCCTATGGCCTGTGACAGCCCCGGGGTCCAGGGGCGAAGGCTGCCCGTGGCTTTGGGGAAGACAGGGCAGAGGGAAGCTGGTCTCGGAGCTGGGGCACCAGCCCAGCAAGGGGCTCTCCAGCATCATGGCACAGAAATGCTCTCAGCTTCCTTTTCTTTTTTATTTTCAGCCCGGGCTAAATTCATACAATGCAACCACGAACCTGTCTGCAGGCAAGCGCTGCCAGGGTGCTGTGCAGGGCCAGCAACACCCAGGCCAGGTCCCTGACGAGGTCACGGTGCAGGCAGAGCTGGCACCCACAGCAACCCCTACCTTCCCCCCGCCCTAGGAAGAGTGTCAGAGCTGGTGCCCCGTGTGGTTTTGGGGTGGGGATCAGGGAATTGCAGGGCACTGACTCTCAGCCCTGTGGGTGCCTGTGCCCCAGTCTGGCAGGACAAGCCCCCTGCGCTGGTACCCCCCGGCTCCAGGGCAGAAGGATGACCACGTCGGCTCTGGCTGCTCCCTGGGGCCGGCTGCGGTGCCAGCAGCGGAGGAGGTGTCTCTGGTGAGGGACGCATTTCCTGGCAACAGCAGCGGCTCCAGCTCCTTGGCTGGGGCTGGGCAGTGTTCCTCAGGCTGGGCTGAGCACAGCACATGGAGAGACCTGCGGACTCCCCACCCCCTGCTGTGTCACCATAAGCCTCCAGCCCAGCCTTCCACCAGTGCTGGGCACACTGAGCACCGGGCTGTCACCTCGGAGGGGTGGGTGGGCAGGCAGGCTGGGCGCAGGAGCAGAAGAGGCAGACGTGGGCAGGAACAGGGCAGGGTGGCTGCACCGGGGGCAGCACCAGCTCCCAGCATGTGCAGAACAGCAGCAGCACCGCACAGACCCATTTTCAAACTAATCGGGTTTATTAGAGCTGAGCAGAAACTACTGTGGAGCTGCAGGCGGACCTGAGGAGCAGTGCCCCACTGCCAGGAGCGTGAGAAAGCCCCTTTAGCCATGATTTAAAAATATATATGTTACTCTATTAAAAAATGGAGGTATGAAAGACCAAAATCCCAGGGCAGGTGAAACCCAGCCCTGCCAGAGCACGGGTGGCTGCTGCACAGCTCTCACCCCTCCCTCCCAGACCTGACCAGCTTGTTCACATTACACCAGGCCAAGCCCCACAGCTCCTGTGGGGCTGAGAACAGGCAGGAGGGCACCAGCTGTGCCATAGCCGGGGCAGCCATGCAGACAGCACAGACAAGGCTGCCCAGAAGTTTTATTGTGGGGGAAGCAGTAGAAGGTACTGGACAGAAGCCGGAGTCTCCCCCAGTTCCTCTGCCGGCTCCAGTCCGAGCATCAGAGCCACAGGGGCACAGAGCTATCGCGCTCTCCCACGTGGGTGGCGCAATGGCTGCTCTTGCCCCTTGGGCACAATTTCCAGTGCTGGCTTGGCTCCAGTGCCAGCTGTGGTGGCCGTGGTGGGGACATCCTCGGCAGAGATGGGCTGGATTATGTGGCCTGCTCGGGTAATGACGCGGGGTGCAGTCAGCTTCTGGAAGGCACGCTGTGTGTTCCATGTGGGGCCCAGGGGTGTCTGGATGCTCTGCTCAAACTGCTGGTGCCTCTCAAAGGGGAAGGGCAGCTCACTGACCTGCAGCGAAACAGTGCAGTTGGGTAACTCCCCAGCAACCCAGCCCAGCCCCCCAGGGCTGCTTTCATCCCAAACTACTGCCAACTCCCACTTGTCCAGGACCCACTCACACTCCACTTCCAGTCCCTGCTCCACAGACTGCCTTGCTCCATCCCCTCCTTTAGCAGAGCACAGGAGGGCTGGCACTGCAGCAGCAGCCCTTAAGGGAGCAGTCCAGAAAATTTCTCCTCCCTCCATCACCCTGCTGGCCTTAGGGCTGTCAAAGCTAGAAACCATGGCCGGCCAGGATGACAGGCAGGGATTCAGGATGTTTTGGGAACTGGTCACAGGAAGGTTCTGGGCCAGCCTGGGTGCTGGAGCACTTGCTGCCGCTGCTCATGGAGGCCGAGTATCACCTACCTGATGTGCTGCTGCATGGATGTTGCGCTTCTCGCTCATGATGACATGGGGCAAGTGCTGGTCCTTCCTGGGAGGTGCTGGAGGCGGCTTGAGCAGGAACCTGCCAGGCAAGCCAAGATGTCAGAGCCCGGTGCGGGGCTGAGGCACGTTGCTGCAGCTCTTCTAGACCTACCGTTTTATTTTCTTGGTGCTGGGCTTCAGTCCTGTGCCTCCCCACTCGCCCCAGCCTGGCAGCACCAAGTTCACCGGCTGCGGCTTCGTGGCCTGCTCTGCCTTGCGCTTCTCCCGGCGAAAGTCAGCCACCACATCATCCCCAGCAAAGGCCTCTGTGATGACACCTCTTTGGTCAATTCCACCCTCCTGTAGAGAAAAGAGTCAGTCCTCTGCAGTCAGCAGCACCCTGGGACCGAGCGGGAGGCCTGTCCTGCTCACCTCCTCCTCCACGACCATGGGCAGGCTGGGGCACTGAACCTCCTGGGGCTTCCCAGCCAGCACGGCCTGCAGGCTGATGATCTTCTTCTTGGCTGGTGGTTTCTTGGCACACCCGTCCCCAGCTCTGCCTTCCTCCTGCTGCTGTACTTGCTTCTTGACTCTTGTGGCCATTGGCTTCTCCTGCTCTTCCACATGCTCCTCAGAGGCCAAAGCATCAATATCCGCCATCGACTGCACCCGGCGCAGCTGCTCTGACAGCAGGATGTCCTCCTGGGCCTGGGGAGGCTGCTCGAGCCCCACGCTTGCCTGCTCCTCCTCAGCACAGGTCGGGTGGATGGGGCTGTCCCCTGGCAATTCAGAAACTGCCTTCCTCTCATCAGCACCTATGCATTGAGGCAACAGGTGAGAAACAGCCACCCACGAGCAGGGAGGGAGAGAGCAAGACGGCTGTGTGACATCGGGCAGGAATCAGGCCCACAACCCACTTTCCTCTGCCCAACCTGCAGCACACCAGACCCGCGCTGCCTGGGGCCGCAAGCTCCTCACCTGGTCCCTCGGGGCTCCCTGCCCGCTGCTGACGCACATTCCGCTTCTGCGCAAAGTCTTGTAGCAGAGCCTCCTCCTCCGACATCTCCTCCTCCGACACCTCCTCCTTGCTCTCCGCAGCATCAGGCACTGCACTGTCTCCAAGACCCTCCTGCACCTCAGGCTCCTTGACTGGGCCACTGGGCTTGCCCAGCATCCAGGGATTTGCTCCCCTGGCATTCGCAGGGATGGTCACTGACGCGAGGTCCTCCTCAGGCACATCACCTGGCTCATCCTCAGGCAGCTTCACCTGCACCTTCTGCATCAACTCTTTGCTCTTGGCCAGCTGCTCCTGCATGGCCTTGCGGGCCTGGAAGAGGATTGAGATGTTTCTAACACAGGTCAGAAATAACACACTCACTCTCATTGTCCCACCTCAGCTGTATCCCCCTTCCCCAACCTGCATTAGAGACCTTATTGTGGTATTTCAATATACAAAGGCTGTTTCTAAGACAGATAGAGACTTTTTAACAAGGCCCATAGTGACAGGATAAGGGGCAAGAGTTTTAAACTGAATGAGGGTAGGTTTAGGTTGAACACAGCAAGAAATGTTGCACAATGAGGGTGGTGAGACGCTGGAACAGGCTGTCCAGAGAAGCTGTGGATGCCCCATTCCTGGAAGTGTCCAAGGCCAGGTTGGACAGGGCTTGGGGAAACTTCATCTAGTGAAAGATGTCCCTGCCCATGGCAGGAGAGTTGGACTAGATGGTCTTCAAAGGCCCCTCCCAACCCAAATCCTTCTGCCATTCTGTGATCTCACCTCCAGGTCATACTTAGCCATAATGGCCTTGGAGCGGGCCCATTTTCCCTTGTTCTGGTGCTTAAGACTCATCCGCTCCTGGAGGCAAAAGGAAGAGAGAAGCATCAGAAAGAGCACTCCCATGAGCGGGGAGTTCCCAAGGTGTCTGGGGGAAGCAGCACCTGCATCCTGAGCTGCTCCAGCTCCTCCAGCCTCGCCAAGGCAGCCTCAGGGTCCGACTTGTGCAGCAGTTCAAACTCCTTTAAGGCCTTGCGTCTCTTGCTTTTCTTCAGCACGCGATGGTACCTGCAGCACAAGGGCAGAGGGCCAGGGAATGAGACTTCAGGGTGCTGGGGAGGCCTTTGGGAACGCAGTGCTGTTTTGGGCAGGTGGCAGCCTGCCCGAATGCATTGCAGCCTGCCCAATGCATCGCAGATCCCAGGAAGGAAGGCCCGCTCTGCCCTCCTCCATCTTCGGCCGTTCCCACACACTGGACAGGGCGGGCTCCAGCACCAAAGCCAGGACCGAGCCCTCACCCCTCGCTCCGAGGCCAGCAGTGGCAGAGCCTTACTTCTTGCTCTTGATCTTCTTCTCTCGTCGAGCCTTGGCTTCATAGTAGGACTGTATGACCCGAGCCTTCTGCAGCTCTGCCCGCCGCTGCCGGGCCTGCCAGGGAGCACAGAGTGAGGGCAAGCACCGAGGAAGAGGCTTCCAGAGCCAGAGCACAGCCCAGGGAGGGAAGCACCCACCTCCTCCAAGCTCATTGCCTGCAGCGAGGCTGTCTCGTCTGGCGTCAAGAGCGGGTCTGTGACAGGCTGCTGTGTCTTGTGGAGCAGTCCGAAGATCTCCTGCTCCAGGGGAGTTCGGGCCTGTTGGGACAGAACAGACACAGCAAGACCACGATGAGAAAAGAACTGCAAGAGCCAATGCTCCCACAGACATCGCCATCCTTACTGATGCCTCTAGCAGGTCCCCAGACGAGCGTGTCCCTCTCCTCCTGGGGGTCAGGGCACAGCCCTGCTCACAGGTCCCACGCAGCAGCCCCAGGCTCGCCGTGGGGCTGCTCAGGCACCCTGCCAGCCACAGCACCACAATTCCTCCCAGGCATTATTCCTTTCCCAGGAAGGAAAGAGGCTTGCAGGCAACAAGCAGTGCTGACTGGGCAGCATCGGGCAAGAAGCAAACAGCAAAAGTACCAGGCCACATGACACCACGTCCCACTGAAACGGAAAGGGACCCTTGTGCAGGTGACCGTGAGCGCTTGGTAGCTGGGAGACCTCGCAGGAACGGCAGCCAGCAGCACAACTCCCAGGAGAACTCACATTCAAAACCAAAAGCATCCTTCTTTTGTAATGAAGATTTACAGATATGCAGACTTCGGCAAATCAAAACCCCCTCTGCCTCAGCACAAGTGGCCAAAGGCTGCCAAGGACTCAGCCCGGGACAGGGAAACAGCAGAGTCAGCCCACAGGTCCAGGGCTGAACAGCTAAAAAGAGAAGAGAGGACAGAGCAGGCTCCAAACCCTCTGCTCATGCCTTAGTCGGCCTTTCCCCAAGAGCATTTACACATCTGCTATGCGTGAGGAATGCAGAAGACTTCCCTTCTAGTATTGTTAAGCTCAGTGTGTCTAGAGCCTCGGCTAGAGGAAGGGCCTTCCTCATACCTTTCTCACTCCTCCCAATGCAGCCAGGAGATAGTGAACTGTCCCAGACAGCCACTGGGAGCTGTGTGACATGTGGCAGCACCCACCTTCCATGCTGAAACCACTTGTTCCAGGGGGACGACTGTAGCGATCTCCTGCTTCAGAGGGAACACCAGCTGCTCTGCCCGTCGGTTCTGCAAAACTACCTGCTGCCATTTGCCCACGTCTTTAGAGGTCCGGACATAGGCAGCTTCCCTCACAACCTGCAGGCAGGGGTGAGAAGGGAAAAGGATTAGTAGAGAAAGGCTGACATAAAGAACAAAATCCAGTCCGCATCAGAGGGGAGCAGAGGGGCACGCAGCGACCAAACCCTCCTGCCTCCTAAGCCCAGAACTCTCTGCTGCCTGCACAGGCCCACTCACCCGCTTTGCCTCCTCTTTGCTCAGGGGAAGCTCCACTGCCTTCTTCTGCTTCACTCTGGTCAGTTCTTTCTTCACGCTGCTCAGGGTGGATTTGGGACGGATGGGCTCCAGGAGCTCGGACAGAACCAACTTCTCCCCAGTACCTGCACAAGGTCCCACACGTCAACATAGGCACAGCACTGCCAAGTCAAGGGGTTGCAGCTGCATCCAGCCCAAAGATCCAGGGCAGACACAGTGAATGTCAAGCTGTCAGCTGTGGGCGGGCAGTGCTGCCCCAGTCAGACAGCAGAAGCTCTGCTCAGCCCCACAGAGATCTCACCTTTGCAGCTGACATTGAACTCGGACACCTGCACACTTGCCTCTGTGCGCTCTGCCAGCTTCCGCCTGCAAGAAAAGAAAATAAATGCTAAGACTCCTCCTGGGCCCCCTTATGTGCTTCTTCTCCAATCTGCTGCTAAAGCAGAAGCGCCAGTGGCAGTGGGAAAGGGAACCAAGCGCTCTCCCACCCGTCCCCTCTCCATGCACTCCGGTGTGGCCTCGCAAGGGCAGTGTGGAAGAAACACAGCATCACTGCTTCAGGAATCGCGGAATGTCAGGGGTTGAAGGGACCTGGAAAGCTCATCCAGTGCAATCCCCGCATGGAGCAGGAACACCTAGATGAGGTTACACAGGAAGGTGTCCAGGCGGGTTGGAATGTCTGCAGAGAAGGAGACTCCACAACCTCCCTGGGCAGCCTGGGCCAGGCTCTGACACCCTCACCCCGAACAAGTTTCTTCTCATCTTTCAGTGGAACCTCCTGTGTTCCAGTTTGCACCCATTACCCCTTGTCCTGTCACTGGTTGTCACCAGCAGAGCCTGGCTCCATCCTCCTGACACTCCCCCTTTCCATATTGATCCCCAGGAATGAGTCCCCCCTCAGTGTCCTCTTGTCCAGCTCCAGAGCCCCAGCTCCCTCAGCCTTTCCTCACACGGGAGATGCTCTACTCCCTTCAGCATCTTGGTGGCTGCGCTGGATTCTCTCCAGCAGTTCCCTGTCCTGCTGGAACTGAGGGGCCACAACTGGACACAAGATTCCAGGTGTGGTCTCCCCAGGGCAGAGCAGAGGGGCAGGAGAATCCCTCTCGGTCGTGCCCCAGGGCTGAGCCACAGGAGCCCCTCGAACGCCCCGCACTCACCGCTTCCGTCCGGAGAGGTCACTGACCGCCTGCAGGAGCTGTTGGTGCCGCCTCTCGAAGTCCTCCTGCCCCTGCACACGGGGACACGGTTACACACGCCGGCCCAGCCCGAGCCGGAGCGGAAAACGGGACAGCCCCGGCCGGCACTACCGGGAGCGGCGTCTGCTCCCCGGTGTCCCCCTGCCCCGCCTCGCCCGGCCACCGGCGCCCCCGGCCGGGCCAGGCCGCTCTGCAGTGCAGCCGCCCCGGGCGCAGGGGACGGGGGAGCGCCCAGGGCTCCGACTGCGGCGGCAGAGGCTGCCGAGGGAGCGCGGCCTCGCCCTGCTCAGCCCGGCGTGGCCCCGCTCAGCCCGGCGTGGCCCCGCTCAGCCCGGCCTGGCCCCGCTCAGCCCGGCCTGGCCCCGCTCAGCCCGGCCTGGCCCCGCTCAGCCCGGCCTGGCCCCGCTCACCTCCTCCTCGCCCCGCTCAGCCCGGCCTGGCCCCGCTCACCTCCTCCTCGCCCCGCTCAGCCCGGCCTGGCCCCGCTCACCTCCTCCTCGCCGTCGCTGCCGCTCACGGCCGCCTCCACCCCCAGCCATTCCTCCGCCATCGCGCTCCACGCCGGGCGAGCCGGAAAGCGCCGCGCCAATTCAGCGCGACCTTGCCGGAGAGCGCACCACTTCCGCCCGGACTGCCGCCGCCAGCCGCCGCGCTTCCGCCCTCCCTGCCTGACGTCACGGTTGCCGTGGCAGCGGGGCCTGGCGGGCAGAGGCGCCCGGGCCCCGGCACGGGCTCGCGGCGCGGACCGAACTTTCTGAGCCAGCGGCCCCGCGCAGCTCCGCCCCGGGTGGCCGGGAAGCTTGGCCGGCCGCAGTGGCGGGAGGCGGGGCCGCCAGCGGCACGGGTGTCACCCGAGGACTCGCGCCCCGCAGAGCTTCTCCGTCCTCCCCCTCCTCGTCCTCCGCTGCCCGCGAGCGACGCTCCCGCACGGGGCGCCAAGGGCGGGCTGTGGGGCCGGGGCTGCCGCAGGGAGCGACGACAGCCCGGTCCTCGAGCCTTCCCCGTCTCCATGGCAACCGCCGCGGGACAAGTTCCTTGTTTTCTCCCCGGACCTGAAGCGCCCGGGGGAGCTCGGGCGGGGGCTGCACCGCGGGGGCTGTGGCAGGAGCCCCTGGAGCGGCGCCGGGACAATCCCGTTGGGGTTCCATCCCGAGCCCCGCTGCCTGTCCCGACCCGACCCCCGAAGCCACCGCCCCGTTCGGCCCGCCCCGCCCCGCCGCACCGGCGCTGCGCCCCCGGCCACGTGCCGGGCCCCGGGCCGGCCCCGCCCCCCCGCCGCTCCCTGTCCGCACCGGGGCGGGCAGAGACCCTTCGCGGAGTGACGTCGCGCACGCCCAATGAGAAGGCGCCGAGCGGCGGGGCGGGGCGGTGGGCGCGGAGCGGCCAATGATGGAGCTGGCTCCGCCCCCGCGGCGCGCGGGGTGTGGCGGCCCCGCCCGCGGCGCTGGAGGAGCGGAGCGAGCGGCCCGGCCGGCGCTGCCCGCAGCGGCGCGGGGTGAGTGCTGGCGGGGCGCGGGCCGCTCCTCTCCTTCCGTTCCTTGTTCTCCTGGGCTCGGGTCTCAGCGCGGCCGCGGGGCGGGGCGGGCCCTGCCCTGCCGTGCCTTGCTTTACCTTACCTTACCTTACCTTACCCCGCTCCTCCCCCCACTCCCCTTTCCTCCCGTGGGGCCTCTGCGGGCCCGCCCCGCCGCTCCCCTCCCGCCGGGCGCTGCCCCCGGGGCTGGGGGCTTCCCCGGCCGCGCCCTGCCCGCCCCTCTTCCCGGTGAGTTTCCATGGCGACGCCCCTCCCGGGGCGCGGGGGTTTTCCATGGTGACGGCTGCCCCGCCGCCCCGAGCCGCCGCCCCGCTGCTGAGGCCGCTCTCCCTCCCTCTCCCCGCAGCCCCAGCCGAGCCCAGCGGCGCCCCCGATGATGCGGGGGGTGCGGGCGGCAGAGGAGCAGAGCCTGGACGTGTGGCGGCTGCCGCCGCCCCAGTGACGGCCCCGCCATGTCGGTGATGGTGGCGAGGAAGAAGGTGGTTCGGAAATGGGAGAAGCTGCCGGGCAGGAACACCTTCTGCTGCGATGGCCGCATCATGATGGCTCGGCAGAAGGGCATCTTCTACCTGACGCTCTTCCTCATCCTCGGCACCTGCGCCCTCTTCTTCGCCTTTGAGTGAGTTCCCCGCGGCACAGGGATGGGACTTGGTCAGGGCTTGTTTGCCCGGTGGCTTCGGGAGAAGGTGACAGAGGAGCCCGGCACGGTGTGGCTCTCTCAGGAGCTGCTTCTTCACCCTCAGCATGTTGACCCCAGAGGTTTTGGGGGAGGACGGGCCCTGCTGGAGCTTTCCCCCAGCTCTGCCCGTGGCATGATGCTGGCTCCTCACCCCTGCCAGTTGTGCTTCCGTCTGTTTGGGACTCACAGTCCCTTGTCCTGAGCACAGCAAAAGGGGATGAGGGTTTGGGGTGAGTGTTCTTTGCCCAGGGATAGCTGGTGTGCAAGGACACTGCTGTTGCAGACAAGGCCAGCAGTGCTGAGCTTTTATCCTGGCCTGCCAGGTATGTGTGCAGCCCGCATCTCAACCTGGTTAGGGAGGTGACCCAGCTGGAGAATTAAAAAAGCCGTGAGCTTGGAGGCAGGGAGGTTTAGCACTGAGCCAGCTTGCCCTGGAGCTGCCTGGTTGCTGGGTGTTGCAGAGTACTGCACTACAGCAGAGCCTCCCATGGGCTGAAGCTCTGATGTTTGGAGAGGATCTGGCCAGCCTTTTTGATCAACTTGGCAGCCTAAAGACTTGCAGCCAAAATCTTGGATACTGATAAAAGAGCAGGACCTGCCCCTTCCCCACAGCTCTGCCCTGTGAGCTGCGTTGGGGAACAGATCTGACTTCCAAAAAACCCCAAAACAAACCCCAAACAAAAAGGAAGAAAAGGCCTGTGTTTGCCTAAATGCTGATGTTATGGAGAGGGGGCAGGGTGGCCCTTTTACCTTCCTTAAGGATGAGCTTTGATCAGCTAAACAACCATGAAACTTTCTTTCTTCTGTATCCATCAGCATGTTTGTGTTGTTTTGGGAGAGGTGAAGGTCCTAAACAGTGTTGGGTAATACAAAAGCTCCTTACGCCAGGAAAGCAAGCAGAGGAAACTCCTCACTGGTTAACCCCTGGCTATTTCTCCAAATACAAAAAGCTCTCAGATGCTGGCCTCTGAGACATCTTCCCCAGACCAGGGAATTTGTCTCAGCTTCCCCTGGCCTGGCATTGCTCACCCTAGCTTCTGTTGTTAGCTGGCAGCCTTGGAAAAGGCTTTCTGGAACAGTCTGCCAGGGCTTTCCACATCCCAACAGCAGTGATGAAGTGGCTGACATCGGTTCTCAGTCAGGTATGAGACTGGTTTTTCTGCTCAGTCGTCGTGTAACTTTGTAGGCAGGTGCCGTACAACTGTAATGCGAAGTGTTGGGGTTCTCAAGTGTGGAAATCCAAAATTAACCCTGACTTGGTCTAAATCCAAAGGTATGAAATGACACAACTCTTTGTTTTGTTGTTTGTTTCTTCCTTATCTGAAAAATGGGGGCAAGACTTCCTGCCTTGCAGGAAGAACTAATAAGCATTACTGCTCTAGAAATACTTATTACTGCTCCAGAAACAGTTATTGCAAGGGAGAATTGCTCTTGCTCCCTGTGGAGCCTGTCCTTAGCGGAGGAACACGGCCACATCCCACTCTGCCACGTTGCACATGGCACAGCAAACCAAAGCTGCTGTTCCAGTCCCTGGCCGTGTCGGCAGAGCCAGCGGCAGGATGATTGGTCTGGCTGTGGGTGCAGCGGGTACATGACTGGAAATTCCTGGGGAAGCCCCTTCCCCTGCTCCGGGAGACCTGAGGAGGGGTCGCTCATGCTGAGACTTTCAGGTTGTGCCTTCTGTGCAGAGCTGGAGCGTTTCTATGGGGCCATTGTCCCAGGGGAAGCTTTGCTGGGAGCAGAATAGTCTCTGAATTTGGGTTAAATCAGCTGACTGGTATCGGCTGGGGAGATGAGGAGAAGTTTGAGAAAATCCAAAATATGCATTTGATTCTGTGAAAGCACAACACCTTAATGTTTGAAAAAGATGGGTTTGTTTTGAAATTGTTTGAGGACTTCTGAATTTGGGATGAGGTGAAATGGTGCCTTCCCAGCCAGAAACACTCCACGATGTTTCTGTTTCATCGCCCAAGCTGAGAAGAATAGCAGCTTGGTTGCTGAAGAGCCCTGCTTACCCTATATGCCTTCTGCATGCATTAGGGTGTTTTTGCATAAGAGTCTTTGCCTTGATCTTTTTGCTGTGTTATCTATTCATTTTAGCTTTTGGCAGATTCTTGGGTGTTTGCATGGAAATTCTTGGTTTCTTTCTTAAAGTTTGTGCTACAGAGAAATGATTCAGGTTGCTAAGATTGGGTTTTGGAGAGAAGCAGACGGTGGAGGAGTCCTTTTGGTTGTTGTACGCGTGCTGCAGGGGTGCCGGTGGATGCTTGTTCATTCAGCTGAATCACTTGCGCAGTCACACCTTGCCTGAACAAGGCTTGGGGATGCCTGAAGCCAGAAGATCTCTCACTGCCATCCGAGCCAGCGCGGGTTTGATCCTCGCCCTCCAGGCTGCTCTGGCTCGGCTCTGATTACAAGCACTGTTGCTGGAGAGCCAGTGGTGACTGGCATCTCACGTCATGAGATAAGCCACTGCGTTTGTTGCTGAAAGAGTCCTCCCTGGCTGTGAAATGACAGCCTCTCTGCTTGGGCTGCTGCTGGGGGTGATTTTTCTTTCCTCCAAGTAGCTCTGATGCCATCGGCTCACCTGCTATATCTCCAGTTGAACGGTCTGAAGCCACCTCAGCACCCCGTGTGGGAATTTTGATGGTTTTATCCCCTCTATGGCAGAGCTGTGCTCTGGAATTGGGTGAGTCTTTTCGGCCAGGAGCGAACAGGACCCAAAGGCTGATGGAGCAGTCAGTGCCGTACCCGGGGATGCGACTCTTCCCTGCCAGGTGGAGCAGAGGCCCTGGCGCTGTGCTGGCTCCTGGGGAAGCTCTGCAGTGATCAGAGTCCTCTGGCCAAGGGCACCTCCCTCACCACCACCTTGGCAGAAAGCAGCTCCTGCTGCTCAAGAGCTGAGGTCCCCGCAGGATCTGAGGCCTATATTTAATTGGGTCTACTCCGTGACCATAATGTGTCACATAAAATGCTGTTTAATATCCTCCTGGCGTTATTTCAGACACTTATTGGGTATGTCAGCTTTTGTGAGAGGACACTTAGTTGTCTGACTATGCTTGTGGTGTTTGAGCACGAGAAGCCAGGGTAAAGCACTTAGTGAAATCCGTTTGGGAATTAAGACGGTGGTATGTTGCATCCTGTCTCTGGCTGCTGGGAGTTTCCTCTTTGCAGTTTGCTGGTGTGTCTGTGATGGCCTTCCTGAAGGGAGAGCTCTCCGTGCTGCTCTGCAGAGCAGTGCAACAGAGCTGGATTTCTTTTGTCTTCAGCTTTTCAGCATGAACGTTCAACATTTGTAAATGTTACAGGCAAGATAGCTCCTGCAGTGCCAGGCTCCTGCGTGCGGAAAGGGGCTGCTGTTTGCTTTTCCAATAACCAAGCATGCTTATCACTTCTTTTTTTCTACTTTCTTATCTCTGTAGAGGTTAAAATTGCTTTGTTTTCTGATGAATTGAAAAAAACTATGATTGACCACCCTTCATGTGACTTAATATGTTTTTTTCTCCCAACCCAAAGATCCAAGATTTTGCACTCAGAAAGAGATGCTTCTGAGGTGTTTTTTGCTTCTGGTCAGTGCTTTTTAGTAGTTATAGTTTCTCTCAACAGAGGTAAACTTGTTGGTATCCAGAGTTCAGCTCATTTCGCTCGTGAAGGCATGTTTGTGTGTGAAGTGGCTGCTCCTGGGTTTTTGAATCACGTGCCCTTTTCCTTGTACGTGGGCTCCTGTTCAGAAGGCCGTTTTGCTCTCCCTACAGCGTGCGTGTCCTCTCCAGCACCACCGTTCCCCACATGGATCCCGGGCTGCGCCCTTGCCTGTGCAGAGATTCGAGTGTAGCCGGGAAAAGAGGAATAACACCAGCGTAACCTTTCTGTCTCCTGCCTGAAGTTGGTTGCAGCGTTGGTTGGGTTGGAAGCATGTGCCGGCAGTGGGACCACGCTCTGAGTGGGTCTCTAGCGCGTGTTGTCGGTGTCGCCGTTGGCAGACAGGGAGAGTTTCTGCAGACGGCTCCGGTTCCGCGTGAGCGCCGGTTAGGAAAGGGCCACGAACGTGCAGCGTTGCAGTGCAGGGCTTACCCAGGTGTTCAGGGCAACTGTTTCCACACTTAGTGCAGGTACATCAGCTTCTGGAAACTGTCCCAGCTCTGGGAGATGTAGGTGACAGGAAGGGCCCTGGTGAGGGCCAATCATTTTGTGAAGATACTCTGCTTTGCTGACATTTGGGACAAGTACCTGGTGTGGTTATGGGTTAGTTTATGGAAGTAGGTGATTTGCAAGTGAGTTGTAAATTAATTATACGCAGAGCTTGCACTGAACCCTGGAGGAACCGGGTTGTGAGATGTGCTGCCTGATGGCCGTGGCTGAAGTCCACTTCCACCATGGCTGTTTGTTTTCCCTTTCTGCCAGAGCTTTGCTTAACATGCTGGTTACAACAGACCTTCTGAAGTGGTCCCAAAATAATCAGGCTATCCTTGCACCATAAACTCATGGCACCTCCCAGCTGCTGCTTCTTGCTGGTCCCCCCCTGCCATTCTGATGATGTCTTTGTTTAAGCTGTTCTCACCCCCAGTCCCCTCCCCTGTGACAGTGAGTTGTGATAGTGCTGTTATTGTCTGTTATTAGATGACAAAATGCTCAAGAACACAGATATTGCACTGGGGGTGGAGGAGGAGCAGCTATGTCCTTACATGCCAACAGTATGTCTCTGTTGACTCTCAGCTTTCCCAAACAAAAGATCTTTAAAATGTCTGTTACTTAGTGCTGTAAATGAATTGCTGAGCGTAATCATGCTGTAGACCAGGCACAGGCTGACGACTCCCCAGCACTAGCGAGTACCAAGTCGAAACCTCACACAGCAGCCTTACCTGTTGCTCGGCCGTTCTGGGCGGCGCTTGGCTTTCTGTGCCGCGGCAGATGCGCTGGACACGCTCCCCAAAAGACGCCTCCTCAGAGCAAGGCTCTGTCAGCACAGGGAGGGACGGGCTGCACTCGGTGTCTGGTCCCCGGAGGTTTCAGCATGGGGCGGTTTTATCTCGCTCACACATCTGTGACCTCGGAGGGGACCAGCGCTGCTCCCTGCTCGGCCCCTGCTGTGCTGGGCACGGCTGAGCGATGGGGCTGAGCGTCCAGCACAATGCCTGCATATTTGCTTCGTGCTGGAGGAACGACGGCAACAGGACAGCGGCTTTGTGGAACAGACATCCGTCGTGCTTCGGTGAATGGTGTCTGAAGGAGCTAGTGTTACTCCTTCCTTGTGTGAGTTTCAAGGTGGCTTTTCCACATCAGACAGGAGAGCAGGCATCTGGTGTTCCCTGCGGCTTTGACCCCCAGCCCACCCACCAAGCGGTGTGACTGGGATCGCTTCTCCCCTCTCCTGAGCTGGGGCCCGAACCTGCCTTGTGCCACGGGGGAGTTGAATGGGAGGGGTGGAGACAGCCTGGATGGCAGTGCCACAGGAGCAAGCATGCACTCACCTCTCATCTCCTGAAATTGCAGGCTTCTTCCCGCTCCCAAGCCACGCTCTGCGATGCGGCAGTATCAATCTTGAGGCCTGTCTTGCTGTGCCACGGGGCTGGCTGCACCCCGAAGGGCAGGTTTCCCTACACAGATGCGTAGGAAATGGTCAGCAGGGAGTGTCGCATCCCACAGGCTGAGCCAGCCCCACACGGGCTGCTGCCGACACTGACCCCGTGTGTTCTCATATGCGGCTGTGTAAATCTTTTGGGTCTGTTCCTGTGAGAGTACACCTGGCACTGATCCTGGGCTTGCAGGTAATAAATCTCTTTGCTGACAGGACACTGAAGAAACTCATAAGGTGTTAGGGTGTATCTGAGGCTGGAAGCTCTGGCGCAGTTTCAGCTCAGCTGTGACACAGTTCACAAATCCGTATTTTAAGCCTGTAATATGTTCATGTTGTTACAACAGTTATAAAAGTTGTCCTGTCAGCTGGACAAGGGTCAGGCTTTGAGGCAGACCGTGCCCAGCTTTTAGAAGAATAACCCCATATTCCTTCCGAAAACGAGATGCAATGTTTGTTTAATCACTGAGTGACTTGCAGCTCTCTTTCTAGACTTTGTCCTTGCAAAGAGAAAGCAAAGTTCTCTTAGGCTGCCTAAAGACACTAAGCTCAGCCCTCTGGCCTGGCTCTTCAAATGCAGGCAGGACCCTGCACGTGGATGACTCTTAAGGGTTGTGTTGCTTTGAGTAACTGCAGAGTTCGTAGCATCTAAAATTAACAATATTGATATGTGAGACAGTCCCTGTGCATTGCTGTGAATGCCCGGTGTTGCAGCTGTGGCCCAAGCATCCTGTAGCTTCAGCACACAGCCCTTTCTGTACCTTGTCACACACAGGGGACAGTCGTTGGAGTCAAGCAATGGCAAATCAAAGCCTGGTGAGCCTTCCTGCAGCAGTGGTGGCCTCGCAGAACTCAGTGCTGCAAAGGAACCAGCTGCAGCTGGAAACTTTATTGCATTTGGAGAAGCTAGGGGTGGCAAGGCTACCCAGAATTAGATAGTTAACACTATGGATGTTGTAGAAATCACCTTGCTTAGGATGACAAGTCCCCTGGGCAGGACGATCCCATGCCTTTACCGCTGTGGTCTTACGCTTTCTCGGAGAGCAGGAGTCTGGGTTGGATCCAGCCCATGGGGCTTGCCAGACAGCCTGGGGCCTGCTGTGTCGGGCATGCGGCGGGAGGTGAGACATTGCCCAGGTGTTAGGATTTGGGTGGGATTTCCCTTAAACCACAGGAAACCTCCCTAGGAACTTCACCACAATGTAAGTGGGTTTTGCTGAAGGAATTGGGGTGAAAATATATTTTCTTTCAGCCCAGCACATCTGTAGCCCGTAACTTAAGCACAGGCCTTCTGCGCAGCCCGTGCTGCAGTGCCCATGGAGACATGTCTGTGGGTGCCCAGAAGTGAGACGATCTCCCTGCTCCCTCTGCACCGCCTCCGTCAGTGGGATTAGGAGCATGAATTCCTTACGGAACCTTTCTGGATTTGTAAAGCAGCCCAACCTTATGCTGTGTTACCTCTTTGGAGCTGGGGTTGTCTTGGGTCAGGAGTTTTTCTACTTAATTTGGAACTTTTGAGTCCCTTACCTCTGAAAAGTCAAAGGAAGCCAGACGTCTTGTTGAGAATCCATTCCTGAGAAGCACAGGATGCAGTTAACCCCTGGAAAGCAATTATTGTGGTACTAGAAGCTGCTGCCTGTTTAGGGGACAGCCAGAGATTTCTGCCGTTGCAATGTGCTTCCATGCGTGCCAGCTCTCGGACCAAGCCCTGGGTGCTTCTCCTAGAGGCACGGTCCATCTCTTGGCAGCCGCCTGCAGCAGATGTCCTCTAGGCAGGATCCCTCTGGCTGCATGGTTGTATTTCTAGCATTGCCCATGACTGAGCAAAACGGGAGCTGGAAACAAAAATTCTGGAAAGTATGCTGTGCCTGGTTGGTTAGAAACATGGTGGTGTGTTGATGGTGGCTGGTTGTTCGAGCTGCTGCGGGGTAGTTTCCCTGTGGTGCTGGGATCAGAAAGAAGTGCTGAACAGCTTCGCTTCTCCAGCTGTAACCAGTGTTCAGAATTGTGGCCTCTGGTGCCCTGCCAGGCTTTCAGGTCCTTGTGCTGGTCTGATTCACCGCCTCTCAATGTCTCACTGCAGGTGTCGGTACCTGGCGGTCCAGCTGTCCCCAGCCATCCCAGTCTTTGCAGCCGTTCTCTTCCTGTTCGCCATGGCCACGCTCCTGCGGACGAGCTTCAGCGATCCTGGGGTGATCCCAAGAGCCCTGCCTGACGAGGCAGCCTTTATCGAGATGGAGATTGGTGAGTGTGGAGCCAGCTGAGCTGGTGATGGCTGGAAAAGCCTCTGTATTTCTGGCATATCTAGGGGCTACATGCTCTGCAGAGCCTTTCTTCCCAGCTGGCCCTCCAAAAGTGAGGATTGCCCCAAATGGGGCATCTTGCTGCCTGCTGGCTAATTCTGCTTGGCTGAGCCTCAAAAAGATGGTGCAGTGTACCTGTTTCCCTTTCTGGGAACCTTTTCACATGCTGTTTTCTGTCTTGCAGTTGTGTACATGCAAACTCAGTTTGCTTTTGGGAAGGGGTGCAGGAAGCTTGGTGCGGGCCCTTGATCCTTCAGGTAGAGAGGAAGTTGGGTGGATGTGGGTCTGTACAGTGACACCCCCCGCACTGGCCCCTCTCGACATGTCCATGAAAGCTCTGGCCTCCCTTTATCATTTTTCCTGCCTCCAAGCTGCCGGGCTGACTCTGGGCCGTGCAAGCCGAGCTGCAGCTGCTGGCTCCAGATCCCACCTGTAGGAAAAGCAGGGAGCTGGGTTGTCATTCTAGACCTGTTGTGTTGTAGCAGCAAGTCTGACCTCTGCTTGGTTCTCTCTCTCAGAGGCCACCAACGGGACTGTGCCGCAGGGTCAGCGCCCACCCCCGCGGATTAAAAACTTCCAGATCAACAACCAGATAGTGAAGCTCAAGTATTGCTACACCTGTAAGATCTTTCGTCCACCCCGTGCCTCTCACTGCAGCATCTGCGACAACTGTGTGGGTGAGTAGAAGAGGCCACGCCTGCACCAGGGTGTTAGGTGAGAGTCTTTGGAAGAGAGTGGTTGAAGATCTGCACCTTGTCTTGCTCTGTATCGGGTCTCTCGCTGCGCCTGCTGAGCGAGTCCAGAATGGTGTTGTGTGAACAGATGGGGACAGTCTGCCTCATCTCCAGGAGCTTGAGACTTGCTCAGAACCTGAAGCCAGATGGCTTGTCTTTGCCAGTACTTCTTTGGCAATAACTAGGCTAACAAAAGTCTAATTTGTCTGTGTAAACATGCAGTCCATTTTAGAGTTTCATGGAACTGCTGGCCTTGCTGGACCGGAGGGTTCCAGCGGAGAGCCTTGTCTTGTGTGAAAGCAGGTCCTTGCATCACCCTGGGGGTTCTGCCATTATGTTGAGTGCCCCTGGTTTTTGTTCCCCTTGCTGCATAGAAGCTCTCTTTGCCCCTTTGTGTATCATAATTGGCTTGTGTTCAGCATCCCTTCTCAAGGCAGAAATCCAATTCTTTTGGATCCCTTTCCTCCTTTGCAGGTTCCAAGCCATTTGAGTGTTTATGCAGTTCCTTGAACCCTTTTCTATTTAGTCTAGTACAAGTAAGGTGGCACATGGGTTAGACAAGAACTTCAGAACCGCCAGGCCTTCTTCTAACCTGTGTGCTGCTTTGGTGAAAGCTTTCAGAAGACTTTCATGAGGCCAGGCTCTTAAACACTATCTTAATGTGCAGAATAACTCATTAATAAAATGGTTTTGCACTTTCTTACCTGGCCTCCTCTTCTGGAAAGGGACTGTAATATGGGACCTTGAGTTAGCAGAGGGTTGGACTTGATGGCCCAGGGAGTCCTTGTCAGCTTTAGAAATTTTGGAGTTCAGGGCACAGGAGTGTCTCCAGGCACACAGGACTGTGCTGGAGCAGCACTGATCTCCATCTTCACTTTCCTAGAGCGCTTCGACCATCACTGTCCCTGGGTTGGCAACTGTGTGGGGAAGAGGAACTACCGCTATTTCTACCTCTTCATCCTGTCGCTCTCACTCCTCACCATCTACATCTTCACCTTCAACATAGTCTACGTAGCACTGAGTGAGTCTGGCTGCAGGGAGGTGGATGGCTGGGCTGGCTAAGGGTGAGAGGGTCTACAGGTGGTGTTGAAAACCCAGAAGTGCTGAAGTGGGAAAGGGAAATGGACTTGGTGTGATGTTCCAGAGGAAAAAAAGAAAAATCTCTCTTGTATTGCCAGAATCTCTGAAGATTGGATTTCTGAACACGTTGAAGGAAACACCAGGGACATATCCTTAAACAGTGCGGAGTGGTTGTTTTCTCCAGAGCTGGGGATTAGTGTGAGCCGCATTATGGAGGACCTGGAGTCTTGATGCCCAGGCTTTTCTAGGGAGTCTTTCAGGACCTTTTCCCCCATGATTACAAGGCAAGGAGCAGTTTTCTGGCTTTTGGGAGGAGGGTGAAACAGAAAACCATGTCTAGGAGAAGCAGAGAAGTTAGGATAGTGTGCCTTGGGTTAGGGACACGGTTTGGCTGGGGCTGTGCCCACTCTGTTACCAGTCCTTAACTGTTCTCACTGTACTGGAGGTGCTCATCTGTTTCTTCACCCTGTGGTCTGTGGTGGGGTTAACTGGGTTCCACACCTTCCTGGTGGCACTGAATCAGACAACCAACGAAGATGTAAGTAGAGTCTTTCTGTTCCTCTGAGCCATCTCCATTTCTCATCACTTCCTCAGTGTATCATGGCTGTGTCTGTCTTGCTGCCATGTCCCGTGGGCTAAGACAAGGGCTTCATGGGCTGGGGGCAGGTGTTGGTGGAACTTACCTGAGCTTGTGCCCTGACTATTGCAGATTAAGGGGTCCTGGACTGGGAAGAACCGTGTGCAGAATCCCTACAGCCATGGCAACATAGTGAAGAACTGCTGTGAGGTGCTCTGTGGGCCTCTGCCCCCCAGGTGAGCTCTTGAGGGGCAGCCCTGCAATTCTTGCCCCCAGAGCCCAGAGCGGGACCCTGGGGAACTCCTTGCTTGGGTACAAGACCCAGCTGCTCTTCTGCTGGTGCTGTGTGTGTTGAGGGCTTCCAGAGGTCACTTGCAACAAGGCTGAATGTTCTGGGGAGGAAGGTCTTGTTCTGCCTTCCTTGCATACCTTCAGAGATTCAAGCTGGCAGTGTGCTACCTGTCACCGTGTGCTTGGGAAGCCGGTAGGGGAGTGTGTCCCCTTCCCTGGGGCAGCTAATGGAGCAGAGGCTCTTTCCAGGGCACTTGGCTCGGTGGGCTCCCACTCTCAGTACTGGGCTGCTCACCAAGGGGCTTGGTTTGCACAAGAGGAACACGGACACCGTAAGCTGGGCTGTGCACAACCTGCTTTGGAGAGGAACCCCTTCCACCGAAGTTTGTCTTCCACCAGCGCTTTTGCTGCCAGGGAAAAAGTTGGCTTTGGAGGAGGTGTGGGTCTCTGATGTGGCTCTGTTCTTGCAGTGTCTTGGACAGACGGGGCATCTTGCAGCAAGAGGAGAGCACAGCTCAGGAGGAGTCATGCCTACGGGGACCCACGGCTCAAGAGCCCCCCGCTGGCAAGGGCCCTGGGGGGCAGGCAGAGGAGAGCAGCACTCAGCAGAAGGACGGCAGCCTTCCTCACCCGAGCGCTGTGAGTGATTCCCTCTGGGGAAGGGCTGAGTGGGCTGTGCCTGCTTGGAGTTACTGGTGCTTTGGGCCAGCAGCAAGAAAGCTCATAGTGTGACTGGGCTGGAGCAAAGCAATGGTTTGGGCTTTGCTGAGAGGTTGCTGATGACAAGCCCGTTGTGCTCTGGCCCTGGAAACCAGCATCTCTCTGGAGCTAAGTGGGAGGGTGCTGGGCTCCTCTGACTCCTGGGTAAACCTCAAAGCAAATAGCAGCTGACTGGTTTTGGAGATGTCAGTTTTGCCGTGAAGGTACCTATGGAACTGAGGAGGGGTGGGAGGTAGCAGCCACCTTGTTTTGGCCTTGAGTACAAGCTGAAGAGTTGGTCCTGACAGGGATGGGGTCTCCATCCCTGAAGAAGGCCATTGCCCCACTCGATATGGCCCTGAGCAGCCTTTTCTGTCTTTGAAATTAGCCCTGCTTTGAGGATATGGTTGGACAGGGCACCTCCAAAGTCCTCTTCCCACTTAAATTTTTCTTTGAACACAGTGGGAAATGGTTGGGCCTACTCCTGCTTGGGCATGAGCTGCCCAGCAGTCCAGACCACTTCTGCTGGAGCAGTCTGGTGCTCCAGATTTTCATGAAGCTGCTACTTTGCCTGTTTGATGGCCCCTGGTTTCTCCTTTTCCCCAGCACAGCTGAGACCTCAGCCTGGTGGAGCTGGAGGCAGGGCAGTGTGGCCAAGTGTCTGTGTGCTCAAACAGATGCTCTGTATGGGGTGTATTCATGCAAGTCACTGCTTTCTTCTCTCTCCAGGTCCCTGTGCCATCCCTGAGCAGTGCTGAGGTGCCAGAAAAGCAGCAAACGTCTGGGGAACTCCCAGTCCCATCCCAGGACACTGGGCAAGCAGAGCACTAGCCTCTGCTTGAAAGGGAGAACTTTCTTGTTTTGTCTAATCAAAGCTGGAAGTGATTGAGGAGAGGAGGAGATGGGCTGGATGGCAGGCAAATGATTCCTCATGGCCATTTTGCTTTAGTCATTATTCACCTTGATGTGCAGGCTGTGTGGGCTGGTGCTGGCCTTGCATGATGTCAAAGGATAACAAGCACGAGTGGCCCGCCTTGGTCACTGGGGCATTCACCACCACTGAGGCTGGTTTGCCTGCGGGCCGAGGCAGGACCTCTTGCTCTGCAGGTTGTCCTGGATGCTAAATCCTGGCTCGGTGGCTGGGGCTGTCCCTCCGTCTGACAAGATGACTTGTGGTCAAGCAGCTTGGAAGCAATGTTAGGGTCAGCCTGCTCCCTACTGCTGAGGAATCCTGATGGGAAGGGGAAAGCAATGTATGACAGTAGCATCCTCTCTCCCCTCCTCCCTCCTTCCTCTAATCTGTGGCATTGTTTTATTGGTTGACGTGGCAGGGGTTGTCAGGAGACATTTTGGTGCCAAAAGGGCCAAAACAGCCAGGAAGGTGTTCTGCTGGCAACGATTTTTAAAGTAGCTTCCTTACCGTGTTCCTTATTTCATGTGACTTAGCTGGTGTGGGAGCAGTTGTGGCCGGGGCCCTTCTTGCCATCCTTCCCCAGGGCTCACATCTAACCAGGGGCTTGAAGGAAGGAGCAGGACAGCCCCATCTTCCTGCTGCTTGCATCTACCCCACACTGGCCCCGGAGCGGTTGTGCAAGGGCTGTGTGGAGCTGCAGGGGAGGGCCTGGCTGTGCCTCTGGCTCTTGAGCTGGTGTTGGGGCTGCATTTCCTCCCGCCTGCCTGCTCCCAGCACAGGTGTTCCCTCCCCTCACCTGCCGGGCTGTGGCACACTGCTGGGCTGCTGCCCTGCGGAACCCCGGCCCTGACTCTGTGTCACGCCACCCTGTCTACTCTGCCTTGTCCCGCGTTTCTCAGCCATCCTTGGCTGGCTTTCAGAGCCCTGAATCTTGCCGGGGCTTTGCTGGCTGTCCTGGGACTGGCTGTGTGCTGTCAGCTGTCTGTACCCGCTCTGCAGAGCAGGGAGGAGGGGCCAGGGACACCTCTGCTGTGACAGGGCTCCTCTTCCACTCCCATGCTCCCTGTCCTGCGCCTGGCAGCTGGGCTGGGAACAGCCTTGCGTCTGCGGGGTCCCCCGGAGCCTGCTGATGTATGGAAGGCTGGTTTGTGTTCTGGCAGCTCTCCATCCTGTACTGCAAGTGCTGGGTGCTTTTGTGCCTCCCGTGTTGAGTGGGTGGCAGGTACGGGATGATGTCCTGCTTCTTTCTCCATGATGCTCCTGCCTGGCAGTGCGAAGTTGCTGCTTCTCCTTCCCTGGCTGCCTGGGGCTCTGGCAGCAGGTTCACAGTTGCCCTGCAGCTGCCCCTGCGGGCGCTTCCCAGGGCAGGAGCTCTGGGCTTCCACTGTCAGCGGGGCTGGAGCCACCTGGCTCATTGCCAACCTGCCCCCAGGCCTAGCCTGTTCCTCTGGGGCAGGGGCTTCCTGGGACGGGCCACAGGCTGCTGCGCCTGGCCCCACACACGCCCCACCAGTGGTGGGACCACTCTCTCCTTGCCCACCCACCCCAACTTGCTACTGACCAAATCTCAAACTCCTTGTGAAAAAGTGTATTTTTTTTTGTTTGTTTTACTGATCTGTTTTCTAAGGTGATGTCTCGAGTGCTGCCTGCTCGGACCGTCATGGGTGCTGACTGCACCTCTGGTTCCTGTCTGCTCTGTTCAGGTTCTCTGTGAAGGAAGTCGGGGGTAGGGTGAGGGTTGGGGGTTCTCTTTTTTTTTTTTAATCTTAATTTTATTTTTAAAACAATGAAGGAAACTTAATTGGTTTGCAAAATGGCTGAGCTGTAGCCTCTGCCTCTGTCTGTGCCTCCTCAAGCCAGCTGCCTTTTTCCCCTTCCCTCTGCCTTTCCAGCCTCTACATCTCACACTTCCGGCATGTTTTATCTGTGTTGTCTTATTTGCGTCCTGCTGTCCCCCCAGGGTGGGTGGAAGAGGGTCCCGCTGGGCAAATGCTGCAGCGTGGGCTGAGTGGGTGCAGCTGGGGAGCATCTGGGGGAGCTTTCAGTTCCCTGCAGCTGCTGCTCCCTCCCTGCACCTTCTTGCAGGTGGGAACCAGGCTGAAGGCTGGAGCCAAATAGACTTGCATGCTTTTATTGGGATTGAGCACAAAGGAGCAAACTGGGTGCCCAAAGGCTGATGCTGCAGAGCAGGGGCTGGCCGTGTGCAGCAGTGAGAGCTGGGCTGAAGGGGGCTGGGGTAGGTACTCCCATCTGGGGACCAGCCTGTTTGGTTGGATTGCCCCATGCTTCCATATGGCTGCCTTCCCTTACCTGCTGCTGCCCCAGCTCCGGCTGGAGGCTCTGGGGGCCCTGCCTGGGCTGCAGCTCCCCTGCCCCTTCCTGGGGGCTGCTTTGGGGGCACCTGGCAGTCTGGAAGGGGCTGTGCAGCCTGTGCCAGCCTGACCCCCCTGAGCCCATCTGCCTGTGGGGCTGCAGGGCAGCTGCTCCAGCTCGCTCTTGTAGCCCCCCAGGCCAGGCCTGGTGTCAAGGTGTGGGCAGCCTTTGGGGCTCCCCTTGAGCTGCGGGAGGGGGCTTGCAGTGCCCTTCTCGGCTGCTCTCAGCTCAGCTGAGCCTTTCCCCCTACAGCCCAAATGTCCCAGTGAACCTTTCCCTGCCTACACTGGCGGAAGGAAGGTGGTGCTGGGCTTGGTGGGGCCTCTCACACCCTACTGCTCAGCACAGGGTTTACTCCAGCCCCATCTGCTGTGGACCTCCCTGTCCTTGCAGGTTCCTGTATATTCAGCCCAGCAGATGAGAACTCTAGGAGCAGCTCTTAAAGCTTTGGATAAAGTGGGGCAAAACCAGGCCAGAGACATCTCAGTGGGGAGCGCGGTGCCCCAGCGTGCCTGGAATGCCCACGTCTGGGCAGTGGTGCGAGGCGGCGCGGAGCAAAATGTCCTGGGGGCAGCAAATGGGGCAGCCTCTGGGGCTGGGAGCTGAGCTGCCTGCACCCTTGCAGTGCAGGGCATCCGTACCAGGGCTGTGGGGCTCACCCCTTTCCCCCATGAGCAGCCATCCCTGCCAGTCCAGACCCACAGCCAGGGTCAAAGTGGGAAGCAGCTGTGGGCTCTGCTCATGGGCTCAGGAGGACTCTACCAGGGAGAGAGCCTGCAGCTGCCCCTCCGGACCCCCTAGCTCAGCCTCATCTCGGCTGCTGTCCAGGGTCTCTGATCCCTCGAAGCAGCCTGAGTCCCGGGGAATGTCTCCCTTGAGCTCCGAGGGTGAAGGCTGAGCTTCAAAGCTGTCACCTTCCTCTGGCTCGCTCGCTGCTGGGAGAGACGAGATGTGGCAGTAGCAGACAGCGAGGCTGCTGACGGGGCTGCCTGGTGCGTTACCAAGGGCAGCACGGGCTGTCTCCCCCTGCCACCCCTCCCAGCTCTTACTGTCGTAATCCAGGAGGAGCTCGGCAGCTGTGAGCAGCTTGGTGCGGTGCTGGGGGTCCGTGATGTTCAGCTCGATGAGATGGGTCTCCCGCAGCTCCTTGAAGTCCTCCAGGGTCTGGTAGCCGTTCAGCAGCAGGGTGGAGGTGTGCTCCTGGGTGGGAGGGCAGCAGAGCGGTGAGCTGAGCACAGCGTAGCTCCCCAAGTTCTCCCTGCCTGGCCATTGCTGCCAGCTGTAATGGCTCCTGCCTCGGCGCAGATCCCTGGCAGGCATTTGCCCGAGCATCATACAGAAAAGCCCCGTGTTTCCCCTCTGCCCCCCTGGTGGTGCTCAGGCACGAGGTGGAGGGACCCGTGGGGATGTGGGACACCTGCTGGGGAGCTGAGGGTGGTCCTGCTGGCACCCTGGGCTTGTGTAGGTACCACTGTCCTCCCACAGGCTCCCATCCCATACCTGCAGGTTGATGCGCTCCAGCAGCTCGTGGAGGGTCTTGGGCTTGAGCCGCTTGCTCTTGCCAGGGCCCCGGCTCTTGCGGGCAGGGGCTGACTCCTCGGGGATGATGTCCACATAGATGAACTTGAAGGAGCCCACCCTGTTGTTGAGCAGCCCGGTCCAGGTGCCCACGGGTGGCTTCTCAATGATGCCGATGATGTCCCCTTTCTGGGCCGAGGGACAGGGGGGTGAAGATGGGTGTAAGCTTGGGGATGGCTGGGGAACACTCCCTCAGGGGTGTCCCCAGCCACCTTCCCTCCCCAGGGCACGCACCCTGGTTCTGCCCTTCTCCCCAGCCCCGGGCTGGCGGTGATGTGGCTCACCCGCAGTTTCAGCGAGTCCTTGTCATAAGGGCTGGGTGTGAAGTCTGTGTGGACGCGGGCACGACCGCAGAAAGGGCCAGTGTAGGCTGGGCTGCTCTCCTCCAGCTGCAGGCTCTCCCGGTTGCTGCCCCTGGGGCTGGAAACGTCGCTGCCTGGCGGGGAGGGGATGTGGGTCAGGATGTGCCTGGCTGTGTGGCCAGGGGCCCGGGTGCTGCCAGGGCCAGGCTCACCACTGGACAGCTGGCGGCTGATGGACGGGTGCCCGTCTTCCTCCATCTCCAGGTAGGACAGGGGCAGCTTGTCATGGCTCGCCTCCTCTGTGCTGCTGCCTGGGGACAGGGGGCACGGGGACCCCTCCTCCTCCTCCATGTCTCCCTGCTGGGGGGAGCAGGGTCAGGCCAAGGGAGGGGGAGTGGGGAACCACCCCCAGCCTGGGCCCTTCTCACCTTCCCCTCAGCGAGGGCTTTCACAGCCATCCTGCCCATCTTGCGGTTCATGGTGCGGGAGATCACGGCCCGCCACTTCTTGCCCAGCTTCATCCCGCTGCTCCGTGCAGCATTGTCAGCGCCGGTGCTGCTGGGCTCATCCTCGGGGATCTGCCATTGGGGTGGAGAGTGAAGGCAGAGCGCGCCCGCCCCCCTGGGCAAACCTCAGCTGGGTCACACAAGACTCTGGGGGAGTGAGACCCCAAATACTGCTGGTGCTGGAACCCCTGGGGCTCCCCCATGGCACATGGGCCATTAGAGGACCAGGAGTTTGGGGGAACAGGCTCTGAAAAGGGCTGTGCCTGGTGGGAAGGTGGTCCTGGGGGAGCAGGATGTGGCAGGGGGTGCTGTTGCCCTGCAGGGGTCGGACACTCACGTTCTCCTCCAGGTTGAACTCTGTCTCGCTCGGCACGGGGGAGCTGACTTTGGACTTGGCAAAGTCCTTGAAGCTGCTGGAGCGCTGAAGGGAGAGCTGGTGGACACAGAGAGATGTGAGGGCTTCTCCCTGAGCCCTCCTGCCCAGCTCCCACTCTCCTTTCGGCAAGCCAGAGCAGACCCGGGGTGACACTGATGCTTGAAGAGTTTTTTGGCTGGCACAGCCTCACCCTCCCTGCCCACGCTCGAAGAGCCGTCATGTGTTGTGAGCCTCACAGGGCCTGGGATGTAGAAACCCAGCATTGCTCTCAGCGCACGTGCAGTGGCTTGGCATGGAGTTCCCGGGGCTGTGGCTGTGCCACGCGGTGCAGCTGCCGGTGAGCAGCACCGGGAGTCTCTGCTCTGGCACCCACTGTGGCTGCTCCAGGGCTGAGCCTGGCACCGCTGTGCTGGGAGCAGCCCGGGACTGCACCGTGCGGCGGTCGCGGCACACGAGCTGAGTGCTTGCTGGGAAAACAAAGGGGCTCTGCAACACAGCCCTTCTGCTCAGCACCCCACTGGAGCCTTGCTTGTCCTGCTCCTGTACCAGCCGTGCCCTGGGGCAGTCCCTCCCTTCCCTGCAAGTGTCTGACAGCTAAAGGCTGTTTTCGGCATGAGCGCTGCTGTGACCCTGACTCTGCCCTCATGTTTGGCTCCAAGGCCAAAAGTTGCACATGTTTTTTGCATGCAAACATGGTCCCATAGCCCACATAACACCTCACCAGCAAGCTCAGTTTCACCTTTGTGCCAAAGACACCAAAGTGGGGTTTGGATTTTGGTCCCAGTGCAACCCTCCACCTCTTCCAGGCTTCCCTGTGTCCCCTGCCTGTCTCTCTGGCTCTCCTTCCCTCCTTCCTCTCTCTGTGCCCTCAGGTGCCTGACCCATGTGGGAAATGTTTCCCTGTGCTGGGAGCACCCTTGGTGCCAGCCAGGGTGCCTCCATGGCCACACAGTCCTGCGTCTCCCTCACCCCTGGATGCCCAGCACCAGCACTGCCATGGGAGCCGGCTTGTGTGCCGGGCCTGGGACAGGTCAGCTCTTGGCCGCTGGCACACTCACAGTTCACACCGTGGTGCTTGGTTTTGCCTCCACTGCAAACACAATTTCCTTTCTCAAGTTACTCTACCCGCCCCAGGATCCTGCTCGCATTGGTGGCTGCGGCACCTCCCAGCCCCTGCACAGCCTGGTTCTGCTCACACACTGCCCTGCACCTTCCCCTCCTTCCTTTTATCAACTCGACTGAGCATCCTTTATTACTCGGTTTTGCCATTTTCTTATAGAGGGTTGGTTCAGATGAGGGAGACCCAGCTCCATCCGCACCGTGGCTTTACTTAGCACGAACAGCTCAGCTGGTGCATCCATACAGAGGAGATGCCAGCCGTTTGCCACACTCCAGCCCAGCAACCCCGAGCCCATGAGACCCAGGTGACTTGAACGCTTCAGATCTCTCCCCCTGCATCCTTCAGATGAAACAACTCCCTGTCCATGTCCCCCACAGCCAGGAAAGCTGCAGCATTGGCTGCTGCCCTGGAGCTGGAGGAACCAGGAGTGCAAGAGCAGCTGTGGAAAGCCTGGCTGCCAGGCCCCCAGGGAGCACGGCAGCAAGGGGGAAGTGAGAGCAGCAGCTGCAGCTGGGCAAGAGCAGGGAATGCCCGTCCGGGCTTGCTGGGTCACCCCCAGCACAGGGCGGGGGGCTTCACACAGATTTCCCCCAGGAGCTTCCCAGCAGAGAGGAGCCGCCATGGCCTGCAGCCCTGCTGGGATGTCTGCGTGCCATGGGCAGGACCATGGCACCAGGCACTGTCTGTGTCCCCTGCTGGTGGCTCCAGCCCTCCAGGTGGGGTGGCATGGGATGGCGTATGGCCCGGCTGTGGCAGCAACTCTTTGTGAGGCTACAGTGCTGGCAGCCGGTGCTGCCGGTGGCTCCCAGCACTTGGCACGGCGCTGCTGGCGGAAGCCACCAAGGCACGTGATGGAGCTGCAGCCTCGCGCTACCTCGACCGCAAACACCTTGCTGTGCAGGCTGGGAGCTGCGCGCTCAGCACTGCCGCCATCCCCCTCTCGGCAGGAAATGGCAGGCAGCCACCCACACTTCAAGGAGGGGGAGCCACTACCCCCCAGCAGAATCCCATGGGTCCCACCAGCACCCCAGTTTGCACCCATGCTGACCCTGCGGGTGTCGATCCCAGCGGGCTGCAGGGTGTGGGGCAAGGTCAGGACCACGCACCAACACGGCCACGGTGGCCAGCAGTGGCAGGGATTGACTGCTGGCAGTGCTGGCCCCAAGCCCTATGGGACTCAGCCCCACATCTGTCCCACATTTGCCCCAGCCCTGGCACCAAGTTGTCCGTGCTCGGCATCCCATGGGCAGCCCGGACTCAGCTAGTGCTGAGCACGCATGGAACCCTGGGCAGCTGGGCACCACTGGCGCTCACCTTCCTGTGTCCTGGCTCCTTCTCGCCGGCGTTGGAGGGCTTGCGGCGCAGCATGGTGCTGTGGCCGGTAGCAAAGGTGCAGCGTTTGGGCAGCGCCTGGCACAGCACGTACCGAAACGCTGGCACTGGGGCCGGGAAGCACACAGGAAGCCAGTGGTCACATGAGAGATGCTCGTAGCGACGCGGCTCAGGGTGGCTGGCGGGTGCGCAGGCTGGGGCAGGAGGAAGGAAACCCTCCACAAAGCTGCTCCCCTGCCCAGGGCCCCTGGGGCGGGGATGCCTGCCTGCACCCTGCCACCCCGCTGCGATGCTGGTGCCGCTTGGTGATGCTGCTGGTGGGCACCGCGTCCCCCCATGCAAACGTGAAGGTTGCCCCGCTCCCTGTGCCCATACATTCTCCCTGCCTGCGCATGATGACCAAGCCCTCTGTGTAACACTGGGTCTGGGATGTCCCCTGCACCCACAGGTCCTCCTGGCTGGGCATTGAGCCCAGTGGGATGTTGCCATCAGCACCGCGCTGCTGGCACCCACAGGCAGCCGAGATGGCCCTGGTTGGGCCAGCTGACCCGAACTGTCTTGCTTCAGTTCCTCCATCTCTTGTCCCAAGAATTAAAATCTGCCCTGAACCTGCCTCCTTGCTGCCGGTACTGGCTTGTCCACCTCAGGGCAGGGCAGACAGCATGGGCAGAGTCACACGTGTGGGACCCAGGGCCATGTGGGGCCAGAGCCCAGCCCCACGGTAGCCAATGAGGCGGCAGGCGGGCTGGCGGCACGCAGGACCACCGCGGCAGGGACCGGCCGTGCGCAGGCACCCACCGGCGTTGCTCATGTTTAATCACAAACGAGCAAATAGAAAACAAAAAAAAAGGAAGTGAGCGACAGGGAGAAGAAACCGCTACAGCAGGGAAGGGGCTGGCGTGGAGCCAGCACGGGGTCAGGCCTGCAGCCCAATGAGCACTGTGGAGAGGAAGGATGTGAGGGCCAGCATGCCCACGGTGGCGGTGGCGGTGGTGGCGGCACCGCCCAGCGGGAAGGGCTCCGTGCTCCTCTGCAGCCAGCGGTACTCCTCCTCCAGCTGCTGCCGCTGCAGCTCCGGCCCCACGCGTGCCCGGATGGTCTCATAGTAGGTGTTCAGGTACCTGATCTGCGGCCAGGCATCACGGGGAGCTGGGGGTCTGTCCCAGCTGCCTGCACCACGTCACTGCTCGCATCTCCCTTGTACCCTGTTGGCCCTCCCCATCCATTTACCCTGTTGCTCCTCTCCATCCTTCCCTGTCCTGGCGCCATTTACCCACCCTAACCTCATACCACCGTCTTGGTTTTCTGCTACATCCACCCCTCAGCCCCCTTCGCTCTCCCTGTACCTGCTCCGGTGACAGGAGGCTGAGGTCAATGAGGTTGCGGTCATAGGGCACCAGTGATACCACCTCGAAGGTCAGGAAGGGCTTCTCGCCGCTCTGGTGCTGCCGCAGAGAGGTGGTGTTGGGGGTGCCCCCACCCCTGGCCTGGTGCAGCCCACTGGTGCCGTGCCACCCCTGCAGCCCATCCCTGTTGCACTACCTTGGTCTGAGCCTCCACCACAAGGGCAACATCCTCAATGCGGATCCCAAACTCGCCGTCCTGGTAGTAGCCGGGCTCTGGGGGCCGGGAAGGTGCCTGGTGAGTCCCAAGCCCAAGCGTCTCCCCCAGCCCAGCCCACCCCACCCTAGAGGGGCCAAGAGCATAATGTCTCCTCCCTTGGCCAGACTCTACTGCCCAGGGACATGTCTGAGAGCCCAAGGCTCTGGCCAGAGCAGTGGGCACACGTACCAATGGAGGTGAACATGCCAGCTGTCAGCGGCACGTTGTTGGACTGGAAGCCCACGGGCCCTGCAGGGGACATGGGTGGGTTATAGCTCCTGGAGATGGTGTGTGCTGTGGGGACACCTTGACAAGGACCGCAGCACCCTCCAGATAGGGTGACATCTGCCCACAGCAGGAGGCTCAGCTGGGCCATGAGAAGCCCCAGATGGGCCCCTGTCCTTGTCCTTTCCTCCACAACTCAGCCCATGTCCCTTGTGCTGGTGCTGCAGCACCTACACTCATGGACTGAGAGGAAGTTGCCGATGCCATGGCCAGTCCCGTGGCCATAGTTGAGTCCCACGTCCCAGAGCGCCCGGCGGGCAAAGGACTCCACCGTTCTCCCTGGGGAATGATAAGGTAGGACAAGGGCAAGTGAGGTGAGGGCTGTCCCCCACCTTCCTCCTCCCCATGCCTGGGGGCCTGGGCAGGGCTGAGCTGCCAAACGCCTGTCTCAGTACCCACCTGCCGTGTTGGATGGGAAGACGAGACGGGACAGGTCAATGTTGCCCATCAGCACACGGGTATAGGCTTCCTACGAGGGGCATTGCAGAGGGACTGAGTGTGGTGGTGCCTGCATGCCACCCACGACACATCCAGGCCTGTCTGAGACCTTGGTGCTGAGTGACACAGGGGGACCTGGGCACTGCAGGGGGCTGCTGGATGGCATGGGGGGACTGCTACCTTCTGGAGTGGGGTCGGCACGCCCCAGTGCACAGTCCGTGTGATGTCTGTTGTCCCATCGCTGCAAAGGGGGGACACGAACAAAGGCAGTGAAGCACCAGTGCTGGCTTTGGAGCCCCCTGCCACCACGTTGCAGCAGGGGCATGGTGCGGGCATGGGGCACTGTGCAGTGCTGGGCGGTCCAGGTTAAGAACTACACACAGATATTGCCCTCCGCTGTCCAAAAGGTACATCTCATCCACGGACAGCTTCTGGCTGCTCCTGTTGGAGGGGCTGCGAGAGGAGGGGGATCAGACACTGCTCCCAGCCTCCAGTTGCCCGCTCCCCACCGAGCCATACCTGTAGTGGGCCAGCGCTGCATTGAGCCCGCTGGCAGAGATGGACTGGAAGCTGGGCCCGTGGCTGTGCTCCTGGGCCCTGGAAGGCAGCAGAGAGGGAGGTGCTGGGGCTGTCTGGCTGCCCTGCACCAGGCAGGGGAGGCCACGTCGGCAGTACTGACTGGCGGAGCATGTCGATGTGCTGTGCCCCCGAAAACTCGTCCACCTGCCCCTGAGGGACCATCTTCTCCAGCCACAGCAGGTGCTGGATGACAGCCACCGCGTCCCGAACCTGGGGGTGGCACAGCAGAAACAGGGGAGGGGGGCATCAGCACCCCGCTTCCCCCACCTGCCCCCCACTGCTGCTCAGGGCTGCAGGGACAGGGACAGCCCTTACGTGAGCGGCTCGCAGCATCTCCTGTTCCTTGACATTTTTCACAGCCTTGGCCAGCATGACGGGGGAGTAGCTGTCCTCCAGCAGCTTCTCCTGCAAGGGCAGGCTAGGGGTGGCATGGCCAGGCACAGCCCCCCACCCCTTTTGCCCCAGGGACAGCCATGGCACCCCCTGTACCCCCCTGTCTCAGTGGCACAGGTCTGTCCCCGAGCCCAGCAGGACTCAGGTTACCCATGGCCCGGCTCAGCAATGCCGGTGCTATCTCCGGCACGCGGTGGTGCCCACCTGAGGGATGACACCGTAGAGGCCGTAGGTGGTGTACTGGGTGCCCAGCCAGATGGTGACATTGCCGTGGGCATAGAGGCGGAGGTGGACAAGTGCCTGACTGTAGTCCTGCAGCTCCACGCACAGCGGCCCCGGGCAGCCTGCCCGCAGGGACAGCTGTGCTGCAGCCGTCAGGCGCGGCTTATCCACAAACAGACTGGGGAAGGATGCGGGATAGAGTGGGCACAGCTGTGGGGTCGGCCTGCTGCCCTTGGCTTCCCCCAAGCCTGACCATGTTGTTGAGAGAAGGGGGCTGGCTGGGGGGCTGAGAGGGGATGCTGGGCTGGGGATGGGGGGTCAGCCTCAGTCTGTGCTGGGTGAGAGGGTGCTGCACCCCAGGGTGGGCTGGAACCGTCGAGGCTGGACCTAGGAATGATGTGAGACTTGGAGGGGACAGGCAATGAGGCTCAACACTGCAGGATGTGATGGGCTCTGGGTAAGGGGCCAGCCGGGCTGAGGGAAGGGTCCCATGGGTGCTGGTACTGGAACAGAAGCAAGGAAAGAGCCCCTTCTCTGCCCTTTGCCTGCAAGGAAATACCGCCTACCTTATGCTGGTGTTGGTCAGCAGGGTGTAGGCATAGAATACAGGAGTGTAGGGGATGTCATCTCCACGGAGGTTGAAGAGCCCTGCCGGGAATGAGACCTCTGAGCCTGCGTCTGCCAGCTGCCCTCCTACCCCCAGGGCTCTGAGCCCATGGCTCCCACCACAGCTCCCACCATGGCACCCACCATGGCTCTCACCACGGCTCCCACCACGGCTCCCACCATGGCTCCCACCACAGCTCCCACCGCAGCACCTCGGCTACTCACAGGCTGTCTCCTCCAGCCCTGACAGCAGCACAGCTGTGGGCCGTCGAACGTGCTGCTCCATCTCCTGCCGGATCCCAGCCACCTTCTCCTGCCAGCTGCTCCCTGGAGGGCAGTGAGAGGCTGGCTCAGCTCAGGGACCACTGCGGAGCCCCGGGCTGGGGGCTGCTGTGGGTGAGCATCTGCACAGCAGCCTCAGAGATAACGGCGGTCGTACCTGTGAATGCTTCCGGGAGGCTGTAGATCTCACCGGAGGGTGGAGGGGGTCTCTGGTCACCCCATGCTTGATCCACGAGGTTGGTCTCGATGGGCAGCAGGGTCCTGCCAGAGCCCTGCAGAGCTTGGCTGTAGCTGTTCCAGGTGTCTGAGGTGGGGGGAGGAGCAGCTCACAGTTGGGGGCACCTGGTAAATCCACACCCAAGAGCTGCCCTCATGTTGGGAAGGGTCACCCTGTGTGATGGCAAGCCCTACCGATGGAGAAGAGGAAGGGGTCCAAGCTGATATTCCCCCCAACAGGAACCGCCTCCATGATCCACAGTCCTATGGACTCGATCCATGCTGCAGGAGAGAGCTGGGTGGCACCACAAGGAGCCAAGTCCCGGACCACACTGAGCCCAGACGAGGATGTGACTGCGGTCATGGGTGTCCTGGGGGTGGGAGGATGCAGCAACCCCTGAACCTGCCCCCCACTGACTTGTCCTCTGCAACTCCCAGTTGCAGTCCAGCTGCCGCTCTGCCTGGGTCCAGTAGCGGCTGTCGGTCCAGAGGGCAGCCTTGTCCTGTGTGATCACACCGGTGCCTGGGACAGGAGTGGGGGGTCAGGTGTCACCTTTCCCCCCTCTCCAGGCGGACCCCCAGGGACTCCTGGCCTGACCTCATGTGTTGAGCAGGACCATGCCCTGCCCTGAGGATCCCCAAGGATGGGGACCAGCAGGCAGCTGGGTGCTGCCCCCCGCCCCAGCAGGGAACCCAGGGCGGCGAGGATGCTCTCACCTGCAGAGCCTGTGAAGCCGGTCAGCCAGCCCAGCCGGGAATCCCGCTCCGCAATGTACTCACTCTGGAGCCGGGGGCAGAGCCGTGAGATGCAGCTGCGGGCAGTGGCCGGGGAGCCCGTCCCCAGGGCCACGAGCAATCTGCTGCCTTACCATGTGGGCGTCCGTGGAGGGCACGATGTAGGCATGGACACCGTGGGCTCGCATGGTGCCCCGCAGAGCAACGAGCCTTGCTGTGGTGTTGGTGGCAGTGGATGGCAGGTACTGGTGGCACAAGGAGACACGTGCTGGGGGATTGCACACCAGCTGCAGCAGTGGGACTATAGGGGGTGACCCCATGTGGGGTGTCTCAGAAACAGGTAGGGCTGGTCATGGTGGGACTCACCGGTGGGTCTGCAGAGCAGTTCCGGACATCAGTCCTGGTGGAGACAGCCTGTGGTGGCTGGCCTGCAGCACAGCCTGAGGATGTGGGGACACCCTGAAGACTCAGAGTCCTGCTCCAGCCCAGAGCCAGAACTGGGACAGCTGTGACTCTTGTCCCCAGCCCCAAACATGAAGCCAGACAGTTTAGGAGCTTTTTTGCAAAAAATAGTGTTTCTAGCCCCAGGAACAGTGGGTGAAACCCAACACCATTAGCCAGCTCAGGAGGAAGTAAATGCTCCCAGGCATGGCCAGCGCTCATGGCATGCCTGGGGACAGGCTCCGGGGTGCAGTGGGATCATCACACGGTGCAAACGGTGCCTACTGTGCCTGGGAACCAGGGAGGTGGTGGGCAGAAACAAGCCTTTAGCCTACCTGCCGCTGCGCCTGCTGAAGAACCTGGCTGGCAACCAGGGATGTGCCCTGGCAGGACCTAGCCTCTCCCTGGTGCAGCTCTGCACCTGCTGCCACCACCAGCACTGCTCTGTCACCACTGCAGTCTGTGGGCAGGGACCTGGTTCTTCATCTCGGACCAAGGGCACCAGGCTCGGGTCCATGGGGCAATGGGAAAATGGGGCACCCTGAGCAGAGTGTGGCCTTGGGTGCCTAGTTGCTGTGTCCCTGGGAGCTGCTCCTTACCCATCACCACCCCAGAGCTCATCCCTGGGTCAGACAGGTAGGATTAGCTCCTCTCAGCAGCCGGGCTCCCCTAGCCTGGGGCAGTGAGGCAGGCACAGCAGCACAACCAGTCTCCCTGTGGGCAAACCCACCCTTGCTTCATCCAAAGCTGTGGTTCAGACTGCTGACATCCCACGCTGGGAGCAGCCTGGGTCCTGGGGGTTCCCAGAATGTGGTGTCCCTTGGAGAGTCTACCCCACCTCCCAGCCCAGCCCCTCTGACATACCGTGGAGCAGGAGCACCCAGGCTGCAGTCCACTGTGGGAGGTGCATGGCTGCTCTGGGGTGCCCAGGGGATGTTTCCCCAGTGCCTTGGGTGAGAGGTCCTTCCTCCTGTGACTTTGCCCCAGGGGTGGAGGGATGATGGATAAGAGAGTCAAGGCAAAGAGAGTCAGGGGGAGAGGGGGCAGAGGGCAGTCATATGCATTGAAAGTGAATCGTGCTGCTAAATAAAAGTAAACATAAGCACAAAGTCCAAAGATCCTTCCAGAGCAGGGCTGGGGCTGTGCCAGCTGAGCCTGGCCCATCTCAGCTGCTCAGGGTTAAAAGCAGAGAAGAAGAGGCTGCTCATGCTCTGCTCCTCTGTGTCCCCAGCAAAACCTCCATTCCCTGGAGCTGTGGAGGGCTGACATGGAGGCCCCTGGGGTGAGGGTGCAGGATCCCCAAGCCAGCCCTCTCCTCCAGCAGGACACAGAGTGGTGCAGGGCATCCTCCTGAGCATGGCTGTAGTGGCCCCCACCCCAGTGCCCAGCGGGACGCCCCAGGCTGGGGTGGAAGAGACCACTGGTGGGAGCAGGTGTAACTCCATGGCAGTTGCCGAACAGCAGAGCTGTCATGGGGAGGCAAAAATGTCCTTCTTCCCTAGAGCTCCAATGTCATGAGCAGGGCTGGGAGCTGGCCATTGGCAGGGCCAGTGAGGAAGCTAGAGCATCGATGAAACACCTACCCCCATTTTTGGCTCCTGCAGATGACTGGTTCCCACTACACATGGTTTTGCATCCCCTGGCCATGGCTGGGCCACTAATATTTTTTATGACTGTTCTTCCACTGCACCTCTAGTAATGTGTTCGGCAACCTCGCACAGACAGGCTTTTTACCTCGGAAAAGCCAGTCATCACTGGGGACCTCGTCAGTGCCCTTACCACTCCCACCTCTGTGCCTTTGTGCCAGGCACGGGCACCTCTGCGCCCCTTTGTTGAGAAGATGTGTCAGTATCCAGCAGTGGGCGTGAAGGAGATGACCATCCTCAGCAGTGAGCTCTGAGCTAGCTGCGGATGCCTATGAGCAGGGTGAGGGCAAAGTGCTGGGCATGGGAGAGGAGCAAGGAACGGCACAGGCAGCATTATGCTCACTGATGCCTCTGGTCTTCAGGATGGCTGTGGGTCCCACGTGCCTGCAGATGCTTTGGGCTGCATGAGAGGTGGTGGTGCAGGAAGAGCCCAAGTGCTCTGGGGAGGACACAAGTCTCGCTGTGTCCCCCTGGACTGAGCGATGCCAACCACAGTACCTCCAGGGACTGCAGAAGGAGCAGAAATGAATGCTGCTGCCGCTCCCGCCCGCTCTGCCCGGTCCCTGTCCACAGGCAGAGCTGGAGCGTCATGGGGAGCATGGGGACCCTGCAGGACACAGACGTTGTCTGAAAGGAGTGTGGAGATGGGGCGACAGCGCGTGTGGTGCTGGCATGCTGGCTTTTCGTTGGTGTGGTTAAACAGAAGAGGGACCGAGCTTTGGAGAGACAGAGCTGAACATCTGACCCCACCTTTGCCATGCAGATATGGGTTTCTGGGAAGCAGGAATACGTGTAAGGCCTTGAAGGTAAACACAGGTTAACTTCAGTGCTAGTGAGAGCACATGGTCTGCCTAATGAAGTGCAGGAATAATAAACCAAAAGTGCATTAGTGGGTCAGGTTGGAAATCCTGGCAAAGGAGACAATGGCAACATTTTAGCATTGAGCAGCCTTACACAGTCAGAGCCACATTTGATGGCAGCACACATAGGGAGAGGAGCACGATGGTGGCAAACTGACCAAGCTTTGCCATGCCAGTCAGGTACCAGCCTCTGCCCACAGCAAAGGCAACAGGGCCACCAGCGGCCATCTCCAAGGGCTGGGACCCATTATCTGCAGGAAGAACACTGCAGCATGTGCCCTTTGTCCCACCAAGCCTGTGAGCACCAAACCGCCGGGACTTCTGCCTTGCTAAAAACCTCATTATGTTTGTCATAATGAGCATTGACCCCAAGGCCTATCTCATTTATTGTACATGAATTTCCTCTAACTGCTTCAGTGACTTCTCTGTGGTTGTTGAAGAGAATGTCTGGCTGAGGGACAGACTTGTCACTGGCAGGCAGTAGAGATGTCCATCCATGGGTCAGACACAGACTTTCAGGGGAGGATGCACATCCCCACCCACGACAGGGGCACCTCGTGGGGCTGGAGACCAGCTCCACTGTGGTGTGGGGCCAGACCCCTCCTGCCATGGGGCTGGGAAGCAGCCTGGCCCCGGGACTGGAGGGCTGGGGGCAGCGTGCCTGCGCAGCCACCCCCCTGTGCCACCGAGCCACTGCGCAGTCCAGGCAGCGGCTGTCTGTCCCGCGGAGTCTGTCCAGCGCTGCCACTGCAGGGGCTGGCTGCTCCATGCGGCGGCTCCAGCTGTGTCACCGCAGCTGTGTCACTGGGATCTTGCTGGCCACGAGGTGGCACCAGGACTGCGCTGTGGAGATGCACAGACCCCTGTTCCCCTGTCATCTCCTCCACACACCCCGCTCCTCGTCTCTCTGTCTTGTCCCCTGTCCCCTGTCCACCCACCCCGTCCTGCCACAGCCCTGGTGCAGTGGGGGCCGGCAGCAGCAAAGCCTGGTGGTCCCTCTCGTCCACCATTCTGTTCCTGAGGCCTGATACACTCATATCATGAATGGTCTCAGTTTGCCTGTGTCTGGTGTCACTCTCTGGTCCCCTGCTTGGAGGAGTCAGGGAGGATGGGAGGAGTGGGCGATCCCCTACCCCAGCAGGGGCAGGACATGGACAGGAAGGAGAGGGATGCAGGGCGACACCAAAGCTGCCTGGAATTGTTATGGCAACACAAATTTCTCGAGAATATGTGATGTGGTTGCTGTGGTGACAATCAGGCAGCGGTTTGCCGCCATCTCCCTAATTAGTGAAATGTGCTAATGATGCTTCCATCCTCCCTGACGGGTCCCTGCCCAGTGCCAGGATGGGGGCTGCACTCACAGCAGTGCCCAGCTCCTCTGTCCCCTGCCTGCTGGCTGCCCCTCACCACACAGCAGCATGCCTGGTCCCATGCAGTCTGCACGGTGACAAGGGTGTCCCCTCACCCCTTTTTTCCAGCCCTGAACCCAACTCTGCAATGCCAACCCTGATGCCAACTCCCCCACGCCACATCCAAAAGACAGAGCTGAGACAGGCCTGTCCCACCCCTGTGGGTACAGTGGCACTGTTAGCCCTGTGGCTGCACGTCCCTCCTCCTCCTCCTTGCCCAGCACAGGGGGTGGCATCAGCCATCCCTGGAGACCCTCAGGGCCACATGCCACTCTGAGCAAGCCAGCGTCAACAGGACGAAGCTCATCGGCCACCACACGTCCGGTGGGGCCCTTCCCTCCCACGGGAGGTTTCCTCGAAGACGAGCTGAAGGAAGGCTTTTGGGGGGACATCCTCCTTTTGTGGGCTATTGTTGGCCTTCCGTCACCTGCAGAGACTGTGGGGTGACTCAGGCCGGGGTGACGTTCCTGGCAAACAGGACGTGGGTCAGTGAGGGAGGGTGTGCGCGGCCATAGGAATGCGGAAGCGAGCAGGGGCATGGGGATGCTGCCACAATTCCTTGTGAAGGCAGCTTCTGCCTGCCCTGAAGTCCAGCAGGTGATGTGTGCCCAGGGGGCTGGGCCGTGGGGGTCCCTGTTGCACCCCAGAGCCTGGCAGCTTGCCTGCAGGGACGGGGATGCAGCTCCAGGACACCATGAGCCCATGAGCTGAACCTCCCTGGAGGATCACCCTGTTGTGGGGGTGAAAAATGCTGGCTGGGAGCCCAGCGCCCTTGGGCAGGCTGTGGGGAGGCAGTGGGGGCACAACGAGCAGGACTGGAAGAGGCACAGGGGGTGTCCTCCCACAGTGCCTACGGACATGTGCAGGGTGCGACATGGGCACCACACACCCTCTGTAAGCCCCTCCTCACACCCAGTATGGCCTCTTCCTCGCAGCCCACACACCCTGTAGTTCCTCTTACAGCCCCAGCCCATCCTCACAGTCCAACACACAATCACCTTGTCCAGTCTCTCCTACAGCCGCTCTCAGTCAGTACAGCCCCTCCTGTACAGCTCCCCATACAGCCTTAGCATCCTCACTTGGGGAAAATTAATTTATTGCAAATCAAATCAAAGTAGGGTAATGAGAAAATAAAACAAATCTTAAAATACTTTCCCCCTACCCCTGCTTTCTTCCCGGGCTCAACTTCACTCCCGAATTCTCCACCCCTGCACCCCGAGCAGTGCAGGGGGATGGGGAATGGGGGTCCATTCATCACACATTGTCTCTGCTACTCCTTCTCTCACACTCTTCCCCTGCTCCAGCCTGGGCTCCTCTCCCTGGGGCCGCAGGTCCTACCAGAATCCTGCTGCACGGGCTGCAGGGGAAGCTCTGCAGGGGTGCCGTGGCCTCGCTGGCAGCACCTGGCTGCAGGCAGGGCAGTCCCCAGGCTGTGGGACACTTCAGCTCTGCCATTGTCGTCCACCACAACACCACTACACCACGTCGGCAGCGGTACCCCGCACACGTGGGTCGATGAGGGGCTCTGTCAATGCTCAATAGCACCCAGGCTACACAGCACTGGTGCCCATAGCCTGCACCTCTGTGCACGGGGGGGGCAGGTGCTTTAGCCCTTGCCCTGGCCCAAGTGGTGCAGAGCTGGGGGGCTGCAGTGCCCATTCTGCAGCGACGGTCTGTCCCCATCCCCACACAAGCAGTGGCACCCTTTCTGTGCCGTCTGGCAGAGGGGGCTTCATGCCCCCACCCCCCCTGGCAGTGGTTGGATGATCTGGGGGGGCAGCAGGGTCAGAGGGGGCTTCAGGTGAACCCCTCTGTGGGCACCAGCTGACCTGAGGGACAGAGGGGCAGGGTCTGCCAGGAGCAGTGGGCAGGACAGCCTTCTGCCCCCATGGGTGCCTGCGGAGGGGGCTGGCTGGAAGGGGGGCCTGATTCAGGCAGGGTAAGGGGTCTCAGGGTCCCAGGATTAGGCTGGGAGGGGGTCTCCCAGGCTGGGTAGAGGATCCAGGGACCAGGCTGGGAGGGAGTTCCTGCAGCCTGGCTGAAGGAGTTCCAGGGACAGGACGGGGAGTGGGGCATCCCAGAGCCAGGCTGGGCAGGGGTCCTGGGCCAGAATTACAGCAGTGCTGAGGGCTGGGGGCTAGGGTGGGTGCAGGGGTCCCACAGTCAGCGGGGTAGAGGGTCCTGGGCCAGGCTGGGAGAGGGATCCCGGGACAAAGCTGAGGGGTGGTCCCAGAGCCCTGGGGCCGGGGCCCGCCCAGAAGGGATGCCGGTGGGGGGATCATCTTTGGGGGCGGGAAGGGGGTGTCCCGGGAGGGATGCGGTCGCTGGGGCGGGGCTGGGGGCGGACACCCCCTCGGGGGCCCGGCGGCCACATGACCGGGCAGACGGCGGGGCCGGGCTGGGCTCTCACCGCCTACAAATGCGGCTCCCCCGGAGCGGGGCCGCCACCGCCACCGCCGCCTCCGCCACCGCCTCCGCCGTCCCGCAACCCCCCAGCATGGCCGCGCCGCGCTGGCTCTGGGCGCTGCTGCTGCTCTGGCTCTCCCTGGCCGCCGCCGGTGAGTGCCGGGACCCCGAGCGGGGCAACCCCGGCTCCGCGCCGTACTGGAGAACCCCCTCCCCGCCCCCCGCCCCCCTCCCGGTCCGGCATCGCTCCGGGCTGGCACCGGGGGGGACGGAGGGGACTGTGGTCGGGTGACCGTGTTCTGAGCAGGGCTCGGGGGGACTGGCACCCCCTGCCCGTGCTGGCCGGGAGCCACTGTCGCCGGGCTGGGGAGGACAAAGCGTTTTTCATGATGCCAACAAACCCCCGCTGTCTGTCCGGACAGCGGAGCAGAACAACAGCCATCCGAGGGCTGGAGAGCTGTCACTGTCACTGCCTCCGGCTGCCGGAGCACAACCCACCTGGTGGGTGACAGCGTGGGGCATGGCCGGGATGCTGGCACGGGGAGCCGTGGCCCTGCCATGCTGCCACCACGGGTCTTGGCTCGCTCCCCAGGGTGCGCGCCCAGTCCCAGCTCAGCAGGGCACTGCCACCTGTGTGCGGATGCAGGGCTGGTGGTTCTGCGACTGCTGCCATTGCCGGCGCATCTCTGCCAGGCGCCCCGGGGAGCAGGCTGCAGGGAGAGGCCACTGCCCGGGAGAGGGGACGAGGGTGTCGGTGGATAGTACATTGCTGGCAGGGAGAGGGGCACAGGATGGTGGCTTTGAGGAGAACTGGGAGCCAAAGCCTGAGGCTGCTCTGTGCCCCTCAGTGAGGCCAGCGGCAGCAGCCGCACAAGGTGGCCGTGCTTGGCGCAGGTGGCCTGGCCACCTCGGTGCAGGAAGCACTCAGCCGGCGAATGGCTCCTGCTGGGGGCAATTCAGGAAACGGGCGGCGCTGCCTGGCCCTGCCTGCCTTGGGCCAGGCGGCGGGAAGTGCAGGCAGGCCCCACAGCATCCCCATCCCATGTGCAGGGTGGGGGCACCAACTAACGCTCTTCCTGCTGTCCCCAGGGCCACTGGGCCAGGCGCTAGATGGGAAGGATGCAGAAAACGGCCTCATCCGAACCCTGGTGCGGCCGCAGGCTGCGCGGCGCGGGGCCGGGCACCGGCCGGGTGGCTGGCGGAGGTACCGGCGGCCCCGACCCCGGCTTTCCCACAAGGGCCCCATGCCCTTCTGAGGCAGGTGAGGAGCAGCAGGGTGTGGGGGGACACAGGGACATGCGATGCTGCTGGGAGGGGACTCACACATACCTGGGTTTGCTCTTGTTGCAGGGTTGCCACCAGTCCTCCAGGGATGCGGCTGCCGTTCTCTGTCCTAGCCTGCTCTACACATCTTCCAGCCCTGAGCGCAGGGTCCCTGTGAGCCCTCAGCTGGTGTCACCTCCTTCCTGTGGCTGTCCCTGGTGGCGCTGGCGCCGTGGGTGCCTCCTGCCTCCCTCACCACCCCTTGAGGCTGGCTGGGAGAGGGCTGCCCATGGTGGGGCTGGGTGCTGCCGCGATGCCCCTGTCCTGGTGGGTGTGGGGCTGCCCTGGACATCAGCTCACCAGGACCCATAGGCTTTGTGCAAAGCACTACGTCACGTGGAGGAGCTTCTCTGCAGGGGTCTGTGAGCTCCTCTGGGGCTCCTGCCTCATCCCTGCCAGTTGCCCACAAGCCAGGGTGAGCACGCAGTTTGTCCTGCTGGAGTTTCTATGTATTCCCATGGTGCTAACGCTGCACCTTGGGTGAGCTGCCCTCCCCTCCTTGGCAAGTGTGAGGTCCCCTTCCCTCTGACAGACCAACTCCTGGGCACCCCCAAGGTAGGGGGTGTCCACTCAGGACACAGCGTGGGGCTCTGGGCCCCTCTGCCTGCTCTGCACCATGGGGCGGCAGGAGAATGGTGGGGCACTAGGGCCTCTATGTCAAACACTGACACGCCAAAGTTGGGGCCCTTGCTCTGAGTGCTACTGGGTGCAGCATGTTGTTCATGCTTCTTGTGTTTGTAAAGATTTATTATGTTTAAATACATCTTTATAATAAAGAGTTATGATGACAGTAAACCCTTATTTTTGCAGGTGTGGGCACAAGTTGCTCACAAGTGGGGAGGCCTTCCAGGGGCCCTCTGCTCCCCCCGGCACTGCCCGGTGGTGGTTGGGGGCCAAGGCAGCCCCTACCCCAGCCTGGTGCTGGCGGAGAAGATGCCCAGCAAAGGGAGAAACAAGCTACAGGGCTGCCTGGCCCATAGAACTGGGGAGGAGGGTGGGAAAATACAGGAGGTCAGCATCTCCCAGGCTTGCAGAGGGGCTGGGTGATGGAGGTCGGGGTGCTGGAAGGTGCAGGGATGCTGGTCCCAGCCAGGGCAGCATGGGGTGAGTGTCTGGGGACCCTTGGCCCATGGAGCAAAGACCCTGGCTGCAAATAGGGTTCTGGGCACAAATGTCTTTATCCGCTTCTGGGATTGGTTTTTCTGCTCACCTGAATTCCCCTTCACAGAGGGCATCAGCTGCATGCTGAAGGGTTGAGTGGTAGTAACGGCTTTAAAAGCAGGGAACAGGGTGGTGAGACAGGCTCTGCTACTGAGGGGTCATGGAGGGATCCTTCATGCCTGGAGGAGGGGATGTGGCCCAGCCTGTCCCCCGGGTACTGACAGTGCCTGGGTCTGGGGACTCAAGCAGCTTGTTAGCTGAAGCCTTTGCTGGAATAATGGCTTTTGTGGGGCAGTTTCCACAGGGAAGTGCTGGTGCTCCTGCCCTGCTCCTGTGGTGCTGCAATTGCCTTGGTTACCAGCACCTGTGGGTGCTGGGTGAAGCCAGGCGTGCAGCACCCGTGTCTGGCAGTGTGGTGCCAGGGCAGGGAGGAGGGTTTGCGCCCAGCATGGTACTGGCAGGGGGAGGATGAGGCTGGTGAGACAAGCGAGGACCATGCGGCAGCCCCTGGAGCTGTCCCTGCCAGCTGCTGAGCTCCTGGCTGGGATGCTGCAGCCGCAGGTGAAGGGCAGGCAGCTGCCCCAGTGCTGCAGGAGGGTGGCCCAGAACTGCGTACGGCTCTCTCACTGGTCCCATTTGACGCTGCTGCCTTCAGGCAGCCCCAGTGACCGCCAGTTCCCCTTCGTCCCCCCAGCCTGACCCCAGCAGCCCTGGGCAGCTGTCCCACAGCTCCACACACAGCTGCAGCTATGGGTGCCTGATACCTGGCACCTGCATCCATGGCATCCCTGTTCCTGGTGTCCCTGCTGCCCCTGTCCATGGTGTCTGCACCCCTGGTGTCCCCATCCCCATGAGGCTCTGTGCAGGCAGGAGCCATGCAGGACGCAGTGGGTCAGGACTCAGCAGATAGAGACTCCCTGTAAGACCTTGCAGGTGGGTGGGGGCTGAGCCCTGCAAAGGGATGGGACCCCCCTGCGACAGGACCTTCCCAGCCAGGACCCCTGAGTGAGGCAGTGCCCATGCAGGGCCCCCAAGCCCCATATTGTTTGCAGGAGGCCACCCACAAGTGACGTTCCCAGGTGGAGGGCAGCTCAGCCCCAGCACCGTGCGGGACCGTGGGCAGGGGAGCACGGCAGCCCTGGGGGCACGGGCAGACAGGGCTGGCAGCACCAGCGGGGAAAGGGTTAATGGGGCCACTGAGGAGCTGGGCGGAAAGGCTGCAGCTGCGGGGCTGGGAGCAGAGCCGGGGGAAGCAGGGCTGGGCCCAGCTGGCCTCCATTAGCTCATCCTCTGGGACCCGGGAGGGATGTGCTCCCCGGCCACACGCCAGCATGCTCCCGCCACGCCGCCCATCCACGCTGGCCATGGCGGCCGGTTGCCCCCATGCCCTGGGGAGCCGCTGCCTCTGCCCCTGTGGCAGAATGGGGTAGGTGGGCGAGGGCTGCCAGCTCCCTGTCCAGTCCCGTCCTGGCCCTGGCTCTGCTGTTTCCAGCCCCAGCAGCCACCGGCGCTGCAATGGGGAGAGGATGTGGTGCCCTGGCCACAGCCTCTCTATCTGACTCCAACTCCTGCTCTGGCTGCCTCAGGATGGTGGTGGCGGGGGTACCTTTCCTCCATTGCCACCCTACAGTGCCATTGCTACTGGGTTTGAACTGGGAGGGCTCTCCCCCTGCACCTCAAATTGTCCTTCAGCACCAATGGCTTGGCCCCCCACCAGCTGCAGGCAGCAGCACCCTGCCCGCGACTTCCCACGGGGAGGTTTGCCTGCCTGCACAGGTGCCGGCAGGACAGGCAGCCGGTGCTGCCCAGAGCAGACTGCTGCAGCCCGCGCCAGGCCAGGCAGCAATGCTCCGCTGAGCATCGCCCAGCCCTGAGCACGGGGGTTTGGGCTGCAGCCAGGGGATGCACAGCTGAGCCATGACCCCAGCCCTCCCACGCCAGCCTGGAAGGAGAAGGCCAGGGAGGACCCCGAGTTGGGCTGTGGCCAGCGGGTGCTGGAGGAAAAGGCTCCTGGGCCAGGAGACCTAAGGAATCTCTGGCTTTTCCTGGCCTGGCTGGCTGCCCACAGGCAGGTGGGAGGCTCTGGGCTCTGTCGTGTTCCCCGTGCACTATGTGCCATGACAGCTCCCTCCTGCGCTGCCTGTGGTGCCCGAGCCCCTGCACCGCAGCAGGGAGCAGTGGCAGAGCAGGTGCCAGGGCAGTGCCGGGGGCAGAGACGCGGGCAGAACAGGCAGCAGTGGGCAGGCAGGAAAGGCACTGCTGGAGCAGCATCTCCAGCTCAGGGGCAGTGGCTGCTGCAAGCGCTGAGCGGGGCTTGAAGCCAGAGGGCTGCAAGGTCCCCAGAGCCAGGGGCAGATAGCAAATGCATACAGGCAGCTGCCTGGCTGCTGTCCCTGGGTGCAGGTCCCTGCGTCTTGAGGACGGGGTGCTCTGATGCATCCCAGCTTGCTGAGTAGGGAAGCAAGGATGCTGGGTGCACTGGGAGGAGGGATGGGAATGGTCTGAGCGATGGCTGGAGCCCTCTAGTCCTTGGGGACCTCGGGATGCATCCATGGGGATGGACAGGGCTCATTGCCCTGGCTGGGGCTGGCCCTGGACATCCAGGGTGGACATGGGACAACGGCTGTGCCAAAGTCACAGGCTGAGCCCCACCGCTCATGGCAGGCACATGCTGCTGGGATGCTCCCAGCTGCACCAGTCCCACTGCCAGTACCCGTCAGTCCCCAACATCCATGGTGGGCTGACAGGCGTGAACCCCTGCCTCCACACAGGGCACAGAGCAGCGCACTGACAGCCTCCGAGGTCCCCAAGGACCCTCATGCCCATGGCCAAGCCTGGAGGATGGGCAGGCCTGGCCTTCAGCCCCATCCCCGGTGAACCACAGGGCTTTACGCTCGCTCTGGCATTTCCGCCGGTAGCGGCAGGAATGCGGTGGCCACGGGAACAATGCCGGCACCTTGCACGGATCGCCTCGGTGACACGGCTGGGAGCTCTCAAGGAGCCGGCAGGAAGCAGATGGTGATGACACCGGCGGCCGTTTCCTGCAGCAGGACACGCTGGCTTTCTGCACTGCTGCTCCAGTTAGAGCCAGAGGGACCCAAAGTCCACGGGCAGCGCTGCTCAGGTCTGTCCTACAGGCTGGCCCAGGCCCTGTTCCGTGCCAGCCACTCCAGCTGCACTAGCCCCACGGTGGGTGTGCTGGGCTACTCTGCCAAATGGGCAACTGGCATGGGGCTGCACGGTGGCCCCGCGTCAGGAGCCTGCAAGCTGCTGCCCAGGAGCAGGAGCTAAACCAGCAGGAACTGGAAAGCAGCAGGAAACTGCTGCTGTCCCCCAGCTCTGCCCGGCACGTGGCCGACGTGGTGGTAATGGCAGAACCCGAGGAAGAGCTCGGCTGCCTTTGGAAGGCTCCAGGTTCCCAGATGGAGCGCGGGGCAGGGAGGACAGGGAGCCAAGCTGCAGCTTTGCGTCACGGGATGCTGCAGCCTGGCAGCAGCCACCCCCAGGCTGCGCAGCACAGAGCTATGCGAGGGATGGCAGGCTTGGAGTGAGCACCCAGAGCAGCCCCGCTGAACCTTGCACAACGGAGGTTTATTTGAAATGAACAGTTTCCCAATAAATTATGTAATTTAAAAAATTTAAAGAAAAGAAAATAAAAGAGCCACAAGGCATGGGAGAACCCAGCAGCTCAGCCAGTGCACAGGGACCATGGAGCAACAGACACCCGTGGGCTGAGCACAGGCACAGGTGGGGGCCCCAGGACCCCCCCACCCTGTCTCTGGCAGCTGCCCCTCTCAGCCGAGGCCATGCAGCCCCCGGCCCAATCCGGCAGGACTCTGCTTAGTGTTTGAGTGGGACAAACCTCCCTCTTGCACTCATCAGTTGCCACCCCCAGAGTGTCCCCTCCCCAGCTGCGTGTGACCTTGGCACTCCAGCTCCCCGCAGCACAACACCCCCACATGCTCCTCAGCCCCTCCTCTGGGCCTTAAGGTGGATTCCAGCTCATTTACCACCCCCATCTTCTCCCCCCAGCCCATAGCCTCTGGTAGCACCTTGAGGAGGGGAAGCACAGCACCCAACACCACCCCGGTCACCCGGCCCTGGTCCTACGCCTGCTGCTCTGCAGGCAGGGCAGGGAGGGACAGGAGCTGCATCCTGGTCCACGCCACGCACAGGGGCAGCCCTGGAAAAGCCAAGTGCAGCTCGCTGCCCCGCCTGCCCCAGGGCCCTCTATGTCACCCCATGCCCTGTGGCCCCAGAGGAAGCTGATGGGGCAGAGGGGAAGGGAGAGAGGAGAGCAAGGCCCAGGTGACAGTGGTAGAAGGCTGGGAGGGCAGAGAGATCTATGTGTCCGAGACCTACACCCCAGGAAGGAGGAGAGAGGATAATGCCCCACTGAAAGGAAGAGGTCAAACATCCAGATAACCCTCCCGGGACAGCCACAGTCCAGCTTTCACAGCACAGTGATGGGGCACTGGGGTTGGCTGGGCCTGTTGCGTGGCAGAGGGTGACACAGCGCGGGGCTCTCACTGGTACAGCCAGCACACACCAGCACGCAAGGACACAGGGCACATGCTGAGCATCAGCCACCCGTGCCATGGCCCTTCAGGAGCACTGGCAGTCTCCACCCTTCCCTGCAATGGCTCCAGGGAGAAGGGGGTGAAAAAGGAGAAAGAAGCGTGACTTGGGGAGCTGGTGACACTGCCATGGGGCTGGTGGCACAGTGCTTGGGTATCAACAGATCCACCCACCTCCCCAGGAGAAAGCAGGAGGCTCCTGTCGTGGATGGCAATGCAATGAGTGTGCATGTCCTCTGCAGCGTAGGGTACAGCGGTGGGAAGGAGAGGGGAACACATCCCTTCCAGCTGTAAACACAGCACTTGGGGTAGCTCAGAGCCTTTTACCCTTCTGGAACTGTCAGAGGCCCAGCTTCAGCGCAGCACTGGTGGCAGAGGCCTCAGCTTTGGCACACAGGCACAAGTCACTCCTCATCCCCAGCAAGCAGGAAGCTGTAGAGGAAGTTGATGGCACGCTGGCGGTCCTGCTGAGTCTGCTTTGCCATCAGGTTGGGCGGAGGGCGCAGGAGGAGGCTGGAGAACAATGCAGCTACAAAGGCAGGCAAAACTAGTTATTGGTCAGGAATGGAGACCTTGAAAGGCACTGGGAAGTGGTTATGTTTCAGGGAGAACAGCAGGAGCAGAGCAGAGAAACAAGAGGCTTACCGATCATGGCGACACTGACATTGTTGTCTTCTGAGTATTTGAGCAGCTCTCGAAGGAAGGACATTAGGTACCGAAACACACTGCGATGGCAACGAGGCAGCTGAAAAATCACCTGCAAAGGAAGAGACAGGAAGCTCTTCCGGCTCACACTGTGGCAGCGGGGGCATGCTGTGGCACTGCAGGCACTCAGCCTTGCCCCTTCTGTTGCCTTGAAGCTGCTGCGTGACAACTGGCGTGAGCCACAGGCCCAGAAAGCAACAAGCCACCAGCTGTAGCCCAGTGCTGATGGCACTCATGGGCCTGCGCTCCAGGTAACGCTGCCTCTAGGATAACTGTGGCACTTGGCAAAAACTACCACTGCCCTGGGGCTGCTTCCCACATGGATCCCAGCTCCTGCCTCCCTGACTGCACAGCAGCAGCATGAAGATGAGAGGTTTCCTGATGCCAGTACTGACAATGTGCCCAAGACCTTCTCCCTCTACTCGAGGACATGTCTGGCCCTGCTTGCTGCCCCACCAGCTATTTTTAAGAGCCACTTGGTCACAGTCCTTAAGGGATATACAGGAACTGCAGCTCTGAGCAGCTGCTTAAGCCCTCAAGACCAGTGGAGGCCCTTCCACTCCCCAGGGTTGCTATTCCACACCCCATGTGCTCAGGTTGCCACAGGACACATTTGAGGTCTCTTTGGAAGCCACCAGGACTTGCTGGGAGACACTGTAGTGCCAACCTTGGGGCAGCAAAGCACTACCAGAGCACCCAAGTCATCCTGCCCACTGCAAAGAATCTTCAGGTGCCTGCTCCCGAGGCCCCTTGCCAGCTCCCGGGAAGGGAACCCCAGGACCAAGGCAGAGCTGGTAGCGGCCCCAAGCCTGCTGCAAGCACCTGGCGGCACAGCCGGCTGTTGTGTGACCAGTCGAGGCACCGCTGATACAGCTCATAGCAGATCACTGGCTCTGGCAGAGCCTCCAGGAAGATGAGGAGCGCTTCAGCCACAGAGTGGTTACTGCCCGCTGGACCGGTGGGAATCAAGGGGCACATGCTGAGCAGAGGCACCACCTCCCTCCCCGCTCTGCCCCTGCCTCCCCTCCTCCCCAGCTGCTCAGTCTCTCCTTCCTCCTTGCAGGTCTGGCAAGTTCTCTGCCTGCCCGACCGCTCCCTGACACCAAAGCCCTCCTGGACATCCCTTGTCCCCCATCCATGGAAAATGTCATTCCATCTACCCGGCACTGCGTTTGCCAACCCTCTAGCCCCACAGAAGTCCTCTCCTTCATCAGACCCGTCTCCGGATCATGCTCCCCAGTGTCCACCTTCATCATTGCACTTGGCACAGCCTCGCAGAAGCTTCCAGAGCTCTGGCCCCGTGGCTGCTTGGGCCAGCACATGTTCAGCTTCAAGAAAGGTTCTCTCTGAGGGGACAGAGGGAAGCCAACCCCCTAGCAGGAACCCTGCCACCTAAAGCTCACGGACAAGCTCTCCCGAGAGCGAGCCCCCTCAACAGAGCTGAGATCCAGCGGGCTCCTGGCAAAGTCAGGCACAGCAAGGATACGGATTGTCTCGGGGATACTGGTGTCCAGGCAGTCAATGATTTGCTCCAACTCTTCTTGCATTCCCGGAGTCTGGAACAGGTCCTCCTGCCAAAAACAGCACAAGTATGGACAAAGTCACCTTCCTTACAAAGGCTGAGGCACATAGTGACAGCGGGGTGAAAGCTGGCACCCCCAGGCAGTGCCTCCAGCACAGGGGAAAAGCCCTACCCTATAGATACCAAACTGGAGCCGATCTCCAGCTGCTTATGATGAACCAGGTCAACAAGCTCTCCAGAACTTGCCAGCCCAGCAGAGGGCTCCTCCCTCACCTGGTGGCAGGCATGCTTGAACAAGTGGTCCACCAAGAGCCAGATCTCCTTCGGCACCTGCAGTGGCATCTCACTTGCATCCTCACTGTCCAGGGAGCCCATCTGCAGAATGGATTTCTCCTGGTGGCAAAGAGAACACGAGGTTTCAGGGAAATCCCAGTCCCTCTGGAAGGGCCTTGGTAAAGAAAGCCTGGGCAGGAGAAGAAGCAGGACCCAGGACTCATCTGGCCCTTATCTGCTCCACAGGTCCCAGCTCCACTCCCTCCCGCTGTCCCACAGAACAACCTGCCCGCTCCACCACGGAGCTGCAGCCAACAGTCTGAGCCGCTCCTAGAGCTCCACAGCCACAGCAGCTCCCACCGGAGGGGCCTCTCGCTGGCCAGGATGGCCTGTCCGAGCCACAGCTCCCAGCTCACACCCTGCGGCCGACGCTCGGGAGCGCTGGGGCCTCACGAGCCTTTCTGCCGCATTGGCTTCCACATTTTGGGTTCAATCCAGCCATCGTGCCTGCTCATGCAGCCGATCTCCTCTGGATGCACAGTCAAGGACAGGCCTTTCCTGACTCTGTGCTCCAACCACGGCCGCCCTCTGGGCTCTAAACCAGTCCCATTTTCTACAGCTTCTTTCCTCATTTTCCAAATGAGAGGTCTCTGCTGAACACAGACCACCGTGACACCATTGTTCCCTTTTCCCATTTACTCATGCAAAGCAGCTGACGAGCTCAATTGCTCAGAAGTCTCCATCACACCAATCTTCAATGGGACTGATTGTTTTTTTGCTGGATTTTACTCTCACTTTACAATTGCTCATGTTCCTGTGTGCTCCCAAGGAGGCAGCCATGCCCAGATCTCCTGAAGCACATTCAGCAGAAGCACCCAGAAGGGACAGCACAAGCAGGAACACAACCCAAGGACACCAGCAGAGAGGAATGCCACAAGCCAAATGCAAAGCGCATAATTTCAGCTGTCAGCTTACATGACAACTGTGATCACTGTCCCTCTGTAGCACAGTCACAGCTGGGGCTGGGTTTGGCTTCCCCCAGTGCATCCCCAGGTTGGCACAAGCCATAGCCACGCAGCACAGAACAGCTTTGCCCCGCGCACCACTTGATATCCCTCAGCCAGCAGACGCTGGGTCATGGCCACACGTCTGCCTCGCTCATCCAAGCACACAGGAAAGGTTCAGAAGCAGCATGTTAGACAAGTGCGTTAAAATCTTCCTGTGAGAGGGAAAAGGCGAGAGCTGTGGACCCTCTGAGAGTTAAGGACTCTTCAAGAGAAAATCTCCACGCCAGGGCACCGCAGCACTGGGGTCAAGTGCCAGAGCAGCACTCGCCTCTGCCAGGCACCACTTGGCGAGCTGTGGAGACCCCCAAGGCGGGAGACCCCGGCTGGGGCTCCTCAGGGCGGAGAAAGAGGAGGAAAAGGAGGAGAAAGAAGGAGGAGGTGGCAGCGCTGGGCCTCGGCTGGCCGGGCACCGAGCGCCCTCTCCTGCCATTGCGGGGAAGGGAAGGGACGGCTCGGTCCGTCCTCTCCGGGAGAGGGAAGATGCTCGGCCAAAGGAGGAGGCAGACACCGAACTCCTCACTTTCGCGCTGCTAGGAAGGAGTCAGGGAGCTTCACCTGGTGCAGCACCCAAGGTCAGTCCCTCCTGGCGAGGGGCCATGCATACCCTGTCCTCTTTTACCCTGTCACTGCACTGACCGCCCAGAGAGGAACAGGTCACCCAGCCCAGGAAGCTGCACAGAGGCAGCTCAACAAGCAACCAAACGCCCAAGTTGGTGCAGGGAGAGCAGGAACAATGCTGCTACACATGCACCAGCATCTCCCACTTGCTCTCTGTGTGACTGATTTGACTCGCCTGGCCTCCAGTGCAGAGCATAAGTGCCAAGCGAAGCAGCGATCCTGCCCCAGCACGGGCGGCTGGCAGAGCGGGTGACCCACGCTCTGCTGCTCGAGGAAGCACAGAAACACGTGTCTCCACTGTAAGGCCCTCCCTTGGCCTCCATAAGGACACACCAAGATGGAAAGAGCAAAAGACTTCAGCTTTCTAACTCAGCCCTCTCCCCGCACGTCTGAAGAGAGTGATGTGGTGAACCCCACCCTATGTGCATGGTTGCAGCTAGTTCAGCCATGTCAAAGGTTGCCAATCTTTTCTGAAAATATTTATTAATTGCTGCTAGGATCATAAGAGTAGTTTTTTTTCCCCCCAAAGCAAATTTGGCGAGCTTTAAGCAGCTAGCTGGGCTGGCCCCATCTTGGTTATGGGGTCACTCTGTGACATGTTCTCATCTAACCCACGGCTGTGCTAAGAGGCTTTGCTGGAACAAGCGCTCCCTCTGCTCCCACCTCCCCTTCCCTCGTCAGCAAAAAACAAGGGGAAAACTCTCATTCTTTGCAAACAAGCCATTGAGAAGCAGACCTCCCCAGCAATTGCTTGTGTTACCTTTTCTAAGAAGTTGTCTTCTCCCTGAAAGCAGTGGGAAAGAGAGAAGAGGAAAAAGCACTGTTAAGAGAGAGAACACACTCTCAGATTAAGCAGAAACCTAATTTGCATTACAAGAACCTACTGAATGCCAGGTCCTTCACACATTTTGCTGACATAGCCAAAGTTAAACCCGAGGTGAGAGATTTGCCTGCCAATTAGCAAAAATCCTGCTCACATGATGCACAACCTTGTCAGGATTTCTACAAACTCCTCAATGGGGCCTTGCAAGCAGCACTGTTCACTATCCAGCAAACAGGCCACGGGCAGATCAGAGGTGTCCACCAGGAAGACGGTCCCCTTCTTGAATCTTCCTGGACAGAATAAATACCTCTTCATTATTCCAGCCATCTTCCCTTGTGACCAGGTCAGAGACAAAACATCCAGTAGGTCAAATCTGTATTTCTGAGTGCGTGGCAGCTGTAGAGCTAACAGGCCCCCTAAGCAGCTTTGTGTATAGTCAGGGAAACTAGTGTTTGTGCTCAGAACCTCAGGCTGCTCCTTGTTCTCACCCTAATAGCATTAACAGGCTGCAAGGGGGAGCACGCCAAACCTCCTCCAGCCTGCATGTCACATCCCTCAGGTGATCCTAAAGCATCGCACCTGTTTACCAGCGCAGTGCAGGCTGGCAGCACAGGGCATTGCTCAGTGGAGGCTGCAGGAGGAAGCAGAAGCAGGTTGCCCAAGCTTAGTTTTGGCAGATTGACCTTTCAGGGTGGGAGCAAACAAACAGCATTCAAGGGCTGAGCTGGAAACATCAGAGCAGCCACCACAGCACAGGACATGCCTGGGAGGGAGCAGCACCTTGAGCTCCGCTGCAATTTCTGCAGTGCCTGCTTCCTTTGGGGGCTCACCGAGCTTTAACACAACCACAGCAGACTGGCCTCTTGCAGAGAACAGCTTGCTCCAAACACGAGCTGGCACAGGTTCTTCCAAGGCACAGAGGGAAGGATGCAGTCACAGGTTTGGGACACCAGATAGCCTGAGTGAGTCATCCCAACAGTCTCACAATCACCTACTGCTTGCCCTGCACTTCACCTCTCTTCATGTAGTGTTCAGCACAATTAGCTCTGAGAGACTAACCTGCTCCTGACAAAGATTCTTCAATAGGCTTTTTAAAGCCCACTGTAGGATCCCAAGAGAGAAAAAAAAAGGATAAGACACGAATACTGAAATCTCAAAGGCAAGATGCTCGAGTGTCAGCAGCGTCTTCCAGGAGAACTAGGAGAGCAACTTCCAAACAAGCTTCCACCTATAGTTCACATCACGCTGCCTCTCAGGCTCTCACTGACCTGCATTCTCTAGATCTCCCTCTGTTGAAGACAACAGATACAGTCTAGCCAGGCTGAGAAAGATGCTTGATGCAATGAATGACAAGCCCTAACACTGCATAAGTGCGGGAGGGAAAATGGTTCTTCATACACAAACATGCTGCCCTCCTCGCACACAGTCTAAACCTCAGCTAAATACACATCACTGGGACAAAATGCTACTGGGCTGCTACTGGTCAGCATGTGCACCACTGGCCTGTACAGAAAGTGCTCAGCTTGCCTCGTTTCCAAGAATTTATCAACTCAAAGGTATGATCAAAACCAAAAGACCTAAAAAAGCTCTACCATGACAACAGCTTTGTAATCTAATTGACCAAATTTTGCTTTGGGCCATTACACGTCACATTCCTTGATTTTTCTTATCAAGCTCCGATTGATGTACTGCAGTCCCCCGGCCTCACTGACACAAGAGACTCTTTCCTTGCTGCAGGTGCTGGGACAGGGTGCTCTTCCACAACTGTTCTGCTTCTTGTACTTCTATGTGTCTCACTGAATAACAAGACTGAATAACAATAAGTTATTTCACTGAATAACGACTTAGAAAAGTAATAGCGTGTCTGTGAAGGCAGAAGCTAAGAGTGAAGGCCCAAGCAAGAAGTCACCGCCAAGCACTGAGCAAGAAAAAGCAGGTAGAAAAGCCACTAAAACTGATGAAACGCTCCACACCAAGTTCAACACATTTTTAGAACAAGACCGACTTTCAGTTGAATCCTGAGAAGTAGGAGGAGCCTGAGGCCTGGATTAGCTGCTTGAATTGAGGAGACAAACATATCTTGCCACCCAGATTCCACATAGCCTGATCTTGTGAGTAGAAAATCAAAATTCTGGGATAAAACCAGACTTCCTGTATGTTTGGTCTATGAAAAAAGCAGCTGTCTACAACAAAAAGGTGAGAACTGGAAGAGGCAGCAAGAGGCATGGTGTAACTGCTAAACAGAAGTGAAAGAAGTGTAAGCGGATGGGAGGGGAGGCTGTCAAATCTACAGATGTGAAAAAGCAGCAGCTCACTGGAACAAAACAATGCATGCAAGGATGAGACTGCAAGATATGAGAAGAGAGGAAAGGTATCGCATGTCAGAGGCTAAAAGATTGGGCTGATCTTTCAGGCGAACAAAAAAAGAAATGGCTTTCCTGGCTAAACAAGAATGAGTAAATATAGTAAAACTCAGGAACTGCTAAACCTCCCTGCAGCAAGGCTGGGAAAGGCCGCCAGAAGAGAGGAACGAACACAGGCTGAAAACAAGGGTTAAGATACCCAAAATTTGGCTTAATCTTGGAAACAGCTCTAAGATACCGAAAAGACAGAAGGTGACTAGGGCAGAGCTGCACCCCATCATGCACACACAAGTGGCCTCAGAAGGATGAATATTGATGCTTGGGGCCGGTGAAGCCCTGGGGAGAGGAACAGTTATCTCTGAAGCACAGAAGAGCTTCCTCATTTCAGTTGGTGTGAGAGGAACTGGCCGAGAGAGGCTGTGAGACCGGCCTTTCGCTACGCGGCACTCATCAGCACACCTAACAGCAAAGTCCTCCTTCGGTCCTCCTGCTTCTGCTTGTCCCTTCTCCTGAGCAGTGCAAGTGCCACGCGCGTCCAGAAAGAAGAGAATCCTGGAGCTCTCATCACTGCAGAAGCAGCCTCAGCACCTCAGAGGAGAGCATTTCAACGGTACCAGTGCCGCCCAGCTGAGCCTGCCAGCACCAACGTGATGGTGACACAAACCCCCAAGGTGCCAGGATAACTTATTCATCCCACCCAACAATATTTAGAACCTATTCAGAAATAGGGGATGAAGTACAGGCTGCCAAAAAACATTGGTTGTGGTGGAAGGAACTAATAAAAGCGCATCTCAAGCTCTGGAAAATGTAAATCAGCACAGCTGACCCAAGCTGAAGGCATTACCCCTGCTTCTATGAGTGAACAGAAGGGAATGTGCTCTCTCCCTGTTAAGAGAGCTGCTCCAGAACACTGCTACTTACCAGGTCAATGAGTTTGGTGACTGGAACTTCTCGGATTGGTCGTCTCATTCGGCATAAGGCCTCCAGGGAGGTGCCAAAGCAGCTGGGCAGGTAGGTCCCACTGATGGTAAGGAAATAGTCCTTCCCTCGGTCCAAGTGAAGGACCAGAATGTCCTCAATTTTATCCTCGCCAGAGTTCAGAAGGGTTACTGAGTCCTTACTGACATACACATCCAGGGAGATGTCTGTGCTCTCATCTGCAACAGACAGGAGCTCTCAAGAACATGCAGACACTCTCCAAAAGGGATGACAAGGACAAACATACAGTGGCAAGGACAAAGGCCACGAAACTGAGAAGACAAACAGACAAAGAAGATGGCAAGAAAGGTGAGAAACGGGAAAGACAGGAAGGGCCGAATGGAGATGGAACAGCACTTTACAACAGTACACATTGGTGAAACCTTGGTAAAACTCACCTGGTTCCAAGTAACCTTCACAAGGCTCGGCCCGAAGCCAGGGCTTACAGTAGTGGGTATCGTTGAGCTTTGGGATGAAGGAGAAGTGACAGGTGACCTGGCCATTATTGGTGATCTGGAACTTCTGCTTCTGCAGCTGACGGAACTTCACATTCTCAAACTCAAACTGTAGAGCAAAGAGAAAACACAAACGGTGTCAGTGGCCACGATGGGACACACAGCCAGTCACCCAGACTGCAGTGGCAACCGCTGACTGCGAAGAGCCCACACAATGCAGAACTCCTAACAGAAGACCTGCCAAGAAGCCAAGGCAAGATGTCCCTCCTAATCCAATCATAAGATAATAGATGAAGTTCAATTTCCTATAATCTAGTTTACTGAATCAATCCAGTTCACTGAATCAAAGTCTTTAAAAGTAGCTCTAGCACTTTAAGGCTGTTTGCTAAGTGGACAGTGATTCAGGTTGCATCCTCACTTCTCTCCTGCTCAGCTCCAGTGAAGGAAGGAAGTCATTCTCCATCCTGTCCATCATACGAACGATGTCTTCAAACAACTTCCGATACTTCTGCTCATCGACAACCTTCACCTGTGGAAGATCAGAAAACACTCAGCAAAGCTTCTGACCACTTTCACTGGAACTCTTTTGGTCACGAGTAAATTGCATAAGTGAAATACTTCTCTAAACACTTGCTATGTGCACCTGAAAGGTTAACAAGCTGCATATGCAACTTTGCACATATTGTACCACTGCAGATGTTACTAAGGTCTTTCTGGCCACTCACACTCCTGGGAGATTACTGGGGGTGATGTTGGTGGGACAGCATTGATATTCCACAGCATTACTCATGATTCTCCAGAGGAAGAGGACAAAGGCTCTCCTTTAGGGAGACTTGAGCTATCTTGGGAGCAGGAGGTAGCAAAAATGGACATGGACTCTCTCTATTTAGTAAGTGAGGCAAGCCAAATCTGCTGCCAGCCATCAACCACAAAAGGAATTCAGATATGAACCAGTGATACATTCTCTTAACACACCAGAGCCAACACCAGAACAGTGGGCACAACTCTACAGGTTTCTGCTGTGTCTCCTTGTGAAGGAGAGAAAACAGTGGCTCACTAGTGGCTCTTACTAGATATGGTGGATTATACCCTGGAAGCTAAGCAGCATCATTAAAGCAGTCGATGGGAATGGCTTTCTATTTACTACTAATCACACCTGCTTGGGTAACCTCCAGTGATTACCGTGGCGTAACACTGTCCCGGTGCTCCACAGATGAGCTGCACTGTACGTGACAACCGGAGCTGCCGAGCTGCTTGCCGAGCAGGGGCTGGCACAGCTGCCGCACAGCAGCACACCTCACTCGGTCCATTAGCAGAGGTGCCTTGACTATATAACTACCTCCCAAAAAAATACATGACAATATTGTGATCCTAGCCTAGCATATAACAAAAAAAGTTACCCCGATGCGGAAAAGTGCGCTGACTGGCTTGTGGTCACTAGTCTTCAGCTCCATATGGCTGCAATACCGGAGCTGATTTATGTTCCCTCCTCTCCAAAGGATTCGATCGCACCACGCTGGCACACGACACTTTCCACTACAAAGAAAGACAAGTTACCGGGGAAATCCGACCACCCTAATAAACCATCGAAGCTGTTCCTCTTCCCAGCCAGGCAGCTCCCTCTACCCCCGGCCAGGGCTGTGTCAGCAGTGATGGGATGAACTCCTGTCACTTCCCTCAACTTGAATACTATGTTGCTGCTTCGGCTGCCTTCCCCTTTCCCTGTGCAGTGGCTAAAATTCCCCTCCTTTCCAGCATCAGGAAACAAAATAACCTCAAAACCAGACTGTTTCACAGTCTGAAGCCATGTGTACTGTGACCCAAGCTGCACCAGTTTCTTTTGCTGTCAGATCTTTCTGCCCACTACAATCTGATCAATCACTATTGTTTGCACTACGGAAAGTCGACTCCACTATTACTACCAAGTCTGAATCCTGGGTTATCCTTCTCCAGATTAACTACTGTGCTGATTCACAAATACAGGCAGAATAAAATCCGATCGCTATACGGTTTGAAAGTCCGGAGTGCCTCTGTTTAGGGCAAGCTTCTGGAGCAGACACACGAATGTCTGTGGGAGCACCAAGCAGAGAGTGGTGAGCAGGAGCTGCTGCTATCACAGCGGGTGTGCAAGTCAGGAGACAGGGTGACTCAGAGACAGCGGTTCCTTTTATACCATTTGTCTGTCCCTGGCAGCAGAACGCTGATTCCCCCCAGCGCAGGGCCACCCCGTGAGCTCAGCTTTACCCGCCTTCACCTACTGGAATCAGCAGCGACAGAGGTTTAAGGCATGTGCCTGCTCAACGTACACAAGGTCTGCTTATTTCAGAAAGTATGGGAAATGAAGGAGAACACACTTGTCTGTGGACTCCAGCCATCACCATAACACCAAGAGCTATTTCCAGCTCCATGAAGCAGAAAATCAAGTTTTGTGAGAAAATACTTTTTGCGTCATAGGTAAACATGTGCATTGGCAGCTGATTTACCTGGAGTCCCAGCGATCTGTTTTAGAGTCGTATTTATATGTGGGGATGAATTTAATCTCTCCCTCGGTGAAATCTGCAAATGCTTTCTTATGAATGCGCTGGATATTCAGCTAAAACAGAAGAAGTACACTTTAAGAAAACAAAAACCAACAGCAAACCAAACCACCACCAACAAAACCCAAAAAACCAACAAACTACCCCAAACACCCACACACAGAGCAGAGTGTCAGAGAGCAGACCTGCAGGCCGAGCAATTGCAATCTCTGGCCATAGGATTCACCTGATATCCCCAAATCTGTCTCTAAGACCTTATACCTTTCACACAGCACATCAGTGGAATGTTTTCTAAAACACACAATACAAATTGTCACAGTGCTACTTGCAGATCAGCATAAAACAATAGTTAAATGAAATATTAATTGCTCCACTTGTGCTAAATGCCTTCATTAGTTTTTAGACTGAAGTATCGCCATCATTAATATTTCACTGCCAATCATTTTAACAAAAGCCTCCAGGAGTGCGTTTGGCTGACAACCTGACGCTGCCTCCCTTTCCTCATTTCCCCTTCTAAAAAATGTCCTAGTTGTGTTCCTCACAAACCTCTAAGCTACAGTTTCGCGCATGAAGCTCCACAGTACAGCAGGAATGAGGTACTGAACAGATCCAATCAGACTTACTGCTAAACTGTGGGTCAAAGATGATATTACACTGTTTCTGTTCATGTTTCACAGGTACAATCCTTCACCTTAAAGACACATCTGGTGCTGTCTTGGTTTTCCATGTGCTGCGGAGGAATGCTGAGCAGGGGAGACTCGCAGCAGAGAATTTAGGTCAAACTGGCCGAGCCTTGGCTACAAGCACTGCTCTCCAAATCAATACCTCTTCCAGAACACTGACCACAGCAGCTTTCATTGCTGCTACAAATTCCTGCGTTCTAGCTTGCAGTTTGTAAGCAAGAGAGTCACCCATTGCCCGAGTCACCCAGCTAATCCCAGTACAGTGTAGAGTCTGTTTCAGTTTGGGCTCTGTCTGGGGTCTAGCGTCTGTGTGCATACACACTTATTGCAGAGGGTCTGACAGCTCCTACCCAGCACAGGCTCATCTCAAACTGTGACAGCCCTCACAAGTATGGAGCAAATCTAAGCAGAGTTCACTGACCTGGTCATATGTCAGCAATTTCTGAAGCTCATTCTTACTGATGAGACTTTTCACTTCATTGGCATCAGGGAGACAAAGCCTGTAGTTCAAGTCCCCTAGCCAGATGACAACACTGAAAACAAACATGGAAAAGAAGATCAGTAGTTCAAATCACAGGCCACCCAGGGAAGAAGGGGCGTAGGAGAACAGATGGTTGATTGCCGGTGGTTAAGGTTAAGGCACATGGAAGACAAAAGCAGATGTGAAAGATCAAGTCTGACAGCAGAAACTTCTAGTGGCAGCAGAACCTACATTACAAGGTCCATCTCCTTTGGAATTCCCATGGGATTGAAGACTTAGTTTAATGGGAGATATGCATGTTTGCCTCAGTCTGAAAAAATCCCGACACCACCACCAACTCTCCCATGAAGTGTATCTCCCCAAGGTTTATAAGCTCCCAAGTGACACAAAATCCACCTAGTATTCATGCTCTCCTTGTGTACAGCAGAGGGCAATGACAGCTCGATAAGCGGAGCCTGCTTGTCACCAGGCAGGCTGACGAGCAGGTACCACGTGCCTCACGCCATACCATGGTTTCACCAGTTCTTTTTCCACTGCCTTTGGTGCAACCAGATCAGGCCACGACTGTATCACGAACCCAGCAAAGACTGAGTGATGCATAACTGGCAAAAGCAGAATTAGGTTCCTGTTGACTTTCTGACCTCCAGAATGTTCTTGTTCTATCTCACCCGTCAGCCATACCTGCTCACCTCAGCACCCATCAGCACCTACTCTTGCTCTGCTTCTCTCTGGGCTTTCAAACAGACCAGCAGCCTTCTCATTACCAGCTGCTGAAAAACACTTGCATTCACTCGTTATTCCATAAAGGTTTTTTTCAAAGATTAAAATCTAAACCCCTCTCTAGTATTGAAGCTCTTCCTGTTTATAGTCAAACCTCGAAGTTCCCATTAGTGGATCATCAAAGATAACCTACTATCTGAAGATTCCTCTCTACTAATCCACTCTACTTTTTATTTTCAGTTTTTAAATGGTTTAAAATTTAACTACAGAAGTATTTGTATCAAGTTTAAGAAAATCTAATTTATGTGCTTTGCTGTACAGATATTTGAATTTGATTTGGATTATTCAGCACTGCCACATCACTAAAAATAATAACAATAATTTTTTAAAAAGTATTGCCTTAAAAAGAAACTGAAAGAGCAACTGTCAGCACTTGGTGCCTAAACAGCACAGCCTCTGCTCATCCTGCTGTCTCGTTTCTTCCCCTAATCAAGCTCCCATTTGCCATCACAAAAACCCCTCAGTTTCTTCAAGCCCTGTAACATTCAGCCATTGACACAGGAACGGTGCCGACTGAAATGGAACTATCATACACATGTGAGGAAAGGGACCTCAGTGACAAGTTTCACAAGTCACCGCAGTAAGAACGTGACCATGTAGTTTGACTGCAGAAGCTCCAGTGCACCAGGGACCTTGGCATTTTCAGTTATATTATTAAGCCAGAAAATTTATCTGCATGAAATCTCCTGTTTCTGTGATTCTGACTTGATTTGGTTTATTAAACACCACTTCAAAAGGGAAAACAGCAAAACAAACTTACTCGTGTTTCATGATGTTGAGCTGAGGTAGACTGTCATCAGGGGTGACAAAACTCATCCGAGCACAGATGTCCTTATAATCCTGGTTTCGCCGCTCGAAGTCCTCCACGTGAGCAGCGAGGTGCGAATTGACAACGCAGAAGGTTGTGTTGTGGAACACAAACCTCACGGCCACACCGCCCTTGTTGCCCTGGGGAGGGTGGGGACAGTGGTCGTGAGAGGAGGTGGCAGGACAGGCACCGTGGAGGAGATGGGATGGCACAGACTGGTGAGCAAAACCAGACAGTGCTGCTCCTTGCACGGATACACGGAAGCAACAAGTTGGCCTCGGTGACTCACCATCTTTCCCATGATTCCTGTGCCCACGGACTCTGTCATAATCTCTCTGATATTGCTCAAATGATCCTTCTTAGCAAATACAAGCAACATCATCCCAACTAGACGGACCATTTGCACCTGCAAAAATAAAAGGGATCTTCATTTCCCAGAAAGTCAGTGGAAAGGCAGTTCTGATTCACCTGCTACACCTCATGTTCTGGTTCTCCCTGCTCCTGACTGTGTTCTGTGCTCAACTCCTGCATGCAACAGCCACCCAAAGGACCTCATGTCCCATAGCAAAGCTCTGGAGGATAATCTGTCACTCCCCAAAAGCCATCAGCTGTGCTGAGCTCACCACATTCCCCACTCTGGTGCTTCCCTACAAACAGGGTTGTCTTGCAAGGCAACAGAAACTTAATAAACACACAGCAGATAGTTCATGAACAGTCTTTTGCTCTAATCAGCAATAGGACCAGAAGAAGACACCAAGTGCTCTAGTTAGGCACATCAGAGACTGCTGCTGTCGCTGTGGGTCCAGCCCAGAGTCGGTGCTCGCCTTTGCTTACTCAGAGCTACAGCAGAGCCAGTGACACGCTAGAGAGGAATGGGCAGAAAAGCTCTTATTTCCTGAGGCAAGTGTGCCTGACACATGGGCTGTCAAAGGGCAGCCATCTCCGAGCCATGCAAACTGCTTTTGAGAAAACACTCATTCTCTAATGCAGAGTCTCCTTCTGGAACGAAGATGTTCTCTGCTGCAGAGCTCGAGCCCCAGGTGCAAACACAGCACTGCCACGCACCATCCCAGCAGGGATCTCAGCTCCCACACTGGTTCTTGTGCACGTGCTAAGCCCACGCACTTCCCGGGCCCTGACCCCCCCTGCACCTTCAAACCAAACCGTGGGATTGTCACTTGGAAAGCCAGAGAGACAAGACCTCATCTTCTTCAGCACAGTCTACACGCTCACTTTAGAAGTATAAAAACATTAAGGTGTATTCAGATTCAGTCTGTGTAGTGAAAGAACAAGCTGACACCAGAAAATTCAACTGGAAAAGCCCAAGTGCTCAGTCCACTCTGCAGGAGTGAAATTTGCACGCAACCGCAAGTCTTATCTACGGTTTCAGTCACTTCCCCTCTCTGCTGCCATATCCTGTGCTCACCCTTTCATGAGAGTGAGAGAAACTCGCCTAAAACTCAAAGTAAAGGGAGGGAACAAGAGCCTCTCTGCAGTTCAGGGAGCCCTGGCTCCTCCATGGCTCCCTCCTCGATGTTCAGCAAGGTGCTGTTTTCCTGCTGTGATTACCAGTAACACATTCCACCAAACTCAACTCCAAGCAAGCAGAACAGGGGTGTGACAGTGAACACGTGGGCTAAGGAAGAAACTAGTGAATGTATTTAGGCCTGGTACCTACAACACAAAGGTTTGCTACAGCTGAGATAAACAACGGCTTGCTCAAACCCAACAGAATAAAGCCCTGCTGCCACAACTGAAGCAATTCTGTCCCAAAGCAGCAGCCGCTGGAAGGTTTCACCTCATAAATTATCCCACTCCTTCAAGGAAAAGCTATTAATTTCATTTACCAGCTCGAGACATACCTTGCTTCTACAGTACAAAGGTGAGAGGATAACACAGCTAAAGAATTTGAACTCACTGCTGGGATTCTATAGGGCGTACTACTTCCCTGACACCTACCTCATATTTTATAAAGTTATTTTGTTCCCCATCTTCATGAATTTCTACTTAGAAGTACAACATCCCCCTACACCTGCAAGGCAGAAATAGACTCTCCGGATGTAATCTGGCACACCTGACACACGTGCAGGTCCACACACACCAAGTATACACCCTTGGTTTCTCCAGTCTTTGGGACAGGTGAGGAAAGGGGAAGCCTGTTTCTGTTTTCCTCCCAGTCACGTCAGCTCTATGCCCCACAACACCGAACACAACTTACTTTCTTATACTTGGCCTGAGGGTGCAGGGCCTTCTCCACAGCAGCCAGCCATTCTTGTTCCTTTGCAGAATCAAAGTAGAAAAAAGCCTCCGTGCTGAGGTCCAGCTCCTGGAACCTGAAAACCGAGCCAATTTAGCACATCCCACCTCTCCTACAGACCATTCTCTTTCTACAGAAAGGTCCAATGTGAAATCTCTGGCAACAGCTCTTCTTGGAAGAGAAGCTCCTTATTCTCCCTTGCTAAATAAAGCACCAGAATTTCACCACAATGCCTCTGAGACTCTACTGCAACACACTCCAGCAACCGCCTCTCTGAGAAATATTCCTGTAGGCTGAGGACCACCAGAGAGCTCCATGGATGCCTCAAAGAACATCCATTTTGTTATGCCATGCCAGCCTCATTTAACCCAAATCTCTGTCTCATCCAAATGGCTCTTTTCCTTCAAAGAGCTCTTCTGAGACATAGCTCAGCTTTGTGGAACCCCTGAGAACACAGCAGGAACTTAAAATAAATGCACCCCATCAGTACGCAAGCAAGAGCGACAGGAAACCCAGTACCACAAGTAACACGAGGTCACTGCTCCTCACCCGATGCAATAGAAGTCTGGAGGCTCTGCATCGCACACCAGCCAGGGCTCCAAGCTGCTGTCTGGCGACTGCCCGTTCACATTCCACGTCCCCACGAAAAATCTACAACACAAAAGCGGCTGAACTGTTAGAAAACACAGTAACAACGGCTTTAGCGCAGTCTCTCCAGTGCACGCACAGCAGCGTTCAGGCTGGCAGCACACAACACACAAGCTGTTGGTCAGGACAGCTATGGGGTAACTGGAAACTCTTCTAGGCTTGGCTCATTTTCAGGGGCACTTATCTGAGGGATTTCGCAGAATGCTACAAAATTGCAGACATTTCACCAGGGCCAGTGAACATATGGCTCTTTTAATATCATGTCCTGTGTGGCAATGCTCAGACAGTGTGGTGGGACAGCTGCCTTTACCCTCTTTCTGCCCAACTGCTTCTGTCTTGAGGGTTAAGAGATCTGACACACACAGGGGAAATGATGCAAAAGGAAAAACTGCCCTGCAGACACTTTTTGCCCTTCAGTCTGCACTGGTCCTCGTTTGCCACCCAAGCTGGCCACACATTAGCAGTTGTCAGCTTTCAAACCTGCGCCAGGTTTGAGTTCACAGAGGAGATTCAAGAGCTTTGTCTCTATGCACTCTCCGTTCCTCAGTCACAGCTCTGACCTGAAGTTGTGAAGGTTGACGTATGCCTTCTCTCTCTTGGCAAGCACGTGTCTGATGAGGCCTTCTCTTTGTCCCGACTGGGTACTGGGCAAAAACATTTTGCGCATAGTGTTGGTCACTTTTGGCTGGTCCCTTGATGCACCCTCTCTCTCTCGGTGAAATCTAGGACGGAAGCAAGAGCAGAATTAAAACTGGTTCTGCTGTCTAGGAAGAGAATGTTAAAAGGGGAACAGATTCACTATTTTACTTACTGCCTATTTTGAGGCACAGGAGGAGGTGGGGGTTCCCGGCGAGATCCCGTTTGGTGGTTTTGCATGTTTCTTTTCTCTTCTAAGCTTAGAGCGTTGAAGTCATCCTCAAACTCCAGAGCCCCTATAATGAAAAAAAACAAGCACGATGGCCTGAGAGACAATTTAAAACCGCTCAGATCAAGAAGGAAAACATCTAACTCCACAAAAAGCGAAAAAGCAATATATCAACTCTGATGACTCAGGGAATGAGAGAAAGGGGTGCTAACCACAAGTCAAGGCAGGATGGAGGTTAACAGACACAAAGCAAGGCACTAGGCAGAAGACAGCACTCAAGGAGGAATGAATTGTCCAGGGCAACAGAACTCAAGGACCGAGATGTTTTATTTTGTGCAGGGTAGTGTGAAGTGAGGAAACGGGGCAGAGGCCAGACTGCTGAGTGCAGGGTCCGACACAGCTCCCTGTCACTGTACAGACACAGAGCGTACAAATGTGGCAGTCAGTTCAATACCCAAAGAGTCCTGCGACAGACCTGGGAGGTTCTTCTCCACCTGATGGCAGGTGTCTGAGTCCTTTGGTTCAGGAAGAGAAGCTTTCAGCTGGGCTGGAAAAAAAATCAGCCCTGTCAGCAACTGCTAGCAGTCAGAGGATTTCACAAACACAACTATAGCTCTGCTTACCCTCCTGTATGCTCTGCACTTCTGCAAGGAATCCCAAGCAACGCTCCTCATCGGGGATTTCAAAGAGTCGCTCTGCTGTTTTGTCACCTTGTATCCGGACCTTGCAGCCTGCTTCAGGCACAAATACAGACTCACAGAGTCAGTCAAGGCTGGTTCACAGACATCATGCCCTGGGAGTGACCATGCTTTCTGGGTATCCTTTGCACACATCAATGACAGCCAACGTCCACCTATTGCTTCCGACAGAAATCTGCACCTAAGCTAGTTTCCCTGTGCTTCTGAGATTCCCTCCCGCCTCCCTTGCGGCACCACCAGACACGTTTTCCTGGTTTTAGGAATAATTCTCCCTGCTGCTATCTCAAAAAGAAGAGCTCTAAAAGTAGTAAGAAAAAATTATTGAGAGAATCTGTGACTAGACAGAGCATTGTCAAGACTGAAAAAAGCAGATAGTAATCTAGGTTCAAGTATAGGCCAAAGAAATGGAAGGGGAATGAGAATGGAGGAAAGATTTCAGAAGTTTGACCAATCGCCAGTACTTCAGTCTGCTCATTTAAGACCATGTCTGTCATGACAATTGACTGCCTAAAAGAGCCAGACAATGTTAGAGGAAACACAGCCCTTGCTTGATCAAAAGACAAACACAGAGTATGGAGGAAGATTATGAAGTCGTAGGTAAAATAATGATGCATCAGTGCCGTACAGGCAGCCTGTTTCCTGAAAAGAGGTTTAGCCACGTGACTGCAGTTATAAAACTTACTGTTTGTAGCTATATCAATCAGCAGAGTTTCTTCTGCCTCTGGAAAAAGAGAAAAAAGGGATGAAGAGATTTAGACTGAATGCTGCAGTGACTGAGTACTCAAAAAAGCATGCCCACTACTAGCCAGAAAACCACGGGAACAAACAGCTTTAATTTACATCTCCACTGTTAATAAAGGCTCCAGCAGAAAGAATGGTCATACCTGGACAGTCAAAGTATCACAGGAAATTCCTAATATTCAGAATTGTCATACACCTAGATGGTTTGTTTGACATCAGTGTAGCTCCTTTGGGAAAGACCTACAACAAACTTCGGAGCTTGTCTACACAGCAAAAATGATGGGCAAAAGCACACTGAATTATCTAGAAGGGTACAAGCTAATTCAGGAAAAGGTGTTTTTATTTCTGAAGAAGAATTTGGTCCAGACACATACACTGCTACTGAAGTGCTTCCAAGACAAGACCTAAAGCTCCTTCCTATTCCAAGGGTGGCTCTTGCCAGACTTTGCAGTTCTGATCTAAACAGGCGGGAATCAGATTAAAGCTCCCAACGCTTGTCATTATGGAGAAGACAGACACACAGACATCAAATGTCAGCCATTGCCAAACATGCTGGCTCTGTATCATGCCAAGCCCACCACTCATCTGAACCAGCCACATTCCTCACTACTGTACGCTGACATGGAAAGAGGGATGAGGGGGAAACACGATTCCACAAATGGTGAGTTTTAGTTTCACAGAGAAGCATTCAATCCATACAGGTGCTCAGGAGGCAGCTCAAGAAACGCCACTAAATTCTCATTTTGCTGATAAACAGCAGTGGATTCCTGCTGCCACAAGACAGCCCACTCCGGGAGAGTCAGTACCTTGTACGCATTTAAAGCGGCTGTTGATGGGAATATAATCCGGATCAGAGTTTTCTTTCTCCTGTGAATGAATAACTACCCTGGAGACAGAGAAAAAGCTTGTAAAAACACAGAAACAACTCCCTCCTCATATACAGACAAACGTTACTACAGTCAAAAGAGCTGTATTTACAGAGAAACACAACGTGTGATTTCTATTGCTGTACTACTGGGATGGGAGACAAGAAAGGGAAAAAGAAGTTCACAGACGTGCAGGTCGTGGTGCAAACATGCGAGTGTGCGGTGACAAAGTGAGCGCCGCTCAACCTGCACCGCTGCCGGGCAGGTTCAGCGAGCGGCGCAGAGCAGCGGGGAGCAGCTCAGAGCAGGCTGCTCAGCCCTGTCCGCGGGGGGGGGAACGCGGGGAAGCCGCGGGCACCGGCCCCGCTCTGCCCCGGGCCCCGCGCCCGGCTCCGCCGTGTCCCGCTCCGGAGGGGCCGGGCGGCCCGGGAGCTCGGCGGGGAAGGAGAAACGAGCCGTTCCGGAACGCGGCGCCCGCACCTGCCGAAACCCCGCAGGGGCAGCACCAGCACAAGCGGCCAGACCGGTCTGGGCGGCGGCGCCTCCGCCGGGCACAACAGGAGCCGGGCCGGAACTCCCGCGTCCCGCTACGGGCACGGGAGGCCCAGAGCCGAGCTGCCCCGGCTCCCGCGCGGCCGTTAGCGGCCCCGGTCCCGCCCGGCCCGGCACTCACCCGTAGCGGCCGCTCCGCCGGCCCAGGCTAAGCACGCACCGCTCCCGCCGCCCAGCCCGCACCTCCGTGCCGGCAACGCTCTGCGCCGCAGCTAAGGAAACCGTCGCCGACTGCGCTTCTCCTCACCAGCCCCCCGCCTGCCCGGCTCCCCCCAGCCCTCCCCGGCCCCCGGCAGGTCCCGGCGGATACGAGCAGGCCCCAGGCCGCGGCGGGCGGCTCCATGGCGGCGCCTCGGTCTCCCCGGGACTCCGCGTTGATCACCGGCGCGGCACAGAGCGGCGCCCGCCACGCTGCCCCCTGCCGGCAGGCGGACTGCCCCACTCGTGCCTGGAACAGAGGAGGCGTGGCCGGGAGGGAAAGGGGCGGGGCTTCTCCAGGGGCGGGGCTTCCCCGGGGGCGGGGCTCTGGGGACTCGGGGCGGCACTGTGGGGTCCTCGGCCGGGCGGGAGCGCCTGGGAACGCAGCCAGGCTCCCCGCGGGGCGCAGCGCTCCGGGGTGTCCCGCACCTCGACCTCCGCCGCGTGGCTGGGGAGCCCCCGGTGCTGGTCCCTTGTGCCAAGGGACCCTCTCGGGAAGGGGCGCGGGCGCAGCCCCACTGCCGCCAGCAGCCCCACTGCCGCCAGCAGCCCCACTGCCGCCAGCAGCCCCACTGCCGCCAGCAGCCCCACTGCCGCCAGCAGCCCCACTGCCGCCAGCAGCCCCACTGCCGCCAGCAGCCCCACTGCCGCCAGCAGCCCCACTGCCGCCAGCAGCCCCGCCCCGCGCTGCCCGCGGCCCCGCCCCTTCTGGCGTTGATTGGCTGCGAGCCCCGCTCATTTGCAGTCGCCGTGCGGCAGCGCGGGGCAGGACGGGAAGGGCGGGCGTTTGAAGCGCGGGGCGGCAGCCGGAGCGCGGGCGCTATGGCGGCCCCGGGCCTGATGGCGGCGGCGGAGGCCGAGGAGCAGCAGCAGTACCAGAGGTGAGCGGCGGGGATGCGTGTGGAGAGCTGAGTGGGACGGGACGGGCTGGGGGCATCACTGGGCCCGAGGGCGGCCCGGGGTGGTGGAACCCCCGGGGTGCGGTGCGGGCTGGGCCGGGCGCGGGCGGTCCCGGCGCGGTCGGTGCTCACGGTGGCTCTTGCAGGCTGGTGAGCGGCGCCAAGGCGGCAGTGGGCGACGGGCAGCTGGAGGAGGCGCTGCGGCTGTTCCGGCTGGCGGCTGCCATCTGCCCCTCGGAGAAGCTGCAGAGCCGCATGCAGCGGGTGGAGGAGGCGCTGGCGGCGGCCGAGCAGCAGGAGGAGGAGGAGGAGGAGGAGGAAGGCTTTGTGGACGTGTGCGGTAGTGGCCTGCTGATCTATGGGCAGATGCACGAGAAGCTCTTCCAGCACCAGCGGGAAGGGGTTGCCTTCCTGTATCGCCTGCATCGGGAGGGCAGGCCTGGCGGCATTCTGGCAGATGACATGGGCCTGGGCAAGACCATCCAGGTCATCGCCTTCCTCTCGGGTATGTTTGATGCCGAGCTCATCCGTCATGTCCTGCTCATCATGCCCACCACCCTGGTCAGCAGCTGGCTGGCGGAGTTTGCTGGCTGGACCCCTGGCCTCCGTGTTAAGGAGTTCCACGGCACCAGCAAGACGGAGCGCACCAGGAACCTGGAGAGGGTCCAGAGGAAGAATGGCATTGTCATCACAAGCTACCAGATGCTCATTAACAACTGGAAGCAGCTTGCCAGCAGCAAAGAGCAGGAGTTTGTCTGGGACTATGTAATTCTTGATGAAGCACATAAAATCAAGTGCCCGTCTAACAAAACAACCAAGTGTGTGTATGCGATTCCTGCAAAGCATCGTCTCCTCCTCACAGGCACCCCAGTGCAGAACAACCTGCAGGAAATGTGGTCCTTATTTGACTTTGCATGCCAAGGCTCTCTCTTGGGAACGGCCAAAACTTTTAAAATGGAATATGAGAATCCTATTACCAGGGCAAGGCAGAAGGATGCAACTCCGGGTGAGAAAGCACTGGGGCTAAAGATGTCTGAGAATCTAATGACAATTATAAAGCCGTATTTCCTCAGAAGAACCAAAGAAGATATCAAAAACAATTGTGCTGACAAACCAGATGCTCCTTTTCTTAAGGATCCAACTGAGAATGTTACTCCTGTTATGCCATCTCTGACCAGGAAAAATGACTTTGTTGTGTGGGTGTACTTGGCACCAGTGCAGGAAGAAATCTACAGGAACTTTCTCTCTCTGGATCACGTAAAAGAAGTGCTGATGACAACCCGATCACCTTTGGCTGAGCTGACTGTCTTGAAGAAGCTGTGTGACCACCCCAGGCTTCTGTCTGCAAGAGCGTGTATCCAGCTGGGCTTGGAAGAACAGGAGAGCTCTGAGCAGGATCACGGGAGTGAAGCTGGTATGCTTCCCTGTGCTAACAAAATAGATCATCTTTCTGACGAGACTCTGATTCAAGAGTCTGGGAAAATGCTGTTCCTTATAGGACTCCTAGAAAGACTACGAGAGGAGGGACACCGAACCCTGGTCTTCTCGCAGTCGAGGAAGATGCTGGATATTATAGAGCACGTCTTGTCTTGCAGACAATTCAAGATCATGCGTATTGATGGAACAGTAACCCACCTAACAGAACGGGAGAAGCGTATCAACGCCTTTCAGAGTAACAAGGACTACTCTGTCTTCCTGCTCACTACACAAGTTGGTGGTGTTGGTATAACCTTAACGGCCGCCAGCCGAGTGGTGATCTTTGATCCCAGCTGGAATCCAGCTACAGATGCTCAGGCTGTAGACAGAGCTTATAGGATTGGGCAAAAAGAGAACGTAGTAATTTATAGACTGATTACCTGTGGTACAGTGGAAGAAAAGATATACAGGCGGCAAGTATTTAAGGATTCATTAATAAGACAGACTACTGGTGACAAAAAGAACCCGTTTAGATATTTCTCCAAACAGGAACTAAGGGAGCTTTTCGCATTAGAAGATACGCGAACATCTGCAACTCAGATCCAGCTGCAGTCTTTGCATGCCACCCAAAGGAAGACCGACCTGCAGCTGGATGAACACATTGCTTATTTGCACTCTCTGGAAATGTTTGGCATTTCTGATCATGACTTGATATATACAAGGGAAATAGCTCATGAGGAGCAGGTTGAGAGTGAAGAAGCCCATCAGTACATTCAACGGAGAGTACAGAAGGCCCAGGAGCTAGTTCAGTTAGAGTCTCAGCTTAGTGACCAGAGGATGGAAGGAGCCAGAAGAGCCTGTGAAGAGATGTGGCAAAGACCGCCAGGATTGGTTTCCCAGCCAAAGAAGTTGTCTCCAGGGTTGAACAACATAAATCACTTTGTTTCACCACCTGTAGCTGATAAATATGAAAATGACGAAGTTATTGATCTTACAGAGAATAAGGAGGTTCTTAATGTCAGTTCCAAAATGACAAGTCTGACTATTGATGACTTGGATGAAGACAAACTGACACAAGATGTGTCCAGTATGGATACAGAGCTGCTTAATACCAGCAAGACCATGAAAAAATCTAATATACAAGAATCAGAGCAAAATCTTGAATCAAGCATTATACTGTCATCACCTGAACTTCACCCACTTGGTAAAGAGAGTGTGAGTCTTGAAAAGAAACAGTGTTCCAATGTACATGCAGATAGCTTGACTGAGGCAGGGAATGGCCTATCTGGGCATCATCAGCATTCCTCTAATGAGTCTGGTATGGCTGACAATCACGAAAGATTAAGAGATGCAGAAATGTCAGATCAGGTACTTGACCCACATGCTGCCTTGGGGACAGATAGGAATGACGTTCCTGAGCTGGCTTTGGCTGCTGGTGTGCCAAGTGTATCAAACACTACACCAGAAATCCACGCTGACTTCCTGAAGTCTTGTGCACCGGAAGCCAGCTTGGAGGATATGTCTGTGCCTTCTCTCCAGGATCAAGTCGACTTCAATTTGGTCTTGGAAGAGTCTGAAGATGGATGGCAAGATGCGTCAAATAAGGAAAGCTCACTGGAACACTCAGAAAAGCAGGGCCTCCAACTGAAAGCAGAAAGTTTTTGTGAATCTCCAGTGAAAACTTGGCTAAGTGAGAACAGTAACTGTGGAAAACCCTGTCACACAGCTGGAGAAGAGCCAAATAACTCTATGCAAGGAAGTGAAGCATCGGAGGAAAGCAGTGGTGTTTCTTGTATTCGTAGAACGAAATGCTTAAAAAGAATTGTTTCAGACAGTGAGGATGAAGATGCTTCCATTATGATCTTGGAGGAAAACCAGTCTGAAAAAGGGCCCTCTCCCTTGAACAGCCCTCTGCATCAGTTTCTGGAAGGAGTTAGTGCATCCACTCCTAAATGTTACAGAAGCGCAGGAAAAGCCATTTTTTCTCCCAGACTAATTAACAGTGGTAACAGGTCTAATGCTTCTAGGCGATCTCTAATCAACAAGGTAGTTGATGAAGTTGAGGATATTGGAGAAATCATGGGAACTGCTGATGAAGATGATGATGGTGACAGTGAGGGGGAGCAAGATGACCTTGTGGAAGAAGCTGAAGAATGCAGTGGGGAATCTGCCGAGCCTGAAGAAGAACCTACTGGACAAACACTCGATACAGATGAAGAACCCTTCCATCTAGACAGTTTGCGCTCCGAGGAGTCGGAAGCACATGAGACAGAGTCATCGCAGGAGGAATCCACTGGTGATGCTGAGCTTCAGTCGGGTGAGCAGATAGACTCCTTCACCCAGGAAAGCGTCTCGGAAAAAGAGGTTGGTCAGAGTTCCTCTCCTGACGTAGGTGATTACAATACCTTGGTAGACAGTGGGAAGAAACTTAAGGATGATGGAAAACTACAGGAGGCATTGGACTGTTTCCTGCAAGCTCTTGACATAAAGAGTGGAGACACTGAAGTTATGCTTATGACTTTAAACTTGTATAAACAGCTAGCCCAGAAATGAAATATGTATACTTTTATTAAGTACAGTATCACTCTTTCTCCTTAAATGTTTATCTGAACCATAGCACTGTGATTTTTTTTTTTTTAACTGATGTCTGCAATGTACATTTTTTTCATGGTGACTGAACAAATTTAGCATCTCCTCCTGTGTGAGGAAATGGTTTAAGAACCTAGTTGTCAGGTGCTGGGTGCTGGGGAAGGGACTTCACTGTGGATTCGGTTCACAAAGCTGAAAACTGTTCATGCTCCTGTCTGATTATTTAATAATAAAAAAGTCCTTCTCCAAGGTTGCAGGCCCAACTTCATCTTTTAGTCCTTCAGATTCCGTCACTGCCTGTCTCCTAAGAGGATTCTGAGGGTGCGATTCCACAGCAACTTCACGCAGTTTAAACTCAAGCTACTCTAGTTCTTCCCCTTTTGACTTGAAATAAGCTGATATGTCTGCCTGAACATCATCTGCCCCTTAGGTGAGCTGGAGAGTGTAAAGGAGAGAACAGAACTACTGCAACATGGTTTTAAGTTGGTCTGAAACTGTATTTGCTCTGGAGGAGTGTGCTGGTTTGACTGAAAGTGAGTTAATTTTCTTTGTGCAATTAGAAACTTTTCTGTTTTGTAGCTAGAATGGTCACTGTTTGGGTTCAGTTTGAGAATGAGAAGATAACACCATAGGACACTTTCCAGTGTTTTTTGAGTTGGAACAAAGAAAATATAAGAGCTTAACATTATCTTAGTTGTTGTCTGGGACCCAAGGTCTTCCTGAGCTCTGGCTGCAGGTGCAGGGCAGCGGGGAAGGGACGGACCTCCACTGACATCCAGACAGACCAATGAGAATATTCCATACCATTACCGACAGGCTTAATATTTCAGGAGAGTTGTGTTTTCCGGCTGGGGAGACGGAGACGTGTTCCAGTTCTCCTCTGTTTCAGTGGAGGTTCGTTTGGGAGATTCTTTAAGAGCAGCTTTTTGCTGTTCTACCGTTTTGCAGAGGCCTCTGGGCCTTTCTACTGTTTTCTCTCTCCTCTCTCTGGGATCAGCTGTTTGGGAGCAGGGTGTTCTCTCTCTTCGTGGGACCAGCTGCTCGACATGGATGTAGTTTGTGAGGAATTGCATAGAGTACCTTTTATATTCTATTTTCCATTTTATATGTATTAGTAGTAATGGTATATTTTTTTTAATTGAACCATGTTTTTCTTAATCCATTAGTTTTTCCCTTTTGGTTCTCTGTTTGGAGGTGTGGAGGGGGAAGTGAGTGAGTGGCTGTTGTAGTTGTGATTGCTAGCTGGGGTTAAACCATGGGAAGGAGGCAGGGGGTGGGGGAAAAGAAAAAAAAATGAGCTGCTGCTATAAAGCCTGAGAGCACTGGAGAGCAGCACACCACCTGCAGGCGCCCTTCTGCTCAGATCCCTGCCAGACAGCCGTTACTGTAGAAGAAAACTGAGAAGAAACTTCTTCATGGTGAGGGTGGCAGAGCCTGGCCCAGGCTGCCCAGGGAGGTTGTGGAGTCTCCTTCTGTGCAGATATTCCAACCCGCCTGGACACCTTCCTGTGTAACCTCATCTGGGTGTTCCTGCTCCATGGGGGGATTGCACTGGATGAGCTTTCCAGGTCCTTTCCTGTCCCTGACATTCTGTGACTTGCCCCTCTGCCACACACGGAGATCAACTTGGCCGGGGTGTGCTCATCACTCTGACCAGCTTTGTTCCTTGACAATACAGCAGTGAATTTTGATGCTTTCTCAGGCCGTGGGCATGCTCAGTGCCTAGCAAGTTTGCTTTTTATATTACAGTGTGGTAGCAAGGGCTACTTTCACACCTTGCTTAATTTTTGCAGTTTTTGGAGAAGAAACTCATCTGTTGAATTAGAATCCTTTGTACTAGGAGACGTGACAAATGCAAATAATGTTCTTGTTGGTACAGGAGGTGTGTCAATGTGCTTTTGCTAATAGGTAGAACAAAGCTCTAGTAGCCTGGAAACCAGTAGTTTATTAATAGAGCATCCCTTAAATCAAGCCCCATCTGGTCTTGTACTGTAGAAAGGCCAGTCTGTCTTTCCTAACAAAATATTAACAAACTGGAGCTGTGCAGTCACTCATCAGCCTCTCTGAGCTCTGCATTCTTTTAATAAAACGAACACCCCAAAAATGGAAGGAGGAGAAAGACCTGCCCCGATTTTGCTCTTGTCTCTTCTTTATATGTGATCTGGGCAGAAGTCTTTGTTCTCTTTGATATTTTCTGCCTATCTCTGAGCCCTCTGATGCTACACGATGCTCACTTGCAAACACAGCCAGTCTCTGGTGCTAGAAATGTATCTAGTGGGAGAGCTGGCTTTCAGCAGAAAAGGGATTGCTGCACTGGGACGTATATTGCTAAGATCCACAGGGAGGAGATGCAATTTGCTGTCTCATTTGCATCAATCATTCTGTCCTTTTGGTAGTTTTACCAGAAGGATGAAGTGTAGCCTGCAAGACTTGAGAAAGGTACTGCATACCTCGCACTTGGGGAACACAGGGAGCAACAAGTGTTTAATGGCTTTTCTCCCATTCACGCCTAAGGTACATGATTTCTTCCCCCAACTTTGAGTGGGTAAGATGTAGCTTTAGGTAGGGGGAGCTTTGTATTCAGGGCTCCTTTGCCACCAGTGCTCAGCCATGGTGTCTCCAGCCCTGGCCTGACCCCTCTTCTGGTTAACAGCAGGAACAAGCTGCTGGCCTGGACACTGAGCTCTGCCTGTAATGTCACCCATCCTCCACCACAGGGACCATCCTCTGAGTTCAGGCTCTGGTACAGAAACTGTGGCATAGGAGCCCTCTGCACCCTCATGGGCAATGATGGGGAGAAAGAACATGGCCCTAGGAAAACCCTTTATTCCCTTCTTGGATCATCTACATTTTACATTTGCAGATAAAAGCCTGAGCACCTTATTCAGGGGGACAGATCATGGTCTGCAACAGTGAGGGACTTGCTGGCCAGGCATATTTACACAGCTGTGAAATGCCCTTATTACGCCTTCTCCAGGGAACACTTTACATCTCTAGGCAGGGCCCTCTTCTCTGCCAGCTGTAATCTATGTCCTGTCATGACAGCAGGGATGGCCAGCTGCCTCCAAACATGCTGCTTGTTATGACCAACTTGCTCCAAGGTCAAGATATCTGGGAAGTTCTTGGGATTCAAGCAGTCAACAAAGTTATGGTCATACATTTTTTATTTTCTGCCTTCCACCATAATAATGTGGTACCCAAACTTTGTTTTGACAGGAGGGTCTGTGTACACAGGCTTGTCCATACTGCTCACAGGCAAGGCAAATGCTGCTTCCTGGAAAGGTCCCACCATGGAGCCTCTGGTCATCCAGCCCAAGTCTCCCTGGGAGAAAGAACCATCACAGAATGTCAGGGATTGGAAGGGACCTGGAAAGCTCATGCAGTGCAATCCTCCCATGGAGCAGGAACACCCAGATGAGGTTACACAGGAAGGTGTCCAGGCAGGTTGGAATGTCTGCACAGAAGGAGACTCCACAACCCCCCTGGGCAGCCTGGGCCAGGCTCTGCCACCCTCACCAGGGTCAAGTTTCTTCTCCTCTTTAAGTGGAACCTCCTGTGTTCCAGTTTGCACCCATTGCCCCTTGTCCTGTCACTGGTTGTCACCCAGAAGAGCCTGGCTCCATCCTCCTGACACTCCCCTTTCCATATTGATCTCCAGGAATGAGTCCCCCCTCAGTGTCCTCTTGTCCAGCTCCAGAGCCCCAGCTCCCTCAGCCTTTCCTCACACGGGAGATGCTCCACTCCCTTCAGCATCTTGGTGGCTGCGCTGGACTCTCTCCAGCAGTTCCCTGTCCTGCTGGAACTGAGGGGCCACAACTGGACACAAGATTCCAGGTGTGGTCTCCCCAGGGCAGAGCAGAGGGGCAGGAGAACCTCTCTGACCTACTGACCACCCCCTTCTAACCCACCCCAGGTACCATTGGCTTCCTGGCCACAAGGGCCCAGTGCTGGCTCATGGTCACCCTGCTGTCCCCAGGACCCTTTCCCCTACAGTGCTCTCCAACAGGTTGTTCCCCAACTTATATTGGAACCTGGGGTTGTTCCTGCCCAGGGTTAAGCTTTGGAGAGTCAAACTGCAACAGCAACCTCAACAGCAGGGAGGGTGGGAGATGTGGCTGTGGGAGAGGAAACCTGTCCTGGCAGTGTCTGTCAGTGTGCACCACGGTGAAGCGGGACAGCCCAGGGAAAAGCTCCTCATGTAGGGCTGCCCCTCAGCAAGTGCTGGCTGGCTAAACCCACAGCATGCTTGGGCTCCGCCCTCTGTGACTGCTGGCCTGCCTGCTATGGCATTTGTGTGCCTCAGCTCTGCTGCAAATAAGTATTTATGGCTGAGCTAATGCCACGTACTTGTGCCTTTGCCTAGCAGTGTTTGCCTATGCACTGCGAACGCTGGGTGTGCTGTGCTTCAAAGTATTTAAACAAGCTTTTTGAAGGCACCCAGGAAGGACTTCCCAGCAGCAGGCTCCTTCAGGCATGCAGCGCAGGCCAGCACAAGCCCAGGTTCCCCTAAAGGCTCCTATCTGGCCACACTCCCCTGAGCGTGCGGGTCAGCGCAGCAGACACAGCACCTACCCCTTGCCGGGCTTTGTCCTCGCTGTACTGCGAGGCAACTTCGCTGAAGCGCAGCCCTGACTTCAGCTTCTCCATGGCCTCCATGGCTTTGCCGTGCTTTTCGCACAGGATGTGCCGAACCTGGCAGGGGGAGCAAAGCAGGGCCGTGGCAATCGGCCGAGCCGGCTGCCCGCTGCCCGTGTGCCGGGAGAGGAGCAGGGAGCCCCCGGCCGCCCCGGGTCTCACCTTCACAGCGTTGCCGCCTCCCTTCGGGCCTTGGGCTTTGCCCTCGCTGCCGCCGCCGCCGCTCTCACCGCCTGTGAACGCAGCGCCCTGAAACCGGCCCGACCCTCACCGCCCCCGGGCCCTCACTCGCGCCCGGCCAGGCCGCCGCGGCCCCCGCACCCCGGTGCTGCCGGTCCCGCCGCTCACCCCGCCGGTCCTGTCCCTCACCCCCGCCGGTCCTGCCCCTCACCCCCGCCGGTCCTGTTCCTGCCCCCGCCGGTCCTGTTCCTGCCCCCGCCGGTCCTGTCCCTCACCCCCGCCGGTCCTGCCCCTCACCCCGCCGGTCTTGTCCCTCACCCCCGCCGGTCCTGTTCCTGCCCCCGCCGGTCCTGTCCCTCACCCCCGCCAGTCCTGTCCCTCACCCTGCCGGTCCTGTCCCTCACCCCCGCCGGTCCTGTCCCTCACCCCCGCCGGTCCTGTCCCTCACCCCCGCCGGCCCCGCCGCTCACTCTTGCCGGCCTTGCCGCCGCCTTTCCCTTTAGGAGCCATCTTGCTGCCGTCACGCCGCGCCGAGGTCCCCGGGCTGCCCGCGGCGCGCCGGGCTGGGGTTGCGCCTGCCCCGGCACCTCCGCCCAGCGCTCGGCCGAGCATCCCAAACCCGCCCCTGGCTCAGGACTCCGCGCCCGGCCCGGGACCCACCCACCTGTCCCCGGGGCCCCGCTCCGGCCGTGCCCCTGCCCGCCATCCCCAGCGCCCAACCCGGGTTGTTCTGACCGCTCCGGTGTCCCTGCGCTCACCCGGAGCTACTGGGGAGACGCCCCGGCGGATGGGTCTGCGTGGGCCCTGCGCTCGCCGGAGTTACCTCCGGTGTTCCCTGCAGCCAGGCGGCCCCGTCCTCCCCCCAACACCCACGGAATCCCAGAGTGTCAGGGGTTGGAAGGGCCCTGGAAAGCTCATCCAGTGCAATCCCCCATGGAGCAGGAACACCCAGATGAGGTTACACAGGAAGGTGTCCAGGCGGGTTGGAATGTCTGCAGAGAAGGAGACTCCACAACCCCCCTGGGCAGCCTGGGCCAGGCTCTGCACCCTCACCCCCAACAAGTTTCTTCTCAGATTTAAGTGGAACCTCCTGTGTTCCAGTTTTCACCCATTGCCCCTTGTCCTGTCACTGGTTGTCACCCAGAAGAGCCTGGCTCCATCCTCCTGACACTCCCCCTTTCCATATTGATCCCCAGGAATGAGTCCCCCCTCAGTGTCCTCTTGTCCAGCTCCAGAGCCCCAGCTCCCTCAGCCTTTCCTCACACGGGAGATGCTCCACTCCCTTCAGCATCTTGGTGGCTGCGCTGGACTCTCTGCAGCAGTTCCCTGTCCTGCTGGAACTGAGGGGCCACAACTGGACACAAGATTCGACAGTATTCCAGACCCTTCCCCAGCGCTCCGGTCCCTTGGCAGCCACAAGAACCAGCAGGCAGGGGCGGCCGTCAGCAGGGAGCAGTTTATCAAGCTAGCGAAATCAAAAATACAACATTCTCAAGTCTGTACCACGGTGGCTCAGTGCCCAGCCTGGGACCAGGTGGTGTCACCACTGACTGGGCTCCCAGGGGCCGCAAGCTGCTTTTCCCACAGTGAAGCAGCCGCAGGAGCGGTTCTGCAGCCCTGGCCGCAGGGAGGAGGAGCGAGCGGCCTGGGACAAGCCCTGGGCCCAGCGCTGGCCGGCTCTGCTGGGAAGGGCCCGTTCCTGCAGCCAGGGAAACCAAGATCCATCCCGTGGCCTGACCCTCGGCTCAGCTGCCAAGGTTCACCCTGGGCCTCCCAGACCTTCCCTATCTGGTAGCAGATGACCACTTTTGCGCTCTGCGGTGCCAGGTTTTTGCAGGGTGTTTTCGCCCCCACACTTGTCCCCAGCTCACTTCGCCGGCTGCCATCCCTTGGCCACCACCACCGCCGGTTTCCTGAGTAGTCATGTGCAAAATATACCTGTCCCCAGAGCTTCCGTCTCCTGTCCCCAGGGCCCCACGCCCTGCTGCCAGCCCCAGGAGCAGCGGGAGGACTGGGTGCCATGCGATGGAGGTGAAGCATGGAAATCGTTAGAGCTTTTTTTTTTTCCTGAGTTTCTCAGCCTGGATCTTCATTACAGGCTAAAATCTGTGACCCTGGGAGGGGGAACAATGTGCAAGTAACCAGGGGAGGGGCAGCCATCCACAGGAGAGCAGAGCCTCATTTGGGGTCAAATTCAGCACAGGTGTGTGGATGGGGAGGTGTTCAGGAACGGCTCTGCTCCTGGGGGGCCCAGGCTGTGTGCAGAGCTCCCGGGGGGGCAGAGGTCCCCCCAGACCAGTCCTGGCCCTTCGGAGGGGCAGCTGCAGTGCTGCTGTGCTGCCTTCCTTTCCCCACTGCGGCCCGAAAACAGCTGCATCGCTCTCACACACACACACAGAAGGGCTGGGGCACACCAGAGCTTGCAGAAATATATCAAGAAATAAAGCGGAAATTTTCCTAAACACGGTTTCTTCATCAGCCGCGGCCTGGCCCTTTTTTCTTGCTACGGGCACACAGCCGTACTGGGGCTGGCATTGCCTCCCAGCCCTGCTTTCCTGCCCCTCAGCATCTGGCTGGGTTTGGCCAACAGCCCAGCGGCAGCCTGGGACCTCCAGCGGCTGACGCGGCTGCTGTCACCAGGCGATGCTGCCGCAGGTGGTTTGGTGCGATCCGCGCAGAGCTGGGGAAGGGCTCTCCTGAGCAGCGCTGGCCTGCCGCGGCCCCTCCTGCAGCGCCGGGACACCCACACCCCACATCACCCAAAGCTGACGGTGCAGGAGCTGCTCACGTGGGGAGGCCGGTGGACCTGCACAAGTGGTGCTGCTGGCAGGGTGAGGCTCCCCCGGCTGCTGGTGGAGGAGACCCTGGGGTTTGCTTTTGGACCAAGAGCTGAGGAGCTCTGAAATGCAGCATTTTGGGGGCTTTTGAGGGGCTAGGTTTTGGCTTGAGGTCACCGTGCTGGGTGTGAATGCCGGGGTGCCTGTTCCCCATGGGGCGGAGAGGATGCTTGAGACAATGAGGGGGAACTGTTTGTGGCTCTTCCAAAGCAACCTCAATTCCAGCTGGCCCCCTTATGTCTTCCCAAAGTACATCTCTGTGTATCCAGCCGAACTCAAACCCGGGATCTTTGCCTGGGAAACTCAAGGTACAATGTCAAATGAAAGAGAATAAAACATCATCACCACTGTGCGTTAGAAAAGCCATTTAAAGTACCACATGCCGAAGTGACCAAACAGTTTCAAGCTAGCTTTGCTGCGGGTGCTGAGCGGTGCCAGGGGCTGCGGTCAGTCCTGCTCTGCTTCCAAAGCAGGTGCCTTTGGTCCCGGGAGTCAGCTCAGCCAGGTACAGTCCCAGCTGTGGTGTCACTGATCTCCCCTCCTGGAAACGGTCCAGCTCTGTCAGAGACACGGGGGCTTGGGCTCCAGGTGCTGCCTCTCTGCTGGCGGCTCTCCAAGGAAGAAACAAAAGCAGAAGAAAACCCCCCGCAGGACACATGGACTCACCCAGGCAGCCAGGACACCTTCTGCAGCCATCTCCAGCCCTTCATGGCCAGAAGGGACCATGCAAGGTTACGGCTTGCTTTTGGGGCTGTTTGCACCATCCAGCTCAGGGGCAAACTCCATCATGACCCTCCGAGCCAGGGGGTTTGTGGTCTTGAGCAGTTCAGTGGCAGATGGCCGGGTACCAGGGCTGGTTTTGCTGCTCTTCTTCTGGAGAAGGGCTTTAAAGTCTTCGTTCCTGCTGGAAGACTTCCCAGTGCTGCCTGTTGCTGCTGGGGACTCACCGGTCGGGGAGACCAAAGTCTTTACAGGTGAGTGAGAGTTAGGCCGGCTGCCAAAGGTGTCACCAGGCTCTTTCCGCCCCAAGACCTTCCTCTTCGACCTAGGCACCAAAGAGACATGCAGCAGGATCAGCCTGGGCAGGAGCTGCCTCTGCTGCGGATGGGGCAAGGTCCTGCAGCAAGGGGCATGATGGCTGCCCAGCTGTGCTGTGCCTGCTCCACTGGGGCAAGAAGACAACCCACGCTGGCAGGCAATGTACCTGCCTACTGGCCAACGCTCTCCTGGCAGCCACGTCCGACCTGCCCAAAAGCTAACAGAGCAGTGAACCCCGGCCCCCGCAGGCTGCTGACCCAGCCTGGCTGCAGGCTCAGGGTGTTCAACTCAGAAGCGCTTGAGGCAGCAACAGCCTGGTTGTCCCCAAGTGTGGAAAATTCAAGGTGTCGTGGGGAAGACACTGAGCCCAGCCCCGTGACCGTGGCAGGATGCACAGGGGGTTGTGCCCACCCAGTGCCATGCACTGGCCCTACCTGTGGATCACAGTGAAGAGATCCTCTGTGGTGCGGGATGTCATGAACACGTCATCGTCCTCCTCCGCGATAGAGTCAGCTGTCTTGTCACTGGCGAAGCTCTTCTCCATGCCAGCCTCCGCCAAGCTGCCTGTGGGCAGGGAAGAGAAGGCAGCCATGAGCTGCCCTGTGCGGGCATGGGGCAACCCCCCCGGTGCCTGGGGTGAAACCCACCATAGGAGTGGGGAGACTCTCACCTTGCTCTGAGGTGGGGTCACCGGCTTCTGTGGTGCCCTGAGCCTCTGGGAACAGTGGGCCCTCGGCATTAGGGTTGCAGCAGGTGGGGTCAGTGTCCAGTGTGATGATGGGGCTGGGGGTGGGTGCCTGATCCCCCATGCTGGCTCCCAGCTGCACTGGTGCTGAGGCAAGTGGCAGGTAGAGCACGCTGGGTTTTTTGGGCACTGGTGGTGGCACCTTGGCCTTCCTCCGCTCCCGTTCACTGGCACCACTCCGCTCTGGCCTCGGCTCATCCTCCAGACTGCCCTGTGAGAGCCGCCTGGGTGCCACTGGGGTCAGGGGTGAGGGGGGCTCCCCCAGACCCCTCCTCAGCTCCCCATTCCGCAGAACCACAAAACTGTCCTGCAGCAGCCCCTTCTCCTTGGCAGTGGTGCCTGGTGGGGACGTGGGGGACAGAGGACCCTCCTCCCGCAAAGTTGGGGGTTTGGGCAGGATGCTCGGGGGCCGCTTGGCCAGCGGTGGCTTCTCTGCCACAGGTGGCTTCACCTTCCTCTCTGGCCCCAGGCAGGGACCGCGTGCTGGCTCCTCGGCATGCTCTGGGCTGTCGGCGTTGTCCTCTGGCTCTGAGCGGCTGATGGAGCGGAGGCGGACGGAGCGCAGGTCGGACTGTGTGACCACTGGCATGATGGGCGCAATGGGGCTGGTCTTCTGGGCCAGCTTGGTGCCGAAGGTGGAGTCAGAGTGGTGCCGGCTGACCTTTGTCTTCCCCTTCAGAGAGATCTTCAGCCCCGAGAGGTCAAGGTGTGCAGGTGGCGTGAGCGGCAGGTCGAAGGACAGCCTGGACTTGGGGCTCCTCTCCATGGGGGATGTGGGGGGCAGTGAGGACTTCCTTTCAGGGACCAGCGGCCTCACCCGCACCTGGTGTGGGGAGTGCCCGAGGATGGCAGAGGTGGGGATGGTGGGGGTTGGGGTCTCCGACTGGCTGGAGTACCCGCTGGATGGGGACATCAGCCCTGTGGGCCTGCATGGGGAGGAGGTCTTGAGGTCTGCCTCGGCAGAGAGCTGGGAGGGCGTCGTGGCCCTGGAGGTGGAGGGGGATGCAAGGGACTCAGAGCTGCCCCTTGCCTTGGTGCACTCGATGGCCGTGGTCCCAGTGGCCGTGCTCGAGCTGGAGAGGGACTGGTAGGGATCACCTGCCTTCCAGTCTGCAAGATGCCACTGATGGGGGGTGGCCAAGCTGTCAGACTCCCTCCCCCCTCTTCCCTGCGGGTCGGCGTGCACCAGCCGGTGGCCCTGGGGCTCCGGTGGGATGCACAGGCTCTTGGGTCGCTGATCCTTGGGCAGCGCCAAGCCGGGCTCCGTGGCGGCATCCAGACCCTCTTTAATCAGAGAGACGCTCCGTGTGGGTGGCGAGGGCTTCTTCTTTGCCTTCTTGAGGGAGATGCTCTTGGAGCGCCGCCGCCGCTGGCCCTCCTGCTCCAGCCCCAGGGAGACGTTGTCGGTGCTGGTGCTGCCCTCGGAGCTGGCGCTGGGGTAGCCCAGGGCGTAGTTGGCGCTGCCCCGCCGGGTCTCAGCGTAGGCAATGTCCACAGAGCAGAGGGAGCCCGAGTCGGTGGGCACCGACAGTGACCGCTCGCGGAACCGGCACCCTGCCCGCTCCACCTCCAGCCGTGCCGGCTCTACCATTGGCTCCAGCTCCTCTTGGTTTCCTGGCAAAAAGTTCACTCTGGCTTCTCGGCCCTCGCACCTCTGGCCACCTCCAGAGGTGGGGGGGGACTTGGGCACCATGCTGGAGAAGGAGCCGGGCCCGTTGGTGCCCACATGCTCCTCTGTGGTGATGAAGAAGGAGGCGGTGGGCGAGCCCGGGCTGGGCGATGGGACGGAGCCACCTGGTGAGGCACAGGCAGGCCCCTTGGCCTGGCCAGCAGCGGGGCTGGGGGGGCTCACATAGCCCAGGGCACTCCAGGGCGGGGGGAAGGGGGTGCCCTGCGGCCCGTTGCAGGCACTGGCGCAGGGGCTGGCCGCGCTGTCCATGGCGGCAGGTGGCTGGCAGCAGCGGGCCCCAAGGTCACTGAAGGTCTTCCTCAGTGGGGCAGAGAGGGGCTGGCAGGGGCTGATCTCCTGGGGTGTCTTCCCCCCACTCGCAGCGTCAGGCACGAAGCTGCAGGAGAGGGACTCGGCAATGGGCGTGTGCGTGGTGAACGCGGGGCCGTTGGTGCTGCCTGTGAGGAGAGACACAGCCTGGGTAAGCATCGTCCCACTTTGGTCTCTGCCAGTGGGTTGGTGCCATGGTCCTGCCCCACGTACCGTGGGGCCAAGACCGGTCCTCCTCCATAGCTGATATCTGGGGGTGCATCTCTGCCAGACATGAGGCATACCTGGGTGGGCTGGAGGGGACAGGTCAAATCCTCTTACCAGATGCTCTCCTACCCCTGTGTTGGCATGGCCATAACCCAGCTGGGGACAGTCCCTAGCCTGTGTTAACCCTCAAGCCTGGGATCTGTTGGTTGGGACATGCCATGGACAACTAGGCAGTCATGGCAGGTGTCTCTGCCCATGGGGACATTGGCCCCACGGCGACCAGAGTGCTGCTTCAATGCTGCCTCATGGTGGGGACACAGATGGGGACCAGGAAGAGCAGAATAAGGCATTGTCACCCCAGCCAGCGATGTGACAGCTTACAGTGCCACCTCATCTCAGAACAGCTTGGATGGGGAAGGGCCTGGGGACCCTGCTCAGAGCACACCCAGCAGACCACGATGCTCAAGGCCGAAGCAGAATGAGGTCTGGCTGTCTCTGGGGAAGGAGCCGTGACAACCTTTTGGAGGTTTGACCACTGTTGAAGTGTAGCTGGTGCTGTGGCTTCTCCTCCTGCTGTCCCTGCCTGCCTTTGAGAAGAGCCCGTCTCTGCTTTCTCTACGCCAGGGGTGTCAAACTCATTTTCACTGGGCGCCACATCAGCCTCGTGCTTGCCTTCAAAGGGCCAAATGCCATTTTAAATTTTAAATGACATTCGTCCCTTTGAAGGCAAGCGCGAGCCTGATGTGGCCCCTGATGAAAGAATTTAAGAACCCTACGCTACCCCTTGCACAGGGGATGCATGACAAGGCCTCTGAGCCAGGCTGGCTGCTGTTCCCATGGAGTCCAACCCTGGTCCGTGGCCACGCCAGGAGTGCTGCTGGTACCGCAGCCTCATGAGGACCCTCAGCCCCAGCAAAGCCCCGGGCAGGTGCGCAGCCCGCAGCCCCGGCACCGCTGTGCAGGCTCTGCCCGCAGCCGGGGAGCGTGGCCACGGGCAGGAGCTGCTGGCTGAATCCGGTCACTAGAAGAAATTTCAGTGGCCTTCCCACCCCATAGGAGTGCAGGACACCGACTTCAGGTGAGTGGCTGTCCCCTATGCCATGCCAGCCCCAGGGCCAGCACAGTGTCACCAGCATGCCCAGCACCTTGCTGCTCCAGGAGGGAGAAGAGCCGGAGTGGTGGCCTTTACCTCCCCAAAGCCAAGGCATCCTGGGGAGCCCATCTGTGCCCAGGCTGGCTGCCACCCCCTGGGGTGGCTTTGCCCACCATCAGGGCAGCTCCAGTGGGTGCCAGCCCTGTCCAGGCACTTTCAGGGCACAAAAGTGGCTGCGCGGTTCTTGCTGTCACCTTGGTCTCGCAGAGACAGGTTAGGGAATCCAATAATGGTCCGTCTACGCCGCAGGGTGGACTTGGGGTTCATCGCAGTCTCTGTGTTAAACAGGGAGTGACGAGCACTCGCGTGCCTAGCAAAGTGCTGCCCTGTAGCCAAAACAAACATGCTGTAGGTGGTGGTGCTGGGAGGGTCTGCGGCGGTGGGGGCTTGTCCCCCCTCCATCACCGCGTGTCCCCTGGCCTGGGACAGCAACTGCAGGCAGGAGTGTGGATGGCGGGAGGGTGGTGAGCCATGAGGGGTGAGCCACGGGGAGATGGAGACACAGGGGGCACTGCTGGGTGACAGGAAGATGGAGATGCTGCAGATGGAGGTGGGATGCACAGAAAGCTGTGGAGACCAGCCCCGCTCTGTGTGGCAGGTTCTGGTCTGCGCTGGTGAGGCTGGACCCTGCACCTCTGGGCTTTGTCGTTAATGGGGCCAGTGGTGCTGAGCCACACTGGGGACATGGGTATAAGGAACAGCAGGGCAGGGTGAGGGACTAGTGTGGTCCTGGCACATCCCTCCATCATGGAGGGAAAGGGCAGAAAGACATCTTGGGCCTTCAGAAGGTGCACCTTGCTCAGCCACTGGCCCCAGGCTCTGACCTGTGGGTAGAACACGGCACTCGTGTCTGTGAAGACCAGGCAAGACCATGCTCCTGGGAGCTGCAGCCCCACAAGGATGGATGGATGGACCAACAGATGGACAGACAAGTGAGACAGGCTGGCTGCATGGAGCACAGCGAGAGCCAAGGTGACAACAGAACCAGCTGGCTGGGCAACGTGGCAGAAACAAGAGACAGGCCGGTGGTGTGGCCGGTGATAGGACACACAAAGTTGCGGATGGCAGGAGAGGTGGCTGGGAATGACAGATGGCAGTATGGCCCTGCTGACCATTGCTCTGTCCCTGCTGCCTGCTGGGCCTGTGGGGACACAGGCTCACAGCCCCAGCCCCCCGTCCCACCACCCTGCACCCCCTGGCAGTCAGACGCTGGGGAGTATCCTTGCCTGCACCCGGCATCCTCCTCCCAGCGCCGGCTTGGCGCTGGGGCTGCCTCCCACGCCTTTCCCCGCATCGCGCCGTGGGGCGCTGCCCTACCTGAGACGTTGATGGGGACGATGTTGGTTTGGATGGAGCAGGACTGGTGCCGCTGCTTCTCCTCCACGGTGGGCAGGTGGAAGGCTCTGGTCCAGGATGGCTGCTTGTCCGGACTAGTGGGGAGGCTCAGGGAGGCACTGGGTGCCCGAGCACCGAGTGCAGTTGTGCCAACAGTCTCCTCTTCGGTTGCTCGCTGGCTTGGGGGCTGTGGAGGGAAAGGCATGTGACCCACCAAAGGGACAAGGGTGGGATGCAAATAGTTCCCCCTCAGCCCTGCTGCCCCAACCTCTCTCCTCCAGGTGATGCGGGGGCCACACCACCCTGCCCCGCCACTCCAGCACTCACCATAAGCACGAACTCGAGACGCTTGGCAGGCAGGGGCCGAGGTGATGGCTCAGGGGGGGTGTCAGGGGGCAGGTGACCAGTGGCACGGAAGGTCTGCCCAGTGACCCTGTTCTCGGTGTACTGCTCCTCATACTCCTCTGTAAGAGAAATGGTGTCTGGGACCCTGCTCCAGCTGGGGGCGAAAGCTTTGCCCCCAGGTCAGAAGGAACACGAAGGCATGCGTGTCCACAGCCATCTGTCCCTGGGGCTGGCCTGCCATCCCTGCTCAATGTGGGCAGCTCAGGAGGTGGGGAAGAGAGCAATGCCAAGGAGCAATGCCAGGGCTGGCAGGGAACCAAAGCAGCGCTGGGACCCCGGCAGCCCACCCCACTCCTCCTGGGGGGCTTGCCTGGGGACACAGAGCGCCACTGGGGACAGCCAGGATGGAACTCAGTATCTCTCTATCCTGTAATTGTTGACCTAATCAATGCTGGTCCCTACAGCCTGGCGGAAAACAGGTCTGCTTGGGCTGACACTGAGATTACAAGCTGAGGCAAGGCCGGGTGCATGTGTCTCAGCCACTCCTCGGACCTCACCAAACTGTAGGAGTTGGGTCTCTGGGGGGTCCTAGCCTCCAGCAGCCCCTCTCTGGTCTCTGCTCCCAATGCAAAGCGTCTGAGCAGAAGCCGCATGACGGCTTCGTTAAGAAACTGGAAGGGAACAAAGTCAATGGCCATGCTTATCCAGTGTCTAAGAGCCTCGTGGGCAGAACCGTGCCATGGTGGGGCTGGCGAGTGCCCCAGTGGCCTCAACAACTGGTCTTGGCCCCAACAACTGGTCTTGGCCCCAAAAACTGGCCACAGATGCTTTGCTGCTTGAAGCAGTGACTTGGGAGCAGAGATCAGAGAGGGGCTGCTGGAGGTTGGGACTCCCCAGGGACCCAATTGCTTCAGTTTGGCGAAGTCTCAGTAGCGGCTAAGGCGTGCTTGTGGGAGACGGCCTTGCTGTTTGTGTGGCGGTCGTGTACCCGGGGCAGCACCCATCCCTGCCACCCTCACTCGCCTGCTGGCCCCTCTTGCCCCACTACCTTGCAGCAAGCTCTGGAGGTTGAGCTGGGCCTCCTGGTGCAGCTGCTCCATGCCTGGCGGGCGCCCGGCTGCCAGGAAGACGTTCACTGGCTGCTGCCATGACAGCTTGGTGTGGGCGGCTTTCTTGCTCTCAAGGTCCAGGTTAGAGGTGGCTGCAGGCGGGAGGGAGCAGAGTGAGAAGGAGGCGGGTGGCTTCTCCGCAAGCACTGCCATGGCTGCTGGCTGATGCTCACCGGCACAGCGCGCTCATCCTGCCCTAGGTCTCTGCACAGATGCAGGGACTGGGATGTGGCTGTGTCCACCAGGGCAGGCTGCTGCGGGGCAGGACCAGACCCCATCACACCCACCACTGCTGCTCTGGGGCTGGACACAGTCCCCATGGGCTGCCAAAACAAGGCACGAAGGGAGCAGGGTGAAATTGGGGAAGGAAGCAAGCCCTGTTGCCCTGGGTGACTGCCCAGCTGCTCCTGGGCGCAGGAAATGCTGTACACTCTGGTGGAGCAACCTCTTGGCTGCAGAAGAGCAGAAGTTGCAACTGAAAAGGAGGGAGCGAAGGGAACATGGTGCCTTTCACCACACAGGTTTCAGCCTGCTTGGCAAGGTTAGCATGCCCTGCCCTGCAGTGGACACCCTGCAGAGGTCTCCTGGGAAGGAAACCTCTCCACAGAGGTTGCCCAGACCCTCCAAAACACCCATACAGGTGAAAAAGTCCCTGAGAGAAGGATCTGAGCTCACCAGAGAGCTGGCTGTGCTGGGAGCTGAGCGGTGCTCTAGCAAACTGGCTTTGCCACGGGAGCCCCTGCAGCCCCGGCCCCTCCGCACCAGAGCTGCGCCGGCCCTGAGCAGGTGTGGGTTTCCTACGCAGCGCGGTTTTGTGCCGGGGTGGAGGGAGTGCAGCTGCCAGCATGCTGCCTGCCAGGTGCATCCAAGCCCCGACCCAGCCAGCAAAGGCAAAGTGCAGGTTTGTGAGCTTTGAACATGGTGTCGTGGATGACCAGGGTCTCATCCCTGGGGATTTAGGACTAATCCTTCTCCAGCTGCCCCTGGTGTGGGCAGAGGAACAGCCACTGTCAGCATCAGGTGCTGCACAAGGTCCTGTGCCCGGTGTCACCCACTGGGCTGGGTGTCACCTCTGGGGTCTGACACTCCTTGGCTGGGCCAGTCCTGCTCAGCAGCTGGCACCACTTCATCCACCCGGCACATCCCAAGTCGGACTCACGTTTTGCAGGGAAGAACGGCAGGCGTGGGGTGCCGGGGTGCCGGGGCACAGGTGTGCTCTGCTTGCACGCCTGTCCCCATCCCCATCAGTCAAGGCATTCCTCCTACCAGCGTGACAAACGCTTTCCCTCTGTTAGCTGCAGTGCACAGGGCCACAGGGTGCCCACCCTCGACGAACGTGCCACTGTCCCGGCTGCCAGACCAGCGCCCTCCTCTGTGCCAGCCCCCAGCTGAGGCAGTGACAGCAGTCCCGCTGGCCTGGGTGATGGGTAACAGCCCCAAATGGGGCTGGGCTCCCCAGCACCCCCTGCACAAGCCGTGTCTCCCCCATCCTGCAACGTTTGCTCGGCCATGCCCCAGCTCCCCCCGCTGCACCCTGCGCATCACCCGGGCTGCCCTGGTGCCATCCTGCCGCCCCTTCCCCCGGCTCAGCTGATGGAGCAGCGCAGCCTGCACAACGCCCAGCACCCAAAAACAAGGTGCCACGTCTCTAGCCTAGTTACTTTTATAATTTGTGTTACCATAACGACGTGCCTTAACACTAGTTGTTTTTTTTTTTTTCCCTTTCTCCTTTAAATAATTTGACTCGTTTCCATATCAACCGAGAGGTGTTGGGGGGTTGTGCGTGTGTGTGTATAAACCACGCTGAGGTTTGCCCGGCTGCAAAGCCTGCCTTGGGGGCCAGTGCCATGCAGCCAGGGATGAAGTTTTCCCTGCTGTGGGGGAATGGACCCCACTTTTCTCACATAGGGATGTGGCTTTTCCTCCTCTTGTCTTTCAATTTGGTGCCTGTCAAGTGGCAATTCCCAGAGGGGCCAGGGGTCCTGGCAGAAGGAGCCACATGCCCTGGCCTCTGGCTCACCCTTTGTACCCAGTTGTCATCTGGAGATGGGAGTCAGGAGCAAAGCTGGGCACAGGGAAGGCTCAGGGCATCTCCCCAAAAACCTGACCTACAGGGCTGCATGAAGGGAGCTGGGGGCACAGGGTGCGGGCAGGGACTGCACGTTCACCTCTGCAGAGCCCAGCCCCACAACCTGCTCTCTTTGGTGAGGTGTGAGCTCTGCTGCTGTCCCCTCCGTTTCCGAGTGCCCCCCACCCCGGCTCGCTGCACCCGGCTCGCACAAACGCAGCCTTCGGCCCAGCGGGTGCCGATGCTCCTCGCCGTCTGCTCACGCATTCCCAGCAGCCACCCCCGCCACCCCACACAGACCCCATAGCATCCCCAATGAGACTCAATGGCACCCTCAAAGCACAGCCCCCCCACCTCCCCACGCTGCCCAACACCAGCATCCTGCTGGGGGGCAGCCCCCTGCCCTCCCAGAACCGCGGTACGGGATCTCACCTCCGCAACCTCGACCCGCTCCAGGGAGCCCCAGCACCCACCCGGGCACCCACCCGTGGGCCCCACCCATGCGGGCAAACCGCAGCAAGGAAAGCGGGGGCCGCCCTGGGGCGAAGCGGAAGCCTGCGGGGGGCAGCGCCCTGCCCTGCCCTGCCCTGCGAGCTGCAGCAGGGAACAGAGCCGCGCGGGCAGCTGGCATAGGGCGAAGAGGAAAGGGCAGTGTGGTGCTATGAGGGGGGTCCTTGCCCTACAGGGCTTTCCACCCTTTGCAGACACACACTCATTTGGGAACACAAGCAAGCTGGCACTGTCCTGAGCTGACGCAGGCAGCGGTGCGGGCATCACCGAGGTGCTGGCGGGGCTGGTTTCATTTTCCCAGCAGCAGCAGCAGCCGAGGAGTGGGCAAGAGCAGATTAGCCAAGCATCCATCCAGTGGCGCAGGCACCCCAAACCCGTGCCCCCCTGGCCTGCACTGATCTTGCACAATCCAGTGTGCAAAAGCAAGCATAACACCCCAACATTTTGACTTTTGATCTTGGGAGCAGTTGCTCAGAGGTTTTTTTGGGCACAGCCCCAGCATCACACAGCGGCTCTGCGATGTGACGTGAGGAGCCAGCAGCACGGCCCGTGGTGGGGGCTGACGAACCGGTGCTGCTGCCAGCACTCCCGAGGGCCGGGCAGTATTTGGAAGCAGCGTGGTGCAGGAGCAGGTTTGGGATGGCTGTGCGAGCTGCAGCTGCCACCCACATCCATGGGACTTGGGATACCCCAGCCGAGCTGCAGCAGCCGGCCGGAGGACGAGGTGGCTGGCAGGAACGGTGCAGCCGGAGCGGAGCCTGCTGCCCTTGGCTGTGACCCTCCTGCCAAGCTTATCGGTGACAGGCTCAAAATACAAAATGCCTTTGAGGGGCCCTCACCCCATAGCGAATGCCTGGAGGTGAACGTGTCCTGGGAGAGCAGAGCCGGAGGGCCGGCTCCATCCCACACAGCTCCAGCACTCGATCCAAGCCCAGCCAGCATCGCTGCTGGGGACAAATTAAGGCATGGTTGGCAGGGGGTCTTGCCCCACACAGAGCTGGCCCAGCTCCCTGCTGGTGTCAGTCCCCACTCCCTGCCCTGAGGCCTGCAGAAGGGAGCAGGCAGAGGGGTTGATGACGGAGGCCGGGGCTGCCAGAGGCTGCCCCCTGCATGTCCCCATGTCCCTCAGGGCACCTGTCCCCTCTCAGAGCTGCAGACTGGCAGCAGCAAGCTCTGCCCCTTGCCCGGGGGCTGGAAGCAGAGGCAGCGCAAACAGGCAGGGCCACGGCAGCACCCCGCTCGGACGGTCCCCGCTGGGCTGCCCTGGGCAGGGCTGCAGCCAGCACCACCAGCCGTGGTGGGTGCTGCTGCCTCTGTAACAGCTTGCAGAGTCTCACTGACCACTAACAAGTGGTCAGGCCTGGGATGCCATGGCCACTGCGGGTGTATAAGGACCAGGGATGCAGTCAAGGGGAGTTTGCTCCAAGGGGAGCTGGGCTCTCTCCTGGGAGAAGAGCATCCCCGCAGGACTCCCAGCCACAGGGCACGGCATATGTGCCCTCTGCAAGCATCTTCCTGAGTCCCCCCACTCCATGCCAGGATCCCTGTTTACCTACTGCCCAGGCGTCCCGAATCCACAGGGAGATATTCGACAGAGCCATCAGGAGTTCTTTCAGTTCAGGCTGAAGCTCCCATGAGATGATGCCTCTTGCTCGAGCTTGCCACCAAACTTTTCCTTCTCAAGCTCACTCCAAGCTCATGGGAAGCACCGGCAATGCAGACGGTGCAGCTCGGCCCCTCGCTGCCGATGCAGAGGTACCACAGGAGTGATGTAACGGCAGCAGCAGGCGATGCACCATTAGCAGAGCAGCCATGGCAACGGGTATCGGCACAGCGGCAAGTCAGCCGCTGCCGCCAGTCCTAGCACGCCGGAGGATGAGAGCTGTGAACTTGCAGGCTGAGACTGATCCCAAGAGCCATCCAAACCCCACCCCGCGGGAGCCGATGGGCCGCAGTGCCGGTAACATATGCCACCGGCTTCGAGCAAGTGCCCCAGCCCACCACCAGCACCGCGACTGCTCGGTCCCAGCGCGTGCGGCTTGACGACATTCTCTGTGTTACGGAGCCAAAGCGCACGCTGCTCCACAACGAGCAGAGAGGAAGAGAAAAGAGCAAACAGCGGGAGCTGGCAGTGGCTGCAGAAAGCGCCTCCTGTCCCAAGCTCACCCCCCGCTGGACACGGACCTGCCGGTCCAGCCGCCCTGCCAGGACACAGACCTGTCCCTCTTGCCACAAGCGCCCACCATGCACAGGCTGGAGTGTGCCCAAGATGAGCCCTTGTCTTGACAGCTGATGTACTGTGCCCTGTCCAAATCTGGACCCTCCCCAGGTCACTGTCTCTCCATCACATACCTTGTGGGCACATCTCCAAGCCACCAGAGAGGCAGGGCCATCCTTACAGACATTTGACCTGCTGGTGGTTGAAGCCAAAGGGGCTGGAAGCTTTATAGGGGGTGCCCAGGCCAGGACCCCAATTTTGCCCTGTGTAGCACACCTGTGTGCTTCTGCGCAGATGCCCAGCAAGACCATGCGGCATTGGAGAATACCACCACCCTGCTGCACCGAATCTGTCGGAGGCTCTTCTCACTCTCCCTGTTCAACATGCAATCAGACGATTTTTGTGCAGCAGATAATGGCACTGTAGATGTTGCTGGCAGGAGTGGTGGGTTCGGCAGCTGTGAGGGTCACTCAGCTTAGAGGGAGCAGGCTGGATCATGTGAGAGGTTTCTGTTAAAACCACCACCAGCAGAACAGTCACTAACATCCCTGTCCATCAGTAGGGCTCAGAGTTAACAGCGTGCTAAGGCACTCTGACTGCCCAGCCCTGTGATGAGATCCAGTAAAAGAGAGAAAAGCTCCTTTCCTCAGACAGATCTCAAGTGATCCATCACCTTTGCCTCATGCCTTGTGTAGGGCAGGAGTGGAGGGGACATGTGTGCTCCCTACAGACATTGTCAGCTGTGACCCCATACAGACGGCCCAGGGGAGCCTCCTGTGGTGGGGTGTCCTGCCCCAGCGGCACCAGGGTAAGAAGACTCCACGAGCTGTGGCACCGCTGGATTGGCAACTGCCCTTGAGCCTGGCAGGTGCAGAGGCTGGGTGGCGCGGGGGGGGCGCTGGTGAAAAGCCACACCGGCTACATTTGGCTCCAGCACCGTGAGCTGGGACCCTGTCAAGGAATTTTGGCGGGCAGGGAGGTGCATGTGCTGCAGGGACGACTTGGCCGGCAGGCCTGGCACAGGAGGAGCCCGGGCGTGCCATCCGCCCATGCTGTGGGCACAGGAACTGCCTGTGGCCATGCTCGCAGCAGGTCTTGGCCCGGTAGCCCGCCTGGTTCAGATGAACTCACACCGCTCCCTGACAAGGGGCCAAGAGCCGCCACTCCTGAGGATGGAGCGGCAGCCCTGGTACCGGTGGGGGCTGCTCTGGGCTTGGCCATGGATGCTCTTGTCACCCTGTCTTTGCCATCCTGGAGCCTGGCCAGACCCAGCTTCCTGCAGCAAGCCATCAGCCATGGGCAGCAGGATGAGACTCCTCAGGGCCCTTCTCGCCGTGTCTGCCCGGCAGCCTGGCTTCCTCCTCATATCGCAACCCTCATTCTCAGGTACTTCCCAGCTGAACAAACAGGTACGAGACTTTCGCGAAAGCCTCAGGAAACCCGGCACAGCAACCTGCCAGCGCCAGCCCCTGCCAGCCCTTGTCACCCCGGCACAGCTCTGCCGCACGCTGCAGCCAGGGGTTCCCCGAGGCGCAGGGCAGCTGACACCTGCCCGCTTGCTGTCCCCTGGTGACGTCCCCAGCCTGGTCAGGAAGGTTCAGTGGCACACGGATGCCCGAGGCTGTGCTCACAGCTCTCTCAGGCGTGCGGGCTGCCTGTGCTGCAGAGCCTGCACCCCTCACCAGGCAGGGGTGCTTCAGGAAAGCACCATTTCCCCTGTGCCCGGCTGGTTTTACAGTCTGCGGGGCTGGGACAATGGAAGGAAGTCGCCTGAGAGGGGAATGCGGCCAGGGCTTGGGACAAAGGGGCCTGAGATGCGAAATCAGCCACGGCAGGAGTGACAGTGAGGGCAGTGAGAGCAGCGTGGGCCTGGCTGGCTGTGACACTTGTGTTGACCCACGGTCCCACAGTCCCCACTGCTGCCACCACCAGCAAGAGAGCTGCCAGGAGGGTACCGTGCCGTGGGGGCGGGCAGGATCTGCCCCAGCACGGCTCAGCCCCAGCCTGAGGAGTGGTCGGTGGGATGCACAAGCAGGGTGTCTCTGTGCTTCTATTGCTTTGTCAGAGAGCAAAGAACCTCCAGCGGGCTGGGGAACAGCAGCAAGGATTTAAAAAGGGAGACGCTGCACATGAGGCCAGGCTGGGAAAGGTGGGACAAGACCTGCACAGCTGGGCAGCACCGACCCCCCAGCCATTGTGAGGCCTCTGGAGACGAGACCCTCCACATCCCCATGCCCAACAGCTCACAACAACCCGGGGTCCGGCCCTGCTGAGCGAGGGTACCTGCAAGCTCTGCCACCCTCGCTGCCCGCTCCTCTTGGAGGAGGCTGCCCCGCTGCCTGCCCCTGCCCACACCGCCTGCCTTACCTCCGCGGTGCCAGGGCACCAGGAGCCACTCCGCCTTGGCCATGGCTGAGGCACCGGCAGCAGGGCGCTCGCTCCTGCTGCTCGGGAGCCCTCGCTTCAAAAACAGGCTGAGAGAAGCGAAGAAAAACGAGCTCCCTCCGCCTTCCTGCCCACGGCCAGCTCCAGCCTAGCGGGGAGAGGAAGCGACCAGGAACTGGCTGTTTGAGTCAGCGCCACAGCCCATTGTCCGGCCCCGGCCCCTCTTCCTTCCCTGCCACGGGCCCGGGGAGGGACGGTGGAGGGGCCACGGTTCTGCACAGCCCGTTCTCTGCACAGCCCGTCCCCTGTGCATCCACGGTTCACACAGGGGTCCTGCAAAGGTGGCAGGTCAGGGTGGAGGAGCTTGTCTCTCTCTCTTTGTACATCCCCGCTGCAGTGCCAGACAGAGTCCTGGGGGGCATGCTAAGGATAAGCTGTGCTCCCCCCAGCTGAGCAGAGTTATGGAGCTGAAGCATCACCCAGTCATGGCCAGAGCAGCAACTGGCACCATCTGAAAGCCACAGGTGACCCAGGGGGACACCAGCACACGCTCGACCCTCTCCAGCAGAGCACAGCTGTCCCTGCATGACCCAGCTGGAGCAGCTGTTGGCATCCTCACCTGGAAATCAGCAGCCGGGAGCCTGCCACTGCCTCCTGGCTGGCTCAAACCACTCTTGCCCCAGTCTCCCAACGCTTACTAGCTAAAAAAGGTAGGGGCCTTCCTGAATTCACCTGACTTCACCTTGAAAGCTGCAAGAACTCCCAGAGCTTCCTCTCGCTTTGGCTTCTTCCAAAAGCTGTGAGCAAAGGCTCCACAGGGACCACTTTCCCAGCGCCCCAGGGATAGCGCTGAGCCTGCCTTTCCCGGAGGACAGAGGCCCCTGGGAGCCAGGACAGTAGCAGAGATGGGAATGCAGCCCTGAGCCCCAGCTTACTTCAAGAAGTGGCTTTGGGGCCACTGGGCCAGTGTGAGGAGCACATGCCTTGCCAGGGGCTGGTACCATCCACCCCCGTGCCAGCCACCCAGCAACGTCACAGACCCAAATGATGGGATGAGTAAAGGATGGTGGATACCAATAGAGTTCATTTTCCCCCCAGCAACCCAGGCAGCACTTGCACATGGCTCCAACTGACGGGGGGACAAGGAGACCTGCCTCAACAGCCATGGCTTCTTCTGGGACCCTGTTCTACAGTTCTCATGCCAGCCAAGGACAGAGGCAACAACCAGAGAGTTGCCTGCCAGCTCCACCAGACCCCTGGCTGCAGACACCTGCTAACCCATCACATCAGTCCCAGCAGCCCGTGAGCATGCTGCCTTCTCCATCACGCCCCTCCAAACACTGCCATGTTTGCAAGCAAGCATCCTGGCGCGAGCAGCCTGCTCGGTTCTCCTGATGTGTGAGGAAGGGGTGTAGAGGGATGCGAGGGCCCACCAACATTAGAGAAGCATCAAAGATACACATCAGTCAAGCAGGCAGGGCTGAGGTTTGCAGGCCCCAGATTTATGCAGCCTTACCCAGCCCGCTGGAACACAAGGAAGGCTGGATTTTAATGATCAGGAACACCTCTCCATGTGTTGACCTGTGAAGGGGCAAAACAATGACCCTGCCCAAGATGAGCCAAGGTACCTCCTGGTACTGTGGGTCCCTGCCCTCCTCTCCCAGCTAGCGAGCAACCCCCCTGCCAGCAACTCAGACCCACCACAGGGCTGCTTCTTATCAAGTTTCAGCTCCCTCCCCTCAGCAGATAAGCTCCAGACTGGACCCAGCACCACCTCTCTGCAAGGAAGCCTGTGTGTAGCTACTCAGGAATGCCCAAGCCATTGAGGTCCCAGCAGTCCCAAGCCTAAACGGCCTGCGAGCATCCAAGTATTTACCCCAGCTTCACACCTGAGATGAGTTTCAAGCCATCCAGTGCCAAGTCCCACTCCCCCTGCTCCCAGCAGACAGGTGCAGCTCCACTGTCTCCCCAGGGGAGGACAGGCACCAGGAAGAAGTTCTGGAGATCTCCAGACTGGCAGGGAGATGTGCCCTGCGCTTGAGCGCAGAGTTGAATGAGCTTTGGTACAAAGGCTGGCCTCACAAACCCCCCTTGGGCCTTTCCCGACAGTGCTGCGAAGGTGACTTCTAGCTCCCAAGAATCCCTTTAATGATGCAGAAGTGCAATTAGCTCCCGTCCCACTCCGAGCTGCACTAGGCAGTTGCAAGGGTGGGAGAGGCAGGCAGGGAGCAGGCCAGCATCCCGGGGCGCGCTCTGAGCCCCGCGGTCCAGCCGCTGCCCGCTGCCTGAGCCTTGCAAGGTGGGAGCTGAGGACGATGTGCTGCGTACTGACTGGCACAGCATCCTTCATCCCTCAGGACCTGCCAGGTCAGGGTCCCTCCTGATTCCTCATGCAACCCGAAGCTCTTTTGCTCTGTTTCAGTCCTTCGCAACAATCATTACAACCGCGGCTGCAAAATTAGACAGAGACAGGCTGTACTTCCACCCCCTCTGCCCACTAATTATTAAGCTGTGACAGTCACTGGGGCTGTGACAATCACCCCCCATTTTCTTGCAGCTTCCATGCAATTTTTCTGAGGTGTCTCTCAGGGCTGGCAGGTCCCTGCTGCTGCCTGCACTGCCATGTCCTGGCTCTCAAGCCAGTGGCCAGGCAAAGGGCAGCGGGTGCAGGAGCCAGGGCCAGCAGAGCCCAGGACATACAAGGAAAGAGCCCTCAGGTAGCCCTGAGCCAGGAGCCGTGGCAGACCCCAGTCTCCCTGGTCTTCTGGTATTTCCAGGAGCTGGGCTGGGTCAGGGAGTTGGAGTCCCAGGTGTCTGGAAAGGGTTGCTGAACTGCCTGGGCCAGCCAGATGGGGACAAAGGAGTGACTGGACAAGTCCTGCTTGTTCAACCCAGCTTTTTCAGAGGGCACCTGCGCTCAGCTGCCCACTCCCAGTGCAGAGCGAGCCCTCTGGTTGCCTTGCTTCCCCCAGATGCTCCCTGCAGATTCACAGGGCTTTCTGCCTTCCTTAGATAATTTGTGGTATGAGGTCCCTTAGAGCCACCCACTGCCTTTGTGATTGGTGGCAGAAGAGAACTGGGAGTGTGGGGGGCTCATGCAGGCATGGGCTGCCTGCCTGGGCAGCACCCAGCTCGAGAGCCAGCAAGTGCAAGGCCTCCCCGCTGCCAGGGGATGGTTCTCGTTGCCTGGCGATGGCTCCCCATGGTTGGAGCTGGCTCCCCTTCACCCGGGGTTAGCTCCCTGCTGCCCGGGGAAGGCTCCTGGTGGTGGGAGCTGGCTCCCTGCTGCCCGAGGCTAGCTCCGGGCTGCTCACGGAGAGCTCCCCACTGCCTGGGGATGGCTCTGCACGGTTGGAGCTGGCTCCCCACTGCCTGGGGCTGGCTCCCTGCAGCTTGGGGTATGGGTCAGCACCTGTTGCACACACCAGAGGACCGTGGTGGGCTCCAGCAAAAGCCCCATCCCTTGCCGCCCCTGCCAGCGAGGCCAAGCCTCAGCTGGAGGTGACCTCTCTCCGTGTCCTCCAAGCGACCCAAAGGGGCCAGTCAGCCCCGGGGGGGCCGCGGCAGAGGCCGAGCGTCCCCCTCCCCTGCCGCTGCAGCCGGCTCCATCCCGGCCCGCGGGACCGGGGGGCGGCGGGAGCAACGCGGGGAGCGGGTCCGGTCCCGCCCCGTCCCGTCCCCTGTACCTGTTGCTGAGCGCATCCTGCCCCGCCGCTGGCTGCGCGGCGGCTTCCGCTGCGCGTTGCCCATCCTCCGCCGCGGCCCGCCCGGCCCAGGTGGTCAGAGCGCCACCGCCCCCGGGCCGCTCCCCGCCGGCTCCAGCCTCCCCCGCCGCCGGGCCCGCCGCGCCGCCCCGCCGCGCCGAGCGGGGAGGAGCCGCCGGGCCGGGCCGGGCCGGGCCCAGCCGGGCCGCATCGCATCGCACCGCACCGGGCACCCCCCTCCCCGCCGCAGCAGCCGCCCGCCCGCCCGCCCCCTCGGAGCCCGCCCGCCGCCGCGCCGGGGCCGCCGAGCGGGCGCCCAATGGCGGCTGCTGCTGGGGGCGGACGGGGGCAGCGGGGCTGGGCGGGGGGTGCGGGGCTGGGCAGCCCCCCGGGGGATGTGGGGGCTGAGGGGTCCTGGCGCTGCGGGGGCACCCGCGCTGGGGGGGTAGGGGCACGAGCCTCCCCGGGGTAATGGGGCTGGGTGATGCGTGGGGGACGCAGGGCTGGCCCTGCGGGGTGGGAGGCTGAGCAGGACGTGAATGGAGGCAAGAGGGCAGGGAGAATAGCAGATCCGAGAGCAGCCTGAGCCATGCACCAGTGCAGAGTGCGCAGCTTGGGCCACACACCCGTGCACACTGATGGGAGACAGGAGGGTGGGATAATCTCTTGGGGCTCATGCCCCATTGGGAAAGCCTGTGTGAGAGCCATGGCACATGGCAAGAGCCAGGCCTGTGTGTCATGGGGTCTCTGTTAGGAGAAACAGGAATGTCTCTGCCTGGCAGCACCTCCAGTGGCCCCATTCCTGGCACCCTGGGCAGTGCCGTATCTGCACAAAGCTGAGCTGTGCCAAGAGATCACCCTGGGTCAACTATTGCCCTTGGGCTCCTTCTTCCCCCAGCCCAAACATCACCATATCCCTGTGATGGGGAAAAAAAGTACTGCCAAGCCAGGGGAAACTTGCTCAGTGTGCCCCAGCCTCCAGCAAGCAAGTGGCCCTTTGCACCCAGAAGCCAGAGATACTCAGTGATGGCTCAGCCCAGCTGCTCCATCCCAGGCCAGAGCATCCCTTACATGCCGAAACCCGGCATCTGTGTAGTGACAGAAAGGACCAGAAAGCGCTGGGAGGTTGTTATGGAAACAGCCACAAATTGGATCAGTACTTGGCACAAGGAGCGGTTTGTGTGACTGATGTGGGAGCAGGTGGGTGTGACAGCTGCAGGGGCGTGGGGGCCCTGCGGTGGCACCCTCCCTGTGCCCCCGTGCTGGGGCAGGGCTGCGGCAGCGCCTCAGCTCACAGGGACAGCCCGTGATGGGGCTGCAGCAGGAGCTGTGGACAGCACAGCTGTATTCCCACCTCACCCTGGCCTCCGTGTGCTCTCTAGGAAGATGAAGGACCAAGGTGAGCCTGGGGTGGCTTGCAGAAAAGCCATCAGGAAACTATTTTCTCCCACTCCCTCAAGCCCCCAGCCAAGCCAAGGCACGCGGTGTTGAGCCAGAATGCAGCAGCACCTCTGTGTGGCTCACAATTCCACCGCACAGCTGTCTTTCCACACCCTGTCCCGGGGACCTGAGCAAGCTACTCATCACTCTAAGCTACTCATCATCTCTTGTGGTGAAGCCCTAGACGCCCTGTCCTCTTCCGAGCCCTGTGGGTTTGTGCAGCTCACCTGTACTTTCCCAATTCTGTGCTTCTTGCGGCCCAAGCGAGCTCCGTGTGTGCTGCAAAGGTCCTTCCCACCTGCAGCACAGGGCGCACCATGACAGGGCCTGTGAAGGCAGGAGGGTGCAAGTGGCTGAGTGTACCCGGGTGTGCGCCAGCTGTGTCAATGGCTCTGAGCAAAGGGAGCAGCTCAGCTCTCTATTTTCAAAGTAGCCCCTCTCCTGGCGGAGAAAGCAGCCTCTTTGAAAATGCCATAAACACTAAGTGCACAAGCCGATTATTTTCTGGCCAAGAGACCATGTTAAAAAATAACAACCAGCGAAGTAGATGAGGTCATTAGAGAACAGCGGCTCGGGGATGGGCCAAGGCTGGGGGAGCAGGGCCAGGGCTGTGCAGCCCCGCACAGGCACTGCGGGGAGCCAGCAGCACCATGCGCGGTTCTGAGGGCTGTGTCAGACCCTGAGGAGGTGCCATGGCCCGGCAGAGTGGCTGTGGATGTGGCACAGCCATCGTCAGGGTCTCAGCCAAGCTGAAAGACAGAGCCCGGGATGCTGACCCTGTGCACGGCAGCCCCTCCACTCGCCCCACTGAAGGTGACCTCTCGCCTCTGCCGAGCTGTTCTGCGAGGCCTGCCTGGTCCTGGCAGGGAACCTGCCTGCAGTGACTGAAAGGCTGGGCTGAAACTGCCGTGCCACCTCGTGTCCCCTCTGGGTTCTGCATTCTTGGGATTCCTCCAGAGCAAGAACATATTTCCGTGCTGTGTCCCAGGAGCTGCACCCAGGACTAACCTGTTCTCCCTGGGACGGGATATTGCCGGCAGTGTCCTCCGTTCTACTAGTTTGCCCATGGCTGGAGGAACCCTCAGCCTGGCTCCTGCCAAGCAGCCATGTCCCCAGCGGCTGCTGGAGCCTGTCACTGAGCATGGGGTGGGCACATGGGGGAAGGCACTTCCTTCAAGTGCTGCAAAGAGCTGCAGCAGCACGCCAATCCCATGCACCTGAGCCCCAGGGTTTGACAACATAGTGCCCAGCTGGCTTATGGCCATGACACAGGCAGGCTCTTCTCCAGGCTCTGGACCACTGCTCTGGGATGCCCCAGCTGCTCAGAGGAGGGAAAACACATGGTGGGCTCTGCACTAGGGTCCTCTGACGGCCACCACGCACCCAGTGCACAGCAAGCTGCAAGGCTTCTGCTGCCCACGCTGAGGTCAGGCGCAGGAGACACAGGAACCTCAGCCCTGATCACCCCAACAACCTGCACTCACACCCCCAGTCACCCAGAGCTTACTTTGGCTCGGGAAAACTGAACACAGCCCAAAAGTGCTGCATGAGAGAACCAATGCCGCCATGTGCCATGATGCCATCGCTAGTTTGCAACATTTATGAGCCCCTCATGGGAGACACGAGGTGCAAGCTGTGGCACTGGCATCTGCTCCAGCACAGCCACCAGATCCCCCAGCACCTCTGCCTGCAGCGACAGGAGGCAGGCAGCAGCACGGGGGCATGCTGGGCACCTTCTACCTGAGAGGGTCCCTGGGGATGCCCCTTGGCCCAGCTCGAGCTGGTGGGGAGGAAGAGGAAGGAGACATCAAGCGCTAGGGCTGGACATGGGTGCTGCCCAGGGAGCTGAGGACACTGTATCCACCCACAGGGCTCTGTCCGCTGTCACCATTGGTGCAACCTGGTGCCCAGCCAACCCCATCCCACCATCCCCATCGCTCTGCCCATGCAGGTGAGAGCCGGAAGGAGCCGAGCAGGCAGCCCTGGCTGTGCAGGCAAGCCCTTGGGCTGCTGCTGCCAGCACCCGCCTTCAGAGACGGCCGCCCATCCTGTGCTGTGCACCCACCACGCTCTCTGCCCTCGTCCTGCAGTGCTGCTAGCCCCCTCCCTGGTGTGAGGCAGTCAGTCCAGTGGGCACGGAGGAGGATAAAACTTCTATAAACCCAGCTCTGCCTCCTCTGCTTCCTCTCCTAGCAGGGACCGAGGCAATGGGGGCTGAAGGCTGCCCTGTGCTCCCACCGGCTGCTCCAGTTCCCCCATGGCCACTCACGGGGTGAGCTGGCAGCTGCACCAGCGAGGAGTTGGGGAATGGCCACAGAACCAACTCTGCTGCTCGCTTGCTGACGCTAACTCGATCCACCTTTGCTGGATAGAAACGCTTCTCCCACCCCAGCTCAGGCCCTTCTTAAAGATATAGCTATATGTCCCTGCTGCAGATGCTGGAGTCATGGAGACAGAACAGGGCCGGAGCATCCCACCAGCCTGTCCTGCATGGCACAGATGCCAGCTGGCATCCCTCTGGCACGTCCTGGCAGCCACAATGAAGGCTGTGATCGGCGGGATCCCTGGAGAGGAGATGTCACCCCACCACCCATGCTGCTGTGGGCAGCACAAGCCTCCTGTCTCCCATAATTAATGAGGATCAGACGGCTGGGTGAAGGGCTTTGCTCTGGACTCCAGCCCGGAGCAGCTCCAGCTGCCCCCTTGCCTGTCTGTGGGAAGGGGACAGCCCCAAGGTGTTCGCTGCACCTGCAGCAAGAGCACTGGGATCAGGTGGCTCCTGGAGAGGCTTGGAAAAAGGCTTTAGGAAACCCTCACCAACCATGAGTGGCACAGGCTGACAGGCATCACATGCAGCTTGACACGTCCCTCCAATCTGCCACTTGCTGCCTGCCCAGAGGCTTCCCTTAACCACGGTGCTGCCCCAAGGCTGGAGAACTCCTAGGGGAGCAGGGTGATGTGTGGGGCAGTCACCCTGCCACCCTGCCCTCACCTCTTGCTACACCTGTCCTGCAGGTGAGCAAGAAACCTGGAGCCAGCAGGCAACTTTCACCAGGGCAAATCCCCCCCAGCCTTTTGCCTGGCTTCTTCCAGCTGAGCTCCAGGAGCTCTTGGGCTTCCCACTTAAGCATGAAACAAGCTATTCCCTTGCACACAGTGTAGGCACCCACAATCAGAAAAATAGAGTTTGCAAGCCATGGGGCTGCATGGCCACACAGAGCCAGCATGGGCTGTGGCAGGGAGGGCACTGGTGTTGGCAGCGACCTCTGACAGTTCTTGTCCCAAGGCACCTGTTGCCAATTCAGGCATGTATTAGCCTCGCTTCATGCTCCTGCTGCCCATTCCGCTTGCTGCAGCAGAAAATCCCCGTGAGCCTTTTCCTGCCACTTCAGGAAATGATCTGGCAGCTTTTGCCCGTCTGCCAGCTCTGGCAAGCAACTCCTGGGCGTATGGCCCCACCACTCAGGCACATTTGGGCACATTTGGAAAGGCTGTGCGTGCCCGTGATGTGGTGCGTGAGCAGATTTGCTGTGTCCAAGATGCTGCCTGGCTGCTTGTGAGACAGCGGAGGGCAAGGATGCCAGGTGGCAAGCCTGGCACAGCCGGTATGTGTCACGTGCACAGACAAACTGCTCGGGAGCCGGTGAACATGGTGTGCCAGCAATGCTGCACAGAGCACGAGCTGAGATGCACCCAAAAACCACCCGTGCATGGGACACATGGGTGATACGAGATAGAGCTGTCACCTCCAGACCAGACGGTACAGGCAGGTCTGGAGGATTCTAAGGAGCAAACACAGCTCCTTCCCACAGCCACACACGCTTTACTGCAGCCAGACATCATCTCTAACCCAAGCAGCTCCTTAGATGAACACATACTATCACACCCCTTCCCATTAGCAACATCCCCGCTGCTTTGGAGGAGCTCAGGGGTGCTTCCTCTGCTCTGTTCACTCAGGTACCATCTGTCACAGGGCCTTCTGCTCCATCCAGCCACTGCCCAAACCTGGCCTACCCACAGCCACAGGTTTCTCTCCTTGTGCCGGTTGCAATGGGATGAGCTGAAGCACCTCAGCCCCTCAGCAGCCCTTTGCCAAAGTCAGCGGTCCCAGAGCTCACTGGGGAGCAGCCTGAAGAAGCCCAAATCTGGCCCCACATCCACCCCTGGGGCTGGCTGCCCCTCATGGCCTTCAGGGAGCCATCCAGGGCCCCCTTGGCTGGGCTCCCAACACGGGCAGGAAGGGAGCCGGTCCCACACATGCAGCCCACACGCTGCCTGACAGCCGGGACCACCCAGGAGGCTGCTGGCGGCTGGCGCAGCCCTGGGGAGGGGGAACGTCCCGGGGGGCCAGCAGGAGCTGGCAAGCCTCCCCATGCATCGGGCAAGGGTGCATCCACAAGCTGGGTCTGCGAAGAGAGATCTGCTCCGTCCTCTCGGCAGGATGCAGCCTCATGAGAGCCCCTGGGATGGTGATGGGCAAGCACCACCTGGTTGGGGATGCCAGTGTTTGCTGGAGGAGCTGGGAAAGAGCCCTGGTGCCCAGCGCCACAGGCAGGGGAGGGGGACTGGGCAGACCTGCTGATTGTGCCAGCCGTGGACACAGCAACAAGCTGAGAGGGCTGGCAGAAGGGATCCTGCAAAAGCATGGTGTTTGTCTCGGGGCTGACCCTGCAGCAGCAGACCCCCCAGCTTCACTGTGTACGGAGCAAGCACTTTAAGACAACTCATGAGCATCTCTCCAGCATTGCCTTTCCCCCTCAGTGCCCAGGCAGTCAGGGGTCTGATAACTTTTGTCACTGCCTGCTGAGAGCTACAGGAACCCTTTTCCTTTGGGATTTCAGAGACCACGACAGTCACGGACTGGCTGAGAGCAGCCAATCTGGAGTGCAGGCAGCTCAGACCCAAACACCCATTGCATGCCCAGAAGCCCCTGGCCTCTGCAACAGGCCTGTGTGTGCACACTCAGACATGTATGGACATGTAAGCACACACGGGAGGATGGTGTCTGCCCTGTGCCAGCGATGTGGGGTGCCCTGGCTGTGCAGACAGCTGTCCCCATCATCCTGCCTGGCCATGGGGACGCCAAGGCAGGATCCAAGCTCATGCTGGGGCCGTGCTGCTCAGTAGAGCTGCCTCTGGTGACTTGGGGTGCTGGGAAGGGAAGGAATTGCTGCTAACAGCCATTGCCTGGTTAACTGTGGGAATTAGCTTGTTCCCCTGGCTTTTTTGATCTGCCATCATTAGATTAACTGGAAGGCCTAATGATCTGCTCCCCATCTCCGTACTGCTCACCACCCTAAGTCTCTCCCCACTGCCGGGCAGCTCCACTAAGGTTCCCGGAGCCACGACAAGCTGCCAGCCATTGCACCATGCCAGGCTGGCACCTCATCGGGGCTCAGGGCTCTGGTGGAAGGAGGTTGGTCACCCTGGTGTGCCGATAGGTACTCACCCAGAGCCGTGCATATCCCATTGCTGGCACCTGAAGTGCTGGCCTGCTTCCCCGTCAGCAGCATCTCAGTGCCTGCAGCGGGCAGCTGTCCTTGCTGCCAGGCACGAGTGCTGGAGGAGGGTGGCAGAGCCCACTGGCACGAGTGAGCAGAAGAGCTGATTCTCCCCACCAGCATACTCAGCCCGTTCAGCACCGTGCCAGCTCTCGCTCAAACCAGGCTTTGTGCTACCAGCAAACAGCCCCTGTGTGCACAGCGGCCAGCCCGCTGCCCGGCGCCGTGCCAGCCACTGCAGCATGCTGGGCATGGCCAGTGGGCACAGTGCTGGGCACCAGGTGCTTGGGAAGCATGGACCATGCTGGGAGCTGGCAACTGGCTGGAGGAGAGAGCACAAGGCCCTTCTGTGAGTCAGGATGTTCTTTCAGGCACTATCAGATACCCAGCCAGCAAAACGACCCCCCTGACACTCCTCCCTGCCTGGACAACCTGCACACTTGCCACAGGGAGTGGTCCTGCCTGCATGCTCACACGTCTTCCTTCTCTGAATGCCAAGAAGATCTTTGCAGCTGGAGAATGGGTTGCCAAAGCGAGTTCCAACACTTGCTTCCACATAGAGATAAATGCATCCTTCAAACTGCTTCAAGATGATGCAAGCTTCTTTGGAGGCACATAGTTGAAGATAATCCATGTTCCTGTGCACCGTAACCACTGCCATATTTGCAGCCAATGAGATGTCATAAGGCAGGGGTGTCAAACCCATTTGACAAACTCCTCAATGTCCTAAAATGACATTCTGCCCTTTGAAGGCAACCATGAGGCTGCTGCGTCCTCCAGTGAAAATGAGTTTGATACCTCTGTCGTAAGGGCTTCCTAAGAGGAACCACTCTACTGCAGAAATACTGGTACTAAAGGAGTCTCTTCTAAGCCCACTCTGCAGGGCTGGCCCAGGCAGGGGGAAACAGGGATGCGCAAGGCTGCGAGGGGACAGTGGAGGCCACCTTCCCTTGTGGGCCCTACTCTTCTTGCTGGGTGATGGGTGGTCTGAAGACCTATTGCACCCAAGGGACCTGCTGCCCCTGAGGGCAGCTCCTGAGGAAAGACCAGAAGTAAGATCCCCTCTCATGTAAATCCTTTCAAAAGCGTGAAAACACTTCCAGTCAGAAGCAGGATTTGGGTCCATCTAAGCAGGAATTCCAACACTCCAGCAGGGAGGGAGAGAGGCTGTGACAGTAACTGTAGATGCCACCCTCAACGTCAGCTCCCACGATGTCCCCTGAGCAGGATCAGGCACTGCATCAACCACACACCCATGGGCAGATTGTGCTGGGCAGTGTTTGCAATCACGGAGGGTCGCAAAGCCCAACGAGGCTGCTCTTTCCTTGCAGTAACTTCGGCTCAGGGAAGCTGTGGAAAGGCAACGCTGGCGTCTCCTCCTAAGCCCCGCGCTGCCGGCAGCACGCGTTTTTGGAGAGCGGCTATCAGCCCACCGCTGAGGACAGCCATCAGCCAGAGCTGCTCCGGGTGGGAGACGTGCATTATTCATTTGTCTGCCTGTTGGCCAAGCCGCTCCCACAGACGGTTCCTGTTAAGAGGGAGGGTGCGGCTCCCCGCTCCCCTCCTCTGGCAGCCCAAGTCATCCATCCCGGCCTTGGTCAGCTTCCCGCCTCCCGCCCGCGCCAAGGCAGCCTTTGGGGGAGCTGTGCTCTCCCCTCCAACGCTGAAATCACCACTGGTTTAGAAAAAAAGCAGGCAGAAAAAATATGTTGGAGGTCTGGGAGGTTTTTGGGAGCTGCTCAGCTCCGCAGAGGAGGCTGCGGCAGCTTGTGGCCAGGCTGACCAGTGCAGGGCTCCCAGCGTGGGGACCTCTACAAACTGCTTCGGCATCACTATGGGGCAACCAGCCTTGAGCCCATGCTCACCACTGCCTGTCCTGTTGGCCAAGGAGACGCAGAGCTGTCCCACGACGAATGTCCCTTGCCAGTGGTGGTGCTGGCTGCAGTGGGTTGGGGCTGCTGGGGAGGAGAGCGCTGCTCCCCCCAGCCTGCGGGGACTAAAACCACATCTCACTCCAAACTAGACCTTCTCCTCCCCTCAGTTTGGGGTGTCTCTTTCCCCATGGCTCTGCACAGCCAGAGCCCTGCACCCTGGCATTTTCTCTCCCACTTGAAGGGCACTGACCCCATGGAGAGCAGCTGGCCCAGGATGGCTGCGGGGCCAGAAGGAGGGAGGCTCAGTTATCTAGTCCCCAAAATGGAACTGTGGGTCTCTGGAAGGTTCACACGGGTGCATCCCTGGGGCTCTGGTCAGAGCTGTGAGAGGCGGTTGCAGCCCCTGGACCTGGCAGTGACTCTGCCTGGGGCTGAGGGACAGCTCGGCCACTCCAGCCTGGCTGGACACTCGAACAAATCAGCGAGGGTGTGGTTTTTTGGTTTTGGTTCTGGTTTTTGTTTGTTTGGTTTTTTGTTTGTTTTTCATACCAGTGATGGGATCCAGGACAAAATAGCTGTGCCAGCCCTTACCCATTCAGTGAGGAGAGAGCCAGGGGTGCGGGGGACAGTAGTCCCTGGTCTGGCTGACTCTGCCTATCTTGATGGTCTGTTTCAAGACAGACTGGGAGGTCAGAGGACAGCGAATGCTGCATATTTCGGCAAGAGCAGTAAACAGCTCCTCCTGCCAGCACAGCCCAGGGTTTCTTCCAGAGAACCGTCCCCACAGCTCTTCAGGGACAACAGTTTAAATAGCTCTCGGCGCCAGGCCCCCATCTTCTTCTTTGCCGAGATTTATTTCTAGAGCCACTGGATCCCAAGGGGAGAGAGCTGAGCCAGGAGCCCTGGCTGAGGACTCCTGTCACCCAGCTGGTGCCCGTGGAGCTGCATCCCAATTGAGGATCAACACAACAGCTGCCAGGGGGCTTTCCTGGGCTGCAAAGCAGCCCAGCCTTCAGCGCCAAGTGCCGAGAGGAGATCCAGGTTCAGTGCCACTCCTCCGGGACACGGCAGTGCTAAGGAGAGTGGGACAGGGAGCCTGGTCTCTGCTCTGCCCCCAGCTGCAGCAAGACCCCCGTGCCCAGCCCTGACACCCTCACCTCCAGGTGCTGAGGGGTGCTGGTGAGCAGGATGCACCCAGCTCCCTGGGGACAGGCGTGCACCCTCCCCACTCTTGCAACTGGTGATGAATAAGAGCAGAGGAATCTGGCAGCCCTTGCATGCTGTCTCACACTGGATACAACCACACTGCCTTGTCAGATCAAGTGCTCACCCAGCCCTTTGTGGTGCGAATCCTTCATCTGGCAGTAACGCTGCTACACCCGCATCTTCCCCTCCTGATGAAGAAGACATGGCAGCTTCCACCATCTCACAGCCTCTGGACAGATGGACAGACATGTCCTGCTGCACAGTGAGGACCTTAAGGTCCCCAGCCACAGGGGTTCCCTTCCTGGTGAGGAGACTCATGGCTTTCAGATCCCTTTAACCTGCCTGGGAGGAACCAAAGCCAGGCAAAGGCTCTTGACCCAACCTGGGAGCTGTGAGGACCATCCTTGGGAAGGACAAACCACCATGTGCCACTCTAAGCTGGAGCGAGCTTGGCTGTTCAGGACTGGGTGGTCGACCCCACACCCTGCCTCCCCCCAGGCTGGGGTCTGGCACCACCTGGAGTGCTCCCACTTGCTGCAAAAGCCCCAAGAACTCTCTGATCCCCACCATACAGTGTCAGCGAGGAGCCAGAGAACAGGACTAACGCAGCTCAGCTCAGATTGCAGCAGGCAGGTGCTGCAGCTGCTCTGGGGCTGGTGTGGGTTCCAGCCCTGCCTGGGAGGGAGGGCACCTGCTCGCTCCCAGGGCCTGATCTGTCACCGTCCTTTAGAGCTTGTCAGACTGGCTGTGACGTGTCATCCAGACCCCACTGGTTGTGTGAAGACTACACCAGGGTGTTTAGTCTTGGGATTTTCCCCTGCAACTCTCAGTGACAAGACATTGGGGTTTTATTCCAGTTCAAGAGGAGAAATGTGATTTTTGCTATTGGATCCTCTTCAAGAAGAGGAAAGGAAGAGAAAAAAACCAACAACAAACCATGAGTGGGATGTTGTTAAGCATTTGCTCCTCACTCAAGGGACTCCGCATGGTGCTGCAGCTCCGTGCAAAGTACTCTCGTGCAGCCTTGGGCTGTCTCTGCTCTCCCCACAGTGATGAGGTGCTGGGGGTTTGCAAGGAGCTCCCACCCTCCAGAGATATGAACCATTCCCTCCTGACAGGCTGATGCTGAGGCTCTTAGAAAAGCAAACAGCAACTGACACAGAAATTGGAATTTTGTTCTTCCCCCAAGTAAAGCGTTCAGTAAAGCTGGAGGCACCCGCGTCCCGCTGGCTGTGGGAACAGTGGTGGTGGATGGATGAGGGGCAGGCAGGAGGGTGGGTGGGTTGTTCTTCCCTTGGGGTGTGGGGAGAAATGCAAACCCTCCCGCAAGACTCAGCGCTGCCAGAAAAAGGGTGAAGGGGAGGTGCAGTGGGCACAGCTCTGCACGCTTCGCACTCCCCCAGCTATTCCCACATTAAAAAGTCAAAGCATTTTTATCACCATGCATCTCCAACTTCCAGCTAGCCAGCCAGCTCAGAGAGCCGTCCCTGCACCCCTGCACAACTGCTTACACGCGTATTTACGGGGCTCTGATGAGGACCTGCAGCACGGGAGGACTGTTTGCCTGCCGCGCTATGCACATCACTTGCAATGAGTTGTGTTGCTCCATGAGCAACCCCAGGTACACAGCACTGATGCACAGCTGAAAACACAGCCCAGGGGCTACAAACCCAACCTGCCTGCAGCAGCGGCTGCCCCCACCCTCACCACGCCACAGCTGTCCCTGCCGTCCCCCACGCTGTCCTGTGGCCACCAAGAGCATTCTCAACCTGCTGGCCAGACGCAGGTGGCGAGGGACCATCTGGTCACCGTCATGGCCAGCTCCTCCTCCAGGAGACACCAGTCCAGCACATACTGCGACAACACTGCAGGGTTTGGCGCTGTACTAGTGGTGTGCACGAGTCAGCTCCGGGTGACTGTGGTACCTCTTTGTCCCCTCATTTCTCTACCAGCTGATGCATGGGACAGCAGGAGCCTCTTCTTACCCTGATAACTGATTTACTCCACCAGCATTTGCAAGTGCAGCACATCTCTCAGGCTGAGACCGAGTGCTCTGCTTGTTCCCTGCATCCAGGAAGCACACTGCGAGGGTCTGGCAGTTGTTTTCCATGTCTCCACACAGATGGAGCAGCAAAACAGCACTTGCAAAGGGGTTTACAGAAAGCACAAGAGGCACATGTTTTACCGAGGGCCTGAGAAATGCGCAGCACTTCTGGGGAAAACGTGCTTGAACACCACTCCCCCTTCCCCGCCCTGCAAAGACTTTTAAAATAAACTTTTATAAACAACTCCAAAACAAGCTTATTTTAAGCTCATCCGAAACAGCCTGCCCACTTCTGACCCAGCACAGAAGCCTGTGCCAAGCCGAAGCACTTGGGATGGGTAATGAAAGCAGTCCCGGACAAAACAAACCCAGCTCGCTGCCAGGAGAGGGATGAGCAGACAGGACGCCCAGGCTACAACTTGTCATTTTCCCCAGCCACACAAAACCCCGAGCGAAAGCTGCTCCACGCTGACCTGCGGCTACACGCTGGCTGAAAGCACAGCGAGGGAATGGCCACCTCGGTCCCCTGCCCCGGGAGGGGAGTGAAGCATCCAAGGCAAGGACAGCAGCGCGGAGGTGAGGAGTAGCTCTCGCAGTGTCCTCGCTTTCCCAGAGAGCCTGGAATGAAACAGCCGCTGGTAATCGGGGACACAGTGTGAAACGTGTGCTTGGCTGGCAGCCTGGAAAATGCCCACTGCGTGCGGGAAAATGAAGGCCAGGCAGCGGGAGAGGCTGCCGGGCTGTCCCAGCCTCACCCCGCAGCAGCTGCCGCCACCACCGTGGCCAAGGGGGCTTTGCGGTGGCATCGCCGCTCCTCAGCCGCGCCGGCCCGGCTCCGCCGGACCTCCCCGCACGGAGGAGGACCTGGGGGTACCTGGACAGCAGGACACACCCCGGAGAGGAGACGCGGACACTCGGGAAGGACCACGTCGGAGGAAGAGCGGCGGATAGCCCCCTGTATTGGGGAGGGGAAACGGGATCCCTGTCGGAGTGGGGTGCAGCCCTGACGGGTGGCACTCCCAGGCCGCGCATTCCTGGACCTTCCGGGAGCGGCGGGGAGGGCCGGGCCGGGCGGGGGTCGCCTTACCTGGGGCGGCGTGTGCCCCGCGGAGCGGCCGGCCCCTCAGCAGCGCCTGCAGGCGGGCGGCTCGACGGTGCAGCTGCCCGGTGCGACGACCCAGCTCCAGGACGTGACCCTCGATGTCTCCCAGGAGGGCGAGCGAGTGGCCGCAGAGATCGGCGAGCTGCCGGAGCAGAGTGAGAGCCGCCAGGCTGCAGACGTCCCGCAGCTCGGCCAGCGGCACAGCCGGCCGCCCCCCCCGCGCCACCACGCTCCGCTTGTAGAACGGCATGGCTCGGCTCGGCCTGGCTCGGCTCGGCTCAGCTCATCCCCCGGCCAGCCCCGCAGCTGCGAGGGCTCTGGGCAGGCAGCGGCGCCGGGGCTCGGGGCCGGCCGGTGGGAGGAGGAAGAGGAGGAGGAAGAGGAGGGAGGGGCGGCCCGGCTAGGGGATGCTCGGCCCGGCGGCGGGGCCGGGGGCGCATCGCGGCAGCCGGGATGGCGAGACCAGTCCCGGCTCGGAGCGCTGCGGGGACCCGCGAGTCCTCCCCGGGCTGTCCCCGGGCAGAGTCCAGCGCTGGCACTGGGGCCACGGCCGTTCTCCGGTGCCAGCTCTTCCCTTCCTGTGTCCCTTTGGGAGGGCACAGGCATCCCCCCAGTGCCTGTTTCCCCACCCCGGGGCTGGCAGGGGTCAGACCTTCCACAGAAGCTTCTCTGGGATTTTGGCGTGGGGCTCTGGAGTTTCTGTTCTCCAGGCAGAGCTCAGAAGCCCAATAGACACGGCAGGGAAAGCACATTAATCTTGCATTTTTCTGGCATTCCTCACCCATGGATGTTCTAGGCGCCCCAGCAGTTACTCTCCTCTGCCTGTTCCCCTTCTCCCCAGAGGGGAGCACACTACAGCAAATATTTGTGCTGGCCCAGTAACAAAAATTCCCCTATTTGAAACGGTCTGCAACCTGCCGTCCCCTTGGGGGGGCACTGGGAAGCTGCAGAGGTGTACTGGCTGCTGGTGTCCCAAGTCCCTGCAGGCCCTGTGCATGGGAAGCTCCCCAGCACTCTGCACAGCCCAGTTTGGGCAAGACTTGGGCAGGGTTTGAGTTTGGGCAAAGCAAAGCCACCCAGCAGAGGTGTGGGGCTGCCATCTCCCCTCAGCGGAGGGTGGACATGTGGAATGAGATTTCACTGCAGCCTCCAAACCTTCTTCCTTCAGGTACCTGGACTTTGAAGCTTCATTTTGCAGCCGCGGTGGGTCTGTATATCACCCTGGAGCCACACTGATGAGTGCCTGATTTCTGTGTGCCCCTGGCTGTGTCCGGTCCAGGTGACAAGCCCAGCAAGGGTCAGGGCACCAGGCACAGGGCAATGAGTTGGGTTTCCCAGTCCTTTGGCCAGGCTGCTTGCAGCAGGGCCCCAGCCGAGCACAGGAGCTCAGCATCCTGGGCAAGAGCAGCAGTGAGGGCAGGATCCCTGCCAGCACTCAAGGAACCTTTTGCCCTTCCGTAACCAGGCTAAATTTAACATGTTCTTATTTGATCTGTTCTTCATGCCAATATTTTTTCCTCTTCAGTGAGAAAAAAATGTGCATTGGAGGCGTATTCTTGTGACTGTATGGGTACCCTCTGGAGAGGACACAGGCCTGGCACACAGTACCAGGGTAGGAGTGATGGTGGAACCCTTCTGTGGCTCAGAAAATCCTCTACGGAGGCCAGGTTTAATCTGAAAATCCATTAACTAGTTCCTCACCTACATCTACCCCTGTGCTGGCACATGTCCTGGGCAGTGTGCAGCAGCAAAAGTCCAAAGAAGGATGGCTGTGGTGGGTGCACTCCCGATTCAGCTAGCCCAGTACCCCATCCCCAGTAGCCCCATTTGCCTGGGGAAGAGTAGGAATGCAATTCCTACTGGGAATTTCCAGAGCTGGGTGTCATTTCTCCCTGCATGGTGAAGCTTTCTTCTCTCCTGAGCTATTCGTGCTCTGTTTGGGCTTGAGTAAATGTTTGTGCATCCAAACCCAGCTCCATGGGGCTGCTAACACCATGCGAAGAACAAATCACCCCCTTCCCTTCCCTTCCCTTCCCTTCCCTTCCCTTCCCTTCCCTTCCCTTCCCCCTTTTTTTCAGCATCAATAGGTGCCCCTTAGCTCTCCTCTGTCACCACAACTCAACAATGTCTTCTGCAGGACACTCCTGGTGCTCCCCCATGTTGTGTCTTCCCTGGGCAGATGAGACCACGGTGATCGGCACCTGCCAGGTGAAGATCAGGCAGCAGGTGTGAGCTGAGGGGCACTGGTGGATTTGGTTCTTTCCCCAGCACACGATGCTCCGGCACTTCATGTTGTAGCTGCTGCCTGGATTTCCCCACAGCCAAACTCCCCATTGCGTTCCTACAGCTCACAAGGTGCCAGCAGGGATTTGCCCCAGACAGGTGCATGTGTTCCCGTATGCCCTCCACGGGAGCAGCCAGCTTTTGTGTACTGCCTGTAAAACCATGCAGTGGCTTTGCTGAGGCACCATGAAGGTCTCTGTGCTGCAGATGAGGAAACTGAGGCACAGGTCATGTCCCACCAGGGGGTAAAGAGAGTGAAGACAGCCTGATTATCTTGGCCTGGTCAAGCCCTCATCATGAATCATCATCTGGCTAAGGAGAGCATCTGGAGCCTATTGGGGTCATGGGTGCAGCGCTCTGCTCCACTTACCTCCCATCCCAGCCCACCTGTCCTTCCCAACACTGACCTCTCCGAATGAGAAAGAACACACACAGACAATGTGTCTATTTTTATGGCTTTTCCAACAGGGTTCTGCTCATTTCAAGATTTCCTTCTAGAGCAAAAATCAAGAGCCAGGTTTAAACTGTCCTTCCTAACACCTGAAGGCGATCCTGTCGGCAGTCGGGGGCGAAGGCAGGGAACCCTGCTGAAACATGAATTTATGCAATTTTCTTCTGGTTTTGAGATAGTTTCCTCTTGCTCTGCCTTGTGATGCAGGTTTGTTATGGTAGCAGCGTTGAGGTGTGCAGTGTTTTCTTTGACTTGTTCCCAGGTCTCAAGGTGGCTCAGTGAACAGGAGGATATAAAGCCTGATAAGTGGCAAGGGCTTTTTCTTTTGCTTTCTATGTGCCTTTGGCCTCATTTTCAAGCCTTTCTCTGCAGCTGGAGAGGTCTGAACATCCTGCCATCGAGTGCAAGTGGAGATACTCAGGTAATCACCTGACTCCAGGAGCCATGGAATCCATAAAACCATCACACGATGCAAGAGCATTAACAAAATCACAACATCGGGTTGCTCAGCAACTTAAACTGGCTTTTTTTCTAAATCAAGAGTGTTCTCCTTAAGTCTTCTGTCAAATATTTAACATGAGAAAACTAAAATGAGCCTTTAAATGTGAAGTAAGCTGAATAATGAAGTCACCACATTATTATGATGATCATTACATTAACAGCAGGGCTGGCCAGGGCAGGAGAGCTGGAAATGAGCAGCCATGGCCCTGCAAGAGCTCTGGAGCTGCCGGACAAGCCCCAGGGCAGAAATGCCATGGGGAAGCGGTGCGGGAGCAGCATGGCCCCGTGCCTCCGCTGGGTTGTTTCCTTTCAGGTGCAGAGTCTCAATCCTCTGCCATGGCCAGACGCCTCAGCATGGACAGAGCTGGGATCCGGGCGCTGCTCCAGGGATGCAACTCGCTGTAATGGCGTGTGAAACCCCGGCGCACGGAGTGACGGGCTCGGGATCCTGTGGGAAACAGCTCACTTGGCTGCTGGCCGGGAAGGAGCTCAGCCAGTTCTGCAAACACTGATTGCAAACAGATGCTGCTGGGGATGCTGCTCCTGCCCCAGCCCTGCTCCGCCCGCCATGGAGTGTCTCCCCAGGGGAAGCGGACGTGCCGTGCCCACGAGGTGATGACTCGAGGTGGGGCTTTTCTGGGTGGCAGGGCTTTGGATCAGCCTCACTGGCTGGTGAGGGGCCAGGGGATGCCAGGATTCTGGAGGGGGTTAGCAAGGGAACTTGACCTTTCTCCTTCTCCCCTGCTTGTCCCAGGGCCTTCCACTGCAGCAAGCAACAGGCAGCAGCTTTTAGGCTGTGAAATAGTTGCCAAAGCGCACTAGCTTGGACAGCTGCTGGCTTGGCTTCCACTTTGCTTCCAGCCGAGAGGAGCAGCGGGGATGGAACAGGAGGCACGTCGAGGAGCGCGGAGCCCCAGGCGCGGCAGAGGAGCCGCCTCACCCAGCCGCCCTCACCCCTAGCTGATGTAATGCTGAGCTGGAAGGGGGGACACATGTTTGGCAATGAGGGCTGCCAGATGCCTTGTATGGTTGGGATTTCCTCTGCTCTCTCACTTGCTGGGGACTCCTGCAAGCTGTTGTGCAACCACCCAGCCTTGAGTTTTGCTGCATTCTCTGAGAGGTGGACAGCGGGGCAGCTTGGGGTGCCTGGTCCTGCAAACCCCGCCGGGAGCCCGTGAGTCTGGCTGCCAGGTGCACAAGCTGCAAGGGCAAGGGAGTAAATGTCTTTGCCTCGTGTCTTCTCTCTTAACATCTGGTGATGTGAGTAAGGAGCGTCACCTCTTTACCAAATTATCCACCCTAGATGCACCAACTGGGACCAATGTCTGTGGTGTTCAGTGTCCAACAGCCAAACTTGCATTTTTTGCAGAACTGCTTCTTACTACACCAAGACCCCAATCCTAAGGGAACAGTCAGCCAGAGCCCGCGGTCGTGAAGGTGACTCAAGCCTGTGCTCCCTGTGGGTGACGTGTAAATGGAACAAGATGTGATGGGTGCAGGCTCTGGGACAGAGCTGCTCTGCTTCAGCTGCTCTCCGGAGCCCTCCCCTGGGTCCTGCCGTGCTGCTCCGATGCCTGGGTCCCTCCTGAGCCCAGGGAGCAGCCAGCAGCAGCTGTGGGGATCCCACTGGCCTCCCAGTGCCCACTGGAGGGTGCTCTCTGCCAAGGTTTGCACCGTAGATGCTTCTGAGCAGCCCTTGATGCGCAGCTGGTGAGAAAAAAATCAGGTGGAGGTGAGAATGGTTTTGCAGGGATGTGCAAAATCATTTCAACTGCTTTCCCCAGGGAGAAGGTGGTGCTGGGCCCCACCTGGCACAGTGCAGGACCCCACAGGAGTCCCTTTCCCTGCTCCAAAATCCAGCCGTTTCTGCAGCCTCCCTGCTTGCTCTGTGCCTCCTCCCAGGACTCTCCAACCATCCCATGAAATTTTATTGAGCAGCTCCCAGTATGGGCATAGGGGCTGCAGGAGCTGTGGGTCTGGTTGGACATGTGTCACAGCCCAGGATGCCGAAGGCAGGACAGGGAACAGCACCTGGGGTCACACTGTTCTTCCATAGAGTCCCGTTTACTTCCATGCAAGGTGTCCAGAACTTCATCTGAGTAGCACGAAATATCCCCACCCAGGCGAACAGAGCACAGGTACTGCCTCCTCCCTGTCTCCATCCTCCCTCTAAAAATTAACTGGCAGACCAGATGCTCCAAGAGCATCTCCTACAATCAGGTCTTCTCCCTGGTACCATGCACTACCAAAATTTGACAGAGCACCTCCTGTTCGTAGCTCACACATGGTCCTAATTGTTATAGTAGCTCTTTTTCTTTTTAAATTAGCTCACCTCTATTCTGGTAGGGCCTGCCAGACACTTCGTGGCTGGGCTTTGCACTCACCGAGAGCTGTGTGCTGCATTATTTGTTTGTTGAAGGGGATATTCAGCTACAAACTCATCACCCAGTTCCCTGGCTTGGGTTTCTCTGAGGTGCTTTGGGTTTTTCTGGATCCAGTTCACTTCCCTTGGTGACATGTACAAACTGGGCTCTGCTTTCCAGTTCTTCCTCCGTTCCAGATCACTGCGTAAAACATTAACATATGCAGCTATGAGGTCTGCGGCGGTAGTGTTCACAAAAAATTGAAGATTAAGTCTCCTTAGTTTTCTGTTCAAGTAGTTTTGGTGTGGATTTTGATTTTCCATAGCAGTCATCTCCTGTCCTCTTGCCCGTCTCATGTACTGCACCTGGCTCAGACCTCTGGCTGGCCCCAACAAGCCGTACCTGCTGTTGGAAGGAGAAGCAGTATTTGGGATGTTTGGGAGAGACTGACACATTTTTCCTCACACAATCCATGTCATCCTATCTGTGCTCTGTTAGCTTATTTTTAATCATAATTTAAAAACATTTTCCAGGAACAAAGACAAAGGTTACTGGCCTGTAACCCCTTGTGATATTCTAGGTCCACGTACATTCCTCCAACCCCTAGTGACATTTTAGGTCCAGGTACATGATTTGCTGCCAGATAGAGCAGGGGCTGCATGACAAGCTTGCTTTTTTTTAGAAAGTAGATCAGAAATTAAAGTCTTCCCCTTTTTAATTGCATTACACCTTACTGAGTCACCATTGTGCACCTAATTGGTTTTCCTGAGCTAGAGGCTGGTAATGTTCCTCTGCTAAACTCTGCAGACGCCCCAATGTGAGCGTGTGCACACTCTTGGCATCGTGTCCTTCCTGCTTGGAAGGGTACATTGGGTTGACAAGTTGCAGTTAAGTGAAGAAATAATGTGGAATTTGTAGGTTGTTCTGAATGCAGCTTGTTGTACTCTCTCGAGATTTCCTTTGACACTGGGACCAGCATGTGCTGGTGTGTGGTTTGCAGTCAGCTCCCCGAGCCACCCCACGAACCTTGGCTGACACAGACATGACAAAGCAGGGGTGCAAGGGGGAGGCCGTAGTGGGGTTTCACAGAGGGTTCATTCGTGTGGAAAGTGCCCCAGTGCTGGAGGACAGGTTTCTGCAGGGCTGGCCATCGCTGGGCCCTGGGGAGTTCCGGCCCCTCAGTTCCAGCAGGACAGGGAACTGCTGGAGAGAGTCCAGCGCAGCCACCAAGATGCTGAAGGGAGTGGAGCATCTCCCGTGTGAGGAAAGGCTGAGGGAGCTGGGGCTCTGGAGCTGGACAAGAGGACACTGAGGGGGGACTCATTCCTGGGGATCAATATGGAAAGGGGGAGTGTCAGGAGGATGGAGCCAGGCTCTTCTGGGTGACAACCAGTGACAGGACAAGGGCCAATGGGTGCAAACTGGAACACAGGATGTTCCACTTAAATCTGAGAAGAAACTTGTTGGGGGTGAGGGTGTCAGAGCCTGGCCCAGGCTGCCCAGGGGGGTTGTGGAGTCTCCTTCTGTGCAGACATTCCAACCCGCCTGGACACCTTCCTGTGTAACCTCATCTGGGTGTTCCTGCTCCATGGGGGGATTGCACTGGATGAGCTTTCCAGGTCCCTTCCAACCCCTGACACTCTGGGATTCTGTGATTCGGTGTGTGACCCTGGGGTCTTAGTGGGAGGGGGCTCTGCATCGCTGGTGCCACCAGCCTCTGCGCAAGGGACAGCAGAACAGTGGGCTGCGCCCTGGGTGCCAGGCAAGGGCAACGCTTTAAATTCTCCTCTGTGCAGAGGAAGCAATTGCCCTCTTTCCAAGGGCTTTTAACAACGCAGGCCCCCAGTGCTGGGCTGTTTTGTCCCTGTTGTACACAGTCCCTGTGGCACCCATCTGGTCTCACTCCCAACAGAAACGGGATGGTCGTGTGGCTCCAACAGGGATGCAAGGAACTCTTCTCACCTATCTTAACAAGGAGGCATAAGGTTGCCCTTAAGAATGAAAATCGTCCTGTGCAACACTCACCTGTGCCTGGGAAACCTCCCACTATTCAGTATCAGATTGTTAATTAAAAACTTTGCAAAGCTCAACTATATTTTATTCCCTGTATTTTGCAGCATGTTGCTATTTAATCTTTGGTTACACAGAACTCGTTATTTGGTGTGTTGGCAGTGATGAGTAAACGCTTAAATAAACCAGCGCAAAATAATAATTATGTGACAAAATCCACAGGCAAAATTCAATCTACAGAGCAAAGGAACACGGTTCTTCTAATAGGTACACTGTAGGTGTTTGTGTCTTTATGGAAATGATACTTTGACACTGTGTGAATACCCATGATTTTTGAATGAGTCCTGATATGTGGGTCACCTGTGCAGAGTCTTTGTGGATGTATGTTGCTGCGTACTTGGAATTACTTGTCCTTTTCTTTCGCTGAAGCAGAGGGCTCCAAGCATTCCGGCAGTGCACGTCACTCTCCACAGTGACTTTTGTGTTTGTTCTCTATCTCATCCTTAAGATAATTTACTCTTGCAAATGAAATGAGATTTTTTTCTGTGCCAATAGATATTTTGAAGATTTCTACCAGTTTAAAAGCCTGTGGTGGGTGGTGGCTTGACAGTGGTATGGTAGGAGGTGCACCCATGGGCACTGGGAGAATCAGAGTGGGTCCATACCCGAGATGGGGGAGAGCACATCGGTGTCCTGTGCATGTCACTCAGCATGTGAAAACAATGTCCCTGCTGCGCCCCGGTGTGGCACTTGTTGCCTGAGAACCAAAACAAGGGCCAGCACAGGGGTAGTTGAAAAAATAATTAGATTCCCAGATCAAATGATAACCAGTACCCTGGGAGGCTTTAGCTTTTAGACTGGATACTGCTAAAGCTCATGAGAAGGACACAGCTGGGAATCACAGAATCCCAGAATGTCAGGGGTTTGAAGGAACCTGGAAAGCTCATCCAGTGCAATCCCCCCATGGAGCAGGAACACCCAGATGAGGTTACACAGGAAGGTGTCCAGGCGGGTTGGAATGTCTGCACAGAAGGAGACTCCACAACCTCCCTGGGCAGCCTGGGCCAGGCTCTGCCACCCTCACCCCAAAAAAGTTTCTTCTCAAATTTAAGTGGAACCTCCTATGTTCCAGTTTGCACCCATTGGCCCTTGTCCTGTCACTGGTTGTCACCCAGAAGAGCCTGGCTCCATCCTCCTGACACTCCCCCTTTCCATATTGATCCCCAGGAATGAGTCCCCCCTCAGTGTCCTCTTGTCCAGCTCCAGAGCCCCAGCTCCCTCAGCCTTTCCTCACACGGGAGATGCTCCACTCTCTTCAGCATCTTGGTGGCTGCGCTGGACTCTCTCCAGCAGTTCCCTGTCCTGCTGGAACTGAGGGGCCACAACTGGACACAAGATTCCAGGTGTGGTCTCCCCAGGGCAGAGCAGAGGAGGAGGAGAACAGATTATTTGACATGCTCCTGCTGCAGCTTTCTCACCATTTCTGGTGACTCCATGTCTGCCTGGCACCTTCAGGATGGGAGGTTAAAGTGGTGGGACTTTGGCTCAGCTCCTCAGTGTTCCACCAGTTGGAGATGTTCCCTGTTACTTGTGCAGCTGCAGTGATGTGTTGCTAAACAAGGTTCTGAATCAAGATCTGAAGTGAAGTAAGCCTCGACAATAAAGCTCCTGGACCAGGCGGCCTGAAGGGTTGTCCTGTCCCACACTGGTGGGGTGAGGGCAATGGTTAACTCTGTATGGTAACCCAAAGTGAAGACAATCACCCAAAAGGTTCAATTAAATAATGAATTTACTAGAAACCACTCAGTGGAATTACAGTGAATATAGGCTTGGCAAAAGTTGGTAACTCTACCATAAAAGTTAGCAAGACTTTAACAAAACCCTCAAGATATTACTCTTATGTGCCCAGAACAAAATGAGAAAGAGAGGAAAAGGAGACAGATAGGTCAAGATATCAGAAGAAAGGTAAGATCTCACCACTCTATTGTTCCAGCTAGTGATGGGTACAAAACTTCGTTAATGCTGCACAACACACACACAAAGACAAAAAACAGACCCAAAAACGTGCCAAGTGAGGAAGTTTTATAACCCAATCCATTTGCATGCAAGATAGGAGAGGGCGGCTTGTCTCCTCCTTCTGCTCGCTCTTTATGCTAATTAAGAAGGTTGTTCCAGAATTGAGTTGGTGGTTGAAAAATTAGAGGAATGGTCACAATGCTGAGCAAAAGTGAGTTGTCTGTCCATTAGGGGTAGCTGGTGGTTTGTGATTTCTCCTAGCAGTTGATTGTCCATGAGGTGACCCACCTTGGTCATCTCAGTTAACCAGGAATGAGGACTGAGACCTTGATCGTAATTGTCTTTATCTCAAAAATGTAGGCCTTTGTTTTTCAAAGACCTGGCTGCCTTCACAGCCACCTATCTTTTCCTGTCCAAAGTTGCAAACCCCAGCTGTTTAAGGCATAACATATACTGTTAATGAGTCCTTTGTTTTGCCAAGGATGGGGTGTGGGGGGCTATTCAAGGCTGTCAAAGGGTGTTGACTCCACAAACGTCCTCGTGGAAATATTGCCAGATCAGTCAGGGGAGAATCCCAGAGACTCACATTTATTTGTGTGGGGGGTGCTTTGCACATGCCCCGGTATCCAGCTGGTCAAAGGTTCGACCCATTCCCTTGCCCGCACCCACCTGCTCTAGTTACAGGGCGTCTTTTCCTCAGAAAGAAAAGGAATAGTTACAAGGTTTCTGTGAGTTAATGTAACAAGGTTACAGAGGGTTATACACACACCTGCGTGTGTGCCGCGTCCCGAAGCTGCGTGGGGTTCGCAGCACGAGCAGCCCACTAAGGACAGGACTGAGGATACCTGCATGAGAGGGAACAAGTCCCACAGCTTGAGACCCTGCTTTTGGACAGTAAGTCGTGAATTGTCCCATTGCCACGGCATGGCTGCTCTGGGCAGATTCTTGCTGTGGCATTGGTGCCCCAGCACCTTGCAGCAGCGCCCATCGGGGCAGAGGTGCTGTGTGCACCGTGCTGAGCTGCCTCTGCATGGCAGCATCTCCTCCAAGTGGGAAAACATCCCAGCAAGCCCTATGGAGCACAGGCTACGTGGAGCAGAGGAGCCCAAGCAGGTGGGGTGGACCCATGGCTCATCCCAAAACACGCAGGACCTGCGTCCATCAGCTCTGCCCCAGCTTGAGTCACACTAGTGTGGGGAAAAAGTTGTCTGTAAAGAGCTGGTGAGGGGTCCAGAGCAAAGTCCCTCTCTGCCAAAGCGTGACTTGACATTTATATTCAGTGGCTTTAGTCCTTCTAATCAAAACTTTTAACATATTGTTGTGACTGTAAATGGCTGAGCAGCAGCCATGTGCAATGCAGCAATATGTTTAATTAAATATGGGCTAGTTTATATGCAACATATATTTTAAAGACACACTGAATTACCAACATATTTTTTGTCTGGCTTTATATAAATATTTATAGGGCCCAGGGGGTAACTTCCTCTCCTGGAAATAAATAGTGTTACTTTTTGATATTGAAATACACATTTCTAGAACAGAAATGAATTATTTATTCTCTTCATGTGAGAAATGTCCACCATAAAAGCAGACTACAGAAGGGGAGCCTTTGCCTCTGAAGTTGACCCTCTGTCCCTCTGCAGAGCTTCTCTAGGTGGGCATCCCCATCATCTCTGTCCAGGCACCGTGGCTGGGTGTGACGGTGACAACCTTCAGGGCCTTTCCTCTGGGTGTCACTGTGCAATCACTCTGGAAATGCTGTGCATCACTGCTTGGGAAAGGATTTGGCCCAAAAGAGGAAAGGAAAATAATTCTCATCACCTGCCACCACCTCAGTGCTGCTGATGCCAGGCACTCTGCCTTGCTTTGGGCTCTCTTTCCCCTTGGCCCGCTCGCTCCTGCCTGTTTGCCTCCAGCTCCAGTGCTTGCCTCCCGCCTGCCAAAATCCTGCCCCCCTGCTTTGGGCTCGCTCCTCCTCCCCCTGGCTCCAGCTTCCTCTCCTCCTGGGAGGGCAGGCAGCAAGCTTCCCCAGGGTGCTCATCCAAGTGAGACCTGGCCAGGGGTCCCCTCCAGTGACCAGGGCAGCTGTGGAGGCAGCTGGTGCTCCGTGGTGGTGGCTCTGAGGCTGGAGATGTCCCTTGCCATCAGCCTGGCATACCGGTGGCTTGCGGGAGGCTGACCTCGATTTAAACCCATGCTAATTTTGAAGAGGGGCAATACAGAAGACTGGGGCTAGTGAAGGAACCCCCCACCTGAGTCCTGCCACCTGTCCTGTCCATCTGCTCAGTGTCACCCAGTGTGACCTGAAAGGCACCAGGAGACACTCCCTAATCATTTGTTAATATGGAGTGGAGAAAGGCCGTTCCCACTCTGGGTGGGAGTGGGAACTCTGACTCCTGGCTGTGCCACGAGCAGAATCAAGAGATCTGCATGCAGAGATCACCTGGAGCCAATGAGGAATCGTGCATGAATGCCACTGCCAGCCAGAAGTGTTCTCACAAGGCAGGGTTTGGCCTCCCAAACTGCACACAGGGAGGGAAATCCTCCTGTGAATGGCTCTGTGTCCTCCAGGAGCACTTTCCTGCTCCCCCTGCCCCAGGGTGAAAGGACATGAGGAGTTCCAGAACATGCCCTCAGCTTCCAGGGCACACAGCTCCAACAGCCCCTACCACAGCCCCCTTCAGAGAGCTTTACTCTCTCCCAGAACGAGATGGAAAGACTGAAACCCCCTGTGGAACAGCACTGCCATTCCCTATCCCCAGTGTTGTACTTACAGAGTAACCACAGGGTCTCTCTGTCCACCTGCACCATCCAGCAACTCTGCCCCCAGAGTTCCTCCACCCTCCTTCAGCATGGTCAATAACATGTCTTGCTGCTGTTTATATTAATTTTTGAAGTATAGGAGAGAGTGACTGTTTCAGGATAAAATGCCCTTCGTTGAAGCATGAAATGCTCCCAAATAAATGGTGAGACACAGCTAAGGGAAGGGAAGACAGAAGAGCAATGTCTGCTGCCAGTATCAGAGACCATTTCTCCTCAGCTGCTGGCAATTGCTTCTTGGCCAATAGCAATTGGGAAATATGGGTTCAGGGAATGACCTGAGGTGGTTCTCACAAGTCCAGGTAAAAGGAGCATTAGTGAATTCAGCTGAACTGCCATTGTGGTGTATTCATGTTTTGCTCAGCTGGGGAGGGCAGTTTGCTCCTGCACAGAGTCCTGTGGGACTGGGAGCACACCTACACACTGCCCAGCAGCACATCTGCATTCCCTGAGGTTTTCTTGAAGCTGAAAGTGCACGATGCAATGTCCTAACAAACAAATTTGTATTAGTCCTGGGTAGGATTTGGGAGCCTCTAGCTTTCAGTGATCACTGGTGGGACCAGGAGTTTGGAGCAATGATGGGGAAAGCCCTTCTCCAGCAGGCTCTTGGGGGCACACCAGCCCTCATGTAACTTCCCAGCACAGGTGCAGACCTCAGGTCAGGGGGAGAAGCCTTTTTCATGTTTTCATTTGAAATGAGCAATGAAAGCACTGGCTGTTGGTGTCTCATGGCCAGGGCATGTGCAGCTTTCAGCTCCAGTAGAAGAGGGTGCCAAGGACAGGCTGCATCAGAAGGACTGAGATCTCTACATCCATCATCCAGCCTGGGATGGCTGGGAGGGAGGTCTGAAGGCATAGCATCTCCTTCGTGGGGTTTCAGGGGTTGTCCCTGCCCTGTCTCACAGACACCTGCATGCTGGCCGCTGTGTACAAGTGCTGGAGCATCTCCTCCCTTATAAGCCCATGTGCACTCTGCAGATATTATAGCCCATCTCTGGCTGACCCTTCTTTTTATTCAGTGCGCTGTGACAATTACAGCATGCCTGTCCTGCCTGGGCAGCTCAGCAGCCTTTGGATTTGTGTGTGGGCAGCTGTGGAGAGTTGCTTTCTGTGGGGAATGGAGCTTTCGGCTGCCACTTGCTGGGTGGCTTTGCAGACCTCAATTACAGTGTCAGTGCAAGAAGCCGGAGGGCTGGCAGCTTTCATGTCTCCAGTCCCTGAGGTGTCCTCCTTCAGCAGCTCTGAGTCCTGCCACAGCCATCCAGCCCTTTCCTTCACACATAGGTCCTCACCACTGCCAGACAGTGATAGGATCTAATTGGGGTCTCCTGAGGAAGGGAGAAGGAGACTCACCAAACAGAAAAGCCCCAGCAAGCAAATGACAGTCTTGACAGGTGGAGATGCCTGTTTATATTGTGCCTGTTACACTGGGTGTACATTAGCAGCAAAATCCATGCGGGAATCCTTGGCCCTGGGGAGGAAGGATGCTGGGACTGCTGAACCCTGCAGCTCTGGGGCGAGGTGGGTGATGCTGGGCAGCCTGGGTCATGCACACGAGGAGCTCAGCAACAAAATTAGGGGAGTGTGGGGAGGAGGAGATCCCATTTCCAACCCCGAGGAGGGCCCAGGGACTCTTTGGAGCAAGCACTTGTGCTTGGTCTAATCCGTAGCTTCTGCTGCAGTTGTGGCTATGAGGGTAACCTCTCCTGGCACAGACCCCTCATCTCTGTGTAGGGAATTGCCCTTCCCCAGCGTGTCCAGCCCATCCTGATCCCCATTCCTGGGAGCTGCGTGTCCATGCTGGGGGTAGGAAGTGCTGAGATTTCCCCTGGGGACACAGGGTTGCTGATCTTGGGGTGCAGGGACCCAAACCTTTTGCCTGATTGTCACAAAGATGGGTGTGTTTTGCTGCTTTTTGCTTTGACTGTAGGGGGTTTTGTCCTGAAATGTTTGATCTTTTATTGGTGATGCTGTTAGGACACACAAATAGCACTGTAGATGGAAAGGGAATTAGACTTCAATAACACAGGTGCACCTAAAGGCTCTGGGTATCCTGGTCCTCAGTAGGCTTCTGACAGGTGCAAAGAATAAACATGACCAGCTCAGCTGAACACACTCTTTGTAGTCCACTGCAAACACTTGCCTGTAGACAAGATCTGGGAGACAGATGGTCAAATAGACCAGCTTTGGAGAGCACAGACAGGGAAAATGTATTTGCCAGAGTTTCTCTCAAATAATGTAGTCCTTTTCTTGGGAGCCCAGTGGTCACGTCAGCCTGGCAAGAGGACTTTTGCTTTCTCTGGATGCTTTCTTGATGTGCTGCCGTGTCTGCTGTCACCGATGAAGCCCATGGTCTGGTAGCTGACATCTCCAGGAGGATAGTGGCTGGTGGCCACTGGTCTCTTGTTGGCAGCTTGGGTCTGCCACAGTGTGCACCCTGCCAGCACGACACAGCACAGCACAGCATGGCATAGCATGGCACAGCACAGCACGGCATAGCACAGCACAGCATGGCATAGCATGGTACAGCACAGCATGGCACAGCACAGCACGGCACAGCACAGCTGCGAACAGCTGCAAGAAGCAGGTGAGAGCACATGAGCACAGGCATTGGAGGGGCTTTGAACAGCTGCTGTAACCCCTAAAAGTCACAGAGCTGGGGTGGAAGGAAACCTGGAGCAAAGGACCTGCTGGGAGGGTGCAGGGCAGGGGCAAGTTTATTTATGATGCCCTTTCATTTTTGTTCTGACACAGCTGCTGCTGAGGTTCCCATACTTTCAAAAGTAACTTGTTCCTGTTTCTCTTCAGGTAAAACTTTACTTTTGAGTTTAAAAGCTCTTTTTGGAGGAGCTCATTATATAAAAAAACATCTAGGCAAATCCACCTTAAACCTCTTGCTGCTCTGAGCCCTTCTTCCCATTATAGATGCAAAACTCCTGACGCTTGCCGCCTCTGCCCACTCTTCTGGCCGTGTACACCCTGCTGCATCCTGGCACCTTCCCACTCTGCTTTCTCTTCTTACGTTCACTTTATTTTCCCTGAAATCAGCAGCTCATTGGGGAAGGAGTTGTTTTTTCAGGCTGTGTTTGTGCAGCTCCGTAGAAAGGACAGGATGGTGAGTGCTGCAGGCTCCAGCTACTGGTGACGTGTTTTTTGTAGTGGGGTCTGCCCTCCCATAGTGTCTCTCACCCTCAGGGACATAAAGAAAAGCCTTTAAATGTAACACGGGTTAAGTTGCCCAGAAAATGTTTGGTAGAGTTTGAGAAATCATGGAGAAGGGGCTGCTCCCTGGAACTGGATGCCCTGCTCCGTGCAAGCAACAGAAAGGCCTGACCCTGCAGACATCCTGGAACAGTGGCCATGGGAAGGAGCATTAACTCCTTGTGTCTGTGAGGACATGTGTCCATAGCACACTTTTCCGCGAAAAACCTTGGCACACCCCTCATGGCACTGCCTGGGGAAGTGGTTGGGCTTGCACAGACTCAATAGGGACTTTCGGGAGGTGTTCGTGTCCTGGGTGAGCAGCATTCACCTCTGGAGAGTGTGGTCCAGGGGCTGGGAGGGCTGTGGCCCCCACGGTGCTTTACAGAGCCAAGGCAACTTCCTCAGCAGGGTGAGGAGCAAGTCCAGGAGGCAAAGTGCTTGCAGCCCGCTATACTTCTCTGCTTTCCACCTGTCTAGGTGCAGGGATGTGCAAGGTCCCACGTTCCCTTTCTCTGAATTGCCTTGGCAAAGTTTTTCTGGGTTTTTTCTTGTGGCTCTGCTTGGACCCTGTTGGATGCTGAGTAGAGAAAGGGCCAAGATGTGCTGTGGCAGTAGAAAACTGTCAAGAAACTTTTCCCCATAGCTGAACCTCAGGGTCAGCACAGTATTTCATGGTCAGCACAGATATTTAATTACCAGCGTTGCAGTGCAGTTTGGCATTACTGTTTCTGCCACGCTGCAATTACATGGGTTTATCCAGGTTAACAGTCTTGCATGGGGAATTTGTCGCGATTGGCCACTGATGGCAGGACAGGGCTCTGAGAGGGATGAGCTCAGCCCAGCATGGCCCTGTGAAACACTCAGCAGGTCAAGGCAGCGAGGCATCCCACATGGACACCGACTGCTGGGGACCAACACCAGCACTCTCTGCATTGCAGTGCTGGCCTTGCTGCTGGCCTGCTCGTCTTCAGCTCTCCACATACAGTTGGAATGAGTTGCAGCCTCCTTGATGGTGAGTATGTCTCAGCCCCTATAGGGAAGGTGAGAATGCCTCCAGTGGTGCTTGCAAGGTGCTTGAGGCTCCATAAAATGGTAAATAAGACATCTCCATCTTCATTCTCAATGGGATAAAGAGAAAGAAATGCAGCTATCACCCTTGTGGAAATTTGAGCTTGACAGTGCACATCCTCTCAGCAAATTCCCAGTGTCCTCATCACAGTTTCCAAAGATCCCTTTGTCTGGAGCTCAGCCTGGCTCTAGACCTGATCCCCAGCTGGCAACACAGTGGTGTAAAGCTCTGGTTTCTATCTGGTGCCATCAGTGATGACAGAAAGACACCATAGCTGGTGTGTGTGGAGAAGAGGGCATGCTTTGACCTTGGTGAAATGAACCTGGATGTGCTGCATCCAGCGCTCCAGAGCCCAGTGCGATATGGGGCAGGTTAGTCCACATGTGGCTGCTACAACCTTACCCATTCCCGGGAGCATCACGTGCTGGCCATGCAGGAAGCAGAAGATGGATGGGTGTTTTTAAGCCAGGTCATAATTTCTGGGCTGTGGTTTCAGCAAGTATATAGATAAGCCCACAGGACAGCTGCCCCATGAGGAGGAGCAAAGCCTGGGGATACACAGCCATGGAGGACAGCAAGAAGGGCAGGGTGGCCCACTGCAGCCCCTACCAATGCCACCCCAGCGTGGGCATGTCCCTGTCTCACAGGACTTCAGAAACCAGCAGCCAAGTCTCCCCTTGGAGCAGAGAGCAGTGCGAGGGGAAGAAGGACCATGGTCTAGAGTAATGAATGTCCTGCAGAAGGATCAACAGGGTATGATGTATCCATAAGAAGTGGAAGAGCTATGAAGGGTCAATGAGAGGCCTGGGACTGATCTCTGCTGCAGACTCTGGGCAACTCACCCCTGTCTTTCAACCCCACGCCATCTGTCTGGGTTCCTTGTGCTGCAGATTTGGGATGGGGAGCCGTCCCACTTCTCCTACGTAGCTGGGGCCAGCCTCGGTAGGAACAGATGGGACCTATACTACCATAAAAAATGATCACAGCAGCTTTGGATTCCCCAGAGAGGTGACAAAAGTCGGCACAAGATAGTGGCAGGGAAGTGGGGGTTGACCTTTCAGATTATTTTGGCCCGTCACACTGGACTGCTACACTGGCTTCCAGCCCTGCCTGCCAGGTGGCAATCTGGACCAGATGTCTGCACGCATGGACAGCTTCCCAATCTTGGAGCTGTGCTGGTGCTCTTTTCCTACTGACAGCAAACAGGCAGCAAGTGCAATGCTTCCACCTTCAACTGTGGACCAACACCCGCAGGAGAGGTCTGAGACCCTCTGATGGTTCTAGTGTGTGCCTGGGGCCGGAGAAATGGCATGGCCAGTGTCAGCCCTCAGTTCCTCAGCGATGGATCCTGCAGGGAAGGAATGAGTCATGTTGCTCAGACACTTTGGTGTAGCTTCTCAGGAGTGGTGACAGACTCTCTGAAGCCTTCACGTCTGCAGCTGGCTGAAAACAGGCAAAAGATGCTCATGTGGGAACGGGGCAGCAGAGGCTGGCGAGGAAAGAAAACAATGGCAACGAACGGATAGACCTGTGATTGGTTTTGTCGGGAAATCAATACATCAGTCTGTCTTGCACTCCTTTTAGCACCTTCATCCCGCTTAGAAATCCAGCCAGGAGGTGTGGAGTATGGCAAGCCAGTGGCTCTGCAGTGAGATACTGACACAGCTCAGCTTGCTGAAGTCAGAACCCAGAAAAACACCTAAAAATAGCGATTTGATGGCCTTCCCTGACCTATTAGTCATCCTTCTCCCCAGAAGTGCAGATGAGACCAGCCTGGACTCCAGCTGAAGGTTCGCTCTTACCCAGGGGGACCATTAGTAAGGAGGGGATGGAGAAGGCATTTGGGCAGAGATACTGGAAGAGGTGGATCTGGTGCTTGGTTTTCCTTGTGAGCAGGCTCTCCCTGCAGCACCAGACCCCAGCCCTTGGGAGACCCACTCTGGAGCCCAGCCTAGGACGTGCAAACTTACAAGCTCAAGCCAGGGCCATGGGCCTTCATGACATGCAGGATCTCACGAGCTGGAGACCCGAACAGCATCTCATGTTTTCCTCTCCCTATTGCCTCACCACTGTTACCTGGGGACAGTATAAGGCAGCAGCTCCTTCGCCATGGAATCAGTGTCCACACCAGCCCACCAGTGTAATTCAGTCACTGGTGGCAAATGTATGGTGGAAGGTAGGGTGGGAATGTCTTCCATTTCCCTTTACAAGCAGATCCAGATGAGAAGAAAGCTGGTGTTTGTGATTTCTTCTTTTATCTTACAGCAGTTGTATGTCTTTTATGGCCCAGCATTTTTGGCCAATTCAAACACAAAATCCCTGGTGAAAACAACCAGAAAATGTATTTAATGGTTTAGCTCTTGACGGTTTAATTCTTGGTCCCCAGTTAGCACAAGCTGGTTTCAGTTTCAAAATTAGCAATTGTAATTGATACCTGAGCATGGGATAACTACTTGCGGATTGAGCTTCTGTCAGCCTTCATGACAGTTCATTCAGTCACAAGATGATTTATGCAAGCTCAAGGTTTCACAAGTACATTTTTCTGATTTCCTGCCTATGAACTGCTTTTGTTTTATTCTCTTTGCCTCCTATTCTAACTCACAAATTGATGCTCATCTTCTCTCATTTGTTTGTATTAGCTTAGGACTGAGTGAACGTAACATTCATTAAGGAGGCAAACACAAACACGAAGCATGTGTGCACTTACATCTGGAGCTGTGGCAGAAGAGAGTCCACATCCCGTGACTCACATACACATGAGTAGACTCATAACTTTAACTGATTCTCCCTGCCACTCCACGGATCAGGTAGAAGCCCTGGCTGGATGGAGAGGCATCAAAAGCAATTGGGTTTGCTCTACTGCATGCAGCTTGGGTGCTGCCGAGGGCCTGGAGTCTGGAGCAAGGAAGACAAGGCTGATGTACAGGCTTACTAACAAGCTGTGTCCTGGAGACCAAACAAGACACGGGCAGGGAGAGCTGCCAGGATGGTGTCAGGGAGGAGGAAGATTAAATGCAGGTCTCTGCCAGGCTACTAGAGGAGGAGCAGATGATCCCTGGTGGGAGATGAGTCTCTGTTTCTCCTGGGCTTTCTGCAGAGCTGCTGCTTCGGTGGCTGGAGGAGAGAAGCAAAACCGTCTCTGGAATGGGACAAGCCACCTCAGGTATGTGGGTGTTTGTTTGGAGTCAGAGCTGTCATGAGCACTGAGGTTTGACTCTTTGCAGGTCTGTCATGCTGCAAAAGCTGCTGCATCCTCGCACACAGATCAGCGGATTTTACCACTCAGGAATGAGACCTCCATAGCCACAACATTTCTGCTCAGTGCCCCAAGGCTGACATAGGGCAAATGAAGTATTACGAAGAGGATAAAGAACAAAACGGAAAACATCATCATGTTGTAGCACCAGTCCACAGCCTGCACACCCCTGGGATCCCAGGGACATGGTCAGCCCCCCGGTGACAGGAAAACACTCATCTGTGGAAAGGTCCATGAGATCATTGGTGATGCAGAGCAGCCTCTGTACAAGAAAGGAGTGATGTGTGAGATGCATGGCCTGGGTGCCTACACTTCTTTGGAAGAGGACATCACCTGACAATGACACAAGTTAAAACAAACAAGAGATACCACGCTCTTCACACAGCCCATAGTTACTCTGTGAAGCTCCTTACCATGGCTTGCCCTGTCTTCATGATACACTTGGCAGACTTTGTTTTCCAGCTGCAAACTTGCCCCGGACAGCTGTGTGGAGATCCAGCTGTGGGTCACCAGTGAAGCACCAGTGAAGCTCAGAGGTGGTCAGTCAGCATCTCAGAGAGCAGCAGAGGTTTCTGGGCTCACCCCTGGATGGGCATCCAGCCTGTGGGTCAGGGCAGGAGGGCAGATAGTGTCCTACCCCAGATGTCCTTGGTTAGATGGTACATGGTTTAGTAGGGAGGCTGGTGAGCACCTCAGGCCAGAGACTCTGCCCCATCCATCCTTAAGGACTAGAGCTGTGGCTTGAAGTTTGGCTGATGTGACTGAAGGACTTAATACCAGCCAGGCCAGAGTTTCTAGCAGCAATTGCAGTGTAGTCTGTACTGCTGGCAGAATAGTGATTTTGCCAGCTAGTTTTGGGCTGCAATGAGGTGCTATCTGCTGAATAGGGTAGGGTGGTGTAAGCCATTGCCGGGACATGCTTGGCACTGCCCTGAGGGGCGGGGTGTGGGAGCACACTGCTCCCCACGGGTGAAGGCTCCTGCCCCAGATGCAGACTCTGCACTCGGAGCAGCCTCACCTGCCCAGGACCAGGCGCCTAGGGCTGCTGTGTGTCCCATATCCAGCTCCATGGATGGCACATGGAGACAGACATTGCCCTGCATGGAGCCTGATGTGGCTCAGCAAGCAGCAAAAGAGGCATGGAGAAAGCACTCATCATCATTAACACAAAGCCAAAAAGCAAATAAAAGGCCCTTTCTCCTTCTCCTCATTAGTCTGTGTGTCTCCCCAGTGCTGGGGAAGTAATTATCCATTACTTCAGGCTGGTGTGGAGTCTCCTCTTCCCCTTGGTGTTTGCACAAACACCTTGTCTGCAGAGTTGATTGACGTGCACAATGGGTTTATTCTTGATATTCCCGTTCTCTTTTTTGTGGTGCCCACTCAATTAACTGAATAGGGGTGATTTTGCCGCTAGGGAAGAGATCGTTCCCCAGGCAGTGAGCAGCACTCAGACATGCACACAGGGTCAGCCTCCCCTCTCCAGGCTGTGTGAGCCCTGAGCAGCTGGCTTGTGCTCCCCTGGTCTGGCCACCAGCGCAGAGCAGGAGACGCTTCTGGGGACTCGTGCCTCTGGCTGCTCAGCCCCACAGCTTTGGGCACCGAAAAACCTCTGGGCAAAGCTGTTTTCTGCCCAAGGGCTCCTCTTTGAAGCAAACACCACACCACTTGTGGGTCACATCTCCGGTAAAAGGAGATTCAAGGTTATGAAAAGGAAATCTCTGTTCTCTCCCATCAGCCGTGGCTTTTAGCAATTTACCCAGGGGAGTCTGAGTCCCTCTGGTCCAAAGCGCAGGAGGTGATTTCCTGGAGCAGCATCTCATGGTGGCTGGTGAAGGGGTGGCCCTGGCTGTGGCTGTTGTTAGCCCAGCTGGTGAACTGTGTGCCAGGCTCCTGGGCAGTATTCACAGCCCCGGCACGTGCAGGTCAATGAAGGGCCCAGCACAGGGGCTGAGCCCTGGGTGGCACGGAGGGCTCAGCACAGCAAGCCCAGCGCTGCACTGCCGCAGCTGGATGGAGTTTGCTGAAGGCAGGACGGAGGCCTGATGTCTCCCAGGGAACCCGAGTCCCACCTGACTTCTCCCTTTGCTGAGTTTGAAGGGTGTAGACGCAGTCGGGGCCGCTCACTCCATGTGAAATCTGGCCCCCCACCCTGTGCAGGGCAATCTCAGAGCAGCAATGGCTCCGTAAACCACAGCCAAGCAAATTCTTGCTCCTCTAACAGCTGTTTTCACAGCCCTAATGGACTTGCAGTTCAGCCTTGAGCTCTTAAGAAATACCTCCTACTTACTGGTAATAACTGATTTGGAAGATGTTATTGAATTAATACTTATGATGTCCCCTCCTGAAGGTTAGGCTGGTAATAAAGTCATATGATAATATTTATGCTAATATTAAAATTGATTACCTGCCATTTTTATGTGTATTAGTGATTTGATTTTGATGCTCTTTATAGCTGTAATAGAAAGCCAGTGACTGATATACCTGTCTTCTTCATGAATGTAATTAAGAAGAAAGTACTTTCAGGCATTTATTCACAAATAACACCCACCAGGATCTGAACCTCAGCTTGTATGTATGATCCACACTGCTTATTAAATGTCATATTCACAGTTACAGGCTCCCACATGATTTACATCAGGTTGCTAGAGTGGGATGTGATCTCTAGGCACACTGCTGGGTGAGCAACAAGTGGGAGCTGCAATGGGAGAAGCACAGTGATGCAGAGTCAAGTGCACCGTGGGCGGGGAGCACGGCATCTTGCCTCTCTTTCCTCCAGGCATCTTGGTCAGTAAGAAGCTCAAAAGCTCCTGGACACGAATGTTCTTTGAGCAAGTGCTGCAAGCAGTTGTGCCAGCTCCTCGTTGCACTTTGAGCATCCACTGCTGGTGTGTGGGAGAGAAAAACACAGGGGGGGTGAACTAGAGTTTAGGGTGGCAGAGGCTGCTGTGAGCAAGTGAGGCTATTGGATCTATGTGCTGATCCCTATTGGATCAATGTACCGATCCCAAATTTCTTACACTTGCAAGACTGCCCCAGATATCACAGGGCAACCCTCTCCTGATACTAGACTTGGAGCTTGTTTGGCTTTTGGATGCCCTTAGAGACATCAGCACAGTAAGAGCAGCCCTGCTAAAAGTGACAAGCAGTTTCTTTGTACCTCCTGTTCTCATGGAGGCACTTCTAGAGCTCCTCATCACACCTCATAGGAAGCAGAAGCTGCGTTCTCTGCAGTAAGAGCACAATTTTCTTCTGTCTTGAAAGAAACAAAAGATCAGAACAGGCTTCAGAAAAACTTCTTCTCAGCAGATTGATACTCTGACAAAAGAAATGATTTCTCATAAAACTAACATTTTTGACTGTTTTAACCACTTCTTATTTTCTAAATATATTTCAAGGCTTTTTTTTTTTTTTTTTTTTTTTTTAACTTGCTCTGGCAAATTTCCTTGGGAGGGACTCTGATAGACACCTTTTGGCGAGATCAGCAGGAATCTGTGGTTTATTCTGGAGACAAGTTTGCATTTGTGATGTTAAATCCTGTTGGAAGGTCTCTCCTGTCCCTAATTCCCTTAGAAGGTGTAACCCATCCCCTCACCACTTCTCTGTGCTGTGAAAATTTAAGTAGCAGCAATTCTCAGGCACTGCCTTCACAGCACTTATTTCTGTCACTTGTGCCAGTTCACCTGAGTTTTTCTGCTATTGGCAACAGCAACTGTTCCTGATTTATATTAAGTAGTGCCCAGCTATCCCAAGCAAGATCAGGGCAGTGAGAGTGGCGAGAGCCCCTGCCATGAATGATGTGCAATCCGAACAGATGGACAGAGAAGCAGGAGACAAGCCATGGAGGATCACTTTCATCTTGAGGCAATGATGTACAGTTGCTTATGCAGACACGGAACAATATTCTCTATGTCTGATTAGTTATTAAATATTTCACAACTCATGAAGTCCTGGCGTGCATTAGCATATGGCAGAGTTGCCTCAGTTTTGGCTACTGAGAGAGGATGATTAATTACTAAGACATTTTTATGTATGAAAGGAAAAACATTACAATCCTTGTGGTTGGCAGCATGCTCGTGTTTTACATTTCTGTAAGGAATAGGAGGATATGCTCATTGGCATGCTTCCCTGAAGTGTTTACCAGTAAACATTTATCCTTGTTTTCTTAAATAAAAAGATTGCATATTCCATGTTAGAGTAATAGCATGTTGGAAACAGGCTCTTTGGAAGGGGAATGCGATAGCGTGATCTCTTGCTGCAGAAATGCACTTCTTTAACTTTAAATGAAAATATAAAAACCGTTAGGAGGAAAGTTAAGCTTGGAAGAGTAAAGAGATTTGAGCGAGTAGAGAGTAGAGAGTAGAGAAGAGATTTGTAGCAGAGACGTTAAGAGCATTATGGAGTGGAAACGGAAATGCAGATGTATGAAAAACGGCACTACGGAACAAGTCATCATATATGCATTTCTCTTCCTATGATCTCAGCAGGAGGGCAGGTGATGCATGGAGATGCTCCAAACATAAGCAAAACACAATGGGCAGCAACATTTTCTGAGCACCTGAGATTTAGCAATAATGGTCCCAAAACAGAAAATACCCCCACAATAAGTGTTTGACTCCTGAAATATGTCAGAGGCTGCAGAGACTCTGGGAACAATAGAACACAAATTCACCCTGGATGGGGACCCTGGATTTACCTGCTCTGGGATTCTCCTGCAGTTCCCATGCTCTTGCAGCTGCTGGATCCTTTGTGACCCCACTCCACAGCTGCTCGCACCAGCTACTGAAGGAAGAAGACTTTCTGTGTAAACTGGATACAGGATCAGCTTAGCCGAGCCCTGGTTCCTCAAAACCTCCTCATTGGTTTGGGGTGCATCAAAGCAAGCCTATTTTTGATCCCTTCCCGAATTACGGAAGTTGCTTTAAAGCACTGACGTACTGTTACAAGGATGCTCAGGATGGCACAGGCAAGCTCAGACACCATATGGCTTGTGAAGTAGAGAGAACAACAACAAGCAGCAAGACTTCCAGGACAACAGATCCCAGAGCCTGAGAAAACCACCAGCACCCTGGTCAACAGGAGAGGACTTTCAAATCTCTCCCAGAAACTTGTTAATCCATGTGCTCAGGGAGATACCTTGTCTTTAAAAGCTCCATGCGATGGCAGGTCCATCTTCTTTGTCAATGATCTGATCTAGGGACAGACAGCACCGATGTCTAAAATGGCACCTTCTCTCATGGTAACCTTCTCTCAAGCATATCTAAATTCAGTTTCCTGAGATGAAAAATGGTGAGGCCTCCAAAAGCAGTTCTGCAGATCTCCGTGCATCAGCATCTGCATGCACCGAATGTAATGCCTGTTACAATGCCTTGATGGGTAACTCCTGGTGCTCCCAGCACCTCCTCTCGGTCATCTGCTTTCCAAACCTGACCACACTGTTCCAGAAACATTTGGCTGATTAAATCCATTTCACTGGCTTGTGACAAATGGCTTAGATCACAGGTGTCAAGCACATGGCACGTGTGCCGAAACTGGCCCTCCAGATTTGCCAAAGTTCTTGTATCTGGCTAATTCATCAAATGAAATGTGACTGCCCGGTTGGGAATAGCCCTTTAAGAGGGGATGGCTTGAGCGGATGGTAGGAAGTGCCTGCTGGGATTTGTAATCATGAAATAAAGCAAATGTCTCTACTGGGGGAATGATGGAATAAGGAGAATGCTCCTCATGGGGGGTGATAAAAGGAGAGTATCAGTAGGCACTTCCACCCCCAAAGGAACATTCTCCTTATTCCACCACGGAAGAATGAGGAGAATGTTCATGCCAGGGAACAGCACTAAGGATAAAGTTGCTGTCCAAGGAATTGGTGATGGGAGAATAAGGAGAATGTTACTGGGATAGAGGAAGGGGGAGAATTGATGGAGAAAGAGTGAGTGCTGTTCATGGGGAAGGGGGTTTGAAGAGAAGCTGAGCCTGTGTGGGAGGGCCTGACTATTATTTAACCCAGTCCTAAAGGACATCTTGGTCTTTTACTTAGGTGGTGCACTATACCATCTTTGGTGGAACAACTTGAATCCCCAAATGTAAGAGAAAGATGGATGCAGAAGGAAGGCAATGTGATGGTAGATGGGAATACGTTTGTGTTTCAAGGAGGAAAAAACAGTATGTCACAGAAGGTGGCCCAAGGGAAGATGCACATTAGCTGTGATCTTGCGGGAAGACTGCAAGCACCGGAGCTCAGCTCCAGAGAGGCTTGGACCAGGAATACACTTCACCACCTTAGGGACTACTGGTTCGTGCCTCCAGCTCATCACTATCAAGAAACTTATCTTCCTGCACAAATGCCACTGGAGAAATATCCATCCTCTTAGTGCCCACAGGAATTTAGCAGCTCTCACAGTGCATATGCAAGCATTTATCTTTGCTTGCTTTTTCCTTGTTGAATAAGAAGTGGCAAATTAGGTCATGTGGAGCTAAATCAAGTATTAACTGTTCTCCCTTCAGAACTACTGCTGCAGCCTCTCTGGGAAAATAAAAACTGTTTCAAAATGTGACTTGGATAAGATTGCTTCCCCTCCAGTGTTGGAAACCTCTGGGCTTTCCAGAGATGAGTGGCTGGGAGAAAGTTCCTGGCAAGGAGCAGGGCTTTGGGGAGGCGCGAAGACGAGTAAGGGTGTGGGAGTTTTCAACCTGCACTCGCGACCTGCAGGTTGCTCCCCATCCTGCAGCTCTGCTGCAGCACTTGCTGATGGCTCCCTGCACACCCAGTGATGTCGCTTCATGCAGACACAAACCACATATTGCTATTTCAGGCCTTCAGAAGTAAGTATAACCTAGAGATAAAAGGCTGAGCATGACTCAGATTCTCCTGCTGTGATCTGCCTGTGTCAGGGAGGAGGCACCGAGTCCCCAGCTCCGCTGATCAATCCCCTTTGTGATCTCTTACAACCTGTATCTCTCCCAGCTGCTGCAGCGGCCTGGAACAAGGTTGTGAGGTGATGGAGCAAGGCAACTGCTCCAGAGACTCTCCTACCCCTGTGAAACTTTGCATGGATTTGGCCTGTGCTTGTACCTCTGTCCATGCTCACCACACCGCCGACAGCTCAGCTCTTTCTCATACAAGTGTCCTGGCTGCGATCCCTGGCAGCAGGACAAACATGGGGCTCTGAGTCCTGCACTAACCTCATGCTTGGGGCACCCCGTTGCTCTGTGTCACACTGAACTGCCCCAGAGATGCTGGGTGGGCACTCCTGACCCACAGGAGTCCAAAGTGATTCACGAACAGGAGCTGCGCAGCAAGAGCTGTGAGCAAAAGCTGCTCTCCATCCTCATGCCTTTGGATTAGTCTGTCTTTTGGCAGAAAACCACCATTGGCAAACAGGAGAAGAAGCATCTGCTAAATCAGACACATGCTAAGCTTCCCATGTGTCTGTGATTCAGTTCAAGGCTGAATGCAAATGCACTGAGCTTCAAAGGCAGCCAAATGATGTGTCATGAGACATACAGGTGGAGCAGTGAGGGACGTGTGCTGCTTGCCTTGATGGCACCAGGGCTGGGACTCATGCAGTCTCCTGTCTCTCCTGAAGAAACCCAACTGTGCTGGTTTGCCTGAAAATGAGTTAATTTTCTTCACGCAGTTAGAAACCTTTCTTTTTCATAGCTAGCACGGTCATTATTTGAACTTAGTATGAGAACAAGAGATAACACCCCAGCACAGAGTTAATGTTTTTAATTGCTCTGGTCTGAGAGCCAAGAACTTTCTGAGCTCTGCCCACAGGTGTGGGGTGTGAGGCATCAAGGAAAGGGGGCAGAGATGGGGCAGAGCTTGACTGACATCCAGACTGATCAATAAGAGTATTCCAGCCCATTAGTGCCATGCTTCATATTTAAGGAGAGTCGGGATCTTCCAGTCTCTCTCTCTGACTCTTCTCTTTGCTCTCGGAGACCTCTTCGGGACTTTCATTAGTTCAGCCTTTTGCCATCCTGCCATTTTGCAGAGGCCTCTGGGCCTTTCTGCCTTTTCCTCCTTTCTTTTTTTCTTCTTTTATCTCTCTGGCATCGGCTGTTCAGGACCAGGTACTGATCCTGGGACTGGCTGCTCGGTGTGGTGGGAGTTCATGAGGAATTGCCTTGAGTATCTTTTATTTTATATTCTATTTCTATTTTATATAAATATTTACTAGTAGTGTGTTAGTATTTTGTTATTTTATTAAACTGTGTTTATCTCAATCCAATGTTGTCCCTTCCCTTTCACTTCTTTCTCTTACTTGGTGGGTGAGGAGGGCATGAGTGAGTGGCTGTTGTGGTTCTATTGCTGGTTTGGGTTAAACCACACCACCAACCTATCTGGCCAAGCCCAGGAACTTTGGATCAGTGTTGCCTAGGCACAGCTCAGGCAGTGATGGGCAAAAGGTGGCAGAAAACTTCTTCTGAGGACCTCAGGGGTGAGACAAGGAGAGAAGTTTGACACTGTACAAAATGGTACCAGTAGGAATAATGGGGTAAAACCTGGCAAAGGTTGAATGCTGAGGGAGGGCTCCAGACGGTGAGATCAGGTTGGGTGGGATGGAGCCTTTGGATACACATACCAGAGTCACTCCGTGGGCTTATTTTTCCTTCCCACTCTTTTCCCAAGCTGCCCTCTCCAAAAGGCCTGTCCTCACATGCAGGTTCGATGGGTATGTTCCAGGTCAGCTAATGAAACTTGAGAGTTGCTTGTGGATGCTGTGGCATCCATGAAACAATGCTGTTCTGTGTGTGAGACTGTGATACATTCACCAGGATCAGCTTAGCTTGATAAAGGCTGTTCGTTCACTAAGCAAAGCACCCATCTCCAAGACCACCTTCCTTTAAGGTAAATTGAGCTAACTTTTGGGGGGTAAAAAAGGCAAAACTCAAGGCATTTACAGAGCTGGGCAACTTTCCTGAGGGAGCTCGGCTGTTTGTCCAGGTAACCAGAGACCATGTGCCACTTTTCAGTTTCAGATGCTGTGTGTCATCTTTCCCACTGTGTCCCCCCTTTCTCACTGCAGGATGGACCAAGATAACCTGGCCCATCATGCTTTTATTCATCCCCAGTTACACACCGGGCTTCACATGGGGCAGGGAGGGTCCTATGGCTCTATGTTATAGGGTTCCTAGAAATTCTGCACAACAGCTTCCAACCCAGGCATCCGCCTGCACTGACAACTGGGCAAAGGGTGGCTGTCAGGACATAATATACTGCTGAACATGCCCTGCTCCAAACCCCACCCTTCCTGTAGCTCAGCACTGCTCCCACCATGCAGGATGAGCTGCAAACCACCAAACTGCAGGCACGTCCCAGCTCCCACCCTCCCCGCAGGCGGCAGAACCCTCCCCTGCACAGCACTGGTAGGCAATGGCTAGTTTTAATGACGTGTAATTTACTGCCCTAGCATTTATTGCTAGAGGGAATTATCCAGATTAATCACAACTGCTACTACAAAGTTCTGTAATAAAAATCTAAATTAAATAAAAGATGGTCAAGTGATTCATTGATGGAAATCCCTCCCCTGTTCCAAATGAAAGTGCTTGCTGTAATCTCCGTGGCGTTGTTTCTTTCCATTCCCTGACTTTAATCCATAAAACACTGTTATGGCTTGGAGATATCTCACAGGTTGGGAGAGCTGGGAAAGGGATCCTTCCTGCCGGGGAAACGAGCCCTCCAGGGTCAGCAAAGCTCAGGCAAAGCTGGACAGGAGCTGGTCTGTTTGTGCAGTGTGGGGGATGCTGGAGGCTTGACCTCAGGCTTTCCCATGTTGTTGGACCCGTGAACTTCTCCAGCCGTGGTCTGGTGGGAGCCAAGAGCATGACTTGAGCTCAGCAGCTTTAATGTGTAGGATAAGAGCCGCAGCTTGGGTGTTACAGAGGGCTGGCTGGACCCATGCAAGCTGTAGGCAGCTGGAAAACATCCTGCAGCCAGCCGGTCTTCCTTAGCCAGCAACCTCCTGGTGCAGGTTTTACTTGTTGCCTGAGATGAGGAGCAAATCTTAAGCTGTCTGTGGGGAAAGTCGAAGTGCTTGGGGAACTGCAGGAGCCTGACCCACTCAGCCCACCAGGGACCTCTGCACAATTCCTGGAAAACCTTTATATTTGGCTCCTGCAGTCACAAGCTGTTTGCCAACAGCTAAGCAAGCTCATCTGCCAGTCAAAACCAGAGGAATTCTATGCTGCACAAAAGAGGATAAAACCCTGAAGAAAGTGGTCTAAGCACCTCAAGAAACAGCTGATACCTTCTGAAAAAAGATTGCTTTTCTTCCTGATGCTCTTCACCTAATCCTGTCCTCACTCCCTTGTAACTGCCATGCTGAGGCACTGACAAGCTCATCAGAGCCACAGCACCCATGTCACGGAATGTCACGGATTGGAAGGGACCTGGAAAGCTCACCCAGTGCAATCCCCCCATGGAGCAGGAACAGCCAGATGAGGTTACACAGGAAGGTGTCCAGGCGGGTTGGAATGTCTGCACAGAAGGAGACTCCACAAGCTCCCTGGGCAGCCTGGGCCAGGCTCTGACACCCTCACCGGGAACAAGTTTCTTCTCATCTTTAAGTGGAACCTCCTGTGTTCCAGTTTGCACCCATTGCCCCTTGTCCTGTCACTGGTTGTCACCAGAAGAGCCTGGCTCCATCCTCCTGACATTCTCCCTTTCCATATTGATCCCCAGGAATGAGTCCCCCCTCAGTGTCCTCTTGTCCAGCTCCAGAGCCCCAGCTCCCTCAGCCTTTCCTCACAGGGGAGATGCTCCACTCCCTTCAGCATCTTGGTGGCTGCGCTGGACTCTCTGCAGCAGTTCCCTGTCCTGCTGGAGCTGAGGGGCCACAATTGGACACAATATTCCAGGTGTGGTCTCCCCAGGGCAGAGCAGAGGGGCAGGAGAACCTCTCTGACCTACTGACCACCCCCTTCTAACCCACCCCAGGTACCATTGGCTTCCTGGCCACAAGGGCCCAGTGCTGGCTCATGGTCACCCTGCTGTCCCCAGGATCCCCAGGTCCCTTTCCCCTACGCTGCTCTCTAATAGGTCATTCCCCAACTTATACTGGAACCTGGGGTTGTTCCTGCCCAGATTCAAGACTCTACATTTGCTCTTGTTATATTTCATTAAATTTTTCCCCACCTAACTCTCCAGCCTGTCCAGGTCTCTGATGGCAGCACAGCTTCCAGTGTCAGCCACTCCTCCCAGCTTGGTGTCATCAGCAAACTTGCTGACAGTCACTTTATTCCCTCATCCAAGTTGTTGATGAATATATTGAATAGTACTGGTTCCAATTCTTGCAATTGTCCCTGTCCTTGCAATTTGTTTGATGGGAATTTGGAAATAGTTGCAAGCACTGGTTTGGTGTTGAGGTTGATTTCTCAGGCTGGTGTTTTGTTTGGTGGCTTCTGGGGAGGCTAGAGAGGGGTGAGAGTTAATGCAGGGCTTTGACCCTCCAGATCAGGCTGAGCTGCCGTAGACACACAGACAAAAGCAACCTGCAACCCTGTGAGCTTCCTCCTCTGCCACTTGACCTCTGCATGCAGCATGAACCTGCTGGGATTTCTCCCTTTCCTTGGTGTCCCCCTTTCCTCATGGAAGTCATGGCAAAGAGGAACCCAAGTGCTGAACAGGAGGCCAACAAGGCCACCCAAGAGCAGGTGAACCTGGAGCGTGGGCTGCAGTGCAGGACTTCTTCTTGCCCCTGAAGTGTCTCCAAGTCTGGGATGTCTATTGAACCTGCCCAGGACTGTGGAATAATTACTGAAAGGGCAAATTATTGAAACTAATTATCGAGAAAACACTTATTGAAAATAAGGCTACATCCACGTCTTCAGCATTTAAAGCAGCTGCACAGAGGGGAAGAAATCTGCTCTGTATGATTTCACACCCCACACACCTGGCCTGCATTCCTAATTGATGGTGCCTGAGGAAGCTCAGTGTAGTATCAATTAAAAGATATGGGGTGCTGGGTCCTGTTAATAAGGCACAGGTTCAATAACCAGGTGGTATGGCTGCTGCCAGTCTCGAAGATAAGGTATAGCTGCTGACAATTAAAAAGGAGAAATGTACATTTCTGTCCAAAATGCTAGTTAATGAGCCAGAAATTTGTCCGATGGATGACCTTTGCTCATTATAATATCATTATAAGACCAAAACACACCTCCATCTCAGAGGGTACCCACCTCCGACCTACCTTCAAGCATGCGTTGTGAGGTTTTTATCTTAAAAAACAAAGTGAAGATTTCTAAACCAATCAATAACAAAGGTATGTATGACTAGAGTCGCTCAAGCTCCACCTAAGTGTAGAAAATAGTATAAAATATCCTAACAATAGAGGAAGGCACCATCTCTGAGAAGTCAAAGGAACAGCATAACAGGGCTTCTGGGCAGAGTCGATGGGCTGAGTCTTCCCTGCTCTCAGGAAGATGCTCTTGGGTAAGATTTGTGCACTTGGTTATGCCAAGTTTTCACCAGGACACTTAGACTTCAAGCTTGTATTTTATTATCATGTTAATAGCGCTATATAGTCACCTTAGAATTTATATATATATGGTACCAATACTTTTTTCTTGCAACTAACATATTATTTCAAATGAAGTGTGATTTTTGCAGACAGTGTATTTATCAACAGCATCTAAAAGGACTTGTGCCTGTTACTTTAATAAACCTCATTATTTGTAGATCTAGTTGTGAGAATTTCTCATTGAATGTGCCCACACCTATAGTATATATTATGCTATTCGTGCATCTGTGCAGTGTAAAGATTCAATGATCATGACTGGCCTGCGCTATTTGTGAATCTAATTGTGCGAATTCAAGGCTAATGCACCCAGATCTATAGTATATATAATACTATTTGTGCATCTGTGTGCCAGATTGGCTGTTGAGCGCATTATACTTCGGTGCTGACTTGAGGTTATTTGCATCACTCAGGAGTTCAACCCAGCCGCCTTGCACAGGGCTTAACTTCTGTTAAATTAATTATCTTAACACAGGACATCCAGCCCAGCAACTGCAGTGGCTGCACAGAAGGACATGGTGCTGACAGAGAGAGATCCCACTCCTCATCCTGAAAGTAAGTAGTTGTAAGTGCCCTGGAAGGCATCACTAAACATGCAGGTCCTTCTCGAAAGATACCCGTTTTCCCTAAAACACCGTCTCCTGGTGAAGGCTGAGACGTATTTTAATGAGACTTGAGTTTGAATGGAGCCGGTTTAAACAGATTGTTGCTTTTACTTAGATATATAGTGCTAAGAATGAATAAGATTCCCAGTTTCTGCCAGAAACAAATGTATGTTTGCACAGATTGAAAAGGTTACCTGGTTTCACTCCATCTGAGATGGGTTATTTACCATAAATATGTTTGCACTGGAGTTGTGAAAATTAAGGCATGTTGATTGAAAACCTTGCAGCAGATGTTGTCTTAGCATCCCCCAGGAAACTGTCACAATCGTCTGTTTTTAATGTACAAGTGAGACTTGCTTCAGAAACAGTTTGGGAAATGAATGTTTTGCTGAGGAAGGGTTTGTGTTGTGTTGCCAGTGGAATGTCATATTTCTATTTGATGCATTAGCAATGTGTAAAAATTTAATCAAAAATGCATTTATTATACATGATAGTGAAGAAAAAAAAGAAACAGCAAGGGCTTCTGCTACTCATTAACTGCCTTATTAAATGGAGAGAAGAGGGAAAGTGCCTCTGCTTAGAAAAAAGACTTTATTATAAGAGTGCTGTCATTAACATCACTGACCTGAAAAAAGGATTTGGCATGGGACCGCACGTGAGCTCCCACTGATGAAAACTAATGCTTAGGCCAGAGGGCATGGATAGCTGAAAGGATCATACAGCACTTGGGATCTTTATCTACTGGGGTCCCTTCATACAGAAGCCAGTCGGCTTCAGGGAAGCCCGTGCTGCACTCTCTGTCCTGGCTTGCACAGCTGGGCAGGGACTGCTACGTCTGTCTCTGCATTCAGCTTTTTCTGTGGTCGATACAGCAATACAATGTGGATGTGGCAGAGAGATGTGATTTTGCAGGTAGCTCCTGCTCTAGAAAAGGCAAAGGGTGCCAGCAAGCTGCACTGGGTGCAGGCAGCTCTCCCCCCTGCCTCCTGGGGACAGCAGGATCCCAGGACAATATTCCTTTGCTGGTAGCACAGACAGCAGCATGTGTCTCTGCCTGTGGGTGACAATCCAGTCCCTGTTGCCAGGTCCAGAGTGTCTTTTGATGGTTTTCCTCACTGCTGGGCCAGTGGTACATGCTGGGGGGGTCAGCAGTAAAGCCTGCACTATGGTATGTATGGCAATGCCATGTGATCCTACGCAGCTCCGCTGGGTTGGTGTCGCAGGGTGGAGATGCACAGGGCAGACCACGGGGGAGTCCCCAGGGACCCTGCAGAGCTGAACCGGGTGGTGCCGGGGTGGCATCCACCCCCGCATGGTACCCCCCACCTCAGGTGGGCGTAACCTGTCCCCTTATAGCCAGGCAAGCTGTAACAAACCTATGCAAGACTACCACTTATAATTTCCATTTCATTTTTCTACAGCTCATGTCAGCTGTGACTCCCCAGCCTGAGTGTCCTCAGTCCCTGTGGGGAAGGAGGGGCTGTGTTTGGCTGTTGGTGGGTGTCAGGTGTATGAAGAGGGGCTGTTGTGTTTTTGGCCCCACCTGAGACTTCCCTAGCAGACAGCACCTCTCCAGCCCCCCTGGGGCTTGACAGTGGATGGGCTGGCTGGTCCTTTGCTTCTTTTAAGCAGGGGTTTGGTAAGGGTCTGTGAAACTGCAGTTAGTGACTGTGAAAACAATTTTAAACCAGGAAGGTAAATAACTATTATTTCAGAGGTTGCAGCTGTGTGGAGACATGACAGCACACTTCATTGATGGAAAGAAAAACAAAACAAAAAACCACAAAGAAGTTCCAGAATCCATTCAGAGCAAGAAGTGCTGAAGCAGAATGAAGCAAAGGAGCTGGGTGCCTGGTGGGGGATGGAAAACTGCATTGAACTGCAGGGTGAACTGAAATCTGAGAGAACAGGCACTCCAGGGCAGCTGTCCTGGCCACGGGAAGCAGAGCATCACCAACATGCTGGTAGGAGCCATGGTCTCACAGCGAGTGTGATCATGAGAGCTGCGGACCCCTGGAGCGGTGGGTAATGATGCTCTGCAGAACTGCATGGGAATTCAGGGCTGGAGTGGTGAAGCTGAAGATGTGTGAACAGAGATATAGCTGAAGACATCTTGCTGTGATTTATTATTTGTCCACTTGAATCATGATCATGCTGTCTAAAGAGCCTCTTAAACAAGGAGGAGGGGTGGGGAAGAATAACAAATCTCTGGCAATCCTACTTATAGGAAGGTCTGGGGCAAAGCAGTACTGAAGGCCTGAAATGTCAGGAATTTCAGTCCTGGTGAAGGAGAGAAATGTCCCACTGGTTATCTGGCACAGGTGAGATTATGTTGGTGGAGCCTTGCCTAGAAAGGGAGAGATGAACCTGTAACAGCACAAGCACCTGGAGATGCGCTAGCACCTCTGGGGTGGATCTGCTGCTGGAAGTGGGTCTGCATTTCTGCTGCTTGGAAGAATTGCAGCTGGCCCTGAATTTTTGCCATCCTGCCCCGAGCTGGAGGAGGACATCCTGAGCCTCTCTGCTGTTGTATGTATCTGGAATATACCATGCCAGCCCCTTTGTTCTCTGTGCCTGGAATGTGATGATGTCCCACAAACCTGGATTTTCAGGTCAATCTAATGCTGGTGCACCCTGAACACTGAAAAGGAGCCATCCCTCACTGCCTGAGTGCGGCTAGGAGTATTTCAAGCCACTTCTGATGCTAAAAGCGTGGAGGGAGCTGTAGCCCTGAGGCACAGCTGGAAGGACTGCTGGGCTCTGCTTGCAGGGGGAGCGAGGGCTGTGCCCAGTGTGGGACCATAGGGATGCTCCTTGCCGTATCAATATTGCTACGGGCTGCCTGTTGCTGAATGAGACCAGGGAGCTGGTGGGGAGCAGCTGGGCTGACATGCAGCTCCCACCCCATGGGGTTGCCTGTGGGAACAGGAAGAGAACGAAGGTTATGGGGAAATAGGAGAAACCAGACTCGCTCTGCGTTGCAGGGCAAGCACAGAAAGAGGAAGCCTGGGCAGCAAAGTGCGTGAAACTTACTCAAGCAGCTGCTGATAGGTGTCCACTGTTGGTGGGTTGGTCCCAGCAGGTGTGGACGGGGCTGACCATGCGAAGGAGGCTGGAGGGGCAGGTACAGGCTTCCTACAAACCTGCAGAGACCAGTTTTAGAGCAACCCTGAAAGCTCTGAATTTGCTGGCAGAAGCCAAGCTTTACAAGACTCGTCTGTAGGGACACTGTGGGCAGCGGTAGCAGTGGCTATAAACCCCCTTTTTTTCTCTCGTCTGCTTCCAGAATTGCTTTGAGTCTTCTTTTAAAGGGTTTCTGGTCTGAGGGGCAGCTCAAAACACCCGCCTGAGTTTGCAATTCTGTTTGATCTTTCTGGGGGTCCTTTCGAAGGAAAGGACAGATGCCCTTCCCAGTGTGTTGCCACAAGGCCAATGCACTTTTTTGGCACAGGTTTCCTGGGAGGAAGGGGCACCCAGACAGAATGTGCAAAGGTATCTGGGGGCTTTGTATAACAGAAGGGTTTCTTAGGAGCTTAAAACATAGTAGGGCAGTGTGCTTGCTGCCTGACCACCAGCGGATGTGCAATGGAACGGAGAACAGGGAAGAGCTGCTGGCCGTGGTCAGGATGGGCAGGTTTCTATGGAAAGGGTAGAAGTCTCAAGTGCAGATGGGAACTATTTATGAAACAAATAAAGGGACTAGACTTTGTCCTTATGATGTGCATAAATGTTGTCAAGGCTGAGAGTTAAAAGCCGTGCCTGGCTGAGCGCAGCTTAAGTGCCCTCTGTCATCTTGAGGAGCGAGTCAGCAGCTGGGGATGGGGCAGCCGCGATGCTCTTGTGCTGTGTCCCAGCATGAAGGCTGCACTGAGCAGATCCACTGGGGGCTGTTGGAGCCCATGTCACGGGACAGTGACCTGGATGATCTCTCCCATCATCTTCAGTCCCACATTTGTTCATCAGCCTCCTTCCCACAGCATGTGGTTTGGGCTGCAGCCCAGGTCAGCAATGAGAGCAGTGTGCAGAGAGGAAAGACTAGTGCCAACGATGTTTACAAATCACATAATATTTGAAAAAAAGACAAGGAGGCCAAAGATATATATATATAAAATTTATTTTATTTCATTTATTTTATTTTCTGCAGCAGTAAAAATTACATGGTAACACACACACACGAGTGAGAGAGAAGAAAGAAATGAAAGGAGAAAAGCTGGTGGGAGGAAAATGGATCTGGAAATCGAGTATTTCGGTGTCGGGGGAAATAATTTTCAGGGAGAAAATTATTACAAAATACTGCATGAACAGGATTTTACCCTGTCAGACAGAAAATAAAGCAAAGGGAAGACTGGACTCGTTGCAGTTGTAATTAGTTATGATTGTAATTTTATAAGGGCAGGAACTGTTGGAGTAAGGCTTAGCAGAGACTAAATTCTCTTGCTTGTAAGAAGAGCTGGGTGGCATGCTGCTAGAAAATGACTTAATCCTTGAAAAAAGGAGTTTGAGTGAAGTTATTCGGATGTCCAAGGTAAATTGAAAAGTGTAACTGTTTAGGGGAAAGCTGAAATGTTCAATTTTGAGATTTTACAAGGAAACAATCCAATTTTTTCTTTCAAATTAATGTTCTGAAATGCAGTGTGGGGTTTTTTGTTGTGGGGTTTTTTTTTGGATTAAAAGGAAACAGATCCCCTCCAGATAAAATGTTTTTAGTTCAATAAGAGAATGGTAAAATTTTCATTTTGGAAAAATAGTTAAAAAAAAGGTTTTATTTAATTTCTTGGTTTAATGCCAGACTGAAACATAAATACCCTGCAATGCTCTGGTGCGTGTGCTGTCAAAACACGGTGCGAGGAGTGGGTCGGTTGGGGCTTATTGCAGAGTACACAAGACCCTTTTGTACTGAAGGGAGAAAAGGTTGAAAACAGATGTGTCAATAAATTTATGAGAGGTTATTTGTCACTGGCAGTTGTAGGCACTGGCCGTACTGTCAGGCTTTTCATTGGAAAATCAATAATAATCGTGTCTCCGATGCATTAGCTCCAGCCAGTCAGTCTCTTGCAGACTGGTGGAGATGAGCTGATCTTCTTAAGTCAATGTGATTTAAACACTTGGAAGGTTTTGGGGAAAGGAAAAACACGTTTAAAAACAACACAGATAATTTTAAAATGTGGTTATTTTTGCAAAGTTTTTCCTGGAGAAAGCATCGCGCCCGCCGTGCCAGCTGGATGTCTCTCCTGGCTCTTTTTAGCCCCATCAGCTTGTGAAACACTGTGTGTGCAGAGACGTTGTCTGTCTGTCTGCTGGCAGCTTCTGCTGACATAGGGTGGGTGGAAAGACCGTGTAAGTGTCTGCCTTTGGCTACATAGCTGTGTCCTAGAAAAATTTGGCTCACCAAGATGGGCTCTGACTGCTCAGTAAGTTGGAAAATCACGGCGGAGGAAGCAGCATCAGGAGAGATGTTTGCATGGGTGGAGCCAGCCAGGGATGTTCCAGATGGGGAAGTTCTGATCATCAAAGCAAAAGAGAAAACAACCTTTGCAGGAGAAACAGGGCAGCAGGAAGGCAAAACCTCTGCTATTTCAGATAACTCCCTGGGTTAGAAGACGTTTGAGGTGGCAATACTCCCTTGCTCAGGGTGCTCCTGATTCACTTTGCTTTCTAGACCTTTGTTTCTGTTCTTTTCCATATTTTGCCTCAGACCTGCATTGGCATCGAAATGAGCAGCACTGCTTGACAGCTACTGACTTTTACTGTTACTGGGTTTGCTATTGTCTGTATCTGCATGGCAACGGGTACAATTTTCCTTGCATTTCAGTTCAAAGGATTGTGCATCTTCATAATTATCCACGTTACTTAGAATTAAAAAAATTAAATAAATCATACAGATGGTTACTTGGTCTCCAGGGAGGGTCTTTCAATTTGGTTTTGAACATTGTGCCCCCACTCACAGCTTCATAGACACCTCGGACACAACATCTTAAAAGCTGTTGCTGGTGTGCAGTGAGAGAGCTTGTACAGCCGTGCATTGCTTTTGCATGCCTACAAGGATAATACGTTTTTTTAAAGTTTAGCAAAACATGCAGCTTAAATCGTGATGTGGGAGACAGAAAACATGTAAGCTCCCACAGAAAATTCCATGTGGCTGGCTGGCTCTCAGTCATTTTTCAATATGTTGGAGTTTGCCTTGACCATGCAATGATGCCCGCAGATGGGTGTCTTAGAGAGATGAACCTTCTGTCGTCCTCTGCAGACATCCAGGGTGAGAGCCAGGTGCCAGAACATACAGATTTGATGTTGTCAGACGTGATCTGGGGTGTCCCAGTTTCCTTTCCAGGAGCCCTTGGGTCTCCCATAGAGCCTGTGGAAATGGAGGATATCCTAAGGCTCTTGGAATGGCACAGGCTGCTTGTACTTATCAACCTGGTGTCTTCCTGGAAATAAGGTGGCCACTAGGGACCCACAGAATTTATTTCAGGATGCTGGTTCATTTAAGACTTGCAACACAACTTCAGATTGGTATCAAGCAGACGTGTTTTAACAGTGGATCTAACACACACTGCTGAACAGCATTTTGCAGCCGCTTTGTTTTTTTTATCCTGGTGGTGCTAGACAAGTGCAGGTTCAACTTAGATTTTACTCTGTGAGGTCAGGTTTAATACCTGTATTTGCTCCTTGTTTTATAAGGGGATGTGGTTCAAATACATATTTTCTGCCCTGCAGGCTGGTTGTGCTTTCAGGTCAGGTAGTGTCTGCTTTCTTAGTACAGACTGCCCTGCCAGCCTACAGAGAAATAAGGTCCCGAAATGAGGCAATGGATTACCCTGTCTGTCCAGGCTCCCAGGCAAGCCACCCCATACGCACTGGTATAAGTGAGCTGGAGTTAGTCTCTAATGAAGGCCATTAGACAGAATACAAATAAATGTCATTCAACCCTGATCTGCTCCTTCTCAGCAAACACCCCAGGAAATATGCACCACTATGGTGAGCGCTGGAGCCATGACAAACCCACCTTGGCTCCAGCACACTCTGGACACTACTGCCAGTGTCATGGGGGCTGCAGAGGACCAGCAGCTCATGGTGCTGGTGGAGCAGGGTAAACCCAGCTGCTGCTTTGCCCGATCCAAGGGCTTCAACAGCTTCCTTTGAGCTGAGAGCAAACCCAGGTGATGGGAGCACCCTCCTTTCTGACCTACCTTTCTCAGCACTTACAACTCCTCCCATGGCTGGAACCACTCTGCTTATGCTGCTTTTTTCATTAGCCAAATGCACATGGACAATGTGGCAATTGGCCATGAACATGCAAAGTCTTCTGCTCTTGCTACTTAAACCTGGACTCTGTGCAAAGCTCTTGTCTGTGTCTTGTGCACCCCCATATGCATGTACAGTCACAGTGACACAGTGACATTTCTCTGCTGTGCACCACAGTCTCTGGAGATCAACAATCCCAGCAAGAGCCATGGCTATGCTAGGGAGCTTTGATGGAGGGAATGGAAGAAATCTAAGCAGTAGTAACAAAGAAGAACAAGATATCCCAGGATAGATGGCAACATTCCATGGAGTTTGCCTGATGGTCTGATGACAGGATAAATATCACTAGTGAAATAGGTCATGAAGTTCTTCAGCAAGTCTCCTGGGTGTCTTTGGACCCTGGCTGCCTACGGGTTCCAAGGACCCATAGGTCCTTGGTGTACAGAACATGGCCAGTGCATTCCTTATGTTGACTTTTTATATTACTGCATATATGTAAAAGACAGCAATATACGCTGAGTGCTGGGAGCTGAGTAGAAAGTCCATCTCTCCCCAGCTACAAGAAAGTCTGTCCCGTGAGCCAGCTGTCTGTCTAGTCTGGCAGCCAGTGGGTCAGCGTGTGCAAAGCAGACACAGCTAAACATGACCAGCTCACATGGAGTGGCTTGTTTAGTGTAGCATCAGCACATTGTGTATTAATCCTACACTGGTAGAGAACGAAGAGCTAGTGCAGATCAACACTTTGAGGGTTAATTTACAGAGGCAAAATGTAATGACCTGATTTGAAAATACTGAACTAAGATCTTGGCAAAAGTGCTGCAGGATCATTAGAATCCATAGGGAGGACTTCGGAGGCGAGTTACGGGGACGGTGCCGTGTAAGGCTGGGTCAGCACTGCAGCGGTCTTGCTGCCATGGTGTTCTCTGCCTTGGGACTTGACTGTGCAGACATGGTCCTGACCTCCTCTGGCTGCCCTTTGGGACAAGGTCATGGGGCTAGAGGGAGCGGTTTTGGAGAAGACACTTCACTGTGTCCAACTGTACTTGGATACTCTCAAATTCTGCATGTTTGAATGCGAAGCATCATGATTCTCACATGAACTCTTTGCATAAAATATTTTGACTTGCAGTCCTTGCCAAGCTTCCCCCTCCATGAGGCTGTTGCATGGCGTAACACTGACGATCTCGCTGAGCAGCAGCCCTGCAGCTCCTTTCAGCTGCACCGTTCCTCTTTCTCACTGGTATTGGTGTCAGATCAGTTGCATTTGCAGGTGAGACAATAGTCCCTGTAGCTGCTGCCACAGGACCTTTTTCCTGGGACCCGGGAAATGTGACAGCTTCTCCTCTGGCTCTGTATTAAGACACTTGTGTGAACTTGGCTGTGTGCACATATAGTTGGAGGAAGCAATGAAGTTAGCTTGATGCCTTTACTGAAAACCTTTAGTCTCTATGTGGTTTACCTGATTCTAGCAGGAGCTGGAAGTTTTGCATCCTGACAGCATGCAGACCAGAAAAGGCTCTATTTCTGCCTTATGGTGGGCACCTATATGGCTGGCAGTGATGAAAAGAAGGCACAGTCTCACTTGATGAAGACACTTTTCTTACTGTGCAGTCTCCATCCTTCAGGGGATGGTGCAAGCCCTGCCTTTCACTGCCAGTGGTTGTGCACCCACGAAGTAAACATATGAACTTTTTAATAATGGACAATAACAAATTTCCCAGGGCTGGGATGTCTTTAATTGTCTTCACTGGATCTGAGCTTGCTGCTGGGAATGAAGCCATTTTTGTGTAGTAAAGTGTTACCTAATGTAAGTATTTTTAACATTTCTAATTCTGCTTGACACCACTGGTTGCGAAGGACATAGCAAAGAGAATCAACTATGCCAGATGACCAGTAATCCCTGGATCTCACTGGAGGAGGAATGGAGGACCAGGAGGAGCAAGAACAGGACTGCGTTCTCCAGTATTTAAGTTCCCCAGTGCTGTTGATCTGCAGCGGGAGCATGCTGGGCACTGGCACCATCTCTCAGATTCCCTGTGCAGTTCCTCCACTTGGCAATTCCAACACAAGAACTGGCTTAGTAATGTCATTTTTGTGTCTTGCCCGATTGGGCTAACTCAGTGAGACAGCCCATTGTGGCTGCACACCATAACGAACAAGCACCATTGCAAAGGCACGCATAACAGCCCTAACGGAATTGTACAACTAAGCTGATGTGTTGCAAAAGGTAATTAAAAAAAAATTGCATCACTTCTGGCCTGTGGAAGGTCACCATCCATCTACAGAATGGAGGTGCCTGTGGGAGCGCCAGTGAAACATTCCCAGCAACACAGTTGAAATGGAGTTATCCAGGAACCAAAGCTTTCCCAGTTGGCAATCGCTGTGTTGTTCGTGCCTGACAAACTGGCAACATGTGAGTAATTATCTAATTAACCTCAACCCAGCAGAGGCAGTACAGGGGAAGTGACACGTCCCTCCTGCTTTATTAAGATTTACTCTGTTTCCTGGTGGATTTTGGCAAATGAGGAGAAACACTCTCCCACTAAATGTGGTAGTGACAGCTGGTGCTTCCTGATGCTGGGGATGCTCGCTGATATGGCTCCCAGCCCTTTTCCAGGACCAAGCCTGAATCCACGCTGAGAACCAGCCATTTCTATTGCAGTACTGTACCCAGGTCCTATGGAAAGGTACTCATGAGACTTTGTAATCTGAGGGAATAATAATGGCACGGCAAGGAGAATGTGACTGTCATTGCAGTGCTGGCTGGCACTGAGAGCTCTTGCCAGAAACCACACAGAAAAAGGGTGTTTGAGGCAGTGCAACAGTCCAGTTCTGCATGTGTTTGCAGAGTCCACAGAAGAATAGGACAAGCTGTATCTCAGGCACACAAGGCAAAGAGATACAGGATTTAACACAAATTTGCTAAATGTGTCTCCAGACATAGCTCTGAGACTCTTCTGTTGACAGAAGGTTGTGGCCTGGCTGTCCAGGGACATGGGCAGGGTTGGCTTCTTCCTACTGATCAAAAATCAGTTTATTTAATTACAAACAGGTGCTAAGAAAAAAAAAAGAAAAAGGGACAAATGCCACTCATTTAACCTGAGGGGCTGAACGCAAACTGTATGTTTCATTAAGGAGCAATGCTGCTGTGTTGCTGTTAAACAAACAAACCACCCAACCACCTTTGAAGACTTATCCTTTCGAATGAATAAACACTACAGCCAAGCAACCTGTCCCAAAAGCAGGACACGCTCTAGGCAGGAGTCCTCAGACCCATTCCATCTCCCCCAAGGCATGTAGTAGTCATGGAGTGAAGGGAATTCCCTGCTCCGTCCCTTTGCTCAGAGCAAGGCCAATTATGAAGTTGCATTCAGCTTTGAAGTGAGATCTTGATGCCTGTTTAAAGCCTGGTCCCAAGGTCCTCTAATGCAGCAAGACTCATCCAGGTCAGAGACTAGCTTGAGTCTGCAAACTGGGAAGATGACACAGCCCAACCCCAAGCTTATGGAAGCTGAGACTGAGCTGGTTTAACTGGGAACAGTTTAACTTTTCCCTGTGGCATAACTGCCCGGGAAGGCTGAGCTCAACTGGGCTCAGGAAGCAGCTAGAAAACCCTCCTGGTGACACTGCTCCCTCTCTGCTCTCCCCTTCTCTTCAACCTCCTTGCTTAAAGCAGCAAGAAAACCACTGCCCCACCTTGAGGATCTGTCACTTTCCCAAGAGAAGTCCTATTGCACACTGCATCATGCTCGGCCCCTCAGTTCCAGCAGGACAGGGAACTGCTGGAGAGAGTCCAGCGCAGCCACCAAGATGCTGAAGGGAGTGGAGCATCTCCCGTGTGAGGAAAGGCTGAGGGAGCTGGGGCTCTGGAGCTGGACAAGAGGACACTGAGGGAGGACTCATTCATGGGGATCAATATGGAAAGGGGGAGTGTCAGGAGGATGGAGCCAGGCTCTTCTGGGTGACAACCAATGATAGGACAAGGGGCAATGGGTGCAAACTGGAACACAAGAGGTTCCGCTTAAATTTGAGAAGAAACTTGTTCCTGGTGAGGGTGTCAGAGCCTGGCCCAGGCTGCCCAGGGAGGTTGTGGAGTCTCCTTCTCTGCAGACATTCCAACCCGCCTGGACACCTCCCCAGTTAGTCAAGATTGCTGATAGTTAATGGAAATGGTCTTAGTGATCACCTCTGCCAGCTTCCTCAGCATCCTTGAGTGTATCCCATCTGGCCTCACAGACTTGTAGGTGTCCAAGTGGTGTAGCAAGTCACCAGCCATTTCCACTGGGATTATTTGGGATTCGTTCTGCTCTCCATCCCTGTCTTCTGGCTCAGGGGGCTGGGTACCTGGAGCACAACTGGTCTGACTATTAAAGACTGAGATGAAGAAGACATTTAGTACCTCAGCTTTTCCCTCATCTTCTGTCACTATGTTTCCCTCTGTATCCGTCAGGGGATGGAGATTCTCCTTAGCCTTCCTCTTGTTGCTATTATATTTATAGAAACATTTCTTCTTGTCTTCCACTGTGGTGGCCAGGCTCAGCTCTAGTTAGGCTTTGGTCCTTCTGATTTTCGCCCTGCATAACCTCACAGAATTCTTGTACTCCTCTTGAGTGGCCTGTCCCCCCTTCCAAAGTTTGTAAATTCTCTTTTTGTTCCTAAGTTCCAGCCAAAGCTGGAACTTCAACCAGGCCAGCCTTCTTCCCTGCTGGGTCAACTTTTGGCACATGGGGACGGCCTGCATCTGCATGTCTGAGATCAACTTCTTGAAGACAAACCAGTCTTTCTGAACCCCTTTGTCCCTCAGGACTGCCTCCCAAGGGGCACTACCAAACAGCCTTCTGAATAGGTCAAAGTCTGTCTTTTGGAAGTCCAAAGTAGCAGTTCTTCTGACCACCCTTCTAACTTGTCCAAGGATAGCAAACTCAATCATTTCATGATCGCTATACCCAAGGTGACCTTCAACTGCCACATTGCCCACGAGCCCTTCTCTATTTACAAAAAACAGTGGGGCACCTTCCCTGGTAGGCTCACTGACCAGCTGTGTCAGGAATTGTCACACGTGCACTGCAGGGACCTCCCAGACTGCTTCCTCTCTGCTGTGTTGTACTTTCAGCAGACATCTGGTAGGTTGATGTCCCCCACAACAACAAGGGCTGGTGATCGAGAGACTTGTCCCAGCTGCCTGCAAAATATTTCATCTGCTTCTTCATCCTGGTTGGGTGGTTTGTAACAGACCCCCCCCAGGATGTCTGCCTTGTTGCCCTTCCCCTTGATTCTCACCCATAGACACTCAACCCTATCATCACCCTCCTCAAGTTCCAGACAATCAAACCCTCCCTAACATACATGGCTACCCCACCTCCTCTCCTTCCTCCCCTATCCCTTCTGAAGAGTTTATAGCAGTCTAATGCAGCACTCCAGTTATTAGAGTCATCCCACCATGTTTCTGAGGTGGCAATTAAATCATAGTTTTTCTGCCTCACAACGGCTTCCGGCTCCTTCTGTTTGTTGCCCATGCTGTGTGCATTTGTATGGATGCACTTCAGCCAAGCCACTGATACAACCACCTTTTTCTGGCAAGAAGCCCTAATTCCTTTGTGGCCATCCTCAAGTGCTTCCATGATTTCTAACACACCAACAACCCTTGTGTTTCTCTTACTGCATGGTTCTCCATCCCCTACCTCCACAGGGACGGCAGACCCAAGGGCCTCGTTAGCACTACCCTCAGACACCCCATTTCAGACCAGATTTAAGTGTGTGGGCAGTCAGCCTTGCAGGGGGGAAAGAGGGAGCCCGAGTGCTGGTCTGGTTTGCAAATCCATGAATGTGTCTATGCCACAGTTACTGTTGTTCAAGGCAAATGAGTCTGTCACAGGCCTGGGAATAAAGACAAAGAAATTAAAAAAAAGAAAATTTTTCTTAAGCACAAACCCTTGCCATAAAAGATAAAAGTTTAACAAAATGTTCCCAGAACTCTGTGAATATCTGTATATTTTAATGAGGAAAGTTACAGCTATGACTCATATGGAAAAAATGTCTCCTAATTATTTCTGGGCAGAAACAGTACTTCCTGATCTGCTTTTTTGAGTTTAAATATGATGCCCCATTGCAATGTCATCAAATGCAGCCAGAGTCATTAAAATACATCCAAGTCATGCTTGCCAGTGCAATGAAATTGCCCAATAATAGCTGCCTGATTTCTTTTCTCTATCTGTGCAATTTTTATTCATTGTCTTTATGGGGAGTTCACAGCAGAGAGGACAGGTGGTCACAAGACAAGCCCCCACACAGCATCAGCTCCAGTGCTGCCTCTCCTACAAGTGAATAAACGCCACTATTTTTATTTTTATTCCTTTTTTTTTTTTATAAGGATGCAATGAACACCTGAGTAGCAGCCTTGTATTAAAACACATGTTTGCTGAGCTGAAAGTCTTGGCTTGGGGGGGACCTGCACAGGGGAGCAGGTACTTGGGCTAGGCTCACTTGAGCACACTGCTCGTGTTGTTGCAGGTGGGAGGTGCTGGGGAGGTCGCTGGTCTAGGGAGAAGGTTTTCAGGAAATCTAATGGGCAATCCACAGGGAATAAAAAGGAATTGCGATGCTCAACGGGGTCCCAAAGGGATGTGTACAAGGTTTGTTGTTATTTCTGTTAGTGATCTGCCAGGTAATATAGAATCACTCATTCTAAAGCAAGCAGCTGGCATGGATCATCTCACAACATGTAAAGAACAGTTCAGGACAGGCACAATGGGACAGTTTGGATTCCCTAGTAAGCAGGTTTATTCAAGAGGCAGCACAGACCCATCACACAGATGGGGGCTCAATGGAAAGCAGCGAATTTGGAAAGGTTTGAGAGGGGGGCATGGTGTAAAGGTTCTGCAACACCGGGACTGAAATCCTGATTTATCTATCCAAAGGGGTTAAATCACAACAACAGGATAGGTGTGTCCGAGCCACAGATCAGATGTGCTAGAGACTCCAGGGTTGATTGGGAAATGAGTGACCGGGGAAGGATGCAAAAGAGGGAGCTGCCCTGTCAGAGCCCGTCGCCCCCATCCTTTTGCTGCAGATGATGTGCCTTCCCCACGCCAGGCAGCATCTGGGCCAACCTGCCACGGGAGCAGCGGGAAGCCCTGGATCGAGCTCACCCCCTTTTTAAATTTAAAAATGCAGATGCCTGAAGAGATATGTGCAGCTTCAGTGAATCCTCTGACCGAAAAGCTGCTGAGTAGATAAATAGTTTGAAATGGTTGATACAAAAACTGGGCCTTGGCCTTTTCAGGAGGAGGAGTTTCAATGTCTTTTCATTAAAAAAAATGCTCAAAAAATAGTTAAAAGATCAGCTGAAATGGAAGCAAAAGTGTTTGAAGTTCTTTAAATATGTATATATCTATATACACATGTATAGAGGAAAAAAGGAAGAAAGAGAGAATTCTGATTTGAATTTTTTTCTTTATGCCTTAGGTATAGTAATTTTATTTCAGCTTTTCATCTGTTTCGTAATAAAGCTTTTACTTGTTTTTTTTTTAATTTATTTTTCTTTCCCTTCAGATATTTCTGGAGTCAGGATGCAGCTTTCTTCACTCCCCAGCAGCCTGAGACTGACACAGAATCTTGAAGTGCCCTAAAATTGACAATGATAGAAAGTACATGTGCTAATATTTACATTTTACTGAAGAAAACCTTTGTGCAACATGAATATACCCAAAATAAAGGGTTACACAACAGTGGTGTGAATATGTGGCTCATGCGATTACCACCCTCAGGGAGGCGTTTTACAGGACAGGGCTGAGGAATTTTAGCTACGATGTTATTTCCTTCCTGGCTAATTCTTCAAGTTATTAATCTTAACAGACTATTATCATCACCTGATCTGACCTCCTGTGTAAGGCACGGTGATAAATCTTTCATGGGTAAACGCTGGTTTAGTTATGTTGTTATTTACTGAACAGCTTCAATTCCTGGGGCTTGGCTTGCAATTTTTGTGCTGTTTGCTGTGAGCACCTGCCAGTCCTGATTTGTGCTGTTCGACTGAGCCTTCCAGGGCAGAAAATCATTAACAAAGGCTGCGTTTTGGAGACTAGAACAGGGAATCAAGTTTTGGCCAGGTAACAGTTTCTGCTTAATTTTCAAGACTTTAGCTTTCTGCAGGCATCTTCGGAAGTACCAGGCAGCTTCCCTGTAGCAATCACAGACCTGGAACCAGAGGCACTAAGCCTGCGGCTTTGTCCAAGGAAATAGGGAGCTACTTGTGCCCATCCTCTCTGTGGCACCAACACAGCTCAGCTTGTGCCTCCCCACGCTCAGCGATGCCTCGGTGGTGCCTGCCCTGCCCTGCGACCCATCGCCCTCGAGTCACTTGATCACTTATTAGGTCGAGCAAATCTGTTGGATGAGAAAGATTTAAGTCCCATGTTTTATGGTGCGCTAAAAGTGGGAATGTACTTCTGTTTGTTTGTTTGTTTATGAACAACACTGTGATGGTTTATATCTATTTGAAGCATGTTTCTTTGTAGGAAGCCAGCGTGGCATGTTGTTAAAATCTTATATTGGGTTTTTAAATGGGGAAGTAGATAACAATGTAATACGGTAATTTCCCTGGCTGCCTCCATTTGTACAGTCCTGCTCTATTTACCGTCCAAATGCTGTGCTCCACTATTTCACCATTATCTTTTTTCTTCACAGAATCACAGAATCCCAGAGTGTCAGGGGTTGAAGGGCCCTGGAAAGCTCATGCAGTGCAATCCCCCCATGGAGCAGGAACACCCAGATGAGGTTACACAGGAAGGTGTCCAGGCGGGTTGGAATGTCTGCAGAGAAGGAGACTCCACAACCTCCCTGGGCAGCCTGGGCCAGGCTCTGACACCCTCACCCCCAACAAGTTTCTTCTCATCTTTAAGTGGAACCTCCTGTGTTCCAGTTTGCACCCATTGCCCCTTGTCCTGTCACTGGTTGTCACTGAGACCTACCAAATTAAATTTAAATTCTCAGCCGCTGGGTGCTGTAGGTGTGTTAAACTAACTTCAAACTCTCTGTCTCTGAGAGCTCTTTTCTCCCTCTCGCTGTCCCCGCTCCTGGGTTCAATCAGGGGCATGGCCCGAGGGTGCTGAAGGCAGAGATAAGGTGAGAAGAGGGAAGGTCACCAAAGGCCTGCAAGAGCGGACTCGCGGTAAGCAGCTGTCTGACAAGGTTACTGCTTTGGAAGGAGCAGATGTACGGACCCTGGGGTGTGCGCTCAGCTGAGCTGTATGAGGGTCTTCTGCTCTCCTCCAAACGCGGGTTCTGCAGGGCCCGTCTGTGCCAGCTCCAGGTGACTCCATGGCACAAGGAGCAGCCCAGCACTCCTCCACCCCCATGCAATAGAGGTGACGGCTGATCACATATTCCAAGTGTCTCCTTCCCCTTCCATACTCATTTTCTTGCACAGAAACGTTCACTCTTCTGCTTCTGTGCTGCATACCAAACATGCTGTTTCTGCCTCCAAAGTATTCAGTTCAAGGTCTTTTATCAACCTCAGTTTTACCTTTTAGAAATAGTTCCAAAGAGAACTTGCTGATGACTTGGGAGGTATGAGACATGGTGCATGGCAGTGTCATCATGGATATGAATCTTAATGGCAACCTGCAAACCTCCAGATAGATCTGAGAAAAGAGGAGATAATGGTGTTCCAGAATACACCCCTCAGTGTTACGCTCCCATTTGCCATTAGTCCTGTACAGACTTGGAGATTAAAAAGAGAACCAGTATAATCAAAGCCAATATAAATTTGGATCTCCTAAAATATGACTGATTAATAATGTATTACGCTCTAGCAACAAAGAGCTGCAAATTAGCCAGGCAGGGGCAAAGGCACCAGCTTGCTGTGTGACACACTCACAGCTGCCAGTAACGCCTGGTGTCTAAATCATGTCTGCTTGGGTTCATCCTCAATAGACTAGAAAGACTTAATTCTCTGAGTTCAATAAATAATGTGCCTGTCTTAAACACAGCAAGTAATTCATTGCTTCCCATGTAACTAGTAGCTCAAAGATCTTAATTTAAAGCTTTTTTATGGGAGAATGACTCTCTTGTGTTGGGGTAGTTATAGAGTCTCTCATTTTCAAATTACTGTGTAAAACCTAGCCCCATTTTAATCTGGCCATTAATTAGAAGAAGTGATTATCGCTCCATGTCTCTTCAGTCACTCTAATGTTTTTGTTGCTGGTGGGCAGATGCCTGTGGCACTTAGCTCTAATTGGGTCCCAACCCTGGAGATGAAGGGGTTGAACAGAAACAGAGGTTCCAGACTGCTTTGCACATCCACTTGTAATGAAATCAGCGTCTAACTTCAGCGATCCCTGGCACACCCCGCGTTTATGAAAGCTGGGGTTTTGGCTGGCATAAATCAGCACTGCTGCTGAGCAAGAGGAGTGGGCTGGATGGGGATGCCACCCAGGAATCAGCCCTGAACAGCCCCTTGTCCCCATGGCAAACTGAGAAACCTGCAAGCACATGCCAGGGAAGTGGTTGACGCATCCGCGAAGGTCTCTAATGGTTTAATGGATTCCTCTGTGTCACGAAGGCATGCGCCGAGGGATGTGGTGTCTGCCCGCAAAGGACTGCAACACACAAGCAAAATTCTTCTTCGTCTTAACAGGAGACTGTGTGACTTACCCCTGGGGGCTCAGCTGTCTGCCCGCCGCCCTGCCCACACTGCCAGGTCCTTGTTACAAACTCCCCACCTGCACCATGAGCTGCAGATTTCCACCCCAGAAATCCAGCGTGGCTGGAGCTGCTGCCGGTGGCAACCTGCTTGTCCCAGAGACAAGAGCCTCCTCCTCCACCTGCTCTTGCCCGAGTTTGGTGGCAGCGCTAAGCCCCTGGCTTGGAGGGGTCCCTTCCTGCATCCACCAAAGCAGAGGAGACATCTGCTCTCTGAGCAGCCACAGCCTGTTTTGGGGTCAGGTCTCACTTTCTACAAGGTCTTGCACAGTCTACTTTTAATTCCTCTGTCCCTGAAAGCCACCTGGTTGCTATTACAACACCTTGCTGCTGCAGAAGAGTGGAAACATCCTGCTCACCAAGAGGACTGACACTCGCGCCTGGAGAGCTGCTTCCCACAGCACGTGCACAGCAAACGAGGCTGGTGCTCTTCCTGAGCAAGATGTGTGCTCCAGCTGCAGGCTAACAGCTCTTGGCTTGGTGATATCCAGGCACCAAGTATTATAAATAATGGGAGATTAGCAACACTCTGTTAATGCTTCAGGCTCCTCTGATGTGTTTGTTAATGTCTGCAAATGAGCTGTACTCGAGTGTTTAGCAACATCAAGCTGCAAATGTCACCAACAGAGAAATCTAAACCTTTAACTGATTTTAAAAGCCTTTAGAATTGCAGTGCTCCTGTTCACACACAATTCAGAGGAGCATAAATAACACACAACTTACTTTTATGCTTCACCCTTCATTTGGAGCATGACAAAGGTCTGCATGGCTTAGTGCAGAAACTACAAGGGCAAGGAATATTTAAAGAGAGATTCAGTGGAGGAAGCACATGGCAGCTCCTGGGAAAAGGATTCCTGAGCTGTGGAGGAGGGAGAGGCACAAGAAGCAGGGAGTAGAGTGAGGATGCGAAAGGTGACGGGGAGGAGCCGATGCCACAGAGCAACAAGATCAAGGAGGGTTGAAACACCTAAAGCATCATTTGCCTTTCCTTGCCCTACATTCTGGTGGTGATTTTTCAGAGCAAGGGCTCCCCATGCTCAATGTCAAGTTCAGCAATTAAAGAGAGGAGAAAAAGGGCAGTGTCCAAAGCCCAGTATCCAAATCCAGTTAAGCTTCTCCAAAGAAGACATGCAAGATGAGACAGACAGACCCCACACCCGATGTTCCTGCCTCCCTCCCCCCGCCTTTTTTTTTCCCGGGGATTCTTGATCTTCTTGTCCCGTGCTGGGAGTCTGTGGTGTGTCAAGTGCCAAAGGAGAGAAGCTCAGCCAAGAAACTCTGGCAGGGCTTCCAGAGAGGCTCTGGAGGGGGTTGCCAGGAGTTTGAGAGGTTTCCTGGTCACACACCACCCTCCCAAAGGCACCGCATCCCGACAGCTGTCGTGCCCTGCAGTCAGACAGCAGCTGGCATTGCCCTGCCCTTTGGAGCCAGGGACCTCCAGGAGTGAGGCCCCTCTCCTTGACTCCCTTATTCCAAACATCCACAGGCCAGGGCTGGAAAAGGCACATTCAGGCAGTTTTTAGCATGTGCTCCCTCCACCTCTTGCCATAGCCAGTCCCAGGCTGTGCCATGGCTAATTGCTTTCCTGACCTGTGTGTGTTCCCATGGCCTGAACTGGGATGCTTTCTCTCCCCCTGGGATGTGAGAATAGCACGTTTACTGGGTGTGGAGAGCTCCTGTAAAGAGCTCCACTAAAATCTGATTTAGGGAACAGCACATCACTCTGTTGAGTTCAATAGATCAAACTGCCGGGAGTTACTTTCTCTTGGTGGAGAGAGGAGGAAAGAGCTCTAAAATATGATCAGAAGAGATAACTTCATGTGTTTTTCTTCAGCAGCCAAGATTTCTAATTCTTCCAGCAGCAGAGCTGTAGATTTCAGCACCCAGCACAGGGGAATGGACAGGAAGGGTGCTGAGTGTGCAAAGTTCTGCCACATCCATCTCTTTGGGAAATCAGAACAGTCAAACTTATCTGGCAGGCTGATGATTCATTAATGGAGAGCACATTCAGCACCAGGCAGCGGGGAGGTGAAGGAGGGAGGTCTTTGCTATGGGAAATGACTGTCAGTTGAGGTGGGAGAGATACTTACTGAATCAATTTTCACCAGTGGTTATAAAAACGTGTTTCATCATGATCAGGCTGCTGTCTAGTCTTCCTCTGCTGCCACTAACACAGGCTGCTGCTGCCACTCACCCTGCTCATCACCTCACTGCTTATTAGCCCGGAATGGCTCCTGCAGGCTTTCATCTCCTGTGGCCACGCAGCCCCACCAGCCCTCTGAAATCCAGCACTACACAGGTCTGTGAGGGACTGAGTGTGCTCAGAGGTGCTGGCCAGGAGCTGTGCTCAGGGTGTGCCACAGCTGCAAATGTTGGTCAGCTCGTGGGATGACACGATAATCCAGGTAAGGAGGGACTTCTGGAAGTCTCTACTTCTGCCTCCTGGTCAGGGCAGGGTCAGCTATGGGGTGGGACTGTGTTGGTAGTGAAAGTCTTGGAAAGCAGAGAGATGTCAGACTGCCCTTGGGGGGATGGCTCTGGGTCAGCAGCAGCCTGGAGAAGTGGTTTCTTGGGGCACCCAAATCTCCATGAGTACCTTTGGTACCGATGGATGTGGGATGATGCACGACGGGCAATTTGCTAGGACTTAGGGCTGCAGTTGCTGAAGGGAATGGTTTGGCCAGCGACCAGCAATCACTTTCAGCACTTTCACCCCAGAAAGTGGCTTAGAGTGAAATATGGTCTGGCCAAACGGTCTTTTGCCAGTGGAAGGGAAAGGACACTGCCTGGGGATATGCTGCAGACTTGCAGTATGAGAAACAGGTTTGGGTTCAAAATAATCTCCATGTGCTGAAAATATAGTCCAAAATTTGTGATAGAAAATTCAATAATAAGTGCAAAACACTGCACTTAGGCAGGGAAAAAAACACCAAAACACAGTGCAGTAAGATGAAGGGAGGAATAACTGGCTGTGCAGCAGAAATGCAGAGCTATCCAGAGGGGGCCTGATCTGCTTTAGGGGATATCTGGGAGCAGCAAGCTTCAACTCAGGCTTTCTTATAATGGACTGAGTGGTCGTGTGGCAACAGCTCCTCATTAACAAGATGCTGGTGGCTGTGGTGTCCAGCTGGGGAAAGGCAGTCTGGACAAGCCTACGCTCCCTTTCACCCCTTGTGCCCAGGACCGTGCAGGATGAGCCCTGGAGAAAGGGTGGGAGCCGGAATGTTTGCAGGAAGACTGAGAGAGCAAAGCTGTTTGAGTCTGGGAAGGTGGATGGGGAGACCCATAGTAACAAAATTCTGCCCTGTCAGTGTTTGCTATTATGGTGATGAAATAGTTCCTTCTGGTTAATGGGACACAGACAACTGTAATGGGCATCTTTCTCGACAGGAGGCACTTTGCCTAGTATGGGCAGGGGGAAATCTCTCTTCTGCCACAGGCCGGGTCTGGCTACCTGGGGCAGAGGGCTCTGGATACCAGCAATGGTCAGACCTGGGTTGTGCTGCATCCCACTTGGAAACAGCCAAGGATGGAAGGTTTCTTCATTCTGTGCTGGTAGGATGGATGAAAACAAGCCCTATCACTTCATCAGTGCTTCTGTAGAAACTACACCCCTCTGATTCTCTATTTATTTATTTACTGCCCATTTTTTATTAAATCAGTTTTCCAGGACTGGGGCAGCAGTGCCAGGGCAGGTTTGAACACATGTGGGGAACCCGCTGCAGGGCAGGGGGGACACAGAGGGGCTGAGGCATCCCCTGTGTGTCGCCTCCTCCTTGCTCTCAGCACCTCCCACCTTGTCCAGCCTCCTGCAGCACACTTCAGGCAGCAGGATCTGTTCTCCCTCTGTGAGGCTGCTCAGCAGGTCCTGAGGACCCTTTTCTGGGAGCGGGTGCTGGAGGGACCTTTTTTGGGAGCTGTCTTTAAAGCTGGAGGACAGTGTGACCAGTACAACCAGAATAGGGAAGGCTTTGCAGGTCTCCCTAGCCCATCTGGTCTGGGCTCCCTGTCCTTGGAGGATGGTATCAAGACATTTTGAGCTGTCTTTCCAGCAACCCATATTTTCATTCAGCCTGTCTCTGCTTGTATTTCTTTCTGAGAGCTGACTCAGCAGCGCTGGAAGTGAAACCAGAAAACAAAGGACTTGAGTCTGTCCTTTGAGTGTACAGAGAGTAGACATTATCCCTCATTCCCCAATCAGGAAAACTAGCCACATCCTGTGGGCCAACAGCTAATGGCACAGGAACAATTTCACAGACAGACTGTACCATCTTCATAGATGACTAAAGGGAGCCACACACCCTCCATACCCAGCTTGGATGTGGTGGCTAAAATTATCTCCAGGCTGAGACAGAGCCTGTTGTCAGCCCAAATAAACAACTGGCACAGCAGACCCCAGACAGGAGCCACAACTCCCCCTCATCTGTGGAGTGACTGTGCATCACTGATAAATCCCGGCTGCAGAAATGCAAGCTCTGACGCCAAGCGGAGGCTGGAGTTAATGAATGGGAAGTAGGATTCAATGTGCTTTAGTGTCTGTTTGAAGAGTCAAGAAACACTGGAACTATTTAATTGAAAGTAACTGCACAAAATTCTTATTAAACACCCACAGTGTCATTTTCTTAAGTGGAAATTAATCAGGGATTAAGGTGAATCTTCCTAAGACTCTCCCTGTTGTGACCAAGAATATTTTAAGGCACCAGATTATGTTAGATTTGAAGAAATGAGCTGATCTGGGTACATTCTTACGTTTTGTCATCTCTTTCTGTCTTGCTGCTCAGGCAAGAAGAGGGAGCTGAAAGTACAGGGGTGCCAAACAGAGATGCTCTTAAATTGTGTGCCTCCTCCAACCCCTGATGTCCCACTCATGTTTGCAAACACTGCCTGAAATGAGAGGAAACAAGTGCATTGTAAAGTCTAGATAAAATGAGAAAGGCCATTTCCCACTGTGGTTCCCCAGTGCTCTTGCCCATGCTCCCTGGCATGCTCTGGGAAACCAGCAAAAATTGTTCATCACAGGCCCAGAGAGGGTGGTGGTGGAGGTGTTAAACCCCTCATACCTGGGATGTCAAGGCAGGAAGGCATAAAGGCATCCATGGAGTGGGATACAGATGTCCAAAAGCAGAAAGTAAATTGGAAGCAAAACCTTCATTTCAGACCTGAAGCCTTCTGCTTCCCTGGGGCACGTTGACAGAGCAGAAGCTCTGTTGGTGTAGGTACATTGGCAGCTGGCTGCACCTCACCCGTTAGCACGGGCAAACAGCAGGTAATTTAATAGCAGCCAGCTCAAGGAGCTATGTGGCTACTGCATGGCGTGGGAGCTGTTGATAAGTAGAGCCCCACCACCAAGCCTGTAGATAAGCGTAACAGCCTGAAAGGTTCCCTACTGTTGGCATTTTTTGTGTAGTAACAGCAGCTGAGCAATGCATGAAAGAGCATCTCGGTGACAGGCTGGGGCTTCATTCGGGCGTGCAGCATCCGCAGCCAAATCCTCACGACCGCACGCACACCTGCTCATCCTTCACTGCCTCTCCCCAGGGCAATTCCTTCTGGCAGCAGTGACAAGGCACAACGAGCTCCTGTCTGGGTGTTTTTATCACACACGTTTCAACCACCAGCAGAATGATAAGCAGTTGAATCTTCTCCAGAAGCCTTCTATTCCATGCTTGGATGCAGTCCTATGGGAAAGACTTCATCCACATGGACCAGGCCACTTTGGAGGGTTCCATACCTCTGCCATCATGTTCAAAAGGCCTGTTTCTTCCTGAGGCCATGGAGAAAACATCCCAGGCTTGCAAGAGCACACAGTGCCAAGTCAGTCCCACAGGACTCACCGCTCCAAGTGGACTTTTAGGGGTTTGCAGTCAGCCTTGTCTCTGCAGTGCAGTGTGAACCAAGGACATTGACTGACCTTTTCCAAGCCTTTCTTGTTCCAGCTTCTGGAAGGAAAGATGTGGTTCCTCCTTTTACCTCTGCCATCGCCTTTGTCTTCTGGGAAAGCAACTTCCTGGCAAACTCCTCTGGAAAATATCTTTATTACCATAACCCTCTGGTTAGTTGTTTCTATATGATACTGACACAGCTCGTCCAGAAGTGTTCACACATCCCCTGTGCTGACACCCTGCTCCCCTCAGCAGAGCACCACCCGATGCTGACCGTGTGGGCTTTGCAGGGCCATGGGCCCCTCTGCCCATCTCAGCAGAGGTCAGACCCCATCTGACCTGTCAGCGTGTTTGATAAAGGAGAGGGGAAGAGCTGCCAAGAGGGATGCAGTGTCATAGGACTGGAACTGAGTAGGGCAGCTTGAAGGCTCCATCCTTCTCCAAATGTGAGCTGAGCGAGCTCTGGTCACTGTCTTTCGATGCATGGGAGGAAGAACCTGTCTTGGAAACGGAGGAGAGATGGAGAGCACTGTCCTATTGACAAAGAGCATAACCTGCTAGAAGATGAAGTTTTGGCTGGAAATTAGATGTAGTTCTTGCTTGTCAGGGCAGGAGGGCTCCTGCGGGAGTAGTATGGACAGAAACCTGATTCTTTTTATGATGGTGCTTCTCAGGTTTCTGAAAGAGGTTGTATGACACAGTGCCCAGAGCTGGAAGAAGCTGACTGCTCCCACCAGCTCCTTTCAGTGCAAGGCTCCTCCAGCTCTCACTCAGCTTCCAGGTTTGTCCATGTCCTCATCCAGTGTGCTATTAAATTAATTAAATATTCTCTCCTACAGATTGCTGGCTGAGGGTGACACACATTTAATGAACAGCTGCAGGTCTCTAATCACATTGGCAATTAGGAATGTAATTAGAGCACTTGCAAACGGTTTTCATGCTGATAAAACATGACAGAATAGAGCGTTTTCACTCACTGTCAGCTGCCAGACAATCTGTTACCCATCTAATGGCAATTTAATTACAAATTCCTTCACTACCTTTGTTTCCGATCACTCAAGTCCAAGGGCTGACTGGGCAACTCTTGGATTCAAGTGCTACCCCATGTTATTGGTCAAGAGCTGTGGATGGAGAAGCCCAGGTTAAGAAGAGGGGTTTCAGGAAAGGAGGTCCAAGAAGCTGTTCCCATCTGGCTGCTACTGAACCAGGCAAGAGCCTGTCCAGTGGGCCAGAGACTTGTGACAATAATGTTTCTCAAAGAGCTGAGCTAAAACCAAAACAGAACAAAAAACAAACCATGGGAACTGCTTTTCTAGGGGGACCTGGCTGCCATAGCAGTGAGCAAAGCCAAGGCAGGGCTGGAGCACAGGGCAACCTGCTGCCACCTGAAGGGATGCTGATCTACCTGGGTTCAAAGTGTGATGCTGAGAAACACCATGCTGGAGGCCTTTCAGAGAAGCAGCGAAAGACTTTCTTGTAGGCACGTCACAAACAGGCATGAGATCTGGCTCTAAAAGCTTTCTATTTTGGTGAAGGCTCTCTTCATTTCTTCTTAGTTTCAAGGAGTTTTCTATTCTCTTTTGTGCAGTACTGAAACCTGACCTTGACCTCATGAGTCCCTCACGCTGTGCTCGGGTCTCAGGCAGGGGCTGGTGGAGCCGTCCCTTCTGCCAGCCTGCAGGGACTCACACCTGTTGATCAGACGTGGCTTTTTTCCCGTGGACCCATTTTTAGTTCCCGAATACCCTTTACTCTCCTGGACTTTATATTCTAAAGTGCAAACCCTGCTTGCTGTGACCTGGCATAGCCACAGGACTGTCCTTTTTTCTTCCCAGACAAACCTGTGGCTGAGCTGAGATGGTATTTTGAAGTCATAAAGCTCCTGAACCAGCCCAACCGCAACTCTCAACCCTGTCATGTGCCAAGCAGCACGATGTGACAGCCCTGCGCAAGGCACCACAGGGGACGGCAAAGCCTCAGCTGCACAGACCTTCAACTGGCTCTGCTCCCTGTTGTGCTCAACGCTGGGGCCACAGCTGTTAAACCTGAAAAGCTGATCCTGCTGCAGTCATATCTTGGCATTGTCTTCAGAAAAAAACAAGCATGTTCTGTTCCTTAAAGCCTTTCTTGACCTAACAGCTCCCATTTAACTTGCAGCAAGTGGTCATGAAAGAGAAAGCAAGGACAGTGTGGACAGAAGAGTCTTGTGTGTTAAGGAGATTAAGGTGAAACCACAGTTGAACACAGCACTGGAGCAGGATGAGTTGGGGGCTCTTTTGGGGAGCTGCAGATGTGCTGGGAGTGGTGTGCAGAGGGCATGTCAGGAAGCGGTTCCCAGCTCCCATGGCACCGTGAGGGTTTGCTTACCTTGTCTTCACTGAACCACAGTGCAGGAGTGAGTCCCACCTGGCTGAGGGGCTCTTGAGGATATAGATATTCCCTGCAATGGTGTAAGACGCATCTGACGTGTCCCTGTCATCGGGGATACTTGGCAGAAAGGCTCCCATCCCATTAACCAAACTCAAGCTCCAGTGCTGCTCTCCTGGGCAGGCACAGGGATGCAGTAAACAGCAGGCAGCATCCCAGCCTTGCCCACCTCCCAGGACAAGCAGTGCTTGGGCCATTTCCCCCCATTGCTTTCTTGGACCTTTGTGGTGTGACTCAGCTAGGAAGTGCATGTGGCTGTGTGCAGCAGTGCTGGGCTTAGCGGTGCTGTGGGGCCACAGCACCATCCTGGCTGCGGGTGAAGAGCAGGGGTCAGGACTGCAGTGGGGGTAGAGCTGTGGGGCAGAGTTGACCAGGGTGATAAAATATAGCAAACTCTGGAGAGGAATAGGCTTGTAGAGACAGAGACTTTCCTCTGGGGGTTTGTTGCCACTAGGGCAGTTGTGTTTCCAGTGTGCGTGAGGGTGCAGAGGGGAAGGGGGCTCAGGCTCCCTCATGGTGTGAGGACGAAGGTGCAGGGGTGTCTCAGCCATTTCAGAGGATGTTGCTGTGTATTTTTGTAGCTGCTCTGCACTGTGCAGAGCTGAAAAAACACTGTAATTTTGTCATCAACAGCACTTCCCCTTCGTTATCAATGTGCTGTGTAAATGTTAAGAGTGTGTTTAATTCATTATCAGGTAGAGCAGGATTAAGAAGCTGATTTTACAAATGAGGATACTACTCAAGAGAAGTTATTCACATCAAGGTCACATACTGAGACAGCTGGGAATAAAACAAATGGCTTTTAATGACAAGGGAAGGGCAAAGATCTGACAAACGACTGCCACATTTTTGGTACATAAAATACAGCCCAAGTGTCAGCTAAAACATTGAATTGACTGAAAGTGGTGATGCCTCCTTGTAACTGCTGGCAAACACAGTGGCTGAATTCACAACTCTGACAGGCCTTGTAGAAAGCCCACGGGTCATTTTTTCACTGTTCTCAAAACTTGAGGCTGATGTTTAATTTGGCTGCACATGTGTTAAAAATGTACCCAAGCTGCATAGCATGCTGGCTTCAGCTGCACGAGCACAGCCAGCGCTCCCAGCCCGCAGCCTGGCCATGGGCAACATGGGGCTCTGCCTGTCTCACCACCCAGGGCTTTTTCCCTTTGAATCACCTCACCAGCCCCTTCTGCCTTGACAGCTCAATACTGGCCCTGTAGATGCAGGTAGCTAATGAAGGATTGTCATGGCAAAGGTACGCTAGAAGTAGGATAATGACAAAGCCTCTGCCATGAGGCTCTGCACTATGCAGAGAAAGGCAGGGGCTGCATCACTTATCCCAGCGCGACACAGCTCCATCCAGCTGATCAAAGGCAGAGAGCCGAGGTGACACGGTCCCTGTCAACGAGCAAGCTCTAAGTAGGATTTTCACACAGAAAGCCTCTGCAAATAGAATCCCTGGCAGTGTATGTCAGCCTGCTTATCTGTGTAAATAAAAAAGGGCCAAATTCAAGCCAGGAGAGGCAGAAAGCAGGGGCCATGTGAAGAGAAGGTACTTGGATCAGTGTGGTTAAGAAACAGAGGGAAGGATGCATTTCTGGGGCACAGTTGCTGATAAGTCAGGCAGAAGGCCGTGGCCATGGAGGGATGTTTGTGCTCATGGGCTGTACTCGGGGACTGCGCAGATCCATGATTTGGTGCAGCTGTGAGCGGGCAGAGTCTCCCACAGGAGCTGGAATTGAGGTGCCTCCCAGCTTTCCCATGACTCCTCTCGCTGTGCCCGGGGGCACCGCTGTCCTGCAGAGCTCAGGCAGAGCTGGGGGACCCCACAGCACTGTATGGCACTTGGGGGAGCGATGATTCAGCTCTGGGGGTACACAGGGCTCAGGGTCCCCTTATTGCCTGCCCTGTCCCCATGGATCTATTTGCTTTCTGGCTCAGTGTGTACTTTTAAAACTCTTGGGAGAGCTCTTGCCTCCTCGCATCCTGCAGCTGACCCAGTTCTTGCTCGTTGCCATGGTGAACTGGACTTGTTTCCATTTATCAGGCTTTGTGCTGCTCCTGCCTCAACCATGGACCAGCTCCAGAGCAGGAGGATGTTCCGAGAGACCCTGACGTGGTATTCCCTGGAGAGGGGACCGGGTTAGTTTTGCTAATACCACCAAATGGCTGGAAGACAGTTCCTGGCTGCCCTTCTCCAGGTGGGTCAGCACGTGTTTCTACAGCTGTCACGTCAGTAGTTGCTTCCACCACTCTCTGGAAACACAGCTTCTGCCACCTGCGTGTTCTGCCATGTGTCCACCACTGAACCTGCACGGCTGATGTCTCCTGGTGCTTCTGGGTGATATTTAACATTTGGTCGCATTCTCCTGGGACCCCAAGAGGAAAATAAACAACTCAGTAAAGTCTCCTTGTGTTGGATCAGCCACTGCACTGCTTAGTGCTCAGCTCTAGCTTGTGACCTTCTTCCCACACAAAAGCCAGTTCTAGTGTCGCCAGCACAGAGGCAGCACCATCAGTCCTGTGCCCTGTCTCACCTCCAGACACCGGTACCCACTGGTGGTGCCTGAGGTATGCTGGTCTGTAGAAACAGCAATGCTGTTGCCCAAACAGCCCTCTGCGTCCCCTCCCATGGGCACCCCCCTGCCCTTTGTAGGCTGAGGCACAAAGGGCAGATGATGTTCCCACCCCTGCACCCTGTATCAGGCAGCAGCTGGGCAGGACAGAACATCCCTGCTGCTCTCACACCTGCCGTGCTGGCCGGAGAGCAGCACAGGACACAAGGCAGAGACCTGTGCCCCACTCCTCCCCCTGGCCATCCCCTGCTCCCCTGTCCACATGGGCCCAAATGCTGACAGACTTTAGGTGACAATTTCCCTAAGTCACCATTTCAACACACCCTTTAAAATTCAGAAATACTTAATACAGGCTTTCCGGTCTCCTTTCAAGTGTTGGCCATCATCCTGTAGCCAGACCAAGAGAATATTTCTGCACCATGTTGAGCAATACTTTGATGTGTCTAATGATCAAGAACAGTCAATGTTAGGGGCTGATACTTCAGATGAGTATTTAAAATCTCAATTAGGGTTCTATTAAGGAGGACTAATTTGGAGCCAGTTCAGACAATGTAGCACAGACACTATAAATCAGTCACCCCATGCAGTCTATGAATGGCTCAGGGGTATAATTTTCTGTTCTGTCCATTTATTGAACAGTTGGGTGTTTTTTTTCAACCTGGAGTGAATTCACCAGTTAAAGGAATTTTCATTCATGGATGTAGGAACTGCAGCTTTGTATTCTTGGCTAGGATTATCACATCTCAGTGTAAGCCATTGTCGTTAACAGATAGGAATAGATGAGGCAGTCTCTTGATGTCACTTGCTATATAAAAATAGTAATTTGTCCTGTCTTTTTGCTTTGCAGCTTCCCAGAGAAGAGGTGAAGATGCAGGGCTCCCAGGAAGTTAATGGAGTTTTTGAGCTTTGACAAGAGAGGTTTTGGTTTTTTTCTTAATTTCCTGATTCATGTTTTGGGCCCCTCATGCCAAGAAAGGCCTTGAGGTGCTGGAGCGATGGAGAGAAGGGAATGGAGCTGGTGAGGGGCTGGAGCACAAGTGTGATGGGAGCGGCTGAGGGACGTGGGGGGTTCAGCTGGAGAACAGGAGCTGAGGGGAGACCTTCTGATCTCTGAACTGCCTGAAAGGAGCTTGGAGCCAGGGGGGTCGGGCTCTGCTCCCCAGGAACAAGCAACGGGACCAGAGGAAATGGCCTCAAGTTGCACCAGGGGAGGTTGAAGTTGAATCTGGGGAACAATTTCTTCCCCAAAGGGCTGTGGGGCATTGGAACAGGCTGCCCAGGGCAGTGCTGGAGTCACCATCCCTGGAGGGTTGGACAGACACATAGATGAGGTTCTTAGGGACATGGTTTAGTGGCAGTGTTGGGTTAACAGTTGGACTTAATGATCTTGAGGTTCTATTCCAACCAAAATGATTCTATGATTCTACTTATTTGAGGAAACAAAAAAAAATAAAAAGCCAACATCAACCTTCTTCTCAGCGCACCCCAAAATGTGCTGCTAGCCCTTAGCAACCCTTGCTACAGGTTAGAAACCATCCTTTTCCTGCATACCCAGGTCTCAGAGCTTGGGGTCTCAAGCCTGGAGCATCTGTGCTGTGAGAGCGCCCTGGGCTCTGCTCTCCTGTCTGTCCCGCGGGAGGAGCAGCTCTGTGGGAACCGTCCTGCAGAACCCGCTCTTGGCACCGCAGACCCCTCTGCACTGTGTGCACACCTCTCAGCCGGGCAATATTCCTCAAAGACACGACCATAGCTACTTTCATTACATTAACAGTTTGCAGGCTGATTTTTTCCCTCCTGGCTGACTCGAGGAAGCAATTTCTAGTTTGATTTGTGGCACTAGTGACATTGAAGCCTCATGTGTTTAAAGTGCATTCCTCGAAAGCAGTGGCAAAGCTCATTTCATCTTCTCAGTAAAGTCTTTTTCTTTCTATGAAGCACCCTGTCATGTCAGTAATGGTTTTAAATTGACTTTCACAGGTGTCCATCAGCAAGACATATTGTTTCCTAGAAACCGGAGGTTAATGGAGAAAGGTGCCAAATAAAGCAAGAAGAAAGAGGAAAAAGCTCCTTCCTGCTCTGGCTAGCACCAGCTGCTTCGTGAAGATAAAGCAATTACAGCAATTAAATCCTTTTTACAGGGTAAACACTCCTTTGGCTTCCAGGAAATGTGGATGGAGAGCCCTGGCCCACACCCAGCTTGCTGGCTGAAGGGTAAAGCAGGAGAAAGGAGGGTCCCAGGATGGTGGTTGCTCTCCAGAGGCTCTGGGCACAGGCAGAGGACATGAAATGAGACATTGATACGTTTCTGTCCAGGGCAGCCATCTCAACATAGGCCGACCCCTTACCATCTACTCTCCCTTTGCCCTGTACCCTAGCCTTTCCCGTTCCCCCTCTGGCACCAGGTAGGCTGTGTGCCCAGCCACTCTGCAGCCCAGCAAGAATGAGCCTCCTGCTCGGCTGTCCCAGTGCTCCTCATCCTACCGGTACCACACCTTCCTCTTGTGCTTTATTCTGGAGATGCAGGTTCACCGTCAAGCTAATGAAGCTCAGCTATGGACAACCTCAGAAGATAACATGTACCTTGTTCCCACCTCTCAGGTGCATCTCATTTCCCTGATTAACACAGTCACACACATGGACAATAAAGCAATCTCTGGAGTGATGGTGGGAGTTTCCCTTCATTCACGTGCAGGGGAAGGATGGGGAGGGTGTGATTCACAGCACCCCTGAGACCATGACTTTCTGAAGGCCTGCATTTCCAGCAGCTCGCAGCCCTGCCAGCTCTTCAGACATCTGGATTAACATTCATCCTTTGCAGCACTGAGGCTCATTCAGCGAATGGGCAAGTTCCCTGATCATTGACAGCAACACCCAGTCCCAGCCTGACCCACCCAAGCTGTGATCTCTATCAGCAGTTAATCTACTCTGCAGTGCAGAAGGAGCAGCGTGCCTCAGACCACGTCCGTGCACAAAAGCATCCCTGGAGCTCCTCCATTGCAGGTTCCCTCTGGGAGCTCTTGGCCTCTGTCGCCTCATTCACTGAAGTCCACGAGTTGGTCATGTCTTGCAGAACCCTTCCTTTCCAACATTTTAAAGTTGTGGTTGTACCTGACAAAGGAAGCTGACCAGGAGATCTTTGCCCAAACTTTAAAATTATCAGGAGGCAGGTTTTGAAAGAAATACAAAAAATTGATGCTGCTTCACAGTTCATGGACCCCTCTGCTGCAGGATGAATGCAGGAAGAGGAGTTGTGAGTGGAAATCCCCATGCGGAGTTATCCTGAAGCAATGCAAACATATCGGCCAGCTCGAAAATGTCTCTGAGCTGCCCGCTGCTGGAGCCTGGGAGGACACTCTCAGTACATGTAAATGAACCCCAGAGTGCTGTTGCAGAATCCACCCTGGTGAAAGCTGTTGGGCTTGCTGGAGCTGTGGGCAGATGGCTGCTCCTCTTCCCTGGCAGGCTTCAGGTGGGGATGGCAGACAGTAGCTGCAAGCAGACGCAGTGTGGTTCAGCCACTTGCTGAGCACCGGCTGTGCTTCACAGCTCTCTTCTTCCTGCTCTGGGTAGAGGAGAAAGGGCCCACGAGTACTTCTGTCCACAGTGCCTCAGAGGTCCTTGCTCCAGAGAGGACACCTTAATCTTCTCTCCAGAACAGGAAGAGATCAAAGGACACCTTAATCTTCTCTCCAGAACAGGAAGGGATCAAGGTTGTCCAGGGTGGCTGGGACGAGACCCAGATGTGGTTGTCACAGGTGAAAGTGGATTTCTCAGGCTCTTCTGAAACGCTATGAGGTTGCTGCATCTCTGTGCGCTTTCATGTTCATTGAATGTCAGATGCACTTTGGTGGCTCGTGAGTGAGTGGTTCATCGGCCAGTGTCCATGGCTTGTTGTGCTCATCTGTAATGAGGACCGACAGCCAAGGGCTGGTGCCTCTGATTCATGCCACGTCTTGCTTGACGCTGCTAGGTCTGATGAACCCCTGATTTCCCTGTGATTACTGATGCCCTGTCCTATGAAGTAAACATGCTGGATGGTCAGAAGAAATGGGAACTGGCTGGCTACAAGCAACCCTGATCCCTTAGGAGGCCTTTGTGCTCGCAGCGCATGGTGGCAGAGAGGGACCTCAGCCACCACCACAGGCCGTGTCTCTCCAGACCCTCTGGAGCAGGCAGAACTGGTACAGGTGTGCTAGAAACAGCTGGAACAAGGAGGTACCATGACTACCAAGGGGGATGAAGTTACCCCCCCCAGGAGGGCTGTGGGCATCCTGGTGTTTTCCAGATGTGTGTGGAAGATGATACGCGCACACATGTGTTGAACTGTCCATCCAGGGAGCTGCTTTCTGCTGAGATCACTGCCGAACTCAGTGTGATGAGGCCACTGGAGCCTTCAGAAGGAGCAAACACTGACAGGTAGCCTGGAGTCAAAGGTGGCTTATCCTCTCCCTGTCTGCACTGCTGGTGTGGGAGCACCAAGTCCTGCACTGGTTGCGATGGATGGGTGGTCCATGCTGTTGAGCTGTCACGCGGGCTGGGTCCGAACCCCAGCAGAACAGCCTCCTGGAGGTCCAGTGGCTCAGCTGACATACCGATGGGGCTGTACAGAGTGTATTTTCAGTGCGGTTTCGGAGTTTTCACAGGGTGGGACAACAGGCAGAGCTGAGAGCGGTGCCTGGCATTTCCCGTACTACAGCTCTGCTTTCTGCTGTTTGATTGCTGATTTGTAGTCATTCAGGTAACGTTTCTGCTTTGGAAGGTTTTATTTTTCAATTTTTTTTTCAAAAAGCTCTCCATGCTCAGTCGAACCCGGCAGCTGGGTTTAGCATAGTAAACACCATCCTCTGAAAGCGTTAACAGCTCCACGAAGCGCAGCGCCCTGCATTGCCAGCTCCTGACAGCAGTGGTGTGAGCCTCCCCGTGCTCAGAGCCAGCCCTCTGCAGAGCCGAGATAACGCTGCAGCATCCCATGGGGGCTCTGCAAATAAATGGGTAATTGTGAGCCGGTCTGCTATTGCGGTGCCCAACACCATAGAAAAGCTCATGTGGAAAGGACAAGTTCTGCACAGTGTGGTAGTACTGAGGGTAGAAAGGCTTAACAGCTGCTTCATTTCAGTGAGCAGCTTCTCTCCCAAGGAAGAACATCCCTCGTTGAAAAAGAAAGAGCCGGCAATCACATAGTCCAGGTAGCATCAGCTTATGCGCAGGAAGGGACATCCAGGCCTCTTGGGAAGGCCTTAATTTTGACTTCGCAATGCTACCATCATTTTCAAAGCATTTTCTCCTCCCTCTCCCCTCGCCGCACCAGTTGGTAAAAACAGAGCTCTGGAAAACTGGAAGGGAATAAAGGAAACTGAGTGTGACCACATTCATGGAGCAGAGTGTCTGGTGCTGATTTAGCAGCTGAGTGCAGACTGATATTTCTCGTGAGTGTGGGTGATTTGTCCTTGATTTGTGGGCAGGAGCTATGTCCCTTGTGAAGACTGGAAATCATCAGGTTTTGCTCTTCTTGTGTCCTTGCTGCTCCCTCGGCGTTCCCTGCGCTTAGTGCGAGGCTGGACCCCATAGCTCTCCTACCACAGGGCCTGCTGGTGCCATCTCCAGCTTTCTGTAAGTGTTCTAGGATCTCTGTTAATGTTCTAGGATCTCTGCTAGGGCCAAGAGGGAAAAGTGTCTCCTCTCTGATTTGGCAGCATTATAAGAAAATCTGTGAAATATTGAGATTAAATAAGAATCTCCTCACGTACTTTACTGATGTGTTAGGTTTGCCTTTTAAAAAGGTTTTTGGGAGAGGGATTGCTGAAAGTGTTTGATGAAATGTGGCTTATGCTAAACTCTTGATGTGTACCTGACAGCCCCAAAAGTCCAACTTTTTCAGTGGAATCAAGTTTCCAGGTTGGAGTTTTATCAGGCTCCAGTGGCTGATTCCGAGTCTTCCTCCTCGTCTTGATTTGATGTGGGTCCTCCAACCACCACAACAGCTGAGCTGAGTCTCCCTAAGCCTGGAGCAGTGTCTGCTGGGGTCTGGTCACTGCCTCCTCCTACCACTGCCCCAGCCCCTGGCCCAGGCTTTGTTAAACCACATCCACAGTTCACTTAAATAAGCCACAGGAGAAGAGAGCATAAAGATGCACTGAAATGTGATTTCACACAGTGATACCTCCCAGATCATTGAGAAGCATTTACTTGAACTTGAAATACCAAGTAAACATTGAATATGAAGAAATGTAGTTTTTCAAAAGCTGAGGCTTATCTTCAGTCTTGCTGTTGCTAGCTGCACCACTCCTGGTGCTGTCAGTGAAAGCAGCATTAAGCTTATGTCCTGTTTACACTGTGTTTGGAAAGCCTACCTTGAGCAGCTGTGGTGCTGGTGGCAGCACATGGTTAGAGGAGCACAGAAGGCAATCTGAGACCTTCTCGTCTTGTGCCTTTGGTATCGCCTCTCCAACTGTCCCCACTTCACAGTATCCCTGGCAGCAGAGCAGCATCTTCATCCTTCCCTGGGAGGCTGGAGGTCTGTGAGCCCAGGACCTGACCAGACCATGACAGTCTGCAAAGGGTGGGCTGCAACATCTATCATGTGTATTGGGTCACTCTCTTGCTTCTTCATGTTCTCACCTTCAAGCCTGGAGGCATCCCCTTTCCCTTTACTGTTGCAAGGGCAGTTTCAGCCAGATGATCAAAGCTGCGGGTCCAGCCAGGACCATCTGTTCTCCAGACCTGCCTCAGACAAATGAGCAGTTCCCAGGATTTGACTCATTACCCACGGAGCCACAGGCATCAGCTCCAGGGCTGGAGGCTGAGTAGATGGAGGTGAGCATTATCTGGGCTGGAAAGCAGGTTCTCCAGGTGGTCCCAAGGCAGGAGTAGCATCATCTTCATGCTGTGCTGTCTGTCCTTGATGTCGGTTGAGCTCGGTGTTTCAGGTACATGCTGCCATGCAGAGAAGAACTCTAGCTCTCAGCTTCTGCCCTGATCAGTCATCACCATCCAAAGAGAAGGGATATGCAATTAGCAGCCTCATTGACTTAGCATCACGTGGACGGGTTTTGGAGTATGCACTCCAAAAGTGAGAGCTGCATTGCAGTTTGACTTTCTGCTTCCAAACTGTAACTCCTTTAATCTGATGCAAGCCTAACAGCTAGCAATGAGATCTGGGATGTGTACATTTGTACCTGGTCTTCTGCGAGGCCCTCAGATCCCTATGCAGGTCTCCAAGGACACCTTAGGTGGAGGTACATGAATTCAAGTCCAAGAATGGAGGCATCCATTAAGGGCCAGGGGTTATTTTCAGAGTGTGTCCTCACTTTGACAAGTGGCTGGAGCTCAGAAACACCTGCATATCCCTACTTAGACCCCACACATCTTCTCTCACAGGACATGTACCAAAACAGGCTAGCTGGAGCAGAGTGACAAGAGGACGGATGAAGAGGCTGGGGTTGCGACAACCACCTGGCAAGCTGTAGATGGTCTGGGGCTGTCCTGCTCTGTCAGGCTTCCAGTCAGGGAGCACCAGGGCTGGAAATGTAGGCTGTGACTCCTTGGGGCTACAGCGAAAGCTTGCTGTGGGGCTCTGGATTAGTGGGGTTCACATGCTGATGGTGCTGTGTGGAAGAAGCGGGCGCCTCAGGTCCCAGCGACTGGCTCATTACAGTTGTGTTTGTCAGCAACACCACACAGCGGGAGGAAAAGTCTGAGATAACGCAAATGCCACAGATTTGTCCCATAATGAAAGCCGCTACTCAATCTTGAGGCCAGCTTCTGTGTGTTGGTAGTTAATGTTTAATGGGCAAAAGCCTGGAGCAAAGGAATAAAGTAAGAAATAATTAATTCTATGGTGTTGGTTCACACCATATGTTTTCCACTTAATAAATACTTCAGGCACTTATGCTCAACAAGGATGGGCTCTGTCTTCTGTGGGCTTGTGTGCCTTCACTTCGTCTCAGTGAGGCAGGCCCTGGGCTCCCCATCCTCTCCCAATGCCTCCTCTCCAGGCAATCAGGAGGAGATTTCTGCCCAGCAGCCCCGTCTCAGCCTGCAGAACCCGCACATAAGGTCCAGCTTTGTCTTAGCCAGGAGAAGACATGGCAGAAAAGGGGTCTCAGCCCACCCTTGGGCCAGCGTTGTTTGGTGGGGTCCAGGGGAGACCTCAAGGGATGTTGGCCAACCCAGCCCTGCCTTCTCCCCAGGACCTGACCCAAGGGGGCTGGGGCAGGGGCTCTGTGCTGTTCAGGGCTGGTGAAGTTGGGAGCCCAGGGCTGGGGGCTGAGCAAAGGTCACTGCTCACCCTTCTCCTTGCTGGGGCTGGCTGGACTCCTGTCCCTTGAAGTAGCTCTGTGGGACACCTGCAGCAGTATCAGACCCTGTGGCCCACAGCCACAGCTTGTTTTACCCAAATACAGCCCCGGGCACTGGCAGAGCCCCACATCCAGTGACAGGCAGCAGAGATGGGACAGGAAGGATGGGTGTACAGCCAGGGATGAGCTCTGGGGCTTGGGTGGGCAGCCTAAGGGCTGTGCTGGGGCAGGGGGGCACTGCCATGGCCTCCTGTGACAGAGGCACAGACAGCAGAAGGGGATACACGAGAGAGATGAACTGGCTGTCACCCACACTATGTGGGGCACGGGCTCCTCTGCAGAGGAGAGAGATGTCAGGGTTAGTGCTCAGCCCCATCAGGAGCTTAGTGCAGCCCAACAGCAAAGGATGAAGGATGAAAGATGGGGTCAGCCTCCAACCCTGCCCTCCCACAGCTCTTGAGGCGCTGGGGGAGGCGCAAGCAGGACCTGGGCTCAGGGGCAGCAGCATCAAGGCTTCAGCAGTATCTCGCTGTCACTCAGAGGTTTCCAGCAGTCCCTGTGGCCATCAAAGGCTCGGGAAAGGGAAGGCTGGTGCACTCCATGTCCTGATGACCTGGACAGTGTGTCTTTCCACGACATCCCCTGAGGGCTGACAGCAGAGTACAGAATATGTATGTGTATGGACTTTTTTGGATGGGGCTTTAGCATCCCATGTGACCTGCAACCCCCACGGGCTCGTAAGTCTGGGTTGCAGTCCAGGACAAGAAATGCTGCTATTGGAAGATACCGCGTATCCCCCTGCTCCTGTGGACGCACAGCCATATGTTTGGCAGGTCCCCCTGAGCAATTGTGACATGTAGCATCATCTCCAGGGACAGCAAACCCAGCAAACCTTCCCACCATCTCCTGCTGAGCTGCCCCAGGGAGCCCCCTGTCCTCTCAGGGGCTTTGCCAGCCAGGACTCAGCAGCGCTGGATTCTCATCCCCATCCTGGGTTATATTATGTAAAGGTCTTTTCTTTTGTGTTGCTGCACCCACGACTCAACAACCCTAAGGTTCACAGTCTGCATCTTGTCAGAGGTTTGGAGAACACAAACTGTGATTGACTGGGATGTCATAGACTGCACAATCTCTGACACACAGACATATCCAGTAATGTATATATATTATATTATATTACATTATATTTATATTTTTATATACACATTAACAAAGAAGTTGCAGGAAAAAAAAGTGGGGGGGGAGGGGGCGGTGGAAACATAACAGGAAGAACAACCCTCCCCCAAACAAAAACCGAAACAAAAATGTTACATATGGAAGAGGAGAGTCTGGCAGTTCGCAGGGTAACCAGGAGATCACCACATCCCACGTCTGGTGTCACCAGGAGCAGAGGGGACAGCAGCGACACCCAACCCTGCCCCGCGAGGAGCCGTGGGAACCGTGCTCACTCATACCCCCGGGCTGCATAGCCTGCGGGGGCTCGGATTGGCTGAAACTACTGCTGTGTCATCAATCACCAGGAGGTTTTAACCAATGGGATCGCTCGTTCACGGGCTGCGGCAAAGGCTGCGGAGCAGCAGGGCAGCAGCGCAGGGCAGAGACGGGGCTGTTGGTCCCGGGGGGTTCGGGTCTCCAGCGCCAGGAGAGGAAAACGCGGTGACTCTGAAGGGCCCCGGTGCCCGGAACCGCCCGCTCGGGGTGCGGGGCTGCCCTGCGGTCCCCCTCCATCCTCCTGCCTGGCCGGGGACATGTGCGGTGGGGCAGGGGGGGTCCCACCGCCATTAGTGCAATTTTATCAGGTGCAAATGTCACGTTAACGGCTCGTGTGCTCTGAGCTAATGGATGCGCCGAATCCTTACCAGTTAAGCCAGTCAAAGTGGTGCTGGTGCTGGTGGAAAGCTTGGCACCTGGATTACAAATGCTTAAATCCATCTCCAGGGCTTGGGCATTGAGGTTGACATGTTATGAACAGCCTGGGATGGGACCTGCACATGGGGGAAAGACTTTCATGATAGCCCCACGCAGCTTTGAAACAGCATCCAACTGAAAATGACAACTTATCCTCTTAAAACTAATTGTGTTTGTGTGCTTAGCTGTGGGGAATGGCAGACACGACCCTCCTGCATCCCCACCCAGCGCTCTGGTGTGCTGGGGCCAGACAAGCAAATAAAACTGCTCTGCGCACTCGGGAGGGACGTTCTGCCCACTGTGAGCCCATGCCAAGCAGCCTGGGTCAGAGGCATAATCGCCCTCAGCTTGGCAATGCAGGTGGCAGATCCTTTCCCAGGAGGTGACACCTGCCACCCTTCCTGCAGCATCAGGCAGCCAGTCACCAAAAATATCCCCCAGGGAAAGCAGAGGGATGCTGTGCTGGGAAACAGGCCCTTTTTATGCACACTGTCCCTGGGCAAAGCCATTGCCTGGCAGCTGCCACCACCAAACTCAATGTCAAGTGCCCCCAGTCCAGGTCACTGGCAGGGAGCACCCACTTTCTGCTCCAGCAGAGCTCAACCATCATCCTGCAGCCCTTGTGGGACAAGCCTTGAAGTGCTGTCACTCTGTCTGAACTGGCCACCTACCCCTCTGAGGCCGGGCTTTGAGGTAGTTCCCTGTCAGCAAGGTCCAAAAAAAGAAAGGAAAAGGCTGGCAGAGCTAGGAGGTCTGAACCTGACAGACTCCATGCAATGCCACTGAGGCATCTGACAGCACTACAGCCAGAGGAATAAAACGAGTTTGCAAAGACCATGGACCAAAGCTTAAGCACCAGCCTGTCTTGGGCCACCGTGCTGCCTGACCTCCTCGCTTCCCCTGGCATGCCTGCCATGCCGTGCCGCCTGCCTTGGCTGCCGTGGGGACATCCCCCCAGCCACCTGTCCCGGGTTGTGCCATGGACCCCGGCTGCAGGTGTCTGTGCAGGATCTTTGCTCTCTGTGATACCAGTGTGCCTGGCTCAGCTCCTCCTGCCTTTTAAGCAAATGTGGGAACTGAATCTTGGCCAGGGAATTTGGTGCTTGTGGTTACTGGGAGTGCTGGTGGTAGCCAAAGAGCTCCCAGTAACCAGGGCCTGGAGCTCCTGGGACAGATTCAGTCCTTTCCCATGGAGCAAACAGGATAGCTCCATGCTGACACCACCATGGTGGAGAACAAACCAAGAGCCAAGACTCGGGGTCATAAATTGAGATTTTGGGTCATAAAGCACAGAGATGGTCTTTGGGCAGGACTTGACCCCTTGCTTGGCATGGAGAAATGTTCTACAGGGACACTAGACAGGAAACCAAAGGGGGTGCACGCACAGCTGCACATGGGGTCACAGCTGGCCGGACCCTGCGTTGGGAAGGAGCATCTGCCAAACCCTGTGCCAGAGCGAGACGCACCTTGACTTGCCCCTTGGCTGGGCCCTCCCTGCCTCCTGGTGAGCTCCTGAAGGAGCAGACACAGTGGGGTGGGGGTCCACGGCCAGCTGCCCTCCACTGTGGGACTGCAAACCCAGGCAAGCATCGGGAACCCGGCCAGCAGCAGCAGGCAGGCACTGCGAGAGGCAGCGGGATTGTCCTCAGCCCTCAGCGCTCTCACAGACCATCCACCACGTAACCACCATCCACCACATAACCAACGCCAGCACTCGCCACATGCGAGGGGTCCATGCAATTATCTGCCACACCAGAGAAGCTGCCAAACTTCAGCCAAACAGAAAGTCCTTTCCAAAAAATGATGCTCAGGTCCCACCTGGCTCTTGAGACAAGCTACCAACAGGCTCCAGAAAGCAAATCCCTCCTGCTCCAACCTGTGCCTTGTGGGCACACGAGATGTCCCCCTGACCACAGCAGCACCTCAGAAGGTCACCCAAAAACCCACCCCAGCCTTTCCAGCCTCCAAGGGAAGACAAAACCATCCAGGTGACAATCTGCTTTGGGAGCAATCAGAGCACAAGCCACACTTGCACACAAGTGGAGCTCGCCAACGAGAGTTTATTTTCAGCCGTGGTTAGAGGTTCTTCCTCTTTCCTCTTAAAAAACAGTGGAGCTGCGTGTGGGAAGGTGCGTGCTTGCTGGAGCGTTACGGCTGCACGGTGGCTCTGGCACAGCTGCCAGCAGGATCCTGGCAGCCGACTCTGACCGCCGGCACCTGCCGGCACCGCTGCTGCCACCACGGGGCACGGGCAGGGCTGGGACGGCTAGTGACAGGCTTTCATCCCTGATACGTATGGGGACTCCTGGGGCCTGCAGTTACACTCCTGCTGCTCTGGGTAATCTATGAAGTCCGGGGCGGGCAGACCCGAGAGGATCATCAAGGATTTGTTCCAGATGGTGAAGGTCGGACACACTGGTAGGATGAAGGAGACTTCAAACGTGTGGAGGTGGAGGGAGTTGGCCGGGTCATAGAACGAGAGCGCATTGTTGTCATAATCCAGGAGGACACCGAGGCGCTTCATCTGCGGGTGGACCTCCACCAGCATCTCCTTGTTGTTGTGCCTCACCACGAAATTGTTGTTGCAGCGGGAGAAAACCCAAGACGAGGAATTCTTTCCAATCCACTCATTCTTGGGGGCTGACTTGTAAGCCACGCCGATGGCATACCTGGAAGAGAGGAGACGTTTTGCTTAGCAACCTCCAGCATCAGTGCGGTATAAAGTCCAGCCTCGACGGCTGCTGCACCCCGTGCTTTAGAAGTCTGCCTGACTGTGGAAGCGGCACAGCAACAGCTTTACATGACTGAAAAACTGCTCACAGAGGCCTGGCTGGGGAAAAGCATCACCCCCACCCCCACGCAACCTCCTGCTGCCAGGTGGGTGAGCGGCAGAGGTGACACAGCTGGGTCCTTTCAGCAGGAACCGTCCATCTCAGCCCCTTTGTGCTGCACAAGCAGCTTTACCAACGCAGCAGCTCGATCCTGCTGTGGTAATGCCTCCTGGCTCCGCTCCACAGCAGAGGCTTTCTGGGGGTCTGCCTGGTGGGGGCTTTCCTGTGATAAAACCCAATTGTTTCACTTCCAAGCATGCTTTCTATGAAGGCATTTTTCATCCCTGGGGTGGATGAGAGGCTAAGCCCGATGGGAGGGAGCACTGGGAGCGGTTTCTGAGCTGAGGCTGCTGCTGTACTCACTCCTTAAGCACCTTTCCCCAACAGAGAGCAGAGAAATGCATAGCTAGAAACCAGAGCTGGCTCTCTGGGTCAGGGAGAGGGGTTTTCTCTGTTAATGACCCCCGCGCATCAGCTCCGGTGTTCTGCCTCGGGCAGCAGATGCAAGCACAGAGCTCAGCGAAAGGCAAGTGACGCCCCTGTCCTCCAAAACCACAGGAAAAAAGGCCCCTGACCCGCTGCCCCTGCCGAGCAGAGCTGCCAGCCCACTGCGAGACCTTCCCTGAAGCCCCTGGGAGAAGAGCATCATTTCCCTGAAGCTTGTGGTCAGGAGCTAAGGAGCATGAAGAAAGCACATGCCACGTCTCTTTGGGTTTTGACTGCTGCCACTCCCTTTACAAAACCCCTCTGGTCATTTGGAAGAATCAGTGAGTTTGGTTAAGAGCGATCGGCTGGGGAAGAAGGACAAAACCAGGCTGGTGTGCACTGTGTCCCTTGTGGATCTCTTTGAGGTAGAGGGGCCGTGTTTTGCAGCAGCACTCCAACACCAATTCTCCTCGGCTGGAGCTCCTGGAGACACGTGGGTTTCTAGGACCAGTCAAGTCCTCATTACATGGGAGCACATGAGCAGTGCTGGCAGCGTTAATCCATGTGAGAGTACTGCCCTGTCTGCAGCAACAACAAAGGGATGAGGCAAAGCAGTTGGTGTCAGAGCGGAGCTGAGGTGTGGGGGACAGGAGGTGGCACTGAAGGCAGCTGAGAGCTGCAGGTCCCACTCCACTTCTGATCAAAGCATTCTTGCTACGAGCCTCACCAGGACACAAGGCTCCAGGCTTGCTCTGAGTCACAGCCACAGCTGATTCAATTATCTGTCTTCTAGCACATGGCTGTGCTTGTTCTGCACCTGAACACACCCCTCTACAGAACTCAAGGAGCTGCTATATATTTGAAAGCTATTTCCTCCTCTGAAGGTCTTGCAGTATTCAGTCATCAGCAAAACAACTCCTGGAACAGATCCATCTCTAAGAAACAGCTCTAGATATAATCATTGCTTGAGAAACAACTCACAAATCAAGTTGCTGAAGTCAGAAACTGCTTTTTAACAAAGGGTGCACTAGCTTGCGTTCCTGCCTCGTCCCTTCTGCTGCTGCCCAGATGCTTCTTGCTTGGGCTAGAGGGCAAGTCTGGGTGGGGGGCACCTGTTGAGGTGTAGCAGGGAGGTGCTGTGGGGCCAAGGACGCTCCTTGCCTCTACTGGGAGCAAGAAGCTGTACTCAGGGCTGTGCTCCTGTGCAAGCATCTCGGACAAGGGCACTGTGGAGAGGGCAGCGGGCTGCTGGTGGGGAGCGGAGCTCCAGCAATCCCCATCCTTGTATCCCCTGGGAATGGTGCCTTCATCTCCCACAGAGCACGGGGAGGTTTGGCTCTTGCCTCCCACTCTCGCAGCATCCACCTGCAGAGCCTTGACCAGAGAACTGCCACGAAACCTCAGCTGAGAGCAATCACTGAGGAGGAGGCACCATGCCCAGGGCTGCTCTGCTCCTCGTGCTCCACCAGGCCTGGTGGGGACAAAGCTCTGTGTCCCTGCCAATGGGAAGGAGACATGGACTTGCTGTCCCTCAAGTGAACAGCTCGTGGCAATGAAGGCGGCCTCTCCTGAGCCACACGGCAGCAGCACAGGGCAATGAAGAGCAAACACTTGGCCCCACTGGCCCCTTTGGCCATTGCAGGGCAGAGATGTACGTCCCTATGAGGAGGAGAACCCGCTGCTTGGGATGGTTTCTTCTGCCAGTCTGCCATGTATGAACACAGGGTGTAACAGAATGAAGCAGATGTTGTACAGGCTCCCCTGAGCTGTCTGCCCTCACAGGGATATTTCAGTGTCTCACCAGGCCTTGGCAAATCTCCCCTGGAGACATCCCTGTCTCTTCTGCTTAATCACAGTCCCCTTCTGCTTAGCCTTCCAGCTCAGACTTCATAACCATGTCTGGCCCAGCTAAGCAGGACCTTGCATGAGACAGCCCAGGGGAGGGCTCCGCACATGGGAAAACCAGCAGATGTAAACCTCTGCGGCAGCTCTGCCCTGCTATGACGGTGACACTTGAGCCCTGGCAGGCGTTCAGGTTCAGCACACGAGGGGAATGAAGGTACAATCTTCACCTTGCAGCCTGACTGGATCAGCCTGAAAGGCTTCTGGCAGAGAGGAGAGACCCATAAACCTCTTGAAAGCCACAGCCACCTAGATTTAAGGTGTCAATCACCTCCCTGCCCATAATAAGCTCTGCCAAAGCCCTGGCATTTAACCCTAGTAGGTCCCACAACATCTCTGGGGAAATCTGAGGGCCTCTAGGAGAGGGAGGGAAGACAACAGTGCTGCCTACCACGTTGAGGATCCCACCACCACCTCCCAGTAGTGGCAGCCGCTGTCAAGGAAGACGTTCCCTGCCGCACCATAGCATCCTGTCCCACTGAACCTCTCAGGCGTGTGGCTCTTCTTCAAGGAGCTCTCGTCCTTCTCCATCTGCAGCCCATCATTGGAGATCTTCAATTTCTTGTGAGCCATCTTGGGGTCCAACTTAAATGGCTGACCTGTTAGAAGAAGACACGTGGATTAGGATTTATGTTTGTTACCATCATTGTGCAGGCACAACATGGAAATGTCTGCGCCAAGGTCTTCGGACATCCTCCATGAGCCAAAGGTTCCCCCGCTAGCCAAGGACACTGGATTACAGATGACCAGCAAGATGTCGAGACACATCCATGTGCCTTGTGCATCTATTGCCATGGGCTGATCTGTAAGCCACCAGTCCCTGGGCTGCTCCCACATTCCCAGTGCCTGCAGTGGCTTCCCCAGTCCTGCTGGAAAGAGAAAGCAAGTCAGTGCTGCCCATTCCTGCAGGCAAACGACCGCCCCAGGCACCGCCAGCAAGGTGGGGGCAGCAGAGGCCAGGGAAGCACCTGCTCCTTGGGCTTATTCTTCAGCCTGGGAATCGTTCACCTTCCCAAACCAGAGGGAAAGGACGTGAAACCTCAAAATGCAGAGAGAAATGAGCAGAGGTGAGGCCTCTGCCCCCTGGGGAGGATCTGGACTCACAGAATCCCAGGATGTCAGGGGCTGGAAGGGACCTGGAAAGCTCATCCAGTGCAATCCCCCCATGGAGCAGGAACACCCAGATGAGGTTACACAGGAAGGTGTCCAGGCGGGTTGGAATGTCTGCAGAGAAGGAGACTCCACAACCTCCCTGGGCAGCCTGGGCCAGGCTCTGCCACCCTTACCGCCAACAAGTTTCTTCTCAGATTTAAGTGGAACCTCCTGTGTTCCAGTTTGTACCCATTGCCCCTTGTCCTATCACTGGTTGTCACCCAGAAGAGCCTGGCTCCATCCTCCTGACACTCCCCCTTTCCATATTGATCCCCAGGAATGAGTCCCCCCTCAGTGTCCTCTTGTCCAGCTCCAGAGCCCCAGCTCCCTCAGCCTTTCCTCACACGGGAGATGCTCCACTCCCTTCAGCATCTTGGTGGCTGCGCTGGACTCTCTCCAGCAGTTCCCTGTCCTGCTGGAACTGGGCAGCATGGCATGTCGGGCAGGGCTGCATCGTCCTGGCAGGGACACTCAGGTGAGGGGCTAGGGTCTTCCTGTTGCACATCACCCTCTTCAAACATCTATTTCTCCATCAGAGCAACTGTCTTTTACTCCCTGTTAATGATGCAAAATGTGGCAGAAACACGAGTGTTTCCAGGGAATGGGAATGGCACCGAAGATGCCATCAGGATGCACCGTGAACCAAACGCTGGCAGGGCATGTAGCCTGAACTGAACAGATCCATACTCTATGAGCAGTAATGAGAGTTACATGAGCGCAGGGGAGAACAGACCCATAAGTGCTGGCACATCAGTACCGAATCACAGAAGCAGCACCGCAGCATCAAGCACATCCCAAATCCCCGCAGCAGCGGAGGCAGACTGCTGCCTGGAGCGCCGGCTGCCATTATGTGTTACAGGAAGCACGCCCGAGGTTTTTCTGTCCTTCTCCGCTGCCAAACAAGGCCTCTGCACTCGGGGAGGACAGTCTGGGCTGTGTACGCAGTGGTGGAAAGCGCATCAAAGGCCTCAGGTCCAGCCCATGTTCAGCAGAGCTGGACGGGAGGCGTGAGAGCAGGGCCAGCAGCGAGCACACACCCCGGGGCTTCCTCTGCAGTTAATGGAATCGAGATTGATGGATTTTGCAGATCTTTAATGTTGGCTTGAAACCCAACTGCAATTCCTTTGTTATGTTACCAGCACACAGAAAGCCGAACCATTTCCTAACTGACACACACTGGCTGTCCTGCTCACCTGGAGAAAACCTTCCTGAAGATCCACCAGGCCAGGGGAACATCTGTCCTCCCTTGCATCAATAAACACCGTCTCCTTTGGTCACCAGCTCCACAACACATTCAACAGTGAGCGCTTAGGATTTCTCTGAAAGGCTCCAGTTTTTGGTGCTACACAGCCTTGCTGCCAAACTAAGCCTCACTGCTCCCAGGTCTGGGTCGCATGTGCACAGACACAGGTGGCGGTGGGCTTAGGGGAATACTTGCAAACACAAACTTATTCAGTAGGGAGGGTCGGGGGCCTTGGGGTGGCTTCTGCTGGGGCTGCTTGTGGGCAGCCCAGCCAGCAATGGTCAGACTGACACCCAGCTCCCGAGCCTCCCATTGCCCCACCAGCTCAGCTCTGCTGAGCGAGGTTTAGCCTGTTGCCCCACCAGCCTGGCTCTGCTGAGCCAAGTTCAGCCTGTTGCCCCACCAGCCCAGCTCTGCTGAGCCAGGTTTAGCCCATTGCCCCACCAGCCTGGCTCTGCTGAGCCAGGTTTAGCCTGTTGCCCTGCCAGAGCAGCTCTACTGAGCCCGATTTGGGTTTTTGAGGCGGGGGAGGGAGGAGGGTGAATTCACAAATCCCTTTTGCTTTTTTTTTTTAATCTTCCTTTAACAGTTTAGGGTCACTTTAAGACCAGATGTGGAAAGGAGAAGCCAGAAGGCTGCATTTTGAGAAGCCCAAAACGAAGCCCTCCACTTTGGGGTGGGGAGGGGAGAGAGGCAGCGGTTTTGGGAAGCGCCTCTGCTCCCTACTCCAGTGTTTTCCTGTCACTCTCTTTGCTCTCAATTCAGGGCAAACTTTGGCTTCTCTATACACCACCATTTTTTCAGTGCAGCTAAATGAGTTTGCTCAGCCCTGAGGACCTCCTGGTCCATCCCTACATGCTCACAGGCTGCAGGTACAGACTGTGCCTCAGTTTACCCACCCTGTGCAACACAGGAGCATCCCCAGGGGTGCTGAGGGCTGGTGACCGACCCTTTCTGGCTGCTGCTGCAAGAGAAAAGCTGCGCTGGGAAAATGCTGCTCCATCGTCACTCTCCTGCAGAGAGAAGGTGTCCTGGTTTTGTTAAAAACAAGTTTCTCCTTTAGTGAATTTGCCTGTCAGCTAAAGCTTCATATCAGCTGCATTTTCCTGGAGAACCAGACACATGTTTAGGTAAACACAGCAATGGAATGTGAGGTTATTGATAAGGATGGATACAGCTCTTGGGAGAGGGGCAAGAGAAACAGGTGACCAAAAACTGATCAACTGAGTATAACATCCCATTCACGTGATACTTCATATAAAAGTGGGAGCTCACGAGGATCTCGTCCCTTTTCCTTATGGCAACATTAGGAACTGCGAAGTGGAGTCCCGATACACTATCAAGTGCACGTGAACCCAGATCAACAGCGCAGTTGAACGAAAGCAGCTGCTGAGCGGCAGCAACAGCAATCTCCTTTCCACTGGGCAGAGGAAAAGTCCTCCATGCTCTGCCCCAGCCCACGTTGCTGCGGGAGAGATGTGCAAAACGATGGGGCTGTGTTCAGCCTATGCTTGTTCTTGTAAAAAAAACTCCAAGATGCTGTAAAGAAGCAAACTGAGTTCTGGTGGTTTTTGTTGCTGTGAATTTTCACACAGTAAAGAGCATATAGATACTTCATAGGATCTCTATAGCAATCCATCTACTTTGGCACAAAGCAAAGTCACCTGCAGCAGCTGCAGCAAAACACCTTAAATAACTGCAAACAACTTAAAAAATGGGATTTGGTACGTGGCGCAGTCCCTGGGCTGGCTCGAGGAAGGTGCTGCGGTGCACGAGATGTGCTCTCCTGCACGCTCCTGTTTCCAGCTACGGCCACCGAGGCGAGGCAAGGAGAAACTCCTGCACCAGTGCTGTGCAGAGAGGGGTTTCTCAGCCAGGGCCAGGAGCCGCTGCACACAGCCAGCAGCATCAGCGCGGCAAGGCTGCGGAGCCTTCCCGTGCAGCTCCACGACGGAGCTCATCCATGCTGCTCTCCAATACCCGATGGCGGCTTGTGTTGATTTTCCTCTGAGCCCAATTTGCTGGATAATTGAGTTGAGAGGCCTGAAAGTAGAGCTGCAAATTGGGAGTGATCCCTCCCCCTTTTCCTCTAGCTATTTTAATATTTCTGTAGCTATCTTTTTCTGGCAGTAATGCAAAGAGACAAGCTCTGAGAAAGTGAGGTATAAAAATACTTGGGTCCATCAGGAGGGAGACAGTCAGAGCCCTTTTCACAAAGACAACCCCTTTTTAAGGTCAGCGTGAGCAACCAGAGTCCAACCCTTGTCGCTGCTTTGTGCTGACACATCCTGGCCCAAGGGCTCAAGTAATATTTGCAGACAGTGCGCTGTGATGGGCAAAGACGGGATTTAAAAAGCACACAAGCTGGCTTGCAAAATCTTGCCTGGGACAGAGGGCATTTCAGAGGGCACAGCCAGGTGCCTGCTCCCATCTGACCCCCTTCCCAAAATACCACCCCGGCACTGGGAAACAACACGGATTTCACAGACTCTCAGTGGCCCCAGCCTCAGCTATCTCAAATCCTTGGCACGTGAGCCCGGAGGGGTCCTCTACATTTGTGGCTGCCTGCACCACGAACCCACACGATGCTGTGCTGGACAAGGCAGGTTATGGGAAGATGCTGGAGGTTTCATGACTTGAGGGCAGCACGACTGGGAGAAGCAGAGGTCCCTGGCACAGGGAGGGCAGCAGGGCTCAGCTCCCGCGGGGGAGCCCAGCCAGGCCAGGGGCTGCCCCCCGCCCCCGGATGCTCCCAGCGCCCCGGCTGCCCCTCCATCCTGCGGGATGCACAGTCCAGGATGAAGGGAGAGGAGGGGATTACATTCTTCATAAGCAAGGGAAGACAGATAACTTCTATCTCACAAATTCAGCTTGCTGGAATACTCCCTCCAGCCTTTTGCTGGTTCATCCATCCAGCCTGCATGAGGCTTGAGAGCCATGGGAAACTGGCCAGCTCCAGGGCTGGACACAGCAAGCTGCACCCTTTGGGGTGTTTATCAGCTTTAATGTACTTCCCTTCCCTGCAAAGTCTCAAGCATTGCAGTGTCTGAACAGAGAGGAGGAAACCCTGGCTGGCCTTGGGTATGCAGGAGCAAAGAGTGAGGAAGGGACGGCCAGCGCTGCCACCAGGAAAGCATTCAGGGTTAATGAAGCAGGTCAGTGGTGTGCTGGGAATGGAGATGGGCAGATGGGGGGAGTTGGCTGGTGGGACCCTGCAGGACTCCTGGTGCCCACCCAGCTCCCCAGGGCCTCAGAGGGCTCCGGCCACACATCGATGGGAGTAGATGCACTGGCTCTGGATGCTCCTGGTCACCCCTTGTTCCCTAGAAGGGCACAAGGGAGGGCAGCGTGGTGGCAGGAACACAAGCCTCACTCATCCTGGGTGCAGATAAGAATATTTAGTTTTCTATCTACCTTAGCAGTAATTCGTCTGCAAGACAAGGGCTGTTAATGGAGTGGTTACACTGTCAGATTTTCCTCTCTTGATGCTTCATGGAAGGAATCAATTATGGTGAAGCTCAGCAGGTCCTGCTGTCAATACCAGCTTCAGCATGTCAACAAAGCCACCTGGAGGGACAGCCAAGAAGGGGCTGTGTGTTGGTTTACACAAGAGCCACAGAAGCAACTGGACCAAGATCCCCCAGAAGCAAGAGACAACCACCAACATCCAGCTGGATGGATGAGGAGCAGCCAACCAGCTCCACCGGCAAGGTCAGTTGTGGTACCGTCGGAGCAGCACCGCCCAAGCGTGCTGCAGAGAAACGCTGCGATGGGTACGTACTCCTGCTCTTAAGAAAGGGTCTCTATCCTTGTTGCAGATGTCCACCATGGTCTGCCCAACATAAGAGCAAACCGAGCCACAGGACCCCTCTGTCAGCCCTTCTCTTCTCCCTGTCTGCCCGCAGCAGCAATGTCCCTGCTCTGACCAGCCACCCGAGATGCCACCCATGCCTCATGTCCAGAAGCAGCCATGTACAAAACCTCGCGGATCCGTGACCCTGCAGCCGGACAAGCAACCTGGTCCGCAAGCCCTCAGCCAGCTGCCCCGCGGTCAGAAGCAAACAAACTCAACAACGCCATGGGGCACAGGACACCTTGCAGGGCACGACAGCAGTGATTATCATCCTCCCGTCAGACATCACCTCGAGGAAGCAATGCTTGTAATGTTGAGTTGTCAACTCACAGGAAAGCAATACATCCATCCAAACCTATGAATCTTCCAACAGACCCCCTGCTGGGCTGCTTGCTCCTTAGAAAGCAACTGTACCAACGTGATCCTGTCATTAACGGGGACCTTGGAAACCATCACTTGTGCTGCACCTAACTCTCCTCTCCAGATGAGATCCAACTGACGTTTCAGATGGGATGGAGATATGAACCACTCCGTATAAGTCCAGGAGGTCTCACCAAGAGATGCATAAATCCGAAAGAGACAGAAATGTGAGTGACAACAAGATCAGTCTACTATGGTCAAGGCAAGGACCATGAAAACCACCTTCCCTGCACTAAATTTACTACCAGAGCTGGGACCATTCCTGTATTCTGGCACTTTCATCCACTTCTGGACACTTGCTAATAAATAAGACTTACTCAGGCCCTGACTCAGCAAAGGAAGGTTTCTCTCTGTCACTAAACCAAACCTATTCTCTCAGGCTCTTCTGTTCCAGCAGTTTGGGAACAGATTTAGTGCCCACTGACAGCACTGATGCTTTGGAAACCAATACGTGTCCTGACACTGACCTTCTGGCGATGAAGGAGTCTCTCCAAACATCACTTCAGGAGCAGAAAGAGGGCTGTGAAATACACTAATTGGCCCATCTCCTCATCAAGCTGCTGAAATTTCCACCGAGGTTACAGCAGTTGAAAAGTGTGTGCTATCTTCTAATCACCCACTTGAAAAGGAGAAAACCCTGCTGCCACTTAACGACAAATACAGGCAGAAGAAATGGCCAGCGAGGATGTGCTGGGGATGAAGCACAAAGCGGCAGCACCTCCAGCTGCCACCACCCCTGATGGCGAGCAGTGAGCACCCCAAAGGAGTCCCTGTACCTGGAGGCTAGCCACAGAAAGAAAAGACATCAATACATACTATACACAGATATGTCGCTAAATCAAGCATTCAGAAATTTAGACTAAAGACTCTTTGTGGGCTGCAGACAAATGCTGAAGCAGTGGCAGAGAAGGGTACCCATTAACACCGACCGCTGTTCCCTCCCATCGCCTGAGCAGGAGGTGCCAGGATCAGTTCCTTGGTCATTCGGTCGTGTGAAAGGAGCTCCTGGCACACAGAAAGCTACAGTCATACGTCACCATTTGTGCAGCACTTCAGGTGAGGCTCACTTCAGCTTTCAAACATGCAGGACGCTGCTGCAGACACTTCCCTGCAACACGGGGAGTTCAAAACCTTATTCAATCCGCTAAACTGAATTCATCTCCAAAGCGGAGCCCTCAGCAGCACGCTGGCACCTCTGATGACTGACAGTTACAAAAACAAGACAGTGAGCTCTGTCCCCCCCGAGCTGCCACCGAGGCAAACCACCCTCGCTCCCCTCTGTGCCCCTGTGTCGCATCATTGCGCTCAGCTTGTCAAGCCACCCATTTCTTATTTCCAGAGCCTTTCAAAGCACAGGGAAGCACTTAAAAACAGCAACCACAGAAGGGATAAATTTTTAATAAACAAGGTAGAAATGGATTGAAGTTTGCTTCTCGGCAGCTTCCCTCCAGCCCTGGTGCTACACTCCCTTTACTTGATTTTATTTGGTTTAAAGTCGCGCAAAGAAAATGAGGAGGCAGAGGCCATAAATCATCTCGAAAGCCTCGTCAAGGCAGGAGCGATGGCAACATCGGGAAAGGACACACACAGGAGGGCTGTGCTCGCCAGGGCTGGGCAGAGACCGTCCCAAAGAGCACCGGGGAGACGTGGCCATGGAGCAGGCGGCTGCGGCACAGACCTGGACAGACGACTTATTTTCTCCCTCAACACCTCAGACTGATTCTCCCAGAAACACCCTCCTTGCCAGGACGGGTTCCGCTCCACTGCCCTCTGATTTTTGATCAAACCTCATTCACTCCGATGTCCCTAAACATATTTAACTCTCCTTGGCTGTCCCTGGGGTGATGCGAAGTGTGACCTCCTTTCTGCTTTGCGTGTGGCTGCAAAGCCCCATCCACTACCACACAGACACTTCAATCTCCTTATGGCTCCCCAAAATCCCAACTGTCTGTGAGCACTGCCACATACAAGCACACAACCGCCCTGAGACTCCGCACGTCAGCCTCAAAAAGCCCAGCGATGTAAAGCAACCAGAAAGATGGACCTTCCTGATCTCCTGAATCCCAGCTGTCCCAGGGAGCTGTAGCGACGAGCTGCCAGGAGCCCCAGGCAGTGTGTGTGGCAGCAGGAGACCATCCCTCGAGGCAGGGACACCAAGCAAGATGGGCATGTTAAATAACTTAAATAACTCAGGGGGCTCCATCACACTGCCAGTATCTGCAGGCTCACAGGGAGCAGCTGAGCCATACCCCTGGGACTCGAGGCCAATGAAGCCGCCCTCCCACCACTCCCAAGGCATGGCGAACACCCGGGCACCTACTGTTTGTCTTCAGCCTGGCGGGTTCACTGTTCCGGCTGCCTGCCTGGTTTATGGCCTTGACGAGGAAGATGTAGCGAGTGCCGCTCTGGAGCCCGTGGACAGTGTAGTGGTTCTGCTTGATGTTGGGGACGATCATCCAGCTGTCCATGGAGTTGTAGAGACCTGCGGTATGGGAGAGCAGGGAGAAGATTTATTCACAGAAAGGACAGAATACAAAGACCATGTGGTGCTAATGCAGAGCTCACTGACCATGCATCCCTCGGGTGGATTTATTACCTGAGAGTTAAGAGTGCTTGCAGGAAAATTTCTGTAGATGGCAAACAGCCTTTTTAATTACCACATGAAGGCAATGCCTGGTAAGGTAAAACCAGGGGTGGAGCGCTGGCACCTGAAGATGCAGCTGTGGGAAGTGATGAGGAAAAGGTGCAGAGAATAGAGGAATTCAAGCAGTGGCACCTTCCAGCCAGGGCAGACGGCACAGGCAGCAGGCGCTGCCTGGAGGACGGTGATACCCATCATCATCCTCTCTTGTTTCTTTGCTCCTGCACAACAACCTCCCTCCTGCGCCAGGGCTGCAATATGCAAAGCTGGCAGTAGGGAGGGACATGTTTACACCTTTATCCTCCTCCTGCATGGTGCTCAGTGTTCCAGGGTGGGAAGCAATAATCCATGTCCAAGGGATGCTGATGCTTTGGGTCCCTGTGTAGGCTCGGCTGCAAAGCGGTTCAACAAGAATTACAGCTCCCAGTGAAGGGAGCAGGATCCAATGCTTGGAGAACATTCAGGAGCCTCAACTCTTTCTGGAAACAGAAAGGAATTAAGAGCCCAAAGACCCTGGAGGCACTAAGCCCTAATGCTGCAGCGGTTTGTGCTGCCAGAACTGTGGGGCCCGGCACATACTGAAAATGTAGTCTTGTACCAAAGCAGGACACCATAGTGCTGCGGGGAAGGAGAAAAGCACCATGAGGTGCCACAGATGCTGCTGCTGCCACTGGCATGGCTGGGGTGAGAATGACCTGCACAAGTGCCTCGAGAGCCAGCGCCGGGGGACAAGGATGCTGCGGGTTTTGGGAGCAACCTCAGTGCTGGCAGCAAAGGGTCAGGGGCTGCGAGCACCCAGGACCATCTGCAGCAGCACTCAGTAGCTCTAGGCTCTCAGAACAGCATTGGGGCAGCTACCACAACATGGGACTGTTGCTTTAAACCCAAACAATAAGGAGGAAGCTCAGAAGCAATAGCTGGAGGCTTCTTGGATCCAGCAGGTCTGGAGGCCAAAGTGAGATGATACATGAGGAGCAGGTTGTGAAGTGAGGGCTACTGGAGGGGGCTTTTTAGCCTCCTATGGCCAGCATACGTGTGCAGTGCTGGAAGGCAGGGGCCTGGAAAACGCTCCACACCTCCTCTTGTAAGGCTTACATTGGGGTGTTTGTTTATCTCCGGTGGCTTGCTCAGCCGGAGGACAAGGGCAAGCTGCAGTCATCGTCAGCCTGGATTTGATTTAAAATATACGTGGAAATGGCCTAAGGGAGCAGAGCAATGTTATTTGAAGTAGAAAATAAACCAGATGTGATACCGATTGCATCCTACACACAAAGCTGCTTTCATCGGAGCCGCAGCTTTCAGCCAAGCACCGGTTGGTGTTATCTCCCTGCAGACAAAGACCAGCTTTGGGTCCTTCATTGGAAAGGACAAGGTGGCTGAGAGATGACAGTCTGAGAATGATTTGGCCTCCCAAGCAGGTTTCTTTCCTAAAACAACCACGAAGGGGTTGGCCTTGAAGGCTGAGGGCTCCTATCCTTGCCAAAGCTTAAAAAAATTCCTTTTCATTGCAACTTTCATCATCCATAAAAATGTCCAAGTCCTGCTGAGCTCTTGGCTTTAAAGAGTGTGTGCAGGGGATGGTTTCCACAGGCCAGCTGCGTGTTCTTTGAAAAGGCATTTCCTTTCACGGGCAGCCTGCTCGTGCCTGGCTAGGTGAGCCCTCGTGCGCTGTTTCCAGTGTCTCTTCACACATAAGTTCAGCCAGGGCTCAACCACCCTCATCACCCAGCCCCAACTGTGTTATTTCAAGTGACAATATATTATTCATTTTCTCCTCTGAGACGTTAACTGATGTTTTCTTTACTCCTATGAAGAGCTACCAAAGACGGCCAAGGAAGACACGCCTGATGTGTGTCCCTCTGGGCTTTCCTCCAGGGCTGCCCTCGCTGCTCCTCACCCTGCAGTCCCCACAGCCCCCCCATCCTAACACCTGTGCCAAACCCAGGGAGCCCCAGGGGTGGGTACATGACTGATTCCCAAGCCCCTCAGTGCGCTGGAACAGGCTGCCCAGGGAGGTTGTGGAGTCTCTTTCTCTGCAGACATCCAAAACCCACCTGGATGCGATCCTGTGCGATCTGCTCTGGATGAAGCTGCTTTAGCAGCTGGGTTGGACTGGATGATCTCCAGAGGTCCCTTCAACCCCAGCTATCCTGTGATTCTGTGTGTGGAGTCCAAGCTATGTGCCCAAAACAGCATATGGGGAGAGGCAGGAGCCAGACCCTTCCCCGAGGGGCCCAGCACAGCCCCAGGGCAAGGGCACAAGCTGCAGCTGAGGAAATCTTGGTTAGATAAGGAAAAAATTCTTGTAGGGTGAGGAAGAACAAGAGTAAGGCCCCAAAATCTGGGGACTCTCCATCCCTGCAGACTGCCAGTGCTTGAGAAGCAAGTCCTGAGCAACCTGACCGAGCTCTACGCCAGCCTGGCTGGCACAGAGTGCAAAGACCTTCAGGTGTCCCTCCCCATCTAAACAACCCAGTGATACCAGCGTGGTCAGGAGCTGCAGGGGAGATGGAGGCTGGAGACCGTCTAAGAGCGGGGCCAAAGGGGCTGCTGAGCTCTCCCAGGATTTTGGGGAAGGAGAAAACGCTGCTGACAACATGTTGGGGGAGGAGAGAAGCGCTGAGCAGGGGAAGCTTGGCTGCCGTAGCACCAGGTACTCATAACTAACCTCTGACCACAAGGAAATAAATCACCTTGTTTTCCAAAGCGAAGCCAAAGGCTGGGGATGCAAGTTTTATCAGCTTTTGAAGTCACAAACAGTAACTTTCTCTGGCAGTTTCCTGCATATTTTAAAGTGCACTTAACAGCCTTCCTGTGCCGTGACACCGCGCTTCCAGCACCGACGACTTCCTGATGGGTGAGATAAACTAACAGTGGCACAAAAATCCCACTCAGGCATTTTGTCAGCACTTCCTACAATGGTAAGTGCTACCAAGAAAAAACAGGAATAAAACTTTGTTGCTCAAGAGGTGTTTTGGGGATGCTACGCTGTTCCAAAGTGTTACTTCAGCAGGATGGACAAGCTGGAAACTGTATTTTTTGTTCTTCCATTACAACATCTGTATTTTTTTCTTGTATGAAACAAGTGGTTTCCCTGGACTCTCTCCTACAACCCAGCCCATAAACTAACTTTCCTCTGGAATGCAAAACCCCTCCAATTTTAGGAAAAAGCCAGCGTTACAAGAACTCATAACAGATACATATTTCTGACACCTTGAGGGGCGTCCAAAGGAATAAATCGGTGCTGCTGAGCCTGGCAAACAGTCCTTGGCTTTATGGCTGAACTGCTCTTCTCTGTTCTCTGCACTTCTGCGGAAACCTGAAGAATCCCATTTCCTGCGAGGACAACGAAACCAGCTTTTTATTCATTTATTTATTTTCCAAATAACCTTTTCTGCCAATGAAAAAAGAGGAAGACTACATGGCTCCTGCAGATGTGACACATCTGTCCTCGAGGAGGGGGTCACAGTTTCCCAGATTGGCTATTTCGATCTGCAAGCTCATCGGCTCTCCCTAAAGATAAGCTCAGTCCGGGTCTCTCTTGATCAATTTAGGTGTATGGGAAGGACAGTCCCCACATGCCTTTAGTTTTAATCCCCTGAAAATATCTGGCTCATTTTACCACTCGGCCTCCAGCAGATTCAGGGCGTCTGATGTGCGTTGACCGGCGGATGTCAGAGCAGAACTCCAGCCCTGCTGTTGGATGCAGCGTTTGAAGGGGGAGGCACAACCAGCCGGAGCCTCAGCGCGGCTGCAGAGCCTGGCCCAGGACAGCTCAGCTTTGCTGGGCCCAGCGTTGCTTTGTTTGGGTGGTAGGAGCCCCCTGGGGCACAAAGCCCTCGGCTAAGGGTGATGCTGACGAGCAGCCCACTGGAGCCCCCTCTCATGGCCAGGATACCCTTGTTGGACAATTCTGTGTTTTAAGGTCCTGATCTTTGGAAGAGTGGCAGAAGGTCACTGGGAAAAAAACGACGCTTTGCCAGAGGTGTTCCACCTCACACCAATTTTCAGTGGATCTCTCCCACCATCTCCTTGTCTCTTTGTTGCTTGTTTCCTTCACTGCTTCTATTTTCCGTTGCACTCAGGCAGCAGGAGCAGGGCCAGAGCACATCTCTTCAAAGTCACCATCATCACAAGCTCGCTTTCTCCTGCTCGTCCTGGCTGAACACACACCACACCAGCAACCAGCCAGACACCCATTGCACGGGTGTCTCTGGATCCTTTCACCTCCCTCCCCAGACTGTGGAGTCAGCTCTTAAATGCACTGTTAAAATATCCATAGTATTAAATATGCCATAACTACCATAGTTTTCATCAAATAACAAATATCCAGGAGGGAGCTTTGCATCTAAGAAGTTGCTGTCTTGACCTCGTGGTAAGACTGGGTGCAGGTTCAGCCCCACAAAACTGCTTTAAAGCTGTCCTGTTGCACTAGAAGATATCACAGCATGGAAAATATGTTGAGCACCACACAGTCCATAAAGTCCAGGCTCTGCCAGAGGAGCTGGATGCTGCACTCGCAACAGGTTTCTCACCATCTGACCACAGCACTTCTGCAGTGATCAGGTACCACCACAGACCCATCAGCAAGAGAACACATCGGTCCTCCAGTCCCATTCCTGCCAAGCAAATTTGTATGGATGTGGAAAAATAATCAGGTATGACATCTATTTTCAGGAAAAAATACCAGGAGACGTGCCTCAGTATTGTTACAAAGGGTATATACATCACACCTGAGTCCTGGCCCACCAAGCAGACTGTACAACCCCAGGGCACGGCATGAGATGTACAGATCTGGTGGCTGCGAGATGGATGAGACACTCCAATGCACCGAACACTTCACCAAGCCAGAGGTTGCAGACACCAAGTCCAAGGGCAAAACAATTCCACTACGGACTCCTAGCACAGGGGGTCACCCATCATTTTGGCTACAGCCCTGAGCGGTGTCCTCAGAGGATCATTCATCGTGCTTTCCTCCCCTAGTTCCCAGACTTTAAACCTGCTGATTCTCCCTACGAATCTTTTTCTTGCCAAACCGGACCGTGGTCCCCGAACCGAGCAGGCGCACAGTGACTTACTGATGAAGTTGGCTTGGCCAGTGAAGATGGTGTACTGGAGCTCGTAGGAGCTGACACTGAACTCATCCTCCGAGATCCAGTGGACGGTGATCGTGTCGTGGGAGGCTGTGCAAAGCTCCTCCCGGACGGACGGTGGGTTTGGCGCTGCGGGATATCACAGGTAATGTATTTCAGTAAGTTTGTGCTTTCTTTTCTTAATGTACCTAGGGCTTTTTTGCTCCCTTCAGGACTGAGATGAGCTGGTGCAGGGAGCAGAGTCTCTTTGCACAAACAACTGTCTTATTTTATCTGTCATTTTGTTTCCCACTTAACTAAACTTCTGGTGTGACAACACAACATCCAGGGGCCAGAGTGTTTTCAGGTGTGCCAGATGGAGGGGTTTTCGCTGCTGCCTCCATCACTTCCATCCTGACACAAGCTGAGAAGCCACTTCAAAACCCAGCTATTTTTCAGCACTGATTGTGGGATAAGTATTTCATCCCATACCTATTCCAGACACATTTGTTCATTTTTCATTGCAAGCTGGTCTGCTTGATGATGAAGAAAATTTGATTTGGGTGAGGAATTATGTCCTCTCTTCTCCGGAGCTTTCACCCCCCAGTTTTCCAGCACACAGCACCGTCCAGCAGCAACGGGCTGCCCCGAACACCCCGCATTGCCCCGGGCCAGAGCAGCGTTCATCCTGTGCTACATGTATCCAGGCAGCACCAAGAGCCCAGCAAGGTCTCTGCTCAAAGGAGTCCAGGATTTAGCACCAAGAGACTCACAAAAAGGGCAGCATAAGGGAAATGCTAAAGCATGCAGTGCATTAGAAGTACAATAATTGGTTAATTCGCTGTTCCCTCTCTGTAATCTGCCCTCTCGGATCCTTATGGGCATTGGCCTCCCTGCTGTGTCATGTAATTTTTCACCTACTTTCTGAACTTTCCACCTGCCCTCCAGGAGAGGCCAAGTACAAACTGGAGGATGGGGACATGTCACCATCCTGGTGACAGCACGGCCTCTGCTCTGCTGCAGCTGACCAGGCACTTTTTGTCAGTGACAGTGAGTGGCAACCTAGTTTGCTTTAAAATACACCTGCCAGCCCTCAGCTGTGGGGAAGACATGGGGCAGCAGATCGGGGGGAGCACGCCTGGTCACTCACCGGTTAGATAATCCAGCCCCTCCAGCAGCTTCTTCTCTCTGGAAAAATCTAAAGCAAAGTTTTCAAAGGCATCATTAAAATTGATATCTGGTATCAGAACTTGAGAGGATGCAGTTGCCATGGCGACCCTGAAAGAGAAGAAGAGACCATCGGTACACATCAGGGTGCACGCCACTCCCGACACCCAGCAGCAGCAAGACAGGGGATTAAAAGGGTGCGAGTAGCAGTGATATCACATCCCGCTGAGAAACCAGCTCACACCCACTAACCAACGCTTCTGCCCCAGCAGGGTGACCCAGTCCGGGGACAGGTTGCCCAGATGGCTCCATCCAATGGGGTCCCAGCCCAAACTGCCCCTGAGCTGCCTTTGGATTGTTGTGGCCACCACCAGGGAACCATGTTTGCTCCCATAGTAGATGTTCAGCATCATTAGGGTGACAACCAATGATAGGACAAGGGGCAATGGATATAAACTGGAACACAGGAGGTTCCATTTAAATATGAGAAGAAACTTGTTCAGGGTGAGGGTGGCAGAGCCTGGCCCAGGCTGCCCAGGGAGGTTGTGGAGTCTCCTTCTCTGCAGACATTCCAACCCGTCTGGACACCTTCCTGTGTAACCTCATCTGGGTGTTCCTGCTCCATGGGGGGATTGCACTGGATGAGCTTTCCAGGTCCCTTCCAACCCCTGACATTCTGGGATTCTGTGATTCGGACCTGCCATGCACCCCCTGTTATGCAAAGGATGGGACCCAGCGACACCACTGACCCTAGCATTTATCTGAGGGCAGCAGATGGGAAGGCTGCAGGGGGACAGCTGGGGTGTCCCTGGGCAGGGAGCTGTGACCAGGGGACAACTCCAGTGACATCCAGTCAGTGTCCCGAGCCAAACGTACAGTAATTCTGTATCTGGAAAAGCATCTTGAGAGCAGCCCACCTCTCGGCCACGTTCCTGGCTGTCTGTAGGAACCGTGCGTGGTCATTCTCCTTCAGGATGTGCTCTGCCTGGTTGATGAGGACCGTCGAGCGCTCCAGGCACTGCCGGCAGTTAGCGACCTGCTGGGCGAGCTTCCGCAGCTTCATCACCTGCGAGAGGAGCAGAGGGAAGCCCAGGCACTCAGAAGCCAGTGTGTAACTTGAAAAGCACTGAGGAAACCTCTTCCTAAGCCAGGGGCTGCTCAGGGGAAGCAAGGAGTGGTGAAACAGCACTGAAATGTCCCCAAAGGCTCTGAGGAGGGGGACCATCAATGTACTTTCAGTGTTAAATTTTGCTTACAGGTAGGGAAGCCCCAGGGAAAAGCCTCCATGCTGCTCTAAGGGTCCCATGTGTGGTCAAAGCAGGACAGTGCTGCATCCTCTCTGCGCTCCTCCTGTGCAAACGCAATGCCATCCCCTGTGTGCTGGCTCACAGATTTGTCCAGGAGAGGAGTCCTACAAAGCAGCTCAGCACAGGGCAAGGAAACCTCTCACTGGCTCAGCCCCAGCAGAGCTGCTGGAAAACACCACGTTTGCAGCCGCAAATCATTTTGCAATTAAAGGTGAGGTGCTGCAGTAAGAGAGTTATCCACAACACAGAGAAGCAGGAGCTGAAAAACCAGCCCAGGCAACAGCTTGCATCCAAAAATAGGGCACGTGGCTTGAACGGGCTCTGCTTCATCCACACAAACGTCCTGTGAGTCCCACACAGCCTGTGCTCGGGGCTCAGGGCTCTGCCGAGCCCAGTGCAAGCTCAGACCTGGCCCAGCCACCATTTAAAAAGGGACACGAAGTCACTCCAGGGAATAGTACCTCTGACACCTCGGTCTTTTCCCCGCAAAACTCTGTGGAGGATATTTACTGATAGCTTAAGACAGCACTGAACAAGCCACTGTGGAATAAACAAAGAACAGGTTTCTCTCTTCTGTGAAGTACCAGTGCTCCACAGCAGGGAGGGGAGCAACGAAACCACGAGGAACGTTATTTCTTAGTGAAAATGTCTGTGAGTCAGGGGAATGCTGTGCCAGAGCACCAGGGAAAGCCTGATGAAACTCTCATCTCCTCCACGCATCCAGGGCAAAGCTAAAGGAAAAGCAGGCACAAACCCCAGGTCACCGCTGAAGCTGCTCATGGATTGCAATGGTCACGTTTCTGTAGGGTTTACTGAATTAAAACCTACAGCTCCGACAAGAAAGTAACACAAGAAGTAACCCGCTTCTTGCCTTCCTGTCTCTATGTGCAGCTTCTGGTTGCTCTGGGGCTCAGCCCCTAAGCATCTCCTCACCTTCCAAAGGGCAGGATGGCACCAAGCGGAGGTAAAGGGCTGGAAACCCAGGAGTGACAGGGGCTTGTCAGAGACTGGAATGCTGGAAATAGGAAGACTTGGATGTGAACCAGGAGCAAAGAAGGTCAGAGAGAAAAGGAAGGTTACACGGGAGCTGACACTGATTTCTGGGGTAGTTCTCTTGTTTAAGCCGGGTGCACAGGGGGGCCCAGGAAAGCCTGGAGCTGGAGGTAGCTGAGTTCAATATCACCCATTTAAAACCCACTGCACGATTGCTCTGGCTGTCTGATGCTTTGCTGATGCCAGAGACAATATTTTGATTCGGGAGGAGCAGTCCTGGTCCTACATCTTCACCAGTGAAGACACAGAAGAAAGGAGGTGAATAAGCACAGTGGGAATTACATTGACAGCCAAGATAGGAGTAATTCTGTATCTGGAAAAGCATCTTGAGAGCAGCAATAAGGCATTTGCTAATGAAATATAAATTCCCATTGCCCCGTTCCTGCATGCATCTGCAGCAAAGGACCAGCAGACACCCAGGGCAGGGGAAAGCAAATTTCAGCAGATGGAGCTGGGCTGGGAGTATCTGAAGCAGTGGATTCTGAAATAATAAATCCCATTTCAGACCTCTGCTCTGCAGCCGCATCCCACACAGAGGCATCACACCAATATATCTTAAAACAAAATGAGCGGTCCCCCAGGAGCACACTTGAAGTACCAACCACACAAACACTATTTGCTCTTGCTCATTTAGCAGACACTTGCAACCAAGCATCATGCCGGACTCACCCTGCAAGAACGCAACAGCAGAGATTTATCCGTGTCCTCTCTGCTCCCCATGACCACCCAAGCTCTCCCAGCCCTCCTCCGAAGGGAACAGCCTGTTGGTTGTGCTGCTCCTCCGCGCGCCTTCAGATCATTTCCTTGTTTCCTTTTGCTGACGAGGGAGCGGGGCATGTACAAGCCTCACAAAGCCATCGTGACAGCGGCTCCTGGACCTCCCCGCTCGCCGGCACTGCTCTGCAGTACTTTGCCAGCCCTCCCTGTCCGTGGTTTGAAAACCTGTCGAGAAGAGCAGGAGCTCTCAGAGGTGACGGGACGCTGCTCAAGCTGCTCTTCGAGGAGTCAGTGCTGGCAGTGCATCCACAATTAAGCAGTGCACTAATCCACCGGCTGACAGCAGGGCCCTGCCACCCTCACATGGCACCTCTGCAGGAGCTCCAGATAGACAAGACCAAGGGTGAAAAGCCCACAGAGCACCTCAAGCCACAAAAAGGCCATGACTCTGCATCCCCCCAAGCGCCTAAGGGTTTCCATTGCACCCTGCAGTGTGGCTGGGTACCAGCCCCAGAGCCCTGCGTGAGCACAGGACCTTGCACCTGACCTTGCTGAACCTCAAGAGGTTCACATGGATCCAGCCTGTCCGGGTCCCTCTGGGTGGGTCCTGTCCCTCAGGTGTGTCACAGCCCTGTCCCAGCACAGAGCTGGTTCTGGAGGCCTCCTGGCCAGCAGACAACAGAGGGGAATTCGATTTTGTTTAAGCGTCTCCCAGCACAGCTGCTCTTTACCCAACGGCGGGTGTGCTGAGAGCCCCCACTCTCTGTGCCCCCCACCGAGGGTTTGCAGTCACCGCTGCGGGACTTCACTGTAACCACAGCCAACAGCCTGGGGAGCCTACACGGCAGGTGCTTGGGGCACATCTGTTTGTGAGAAAACCCCAAAGCCCACAGTCTCAGTGGTGGGACCGCATATCCAACATCACCCTCAGGGCAGCAGAGCTGGCACATGCCTATATGCAAAGAGCCGAGGAAGCTGGGTGGTGCTTCCCCCTCCTGATAAGCACCAGTCACCCCTAAACCCAAACTCTCATGGCCTCTTCCCAACAAGGTCAGTCTGAAAGCGTGGCTGCCTTGGGATCCTGCCCATCTCCAAGCAGCCCCGCTGCTCTTTTCCCTCCAAGGAGAGCACCCCAGAGAGACACAGCCCATCCCAGCGCCGGTGCCTGGGCAGGCCGGCAGAAGCCGTGCAAAGAGCAGGGCAGTTGGGTGGCTGATGGGATAAGACATGCATGAATAAAGCCATTGATACAGCATATAAATGATGGCGTGGATCACTCCATAGCCACCGCTTCTCATGTCCTTCTCACTTCCCAGCACACCAGCAAGATTATTAGCAAGCATGAGGATGTTGCCTTAGACAAATGCCATCTGAACAAGGGGGCTGGGCAAGTGGCACAGACCTGTGGCAGAAAGCGCAACAAGGAACATGTGCATCCAGAACCACAGGGTCTGGGGGGATCCTCTGGGGCTGGTCGGGAGCTTTGCAACCCCCCAGTGCCCCAGCACCATGACTTGGGGATGGGGGGGCTGCCACCCCCAGGAGCACCCTGGGGACACCCGTGGGACACACATGGGGAGGGCAGGGGCAGCAGGCCGTGCCCTGCGGCATGCGGTGTGGAACAGCACGGGCTGGGCTTGGCTAGCAGCGGGCAGGCACAGCTCAAAATGGGTATTTGCACAAGGAAGTGATTCTCCTGCTGAGGCTTAATGGACTGATGAATGGTTCATTTTATGACCAGACTTGTCAGACAAAAATTATCAAACGCAGAATAAGGAAGAGAAATGAGATGATTTTTGCTTCAAGGAGGACTCAGCGAGCTCCGGAGTAGCTGTCAGCCTTGGGCAACGAGAGGCAGGACAGCCCCTGCCCCTCCTCTGCCACCTCTGACGATCTTCTCTGCCTTCTGGGTCCTTCTCTCGTATCCCCACTGTTCACCATGGGGTGCTGCCCAGTCTTACAGGCTCTCTGCAGGGGTATCCAACCCCCACCGAGCACAAACTGAGCCCTGCAAGGTACGAGCCCAGCTTGGAGCTGCACGTGGGCTCCTCAGTATCTGATCTCTGGTGGATTTCCAAAGACGCATGTGTGACCCATCCAGGATAAGCTCTTTTTAGGATTGCTGGAATAAAAGACACCTAAAGGCTGGCATGGTTTCCTTACATCAAAGGTGCGTTCTCCAGCAGCAGGGCAGGCGGCATCCTCTGGGCACGGTCGTCTGGCATTCCTTGCTCCCACCCATGACCAAGCACAAACTTGAGGGTGCTGTTTCAGTCCTTACCTCTCACTGCCTTGCGGAGGTGCAGGAGCTCCAGCTCACAGATACCAAAGCAGCCCTGGGACGAGCAGCCCATTCTCCCGGTACCACGCTCTGGCTGGAGACAAACCTCTGCTCCAGCACTTTCGCCTCCATAGACTTCCCTGCCTGGGCCCAGTGCTGCCACTTTTTCCAACAGCGTTGCACTCAGGCTGCTCCATGCATCCACTGGGCCATTTGTCAGGAAAATCAGCCCAGAACAAATGGAAAACCAAATGGCAATTCAGCAGGAAAGCAGTATTTCTTGTTCTGCAGTCAGAGTGCTTCAAAGCGCCCACCACCTCTGGCGCTTCCTTTCTTCTGTGTTTGGGGCTTTTCAAACTCTCTGATGTTTGCGGCTGGGGCTTCTCAGAAAGGCTGCTTTGCGTTGACACTTGGAAATCGCTGTTCAGAGGTGTTGAAAGCAACGTAGGAAACCTGTCCAGCCTCCCCACAGCCAGCACCAGCAGCACTGGGGGCTATGGAGGAGCATTGCCGTGCTGCAAATGCACCACGTTTCCATTTCCAGCCCAGTTTCAATGGCAAAGAGGCTTATTCTGCTTTCCAGGTAACTTTGGAAACCAAACCCATGCCCATCCCCGGTACTGCTAGTACCCCTGTCCCTGCATCCATCTCCCACTGGTGCTGGTTTTGCAGCTATGTGGGCATAAGCTTGCGGCTCCTACCATGGCAATTCATCAGCAGCTGAGCGTTACTTCTGCTGATGGCCTTGGGCACTAATCAGGGCCTCTCTCCTCTATCCAGCTGCCATTTTATAGGAAAACAACATCTTTGAGCCTTCCAGCTCCCTGCCAAGTACAGCTGAAACTGGACAATTAGGGGGAGAGGGCGGGAAGTGAGAGGCAGACAGACAGATGGACCAGCAGAAGGCACCGTTACATAAAATACGTTCCCTGAAGTGGCTGGGATATAAGCAAGCATTTTAAAGCTCCTGCTTCTGCCGAGGGTGTCCGAGAGTCCTGCTGCTCAGCTCTCTTGCACATGCACATGGCACAACTCGCTCTCAAACCTGCAAAAAGTCTGTATCTGAGGCAATGCTGCTCCCTGGCTCAGCTATCGATACTGTGATGGCTGCAGAGCTAGACCCTAATGATACTCAAGCTCAGTAGGAACGGCAAAGGGCTTGCACACACACGCTGTGCGCTGCCATGGGTGCCGCTCAGAGCTACAGCCAATCCATCCGGGCTCTCCCCCTCACAAAGAAAGCACCGGGAAAAGCCAGAACACCTGGAACCACTGGAGGAAGGATCCAAGCCCCCTCCAAAGAAAAGGATGAGACACCTTGGCTACACTGCAATGCAGGCTGCATAGCCACTTCTTTATGTGCAGTGCAGGGCTTGGATGGCCCTTCAATATTAATTCTACATTATTATATTAGCAGCACAGCATCAGAAAGCCCTGAGGAAGCTGTCTGGACTGATCCAAGCAACTGCACCAATTTTTCATGCTAATCAACATGTTTTCCTTCCTCTGGCCATGTCAAGCGCACACCTTGTCCTTGGTGGAAGAGCCTTGGGGACAGCAGCAGTGAGGGAGACCCAGACACGTGCTGCTTGGGGAGATGAGGCTGTGCGCACTGATGGCTGCCCAAAGCAGTTTCTTCATGAGCAAGACAACGGACACCACTAGCAGCCCTTCTGCCTGCAGCTGGGGCAGCCCAGCATCACAGGTTGTGCCTGGAGAGGAAGGACAGACCCTGCAGCGGCCACCCCAGGGGTGCAGGAGGGAACCCTCGAACCACGGACACATGAGCCAGCCCTCCTTACCTTCGTCTCCTTGATCTTGACAGCGATGACCTGCTTGCGCTGGCGGATGATCTCCATGAGCTCGTCACACTCCTCCATCAGCTTGGCCTCGTGCATGGCTGTGTTCACCTGGCCAGGGACAGCAAAAGCACATGCTGTTAGGACGGACACGCTCTTCCCCGAGCCTGGCAGCCCTGCAGCTCTCCCGGCTCAGGCTGGGACAGACGCAATATATATCCCCCATGCTGGGCCCTGGCTCTGCTGGCTGCCAGGGGCTGAGCCGGGCGGGAGATAACAGCCCTGCAACACAGAGAGAAGCGGATGGCTCAGCTGCATCCATTGCCACTGCAGCTGGAGGGAGGAAAAAGACTGGAGAAGGGTGTGGAGCCCTCCTTGCTGCACATCCAAGGAGAGTGCTGGGTGGCTTGTGGGGCACACGCTGCCCCCCAGCTACTGCGCCCTTCCCCGGGAGGGGGGCAAGGGCTGAAGGGAGGTAGCGGCCCGGGAGCAGCGAGCCCCCACTGTCACTGCTGCACAGCCTGGCTCAGCTGTGCCAGGGCGCTGCACCCCACTGTCACCGCTCCACTGCTTTCCAACAAAGCTTGAGTACCACCGGACAGCGCCGACACCCAGTGCCCACCTGTACCAGCCCCACACGGGGATGCTTAGGGGTCTCCCACCTCCGTTCTCTGGGCAGGCTGTACATTTTGGGGTGCTCTGCACAAGCATGGCTACACTGCTCAGGCAGCTCTCAGCTATGGGGCAGCTGGAGGTTATCCTGCCCCAGCCGTCCTGCTTCAAGTTGAGCAGTGCAGGCTTCCTGCAGGAGCAGCGAGCTCCACTGCCCTCTCCTCCTGGGCAAAACTCACAGCTCGTTCAGAGCTCTCACAGCTCTCTCACAGATGTGTGAGACCACACCTGGAATATTGTGTCCAGTTGTGGCCTCTCAGTTCCAGCAGGACAGGGAACTGCTGGAGAGAGTCCAGCGCAGCCACCAAGATGCTGAAGGGAGTGGAGCATCTCCCGTGTGAGGAAAGGCTGAGGGAGCTGGGGCTCTGGAGCTGGACAAGAGGACACTGAGGGGTCACTCATTCCTGGGGATCAATATGGAAAGGGGGAGTGTCAGGAGGATGGAGCCAGGCTCTTCTGGTGACAACCAGTGACAGGACAAGGGGCAATGGGTGCAAACTGGAACACAGGAGGTTCCACTTAAATCTGAGAAGAAACTTGTTTGGGGTGAGGGTGGCAGAGCCTGGCCCAGCTGCCCAGGGAGGTTGTGGAGTCTCCTTTTGTGCAGACATTCCAACCCGCCTGGACACCTTCCTGTGTAACCTCATCTGAGTGTTCCTGCTCCATGGGGGGATTGCACTGGATGAGCTTTCCAGGTCCCTTCCAGTCCCTGACATCCTGGGATTCTGTGATGCACCTACTCCAAGGCAGTGCCTGCATGCTAGTTAAAGCAAGAAGAGGTTTAAAAATGAATGAGAGCACCCTGCTTGAAAGAGTGTGGCTGTGACTTCAAAGCATCTGCAAAAGCAAGAATGAAAGCAACTGCTCAGCATGGGCAGAAGGAGGGAGCGCAGGCAGAGCCCACAGGGGCTGCCTGGTTACTTCAGGAAACGCTGTGTGGGGTCTTAATGAAAGGGCTGAACTGGCTCAAGGCAGCAACAACTAAGGACAATCTGGGCTGGTGCAGCCACCCCACCTCTGCTCTGGCCACTTGCTGTGCTGCAGCCCCAAGCTCTGTGGCACAGCACAGGGCATCAGGGAGGAAAATTTCGCCCCTTCCAGTACTGCAGAACCCTCTCAGCAGGGCTCCAGGGCTTGCAGCACCTCCTCCGAGTGGCCTTCAGTCCCCAGGGCAGAAGAGCCAGGCAGCCACCAGGCAACCACACCAGTGCTGCGGAGAGCTGCGGGGGGCAGCAAGAAAGGCAGCAGGACACAAGGGCAGACCTGTCCCATTAAAGAAGAGTAGGGAAGCCCAAGCAGGAGATCCATCAATGATTTCCTTCTTTATAAATCTCCCAAGGCCATCTATCCTTCCACACAGACATCACTGCTGTGGGTGCAGGAGCTCCTGGTGCCCGTCAGGCTGTGCCACACAGGTGCCAGGCACAAAACCAGTGACCCTGGAGAGAAGGAGCCCTCCCCACGGTGCTCAGGAGCCGAGACGCAGGAGCATTTGTCCAAATTGCAGCCCCTCCAGGTGGTGCTGCCAGCAGGAAGGTGAAACATGCCCTTTGGGGAAATGGGATGGTGAGGATGCAGGTAGCAGGGGTCCGATCCTGCCGCTCAAACGAGCAGAGCTGAGCATGGTGTCGGCGCCGGGATGCAGATGCAAGCAGTGGCTTGTTTCTACAAAAAAAACCTGCACATGTCCTGCTTGATTTAGGCTGGTTAGTCCCTGCTGGACCCCCTTCTCGGGCTTCAATTACACAGACTTTTATTTTAATTTTAAAGATTAAAAGAAGGCATGCAAAAAATGCAGTGGAAACACAGGCAGAGGTTTCAGTTCCTCAACTCCAGGAAAGACCAGCAACCTTGGAGGAATGGACAAGAAAGGGGAGCTACACTTTGCAGAAGAGGAATTGAGCCCTATCTCTTAAATTAAACAGTGTACTAGAGGACATAAATAGGTTTTCTTCATTTTGTACTCCCAAAGCTGTGTGAAACAGCGGAGAAGTCTGAAGGCAACCCAGAGTTAAACACATTTGATACAAGATCTTTTTTTAAAGATTATGCAACACTGAAGTGGGAGACTGCTGATGGTCTGCAGAGACAACCCCGCTGAGAGCAAAAGAAAAGCAGGGAATCTTCCAAATCTGCTGCAAGGGAGCAGAGCGGGGAAATCAGCCCCTAGGTTTGGAGGCTGCAGCAATCTGTGCTGGTGGCAGCGAACGTGACAGCGCTGCTCTGCAGCCCAGGCTGTGGCAGGGGATGCTGGCAGTGCACGCACCCCTTGGGGCACAAGCACAGGCAGAGGCGGCTGTCACCTGGGGTTCCCAGCACAAAGCCAGGGCCATCTGCGAGTGTGAGCAGCCCCGGTGCTTGCTGCTGGCAGCAGGAGTGAGCCCTGGGTGTCAGGACTGCAAAACAGCAGGAGGGGAAGAGTAGGGGGGTCCTTCAGCAAGTACCATGCTCCCCCTCCAGCCTGACACTAGTTCCCAGGTAACTGCTGCATGTGGGGGTGAAGACTCCGCAGGTGCTACGACTGCAGGACAGCTGGGTGTGGGGGAGAGCTTTTACACATAAGAAGGGGAAAAAAATACTTCGCCCTTCTCAATGCTTGGTGGGAGAGTATGTGCTAGATACAATACAGCCCTGCAATAAAAAGCACATGGTGTAACTCAAACCTGGAAAGAGCTCACGTTGAAGCTTGTGGAGAGATGGGGAACACCATCTCAGCCTAGCGATTCAGGCAGAGACAAAGCTCTTCCTCTACAGCCGGCAGCATGAACCCCGCTCCGAGGTGGAGCAGAGGACCCCATCCCACCCCCATGGTGCCTCTAAAACCCTCTAGAGGTTTTTTACCAGGTAGCAAGGCAGCTGTGCCCCAGGGGACGGGCACCGGTTTGCGCTGACGCTGCCATGGCACAGCGGTCACCATCCCCTGTGCAGCATCTCCTACTGTCCCCCTGATGGGGACATCAGGGTAGGTACCATCTCTGCTACCCCTCCTGGGATTTTACACACTCACCTTCTTAGTAGGGTCATTACCTGCTCTCTCTGGTCCACATTTCAATCACTGTCACAGGATTTGGTCTCTTTGCCTCCCATGCACTGTACTGGAGGGATTCACGCCACAGTGCCATCAAGCAGCACAGGGCACATTTGCAATGCCCTTCCCTGGAACGCCTCCCTCTGCACCTCAGGGTGCTGCTGGCACAGTTTCCTGGATGTGATGTGGGACTTAAATGGGCCAGGACTTGATGGGCAGAGGATGTTGGGATCACATGCAATGTCCACGAGGATCTCCAAAGCAAGATCCCCTGCATTAAGACTCATGGAGAAGTGCATGGGGGCAGAGATATTTTCTAATTCCTGCTGTAATGTGTTCTCTGAAAAGGTGCCTCTGAAGGGCAGGACTGCTTATTTAGAGACTCCTAAACCAGGGGTGTCAAACTCATTTTAATTGGAGGCCACATCAGCCTCGTGGGTGTGTTCAAAGGGCTGAATGTCCTTTTAGGACTGTATAGATGTTGGAGTAGTTACATTATACAGTCCTAAAATTACATTCGGCCCTTCGAAGGCAACTGCAAAGCTGATGTGCCCCCCCGTGAAAATGAGTTTGATGCCCCTGTCTTAAACTATGTAGAAAACAACAGCCTAGAGGTCTGATACTTCCAGAATCAGAAATAAAAACCAAATAGATTTCAATGGATCACAGGTCAGTTCGTTAAGATGCTGGAGCTGGATTCAGAGGAGGAAGAGGTTTGGAAGGACATCCCATCATCCTGACGCATTCAGCTGCATCTCTGCTCCATCTCTGATGGGGTCTTGCAGCCAAAGCCTGACAGCAGTGAGTGCTGGTGACTGTCACCAGGGCTCTGCAAGGACATTGTGGCTCCTTCTCTTCCTGCAAGACATCCATTTGCTATTCTACCATAGTGTCTCCAAACCCGCTGAGCTCTGGGGGAAGGAACAGCCCAGGAGAGGCACCTTTGACAAAAGCCATTCCTATTGCAGAGCCAAAGATCCCTCTCCCCGTCACAACACACCAGCAGAGAGAGAATCAGAAGAACGAAAGCAAAGCAGCAGCAGCAGCACAGCCACACTTGGGAAGGTCAGCAGGGCTGCACAACCCAGGTGTGGCTTTTCTGCTCCTTATTCCCACATGGAAACTCAGAGCACATCTCAGCTCCTTCCTCTCGCACACTGAGCCGCACTCGACGGTGACTCGCGTCTGCTGGCAGCACCTCTGGCATGCTCAGAAAGGGGACAGCAAAAAGGACCTTATTTAGTGAGCAAAGAACAAAATGCTGATGATACCTGGAGGGAATGCAGAGGTTGTGAAGCACCTCCCTGGCCTGAGAGCTGCTCTCTGAGACGATGGCGAAGAACAAGCTGCAGCTGCCTGCACAAATGCATCCTGTCTGCCTCGCCACCGGCAAACGACTCCGGTCAGCCCATGCAGCGTCCCTGCTGGCAATTTGGCCCGTGAGGCAGCTCAGGGAAGTCGCCTGGGAAACCACAGGGCTGGGGTGACCCAGGGTGAAGCAAGCGGCCGTCGTGTTTGCTCAGGCTTCAGCACACTCCTCCTGAATCCACGTCAGCAAGCCCTGCAGCACTCTGGTGTTTTTAGTCTCTGGAAAGGTGCTGGTTCAAGGAACTGCTGCTTAATTTAGCAACCAAAAAATCAATAGCCTGTTAAGAAGAAACTAATTGCAACAGCCTCTCTCCATGTATCACTTTGGTAAACCAAGCTGCAAATTAATTAGCTATTAATTGGTATGTGAAGTTTGAAACAACAGTAAGGTATTAAGTGTCACCTGCCTCTCGAATGTTTTCCACGGGAGTACATCGGCTATGAACCCCTGACTCGGGAGCTGCAGCCAAAGCTGGCGTCAGGCTGCTGGCACCGGCTCCCGCGTGTGCTAACGCTTCCCTTGGCGCTGCAAACAAAAGATGCCTGATTGCACACCAGGAACACAAAGAGTTTTATAGATCGAGTGGTCAAAGCAGCAAAGTCAGCAAAGTCCCCTTCTTTAGCAGGATTAAAGGTGATCTCTTCTCTTCCCCCGATGCTTTCTGTAATCCCCTATACAAAGCCTTTCCCACTTGTCGCTGGCTTAAACCTCAATGTCGCTGTTCTACTACAGAATTCAGGGCTCGGGCAGAAGAGATCGCAATCGCTGTCTCTGCCAGCAGGAAGGATGCGGGGAGGCAGAGGGCATGTGTTCGAGAGGAAGGAGGGAAGTGGGGAAGAAGACTGGCTATTGCAGACTGGGGAAAGGCTGGGACCAGCCTTGTGCTACAAGGGGAAGCTGCTGTCACAGCAAGGATGGAGACAATGTCCCTGCCACCACCAAGGGACTGGGGACGCTGCCTATGCTGCCACAGGGTGAGATTGGCCCTGAACTGAGAATGACTTAGAGAGTTGAGGAAAATAGCGTGAATGAGCAGGGTGAGGTTGAATGAGGACCAGCGCAGGGCTGAACAGCAGCCTGCGGAGGTCTGAGGTGGGATGGCCCAAAAACTACGTGGGGGACCCAGGTGTGACAATTGCAGCCACTGCTCTGGGACAGAGAGATGAGATTATAGCCCTGAGAAAGCCAAACTAACCCTTTCCTCCGTCCTCCGATCCCTGGAAGAAGAGTAGAGCATTGCTCTGGCTGGGGAACCGCACCAGTTCAAGTACTGCATCTCCAAGAAAACGTGGACAAAAAGCAGTCTGGATTGTAGAGAAACTGAGGACAGTGCTTTGAAGAAACTTGGAAAAAATCCCCATTAATGAAACTATCTCAGGCCAAAAAGAAAAACGGGAAGATGCACTGTCTGCAAGCATATTATAGGCTGCTGGAGGGATGAGCAAAATAACTTTCATGTGTCCACAGTGACAGGACAAGGTAGAGATTTAGAGGCTTAGACTGCAGGCACCCACAGGGGACGATCCCTTCCAGTCCCGCTTGTCTGGGACCCTCTGCTTCCACATTCACGTCACGGAGCATCTGAGCAGCTAAAGGAAGAGCTGGATGAGAGAGGCTCTCCCAGGCTTTCTGCCCTGGCTAGCGGTAAATTACACCACAAAATGGGAACATAGTGGCTGGAGGCAATCCCTGGAAGTCCTCCCTTTACAGCAAAGGTAGAAAACACCCTTGTACTCATAGGAAAAGTAAGGCCAAAGCATTTAGGAGGAGAGAGGGACTCACATGAGCCTTCATTTCACCAGTAGGCTCATTCTCACCAGCACTGCTTTGAGTGCTTCACCATCCAAAAGACCTTGCCCCTAAAAGGCAAATTACACCTGACATTCCCTCCTCTTTACTCCCTTGGGAAGAGGAGCGCCCATCACCAGTCCTGTTCACCAGAACCCTGCAGATATTGGCACAGCAAACGCAGTGCAGCCCTGGCTCACTGATGGTTCAAGCAGCAGCCCCAGGGTGCATCAGTGCCAGGAACAACACCCCAGCACCCCAGAGTGGGGCTTGTGCTGGAAAGCACCTGCTCCAGCCCTGCAGAGGGGAGCCCCATCTCACCCACTGTGCACCCAGATGCTCCCGGTGTGCTGCCTGTGCCTCTGTCCCCCTCTGACCTCCAGCTGACTGGAGCTCCTTGGATTCACTCCTGGGACATGCATCTACTTCAGCCAAAGCACATCCCCTCTGAGGGCACACTCTGCCGATTAAATGCTTACAAGCAGCTGTGGAGATCTTATATTGCTTCCTTGCCAGCACCTGCAGACACCCATTGCTTCCCTCATCCTCTCTATCAGGCTGTGGAAAGGACTTTTGCTCAAGTCACCCCAGCATGGTGGGGTCCCACACTTTCCTTACCAAGAGGAAAGGGTTAAAATATAGTTAATGCCGTACAGGCACCCTGGAGCTGAGCAGGACCCCTGCAAAGAGCTTCTACACCTGCCTGAGCAGATGCAGTTTCGATATAAGCTGCACTTACATGACCATGATACCTTCCTTGGGCTGGCTGCAGGACAGCTGGTCCTGCTCTGCAGGCAGCCCCTGCATGCTGCTCCAATGCTGTCCTGCTTTCCTGGAGTGCTCATCACTTTGGTATCCAAGTGCTTTGCAAATGTTAAGTAGTTTACTTTAGCAGCACCCCCAGACAAGAAAGAGGAGGTGTGACTAGCCCAGAGTTTCATGGGGACTTTGAAGCATGGAGGCACCATGGTCAAAAGGATTTGTTGTTTCTGGGAGTGCAGCTGGAGCTGCCCCGGCCTTTGAAGGCAGGGTGCGGGATATAGCGTGCTGAGCATCCAAACCAAACTCTCACTAATGCCTTCCATCTGCGGATGAGGTTTTGCAGTGCTCAGCCTCAGAAGGTCCCACCTGTGCACCAAAGGAAACAGAAGCTGCTGGCAAATCCCCACCTGAGCACAAGACAGCTGCCAGAGGGTAACTCTGCTTCCCACCTCCCTGAAAGCTGAGCTGTGTTTGCATGCTCAGTGCCAGCCAGGCTTCGACCAGCAGCACCCTCCATGCCCGTGCACAGAGCAGCCAGCCCTGCAGCGTGGGGCTCTTCCCAGTGGCTCCTGGTCATGCCACCTTCTGCTTCAGACCCCTGGGAACCATCCCCACACCCTCAATCCTTTGGGACTAAACCCTCCAAAACAACTCAGCCTCTTGCCACCCCTCAGTGTCAGTGATGCTTCCCACCACACTCAGCTCTGTTCCCAGGGCCACTCCGAGGGAAATCACACAGTCCCATGCATCCCATCTCTTGAGCTGGGAGCTTCCCAGTGCACCTTCCCCAGCACCTCCCAGGTCCCTGATTGCTCTCACCAACCTCCACTTGCTGGCAGATCTGTATCAGCTTGGCCATCTGGTTTTCCAGTTCACTGTTGCGTTTAACCAGGTTGGTGAGATTCGTCTCCAGGGTTTGCTGCGAGTCCAGAAATGGGAGAGGAGAAAGAGAAGAAACAAAAGATCAGCAAAGCCGGAGGCCTGTCTGCAATCTCCCATTAGCATCTCAGACCATTTGCTGCACAACACACTGCCTGAGGGAGCAACAACCTGAATAACATTGGGCAAAGGCTCTTCGGCTTCTTGGCAGCTCCAGCCCACTTTGGTGAGTTGTGCAAGGGCGTGACATGAGATGGGGGAGCCACTGAGCCTGGCACTGCGGTGGCCCCGAGGAGGTCACCAGTTGGAGGGGACATTGTGTGTGTCTGTCATTTGGAAATGGTTTCACAGATTCCCAGAATGTCAGGGGTTGGAAGGGACCTGGAAAGCTCATCCAGTGCAATCCCCCCATGGAGCAGGAACACCCAGATGAGGTTACACAGGAAGGTGTCCAGGCGGGTTGGAATGTCTGCACAGAAGGAGACTCCACAACCTCCCTGGGCAGCCTGGGCCAGGCTCTGACACCCTCACCCCCAACAAGTTTCTCCTCAAATTTAAGTGGAACCTCCTGTGTTCCAGTTTGCACCCATTGCCCCTTGTCCTGTCACTGGTTGTCACCAGAAGAGCCTGGCTCCATCCTCCTGACACTCCCCCTTTCCATATTGATCTCCGGGAATGAGTCCCCCCTCAGTGTCCTCTTGTCCAGCTCCAGAGCCCCAGCTCCCTCAGCCTTTCCTCACACGGGAGATGCTCCACTCCCTGCAGCATCTGTGGAGCAGGACTGTGTTCCTGCAGCAAAGGTGAGTTTCTCCTGCATTCCCTGGAAAACTTTACAGGCAGCCAGAAAAACACCAGGAGTATCTAAGTTTCTCAAGCCACTCGCTGCTGCTGAACCTTCTGACAAGGTGGCAGAGACTAAATGTGTTTCTACCAGAAAACAAGGCAGCACGGCTGTTTTCATCATCAGTCAGAAGGCTGTGGTCCCCACCACAGGCTGCCCGCGGTTCCATTCCCAGCGATGGCACCCGATGGCACAGGGTCCCCAGGGAGCCCCGGATGGCCTGGCGCCCGCAGGCTGCAGTGTTCATGGAGCTGAGCAGCATCCAGTGGAGCGCGGAGAAAGAGACAGTTTGAAAAGATTCTGATATCTATGGACACACAGTGGACTCATATTTTTTTTTTATATCAATAATTTAAGTGACACTGCATTTCCATTAAAATACGCGGTTCCACTAAGAGGAAATGTTTTATAACAAAGTGCTCACTACCTGTTGCAACGCTTGTCGGAAAAATGATATCCTATTAATATTTTAAACTCCAGGGCTGGCAGAGGATCCCTGTGGTGTTTATTCCTCCTCGGCTAGAAACTGCAGCCGAAGACTTTCATCAAGACTCCAGCAGACACATAAACATGGCCTTTCTCTGCCTGCACACATAATTTGGGGGCTAGTTAGCCAAGAGAACTTGAATCATAGTCATGAGGCACAGGCAAAGCATTCATTCCTGGAAAAACACTGGCTCCTAAAGATACCCCTAGCTCATTTGCAATCCTACAAATTGCTAGCCAATGGTGGGTGAAGCAGAATACAGAAACAGGCTTGAAAAATGAAATAAAACCCAGGGTTCCTTCATTAAATGGAAAGTGCTTTGCACAACAACGCTGTACTGATAATGAAAAAGCCAGCTGCTAACAGTTCCTGCCACCCTCTTTCCTTATAGCTCAATATTATTAAACATAATTTGACTAAAGCATTGAACATTTAACTTGCTAATTATCTTCCTCATCACCAACTCGGCTGCACTGAAGTCACAGCTTTGAAATTGCAGCCGATCTGCTTTAATGTTCCAGGGCTGTTGATGGAGGGAGATGAGCCGGAGATACACTCTTTGAAGCACATAAGTAAAAAACACATTTGCAGCATCCCCAGTCTTCCAGAGGACTCCTCCCTCACCCATAAACATGCACAACACCTGCCCCTGAGCACTCATCCCTTGGCTAAGCGCACACTGACCCTGCAGTGATGCTGGAGCAGCAGCAGTGGGTTATTCTATCAATGGTGGCTCAAACACCCCCTCTTGCTGCTCCCTGCTTTCGCCCGGCTTCCTCAGCACGGCACCTCTGCCTGCTGCAAACCCTCGAAGATGCATTTCCTTCTGTTTGATTTGCTGGAACAAAATATACTAGACGCTTTGATTACATCAGCTGGTAATTTTGTAGGTAAATGCAAATTGTTTTTTAATTTCATTATAACATGCTCATAATTTCCCCAAACATTGACCTCCTGGCCTGAAACACTGAATATTTGACTTTTTCTACAATTGGGAAGTGAGAAAAAGAGAGAAAAAGGAAACGCTACCATGTCCTTGCACAAAAGTCATCGAAGGTCAGTGAGGGTTCCAGTGTAAGTTGGGGGACGAGCTGTTGGAGAGCAGCATAGGGGAAAGGGACCTGGGAGTCCTGGGGACAGCAGGGTGACCATGAGCCAGCACTGGGCCCTTGTGGCCAGGAAGCCAATGGTACCTGGGGTGGGTTAGAAGGGGGTGGTCAGTAGGTCAGAGAGGTTCTCCTGCCCCTCTGCTCTGCCCTGAGGAGACCACACCTGGAATCTTGTGTCCAGTTGTGGCCCCTCAGTTCCAGCAGGACAGGGAACTGCTGGAGAGAGTCCAGCGCAGCCACCAAGATGCTGAAGGGAGTGGAGCATCTCCCGTGTGAGGAAAGGCTGAGGGAGCTGGATGAGCTTTCGAGGTGGGCGAGGGGGCTCAGCCCCGCCAGCCCGTCAAGGTGGCATGGGAGGGTTCATTTGGTTCTGCCTTATCATGGGAGCGGCTCTCCACATTTATCTTCATGCCAAGGCAGCCAACATTGGAGACTGTTTATTTTCAGTGATTTATTTAGGGCTTTTTTTGCTGCCCTTGTTCATTTATAATTGCTTTCAACAAACGATGCAGGTCCTTGCCCTGCTCCCTCCATGTACCGCAAATACAAATCATATGTGCATCCATAAACACATGCGCACGAAAGTCAAACCAGCTGCAAAATGCTTCCTGCGTGCCCGCTGGCCGGCCCAAATCTCTGGGGCTGCGAAGCAGCAGAAGGATGGGTCCCTGGATGCTGACCATCATCCGCCAGCTTCACCAGAACGATGCAGGGGAAGGCACCTGCGGCAGCTGGTGGGATTTCTGCTGAGGATGCACAGCCAAGCCAGGTCTCCTGGCACAAGGAAGAATCGCTGCTGCCTGTCCTCTGCCCAATGTGGAGCGGGACAGGGAAGCCAAATGCCACCAGTACCTCACCCAGGGTATCTGGGGTCTGCCACGATCGCTCCTGCGGGAGCTGGTCAGATTTTAAAATCAGACTGGTCAGATTTTAAAATCCAAGTTCTTGATGGCATCCTGCAGCTGCAATGTTGCTGGAGCTGTGGAAAACCCACACCCATGTCCCTGCTCCCAGGCAAAACACTGCTTTGCACTGAGCTTCTGCCCCGGTACCCACTGGATTCATGGGCACGAGGGGCACCAGCACAGCTCATTTCAGGAACACCACCTGGGTTAACTGCAGCCAGCTCCCAGCAGGGTTGGTCCCAACCCCATTTGCCTCCCTCTGAGGTGTTTTTTGGGGAGGGAAGGTGATGGGGTGGCTGGGCAGCATCCTCCCAGCTCCACTAATGAGAGCTCAACTGAAAACCTGGGCATTGGTGAGCACAGCACGTACCAGGCTCTTCCCCATGGCCCTGGCAGGTCCCTCTGTTCTCGTGCTGGTGGTTGCTCCTGCTCCCCTCTTCCCTCCCCTTGGGGCAGCGAGAGGACTGAGCATGGGGCCCACCCACTATTTGCCAACATCAACCTTGGTAGCCACACATCTCTTAGAGATGACGTTCATAATCAATTCCCAACCCCCAGCAAGAGAAAAAAAAAATCAGAGGGAAAATATGATAAGCAAGTCAGCTGCCTGCCTTGGCTAAAAGAATTTCCCCAGACAATAGGACAAGTGACAGAAAGACATGACTGAGCTGCTGAGCGACTCCCGCGCAGCTCCCGCCTTGTGACACTAATGCATTTTAAGTCGCTTTGGAGCAAAACATACTGAGTAAACGCTGAAATAAACTGCCAGCTTTCAGTGCCTAGTATCACCCTAACCAGCAGAGCTGACCTAGAAAATCAAGCAATTTGTCATGGCGAGGTTCTGATGGTGTTTCTAATAGTGCTGAAGAGAGTCTACAGCAGTAGCCCTGAGCCAGGCAGAGAGGCTCTGACAGTCATCCCAGCAGTCGGTCACCTCCACGGGGAGGGACAGGGACGGAGGGGAAGCACTTGACTGACCAACAAGGATGCACCCGAGGTGCAATTCAGTGCACTGCAAAGACATCTCGCAACATCCCCTTCCATGTCCCTTGCCCACCCAGAGAAATCAGGATTGGCTCTGAATTTGTTTATCAGATTTAAACCCCGATGATTTATCAAGTTTAAACCTTGACTGATTTTTTCATGCTGGCTTGGGAAGCAGCTCCAGAGGAAAGCTCCCCGGTGGGGAGCAGGGCTGGTGGCTGGGGATACAGGGGACACGGTGGCCACAGCACGTGGCTGCCCACACAACCACCTGAGCACCACGAGTCCCGCCGCGGGGTCAGCTGTGGTGCCACAGCATGCGGTGCTCAAGCGACGTCCCTGGTCCCCAGGCTGGAGCCCATTCCTTTCACCCTGCATGCACACAGCAAGCACAGGGGTGTCTCAGCCCAGCTGCACTGGATCCTGCTCTTGGTGGAGAAAATCCACCATTTCAGGCAGTCACGCTCCTGATTTGCAAAGAGATAAAACAGAGGAAGGAATCAGCCCAGACCACAGGGGCAAGGCTTTGCTGGGCTGAGCTGGGACACCGGTATGGAGGGATCAGAAACAAGGGCTCCTCCACACAGCGTTGCAACGCACACTGCATTAGCACACACTGTATCTAGTGTCTCCTTGGGAATTTAAATCGAGAAGAGAAAAATAAAAGAAAAAACCCAAGTAAACAGGGCTAACTAAAAGCAAAATTTGCAGCTGTTTGTTGTGCCACCGCCTAATTAGCACATACTAGATTTGCATCTTATTGGCTCTTCTTGAGCATCTTCTTTTGGACTGAGCTAACCACTAGTGCTTGAGCTTGTCCAATTACGGGGTGCAAACCCCTCTTCTGTCTTGTCTCATGAGAGATGACAGAACACCCTGGGTTTGTAAGGCAATCCTTCCTGCACCGGCCGGCTCTACACGTACCCCCACATCCACCCCCTTGGGACACCACTACAGGCACAGCAGGATCCCAGCAGCTCTGGTGCTTAATTACTGATGGTTCCAAAACCAGCGTAATGAGAGCAGACAAACCTGTGCAGAAGTCTGCTTAACCACCAAAGCAGCAATGTGTACTTACTCCTTCCCTCAGCAGCTCTGCCGAAGGGTTCACACTCCTGATCTATCCATCGCTGCAAAGGACGAGGAAACGACACACTGACCCTGGAGGCCATGAAGGTTTGAGCTTGACTTGTTTCCCCACCAGGTTTCCAAAGCTCCTGGCCAGGCACTGCCGAGTGTGGCTGGACTCGACACAGCTCTCCTCCCGCAGCCCGGTGGGCAGGGACAGCCCTGGCACTTGTGGGCAGCTCTATCGTGCATTGGTTTATTTTTATTTCTAGCAGTATATAACAAGCACTGATTTGGCCACTGGCTGGTAACATCCAGAGCTTTTTGCTACAGAGGATGCAAGTCCATTGCTGAAGAAGGGACAGGGAACTGCCACTGAGATGTTTGCTGGAGAAAGTGTCCAGCAGGCAATCGAATGTCCTCATGTCTCCACAGAATCACACAGAATCCCAGAACGTCAGGCATTGAAGGGACCTGGAAAGCTCATGCAGTGCAATCCTCCCATGGAGCAGGAACACCCAGATGAGGTTACACATCAAGGTAAAAGTCTTCATTAGAGCCCAAATTCCCCTATCCCATTGGCTGGAAGGCGAAGCGCTCCTTGCCCAACACAGGCACACCTGATGGAGCTTAAGAGCAGCAACACTAAAATGCCAGCTGGTTTGAGACCCACAGCTGCTGTGACCTGCCCTGAGCCACGTGCCAGCGGTGAGGGGGTGGGAAGGGACTGCAGCCTGGACATGGCACTGAGCACAGCAAGCTAGTGCTCCTGGGCAGGGAGGAGAATTTTCTGCCCACAGATGTGCTTACCCAAAAAGCAATATGTTTCTGACACATCGTTCTTCCCTAATAGAAAGGATACAGGAAAAAAATCTGCCATGGTGGACAAAACTCTTGCACTCAGCAGCTGGCACATGGATGTAAGGAGCCTCGGCATACAGCAGACATGCACCGTCAGGACTCGTCTGGTCTGTAGAAGAGCTGGTGTTTCCCTGCAATGGGCACCAGCCTGTGGAAACCTCAGGCCGGTGACCCCAAAGTGCCACTGCTGCAATAGCTGCTGATGCTTCCCAGCCACATCCCTGCCTGGCAGTGGGGCAGGAGCCAAGGGCAGACCCTGGCATGATCCACACGCCTCACGGTCCCCACCTGCACCTCCACCCCAAGGCACCTATAGCACTGCAGATGTCTGGTTGACATAACCATTGACTGGACGGGAAACAAAGGGTCTGTCAGCACGTGCACAGCTGCCTGAGTTGCACAGTGACTGTGAAGCCCAAACAACAAACAGCTTCATTAGGGTGAGTGATCTGATGCTGAAGAATGAGGGTGTTAATTATGAAGATGTGGCAGCAGCAGCCACTTCTCCTCTTGGATATGGCAAGGGTCTGGAGGAAAGCAAGAAGAGTGGCCAGAGTTTCTCCATGTGCTCTGCCCAGGTTCTCTTGCTGCCCTGTCACTAGCCCATGGCCACTAACGCCACAGCAGTCATTATGGGCTCCTAGGCGGGGGAGTGGGCAAACCTCCTTTGCAGCAGCAAAGAGACAGTAATGAGAATGGCTTGTTTATCCTTCTCAGGAAATTACTCTCCTCCCATGGCTTCAGATGAGCTCTGGTCTTTGTCAGGATGGGAGAGAGGATGGAAACCAGATCATCATTGCTTGCACAGAGAGTTAGGGCAAGCCTGTTCGATTTACACAGACATGGTTCATAACCACTGAGGCAGCTGGAAAATCCCACAGTTGGAGTGAAGAGCACTTAAAATGAAAGGACGTCATGTTTTCACTCAGCCAGGTTCCTAGCGCTTCAGCTTTGTGTGAGGACGCTTGTTAGTGCTGCTGAAGCAGCCCAGGGGCCACAACAGCGTTACATCTCACAGGGAAAGCCACGTCCTGCAGTCCTGCCCTGGGAAGCCCACGAGAAACCTCATCTCTTCCAAGATTTATAGCACCACCCTCTTCTGCAAGTGTATCTCATCCTCCTGGCCAACCCACACTGTGCTGGAGAGGCCAATGCTATGAAAGGCAGCTTTGGATTTTTTGGGGGGTGCTCGGGACAGCCAGGCTTGCCCTGGATGCTGGCTAGTGCTGCCAAGAGGTGCACGCTTAAGGTGGAAGACCTTTCAAGAATTAAAGGAGCACTTTCCTTGCATGTTGTTACATTGAATAGCATTACAGGGCTATAGCACACATGTTCACCACGCAATCAAGGTCTTCCCCTTGAGATCTGGCCCTGAAACACCATAACAAGGTGTAGAGGAGACGTGCTTGGGATGGGGTCCAGGCATGCAAATACACAAGCCAGCTTCCCTCCTCTGGCTCTGCTGACCTCCTCTCTCCCTTGCCCGGGTGACACCTCGCACTGGCGAGGCACTGACCGTGTGTCCTGCCTGCCGACCTCCCTGCATTGGGTGGGTGTCGAGGTTTTGGTTGCAGGGCGACAATAAACCCTGGCAGATGTTCTTGTTAACCCCCTCTTCCCCCCATTTCCCCTGCAGTGCCTCCCTCTCCCCACTTCCCACTCAGGACAGGTGATTGGGAGGGAAAGAAGGACAGAGAGAAGAGAGTTGGAAAAATTAAAAATGTGTTACTAATGCTACTGATAAAATAGAGAAAATAATACAAAATATACAAAACCAATCTTGAAAGTCTCAGCAACTGCAGAGCCGGCAGCCGAAGTCCTGAACTGGACTCTGCAGCCAACCGGAGCTGGATTCAGTCTGTCACTGGCCTCAGTTCGCAGGGACGACTCGCAAGGTCCTCTCCTAATGTCGCCATAAGGAAAAGGGACGAGATCCTCGTGATCTCCCACTTTTATATGGAATATCACATGAATGGGATGGAATACTTATTTTGGTCAGTATCAGTCACCTGTTTCAGCCCATCCCTCTTGCAGGACGTGCATCGTTATCAGTGACCTCGCACTCCATTGCTATGTTTACCAAAACATGTATCTAGCTTTCAGAAAAATGTAGTTAGCAAGAAGATTTCAGCTGACAGGAAAATTCACTAAAAGAGAAAACTGTTTTTAACAAAACCAGGACAGTGGGACACGTCCATTGGCAGGGTCGCAGCCACCTTTCAAACTCTTGGGGCTGGACCTTAACACTGACATGACCCAGGATGTTGCACTACAAAGGCTCCAATACACCTCCTGGACCTTTCCCTGAAGGTGCAGCAGCTTTGCCAGGGCCCCTCTCCTCCCTCTGCCAGTGACGGTCCTTGTCCATCCATGAGGACAGTAACTCCCAGAAATATCCAGCTGCGTAATTGCACCGACACATCTTTCTGAAGCCCACCACATTCCTCCTAGAGCTCAGCCTTCCAAACGTGGCAAAGCGCTGGATCTCTGCGTGGTCTTACTGTTAGCAGGTCTGGGACTGCTCCTGAGCATCACTCCATCCCCATGTCACATCATCAAGTACCATGGGGACATGACCAAAGCACATCCTCATCCATGATGGAGACTTCAGCCTCTACCAACACACATGTACACATGCAGATCTCTTGTCTTCTTATGGTACTTCTGGTTTCTCAACTAAAGTTCCTTGTCCTGCTGGAACTGAGGGGCCACAACTGGACACAAGATTCCAGGTGTGGTCTCCTCAGGGCAGAGCAGAGGGGCAGGAGAACCTCTCTGACCTACTGACCACCCGCTTCTAACCCACCCCAGGTACCATTGGCTTCCTGGCCACAAGGGCCCAGTGCTGGCTCATGCTCATCCTGCTGTCCCCAGGACCCCCAGGTCCCTTTCCCCTACACTGCTCTCCAACAGGTCGTTCCCCAACTTATACTGGAACCTGGAACTTGATCCTTGGTCTTGTTTCCCCAGGAACATGACAAAATATTGCTGCTCCTACAGACATGCAACCTGAGGAAGAGGGTGGGGAGAATGCACTGATTCTATAAATCAAAGCTGTCCCACACAGTTCCAAGGGGAGAAAAAGATCACACGAAATAGTTTAACATTGTCATTTCTCCAATGCCACTGATTAGTTGCAGACTCAGTCTGAAGCATCATTTTGGCAAGTTTTGCTGTCTGGTCGCTTAGCGTGCATTTCAAGGCCTTACATTTCCCATTTGCTCTTTCTATCCCTGTGCTACTTAATAGAAACAGGGGCTTTGCTTCCGAAAATATTTGTTGAGGCAAAGATCTGCTAAGAGCCTTAACACCTCCAAGCCCTTGGCAGGAGTTATGCTCCTCACCACATTGAGAGGAGGAACGGCTCACTGGCGATGGATAACCTCTTGCTGCTGGAGCTCGTCCACACAAGCGTGCCTCCCAAGGAACGAGCTGTTCCTGGCAAGCCATGTTGATCTGTTTTCTTGGGTAAAACGAGAAAAAGGATGAGAACAAGTGAACTGATACCCCTTGCTGTTATGGGGTGACTAGACCTTTTCCTAAGTCATCACAACCACAGGGGATCACAAGGTTGTGAGGGCTCCAGCAGTAAGTCTGCATGACCACCGTGCACGGAGGGGAAAGCCCAGCAAGGCACAGCACACTCCTGTGGCAGCCTGCAGCTCGACTTGTGAGTGCCTTGTCCTGGGAGATGGAGGAGAACACCAGCAACTGCCCAAAGGAGAGCTCACCTTCCTGCTTCCACCAAAAACATCCCCAGTAGAGGCTCGTTCCATTCATCCCAGTGACACATCAGTGCAGGACACAGCAGCTTTTTGGCTGGTCTCTCTTCCGCATCCTTCATCACTGACCTTCCAACTGAGACATCCTGGGACAGATCTTGTTATGACATCTGCTTCCAGGCTATGGTGGGGCATGGACATCTGGCAGTTCCCCTCCAAGATGCCAGATCCTCCGGCTGCCAGAAGGTACACACCAAGGCACATGGCTGCCCAATGGACGCGAGAGCACAGCAGCATCTCTCACCGTTAACTAGGTGCCCAAGCCTGACTCCAGTGGGGAATAATACTTCATGCCAGCCAGAGTGACAGCTGGCCTTGTAGATCAGTGAGCCTGAGAACCTTTCAATGGTAATCCGCTTCCACAGTCAGCCCGCTACAGGCTGCTTTGATGGGCAGAGGATGCATGGCAGCATTCATCTACCCGAAGGCAGCTCTCTGCATCTGTTAAGGGAGTGGAGCATCTCCCGTGTGAGGAAAGGCTGAGGGAGCTGGGGCTCTGGAGCTGGACAAGAGGACACTGAGGGGTGACTCGTTCCTGGGGATCAATATGGAAAGGGGGAGTGTCAGGAGGATGGAGCCAGGCTCTTCTGGGTGACAACCAGTGATAGGACAAGGGGCAATGGGTACAAACTGGAACACAGGAGGTTCCACTGAAAGATGAGAAGAAACTTGTTGGGGGTGAGGGTGGCAGAGCCTGGCCCAGGCTGCCCAGGGGGGTTGTGGAGTCTCCTTCTCTGCAGACATTCCAACCCGTCTGGACACCTTCCTGTGTAACCTCATCTGGGTGTTCCTGCTCCATGGGGGGATTGCACTGGATGAGCTTTCCAGGTCCCCTCCAACCCCTGACACTCTGGGATTCTGTGTTCCGGTTGCCCAGGGCTCCTTACACTCACCAGAAGTGATGCTCAGGAGTTTGTCCCTGGGGTTTACAGCTGGAACAGAGCAGAGGGGCCACCCTGGAACATTTGCTCCTCTCTTGGGATGCCAGGTAGTCACCAAGGGCTTTGTCCCTGTGCCCAGCAAGGTCCAAGAGGACAGGTTACATCCAAGGTTGGACCACATCCCTTGACCTTCCAGCCTACCACCATTCAGCTACAGAAAGGAGCTAATGAGGCACTCCAGGACTCACTTAACAAATGCTTCTGCAAAATTATGCCAGAAATGCATACGGCTTATTTAGGTCCATCAGTGTTTATGTCCTTTAATCTTTCCAAAGCAATTTTTCTACTATTGGATATTATCACGGTTTTCCCTATCATCGCTGCAGTGTTGAAAATTGTTTAAATATTTTATTAAATTCATCCTGACTGTGACAAGCCAGTTTTTATTCCTGAAGCCATTTAACCATTATCCGCTTGTTTGAGCTGTCCTATTTAAATACTCTGCGCCTTTACTCCCTGGTTCAGGCTGCGTGCTTTTCAGCTTAAAAAGAATGCAATTTTCAGACATCTTATTAAATTTGCTACGTTTGATGTAAAAATTCCCAAGCTATGGTGAGTCCATCGCTTATTTGTTTATCTTCCACTACTTCTAGTTATTTCTCTCAAAAGACAGAGTGGAAGGAAAAGATTTCCGCTGCTCCATACAATGCCTTTTTCCAGGAATTTTCCATTAGTAATTTCTAGTTTCTTTCAAATCAGTACCAGGAGGTCTAGAGAGGTCGCTTTGTGATGCTCGGTTGTAGGCACCACCAGCAGCTGCGTGTGCCAAGAGGTGGAAAGGCTGCTGGGAAACAAACTTCCCCACCTTCCTCATCTCTGAACCCACGCACAGGGATGGGTTCTGGTGTGCGGGAGGAGCTGGAGCCAGCGGCAGCCCCGCAGTCCCTGCCCAGCACAGTCACCCACAGCCCCTGAAATCCCCAGGGCTCATCTCAGGAGGAACTCTGGAAGCAGCTCGGCTGTCCCCACAGGAACCGAGCAATGCCTGCATCCCCGCTTCATTGAGAAATCCCATCTGTTGGGAAAATAGCCATTAATAACTGTTCTGTTTTATTCTGCCACAGTTACAAAACCAGTGTACAGTTCTGGGCCCCTCAGTTCCAGCAGGACAGGGAACTGCTGGAGAGAGTCCAGTGCAGCCACCAAGATGCTGAAGGGAGTGGAGCATCTCCCGTGTGAGGAAAGGCTGAGGGAGCTGGGGCTCTGGAGCTGGACAAGAGGACACTGAGGGGGGACTCATTCCTGGGGATCAATATGGAAAGGGAGAGTGTCAGGAGGATGGAGCCAGGCTCTTCTGGGTGACAACCAGTGACAGGACAAGGGGCAATGGGTGCAAACTGGAACACAGGAGGTTCCACTTAAATTTGAGAAGAAACTTGTTGGGGGTGAGGGTGGCAGAGCCTGGCCCAGGCTGCCCAGGGAGGTTGTGGAGTCTCCTTCTGTGCAGACATTCCAACCCGCCTGGACACCTTCCTGTGTAACCTCATCTGGGTGTTCCTGCTCCATGGGGGGATTGCACTGGATGAGCTTTCCAGGGCCCTTCAACCCCTGACATTCTGGGATTCTGTGAAAGTGGGCTTCCAAAACTTTTAATGGTGAGATGTAGAAATCATTAATAAAAGATCCATCTCCCAATGTGTGACATCAAAAAGGAGTTTGAGCAAGCTGTGCTTCAGAGGCACCTCTCTACACTGATGGGAAAGGACATCCAATGGATTGGCTTGGATGCAAGCATCTCCAGCAGATGTGACTCCAGGCTGGGAAGAGCAAACCCATCCAGAACTGTTCAAAATTAGGAAAATGTAAGGTCATTTCATAGTTCTTCCTCCTTCTTAAAAAGTCACAGTTAGGAAAATAGCCCTGCAAAATGCCTCACTAGCAAAAAGGTGGAAACCTTCAAACTCTCATGTTTTACCATGTGCCTTCTCCATTCCAGCTCTTTGTGACCTTCAGGCACTGAAGCACACGGTCATCGCTGGTGGCCATCACACCCCAGCAAGTGTCTGTCCCTTCCCTGACCACTCACACAGGTGATAAGACGACAAACCTGACAGCTTGCTAGAAAACCAGCTTCACTTAACCAGAAAGCAACAGCCTGACGGTTTTTCCTGATCACTCACGGGAGGTTGTAAAGGGAAAATCTCCTTTCACCTCTCGGAGATCCTGCTGCAGATCCCTGCATTGGAGACAGAGGGTTTGTGTGACAGCAGCAATGCAGATTCCTTCCTGAGATCCTCAGTGTTTTAAGGTCACCTGAGGTGACCAAATCCCACTGTGCAAGGCCTGCTAGATCTCCCAGGCTCTGTGCTGGTTCCACCCTGGTGGGGTGGAAGGCTTACATGGTTCCATGTCCAGAGAGCTACATCAGCAGCATCCATGAACCAAACTGGGGGGGAACCCACCCAACCCCTGGGTCAAGGTTAGGCAGAAGTTACACACACAACCCTTGGATGGCAGAGACTTCAAAGGGCTTGCAACAAAACACAGCCTATAATGCCGATTAACAACCTCAGACATGGAGAAAGAATTAGAAAGCAGAACACACCGAGCAACCGCAGGATGCTCCTGAACGCAAAGGAACAACTAGAGGAGAAAGTTAACTGCAATGTAGCTCGACAATAGATCAGCCCACGAGAAAACAGACCCTGCACAGCCACTGTTTTACAGCTGAAGAGAGACTGTCAGACATGAAATAGGAGTGTGATTGTAGCTACAGCACCCTGCTACCATTGGCTTTTAAGCCAAAAGTGAACAAAACTCCTTTCGAAGTAGATAGACTACACAGCTTCATTCCCATAAATATGTATATCCTTGTGGAACAGAAGATGCATCCTTTAAAGGATTTATATGAATAAATGGTAGGCAAGGACAAAGAACAACATAAAAGTTGCCTTTAGAAGCTGCCCTGAAAAGGAAGAGAAGGGAAGGTGGGTGGAGACCAACTCCAACCCACGTGCGTCTTCATTGCTTCTCTAATGATCGCGCAATTATGGTAACTACTCTTGCTACAGATGATGGTATGACTACGAAGCGTCCTTAAGAATATTCCTAGGGGTATGTGAGAATCTCATACAGATTTCAGGCAAAAAAAAGCTGAGCAAATGCTGATCTGAGGCACATAGGGAGCAGCAGAACAGCAGGAGACCAAGAGTCACTGGCAATGTTTGGGATCAATTATTAAAGGCAGAAGAGGAGCGGCTAACTACAAGACAATCAACAAACATTGTGACCATTAAAGTTTTCTAAGGAAAAAAATGAAGCCTAGAAATATCCTTGAAGATGAGACACTAAAATGAATTTGGAATATGAGGAAGAACAACATGTAGAGAAGACCTAAGGAGGAACTGTAGGAAGTCTACAGAGGGACAAACACAGTTAGTGAAGTGAGATCCCAATCGCTCCAGTGGGCTGGAGGTGTGATGGAAAACATAAGCATAAGGAATGGCATAATCATCATGGAAAACTCGGAAGTTTTAACAGAAGAAGATGTAGGAAGTCCCAATGTCAACTATGAGCAATGGGAAAAATGTGCACTTAACAAAAAACAAACAAATCCAGAAAGAAGTGGTATGGGCTGTTAAATCACCGATATTGTGACAAACTAAGAACTTTTAAAAACACTGGGAGAACTGAAGCTCCAAATCTGGCAGAGATCCCACTCCAGCCTCCAGACCACCCGCCCTCGCAAGGTCCCACCCGACGCCCCCTCAGGCGCGTTTTGGTGTCAATGAACCTGGGTGCTACTGAAAGGGTCCAGCGCTTTGCTGGCCATGCCCTGAGCCACCCCGACTGGAGACACCCTTCACTCCTCTCCTTCTGAAGCTCTCAATGTGATTCACAACCAGGAAAGCATCACTATTTAAAACTTGGAGAACAGAGTTATATGGGAAGAAGCGTGGTTAGTATGCCTATTTCATTTTCATGAGTGAATGGCAAACAGCACAGCGCGATTCCTTCCTCAATAGAAGTTGCAATAAGCAAGTATATAAAATCACAGCGGACTGTATCAGCTCTTGTCAGCCTTTTAAGCCTGGTCTGACAGCTGAAGTGACTGTGTGGTGCATCCTATGGAGCTCCACAATCAGCCAGGGGGCCACTGGCAACACCAGGTTTGGTGCACAGCTTGAGTTGTGAAGGGTCTGATGGCATTTCTAAATTAATATCATCCAAAGAGCTCAGACAGCCAATCTGAGGCTGCAAAATAAAAGAAATTTGGAATTTGGCGCATCTTCTATGCAAATTCATATTTGCACTTAATAAACAATAAAGCTTCTGTTGCAGAAATTAAATTCAATGAATACTCATTTAACAGAAAGTTTATGAAAGTGCGAGAGAGAAATTAATGGAAGATTCATACATTTCTGAGTAACACTTGGTTTCCATTCAACAATAAAAAGACGCTTTGTGATTTTCACCAGATAGATAATGGTTTTATCAAAGATTCACTAATTACTTAATTCAATTTCTATCATACCTCCCAAACTAAATTAGCAAAATTTATGCAAAAAGTAATGAAAAATTGCAGGGAAGGTACCTGTTATACCCACTTCTCCTCGCTGCCTGGTCTGCATATCAATATTTAGATTCAGCTGTTCCAAAACTGAATATGAAATGCATAAAATGAAGTAGAAGCAGAATTCATGCCTAGACACCAGGGACATATGTTTTGAATTACAAATACAAAATTAGCTTGAAAGTGAAGCTAAAGTGCCCGCTTTATTATTGCAGAAAACGTATTGAATTCTGCAGAGATCAGAAAGATACAGCATCAGAAGTCGATGACAAATGACAGGGGAGAAATCAATTCAAAGGGAGCTTGACTTGTATTACGGCCATGACCCAGAGTTTAGTTCTACTAGCCAAAACACTGCAGAACATGATTTCAATCTAAAATATTAATTGGCAATAAAATGTATAAACGATATCTGCAAATGGGTTGTTCTCCAGACTGCCTGTTAGTCCCACCTTGTGTGTTTATTTGGCCACTCAACCTTCTTGCACTGGTGGCTTTTATTGTCTTCATCACCACTTTACTTCTACCCACCACGGCACAGGCTTTCAACTCTTTTCCCTGCAGTTTATTTGTGCCAGTTCCTCTGGCAAGGAGCTGAGTGCAGGCAGAGCTGCAATGAACATCAGACGAGTCTGTGCTTGGAAGGACCGAATGATGGAGGTGGAGAGCAGGATGAGGACAGCACTGGGAAGCATTTGGTGCCCATGACCAAGGACGGGGAGAGGGGCAGGTTCACTCCAAGGGGAAGAGCTCAATGACAAACCCAAAAGAATCCCAGAGTGTCAGGGGTTGGAAGGGACCTGGAAAGCTCATCCAGTGCAATCCCCCCATGGAGCAGGAACACCCAGATGAGGTTACACAGGAAGGTGTCCAGGCGGGTTGGAATGTCTGCAGAGAAGGAGACTCCACAACCTCCCTGGGCAGCCTGGGCCAGGCTCTGCCACCCTCACCCCAAACAAGTTTCTTCTCAGATTTAAGTGGAACCTCCTGTGTTCCAGTTTGCACCCACTGCCCCTTATCTTGTCACTGGTTGTCACCAGAAGAGCCTGGCTCCATCCTCCTGACACTCCCCCTTTCCATATTGATCCTCAGGAATGAGTCCCCCCTCAGTGTCCTCTTGTCCAGCTCCAGAGCCCCAGCTCCCTCAGCCTTTCCTCACCCGGGAGATGCTCCACTCCCTTCAGCATCTTGGTGGCTGCGCTGGACTCTCTCCAGCAGTTCCCTGTCCTGCTGGAACTGAGGGGCCACAACTGGACACAAGATTCCAGGTGTGGTCTCCCCAGGGCAGAGCAGAGGGGCAGGAGAACCTCTCTGACCTACTGACCACCCCCTTCTAACCCACCCCAGGTACCATTTGCTTTCCTGGCCACAAGGGCCCAGTGCTGGTTCACGGTCATCCTGCTGTCCCCAGGACAAAGGAAGGAAAGCTCCCTGCCTGAACTAGGGGAAGGAGAAGATCCCAGTTAAGATCACAGATTTTGTCCTCTCACACAACCAGAAAGCAGAGGCAGCTGTGGCCCTGCTCACGCTGCCCAACCCGTTTCCAGGCAGATCAAATGGGTCACTGGTGGCTTGGCTGGGGTCTCCCATCACATCTCACCCCCACCTCAAGCCGGCGGTGAAAGGGGCTGAGCGCCAAGGAAAGCCAGCAGGCTCAGAGCCCTGCTGTGGCCCCTGGGGTGCAGTGCCCCACACACCGGTCCTGCTGGGCGGGGGTCTGGAGGGCGGGTCTGACCCACACCATGTCCCTGAAAACCTGCCAACAGCAACGCCCCATCTCAGACACTGAGGCCTGCGAAGGGCTGTCACTCAGCTCTGGTGGGGCAGGAGCTGCTGCTCTGGGGCTGGAACAACAGCCATTTCTGGGCCTGCAACACCCATCCTGCCTCGGGGACACATCCCACCGGTGGGGACTGGGCTCAGCATCTCCGAGCTCGGCAGTCAGGAGCACCAGAACAGCCTGAGCAAGGGAGCGCCCTCAACGCACCCACTCGTGACAGGTCAGGGCCTGTCCCAGCACAGGGCAGGAGAGACATCACCAGAGCTGTTTAAATATTCACTCCTTCAGCCCTGAGCTGCTCCTGTCCCCCTTTCTTACACCCCTGCACCCTCATGCCCACTCCCTGTTTCAGGGTCTCATGCTGGAGAGGGAGCACCAAGGCAGCTGCAAATGAACGATAATGAAATACAGAGACTACTACTGGTGCCTTCCTTCTCCCAGCGTGCCCTAAAAAACTCAGATCCCAGCTCTGAGGATCAAACAAGATGATCAAAGGCTCCAGCAGCTGGTTTTTAATTCCCCGTTGCTCCAACTCCTGTGCACGTTCAAAAGCCTTTTCTATTTTCCTCCCCCTATCTCTGCAGCAGAAGGAGCAGCAGTTTGCAGCTGCGGGAGGAGAGCAGGCTGAGGCATAAACAGCAAGCATGAGAAAGTCAGAAATCAAATGCCTCCCTTTACCTGACCCTCTGTCGAAGGGTTTATCTCAGTTTAAAACCTTCTCCTGGAGCTGGGCAGCTGGGCAGCATGGAAGTGCTGGCCCCAGGTGGTGGACAGAGATGCCTGTGGGACCTGGCTCCCAGGTCCTCATCATCCAGATGAGGATGTCTGCTTGCTGGGGAGAGAAAACCCAAGGTTTCCCAGTGGCCCTCCTGGCATGTGGCTTCTCCAGAGGTAAAGCCACAGGAGACATGCACAGGGCAAGGAAAAAAGGGTCTTGCAGTGAGAAGTGTAGGGACCCGCAAGCACCTGTGCCCGCTGCAGTCGGGCATGACTCTCATGGCCCATCAGCGCCCAAGGAGCCACAGGGGAAAGGCTAGAAACTACCCTGATATCTAAGACCATCATTTTAGTCTGAAATAGATGTTCAGGCACTTCACTCCTCATTTAGATTTGCAAAACCCTATTTTTAGCAAGAGGAGAGGTTCTTCAAAAGTGGCAAGTGGTGATAAAATCCTCTGATGGAAGGCACACCAGTAGCAAGCAGGAATCCTCACAGGCTTTGAATGCCGTGTTTGCCTTCCCTGTTCCTCCAAGGAAACAACCAGTGTTGGGAGGATGGTCCCTGTTTTATACAATTGTCCATCAGACACAACCAGCAGCTCCTGAGCCAGCTGTTGGGTAGGAGAGAAGGAAAATCCCTGCACAGCTGGCAGACAGCACTGTAGGATAAAAGGTAGAAAAGTTCCCTTAAAGTCAGGTTCCCCATACTTCAGATATATTTCTCCTCAAATTTGAAATATTTAAGCTCTTGGCAGGGGACAAAGGGAGACAAAAGACCACCAGAAATCTCCTACAGACCCCAGAGCAAAGATCTTAGTTTATTTTGGGGGGCAGGATTTTCCAAGGGTTCCATTCCTTCTGAGGGAGAACCAGGACAGATGTGGGACCCCAAAACCAGGTAAGATTTCACAGGAATGGTCCCTGGGAAAGCTGCACCACTTGGTGGCATCATTCTCAAAAGCTCGGGCAAGTGAGGACAGTTTGCTAATGGGTATCACAGTGATTAGAAGCATCAAATTATCTTCCACAGCACACAACAAATAACACTAATGGTAGGGATAATGTCAAGCAGAATTACATTGGATTTTAAACAGCACTGATAGCACATGTTAAGCAGACATATAATTAGCACTGTGGCGCCTTGATAATATTAATATGTAGCTAATTATACTGATATAAATAGCAGATTAATTGTCACAAAACATCAGTGTCGGTCTTTGAAAGGCATCCCCAAACCTTGCCACTGTTTGTCAGTACTTGGGCACTGGTGCTGTAAGAGACAGCAGCAAACACATTCCCGAGTGCTGGACTGAGTGTAGGGGAGTGTAGAGACCTGGGGGTCCTGGGGACAGCAGGGTGACCACGAGCCAGCACTGGGCCCTTGTGGCCAGGAAGGCCAATGGTACCTGGGGTGGATTAGAAGGAGAGTGGTCAGTAGGTCAGAGAGGTTCTCCTGCCCCTCTGCTCTGCCCTGGGGAGACCACACCTGGAATATTGTGTCCAGTTGTGGCCCCTCAGCTCCAGTAGGACAGGGAACTGCTGGAGAGAGTCCAGCGCAGCCACCAAGATGCTGAAGGGAGTGGAGCATCTCCCGTGTGAGGAAAGGCTGAGGGAGCTGGGGCTCTGGAGCTGGACAAGAGGACACTGAGGGGGGACTCATTCCTGGGGATCAATATGGAAAGGGGGAGTGTCAGGAGGATGAGCCAGGCTCTTCTGGTGACAACAGTGACAGGACAAGGGGCAATGGGTGCAAACTGGAACACAGGAGGTTCCACTTAAACATGAGGAGAAGCTTCTTCATGGTGAGGGTGTCAGAGCCTGGCCCAGGCTGCCCAGGGAGGTTGTGGAGTCTCCTTCTCTGCAGACATTCCAACCCGCCTGGACACCTTCCTGTGTAACCTCATCTGGGTGTTCCTGCTCCATGGGGGGATTGCACTGGATGAGCTTTCCAGGTCCCTCCCAACCCCTGACGTTCTGGGATTCTGTCATTCTGTGATCCCTCTCTGAGGCTCATTCCGCCCAGGGTGGCACCATCTCCTCTGGCACCTTTCAGCACACCAGCCAAGGGAGGGGGCTGGGGCTGTCCCCTCCCCAGCACAGTGATGGCATTTCGGGAGCAAGGCAGGGAGCACATCCAATCCCCTAGGAGCTGGGGCTGCTTGTGGACAGGGCACCAGCTGAGAAGCCGTCCCATCCCCTCTGTGCCTTGTGGTGCTCAGTGGGTGGGACCCCCGGCCAGGCCCCACACCCAGCAGCACCTGGCCCTGGCCTCCCACAGGGTCTGACAAGGGGACCTGGTGCAGAGCAGGCAGTGGTGACAGGATGGCAGAGCCCAGCGCTGAGTGACGCAAAGTCCGCCCCAGTGAAGAACATGCTTGAACACCCTGAGGACGGCCGGGATATTCTTGGAGCTTCCTGTCCCTTTTCAGCCCTTGCAGTCTTGTTTGCTTTAGATTTACATCGCTCTACTGTATGGCCTGTCTAAAACAAATAAACCCGGCTACCTTCCCTTCTAATAACCTGAAGACAAATGAAGAGAGGCGTTGTAAGCCATTGCAGGAAAACGCTTTTGCATCAGGGCATTTGCTACATTCCTTTTCATGGGAACAGAAGAACTTGAGGCTGATTAGGAAACTGGATCCCAGCGCTTTGCAAAGGTAGGACGGTGACAAATGGGAACGATTAAGCACAATGTGCGCTTTGGAGACTTAAAGCTCTCATCTGCTTTTGTGTCCTGCTGTTAGGCTGCTTTGTTAAGCAGAAGGGCAGGCAGGGAGCACAGTACCGCTGCCATCAAAGGATGGGCTGGATGGCGACTATTGCAGGTAGAGTCTCTCCTCCTTACCTCTCCTTGTGGAAGAACAAATTTGGATGGAATAACTAGGATGAGCTGGCAGAAACGGGTGCAAATGTAAAGCCCATGGAGGCTGCTGTCTAAAATAACTTCCTGCCAAATCCCTGCTTCATGTGGGACTTGCCTGTGCTGAACAAACTTTTCCACCTTTCTGGCACCAGCACATGAAGCCTCCAGGGGCACGTTCAAGACAGTCACGTTTAGCCGAGCAATTCCACGTTTCACATGGAACTTGCCATGAGTTTTCTCCCTGTCTTGCTCCAAGCCACCCCGTGGGGAGAAGGTGCCATTCAGCCGTGCTGGCTTTGGGGATGCTCCGGGCTCCCGCATCCCAGCACCTGGCTGGGGGGCAGGAGCCAGGGTCGTGAAAAAGCCGAGTGCTGGGCTTGCTCCCCCCGTCCCAGCCGCATCAGCCAGCCCAGCAAAAGCTTGTGCTGGCAGGGCACACTGTTAGCATTGCCAAAGTTTGAAGAAGGACACAAACCCTCAGGTTTCTCTTGGAAGTGCCAACCAAAAGTCCAGGATGGGGCTTATTTTGGCTGATTTGCTGCTTATGTTAAGCCACAGTGAGACTGTTAAAAACAGAGCCGGAGATGTTGAGATAGAGGAACACCAGTACAAACTCAGCCTCAGGGTAAACGCACTGACTTCAGCAGGGTTACGCTGCAAGACGACTTTAACTCCTTGTGCGGATGTGAGCACCAGAAAGTCTCATTCCTTCTGCCTGCTTTTTCCCTTCGCTGCTGTTTTGCTGCCGGAAAAGCAAACAAAATGGCTAAACCCACCAAGAAGTCACTAAGAACATTACTAAGCAACGGAGAGACAGCACTTTTGGCATTTCTTCTGCAGCCAGAGTGTTAGCACTGCTTGGGGACCCCTTTTCTATTTCAACATGTGGGATGCTGCAGTGAACTTAGAGATCCACAGGGGATATTGCACTTACAAAGTCCTTGCACCCAACAGTCCCATTGGGCCATCCAGCACCCCGGCTGCTGCAGATCCCCGGCAGGCTGACCAGCAGCACGGTGGGGACAGCAAAGCCCGACTCCCTCCATCCACGGCACTACCGGGGTGGCTCCGAGGGCTCTGTCACGGAGGGACCCCAAAATTAGTTTTAGGCAGACAACCAGACTTTTATTCTGTCCGTGAAAGTCCAGCAAAACAACCAATTAGAAACGGGGTTTATACAATTAGTTAGCACTCCGGTAAAATAAAATACAGGTTTGGATATCAGTTGAGGAAATTAATTGGGGTACAGCAAATAAGAGTCATGGAGATCCACAGCGTGCATACCCGCACTCACAAGAAAACAATGCCAGAGCCGTCCCACTCCAGGATACTACACTCACTCATCTGGCGAGGAAATCACTTGCTTATCTAGCAAGGAATTATTTAATACACTCGCTTATCTGGCGAGGAAATACACTTGCCTGTCTCCGGCAAGGACCTACACTCACTTATGCAGCGAGGAACATATCCAGTAAGTTATCAGTCACCCACACGCGTTGGTGAGGCAGTCCCAGTCCCGGCAGGTCACCTCGGACTGTGTCCCAGTCTAAGGGAGGGATCATGGGCTGCAGCTCCCTGGCTCCAAGGAGGACACACATAAAGGAGATCCTTGGCGGGAACCCCGTTTTATAGTCTTGTCAGATCTGGCTGTGGGCATTCCAGAAGCTTCTCAGCTTCTCTGCACCCTCCACTCTGGCTATGGGCGCCCCAAAACTTCTTGGCTTCTCTGCACCCCCCAGCTCTGGCTGTGGGCACCCAGAACTTCCTGACTTCTCGGCACCTCTTCTCCTCTCCTGGCTAAGGGCAAACAAAAGAGGCTATTAAGTGCCCCACTGAAGTAGAGGGGGGATGTGTTGGGGGAGAGGGTGAATGTCCATGCACCTTACACATTGAAGGGAAGTGGGGGGGATGTGCAACTGCCCCAGGGTCCAGCCCCACGTTGGCGCAGCCGGGCCTGCGCGTCCCCACACGCTGCCTCGGGCTGCCCGGCCCAGCCAGCGCCAGCCTGCGCACAGTGACGCTTTTGTCAGCTTATCTGGCAGATCTCGGGCACCAGCCTGCGGATTACACAAGCTCCCATCCCTTATAGCAACAGGCATGACACAAAACACCTGAACAGGTTTTCCTTCCAGGAGAAAACAGCCCAGCCCACTGCTCCTCCCAGCCTGTGCTGCCCGAGGGCTGGGGACACAGGGGGACACTGGCACCTGGAGACTGCTGGTACCTGAAACACCCAAAGACCGCGTGTTTGGGCAGCCCGGATAAAGCGACCCTGTGCCCAGCCCTGCCTCCAGCCACCCCGGAGCCTGGCCTATCCTGCCAAAATCCAGACCCCATGGCAGCACCGGGCGTCCCGGGAGCTCCCCAGCCCGCTCCTCAGTGGCGCACGGGCTCTGCTAAAGCCTCTCTGAAGGCCACCTCAAGGAGAAAGGCCAAAAACCAACCGACGACAGACTTCTCCGAAAGTTACAACATCTGGAAAACGCGTCGGGGAGGGACTGCTGGAGCCTTCGAGCCAAGCACAAGGGTAACTGCTCATGCGAAAACCTGTTTCAGCTGCTTTAAACTTGGCTAAAACTTCACCCAGTGAAGTGTAAAGCTCCCATCAGACCTTGTTCCCTCCTCAACGAAAAAAACGCCTGTTTCTGATAATCAGAAAAGGATACATTCTCTTTCCTCCTCCACACTTGCACGGAAAGCCCTAAAATTTCAGTTGTTTCCCTAGAAAGCTCAAAGGATCAGTGCT